>NW_021703768.1:80014066-80665454 GCF_005190385.1 Monodon monoceros | reverse complement strand
AAAATTTCACTGTAATTTTTGTTCGAATTGAATATAAAATCATGTTAGCATCTCGAAAATTCTGTAGGATGTTGGGCAACTCAGTTTTGTTCTAGTTACCCATTCAGAAATTCACTTGTCCCTGTAGACACACGGTATTTGAGAGATGGTACAGCAGACAGTGGACACTAACACCTGTCACCAGAACAGCACTTGATCCACATACAAGCCAGGCATGAACAGAACCAGGGACAAGCAGCAGTCCTGACAGATCACTTCATTTCTAATTATTAAATGTTTGTTTATTCTTTAATAAACAAACATTTGTCTGGTTAGTCCCACACAAGAATATGGTCACTCAAAACAAATGTTCCGATTAAAAACTGCATTGAAAAAAAAAAACAAAAATAAAACTGCACTGAGCAAATTTGATTAAACCATGAGACACATCAGATGACTAGGACTTGTTTCAAATTTTTTCCATTTTTCTTTTATTTAAAACTCACACAGGATCAAAGACTTAAACATAAGACATGACACCATAAAACTGCTAGAAGAGATCATAGGCAAAACGTTCTGTGACATAAATTGTACCAATGTTTTCTTAGGTCTCCCAAGGCAATAGAAATAAAAACAAAAATAAACAAATGGGCTCTAATCAAAACTTACAAACTTTTGCACAGCAATGGAAACCATAAACAAGACGAAAAGGCAACCTATGGAATGGGAGAAAATATTTACAAACGATCTGACGGACAAGGGCTTAATTTCCAAAATATACAAACAGCTCATACCACCCAACAACAACAACAAAACAATTGAAAAATGGGCAGAAGACCTAAATAGACGTTTATCTAAGAAGAAATGCAGATGATGGCCAATCGGCACATGAAAAGATGCTCAACATCACTAATTATTAGAGAAATGCAAATCAAAACTACAATGAAGTACCACCTCACACCAGTGAGAATGGCCATCATTAAAAACTCTACACAACATCACTAATCATTAGAGAAATGCAAATCAAAACTACAATGAGGGCTTCCCTGGTGGCGCAGTGGTTGAGAGTCCGCCTGCCAATGCAGGGGACACGGGTTCATGCCCCAGTCTGGGAAGATCCCACATGCCGCGGAGCGGCTGGGCCTGTGAGCCATGGCCGCTGAGCCTGCACGCCCGGAGCCTGTACTCCGCAACGGGAGAGGCCACAACAGCGAGAGGCCCGCGTACCACACACAAAAAATCTACAAACAATAAGTCCTGGAGAGGGTGTGGAGAAAAGGGAACCCTCTTGCACTTTTGCTGGGAATGTAAATTGATACAGCCACTATAGAAAACAGTATGGAGGTTCCTTAAAAAACTAAAAATAGAACTACCATATGACGCAGCAATCCTAGTACTCAGCATATACCCTGAGAAAACCATAATTCAAAAAGAGTCATGTACCAAAATGTTCATTGCAGCTCTATTTACAATAGCCAGGACATGGAAGCAACCTACGTGTCCATCAACAGATGAATGGATAAAGAAGACATGCCATATATATACAATGGAATATTACTCAGCCATAAAAAGAAACGAAGTTGAGTTATTTGTAGTGAGGTGGATGGACCTAGAGTCTGTCATACAGAGTGAACTAAGTCAGAAAGAGAAAAACAAATACTGTATGCTAACACATATATATGGAATCTAAAAAACAAAACAAAACAAAATGGTCATGAAGAACCTAGGGACAAGATGGGAATAAAGACCTACTAGAGAATGGACTTGAGGATATGGGGAGGAGGAAGGGTAAGATGGGACAAAGTGAGAGAGTGGCGTGGACATATACATACTATCAAACATAAAATAGATAGCTAGTGGGAAGCAGCCACAGAGCACAGGGAGATCAGCTTGGTGCTTTGTGACCACCTAGAGGGGTGGGATAGGTAGGGTGGGAGGGAGGGAGATGCAAGAGGGAAGAGATATGGGGACATATGTATATGTATAACTGATTCACTTTTGTTATAAAACAGAAACTAACACACCATTGTAAAGGAATTATACTCCAATAAAGATGTTAAAAAAAAAATCTACAAATAACAAATGCTGGAGAGGATGTGGAGAAAAGGGAACCCTCCTACACTGTTGGTGAGAATGTAAGTTGTTATAGCCACTGTGGAAAACGCATGGAGGTTCCTCAGAAAACTAAAAATAGAATTATCATATGATCCAGCAATCCCACTCCTGGGCATATATCCAGACAATACTCTAATCCATAAAGACATGCACCCCTATGTTCATAGCAGCACTATTCACAATAGCCAAGACATGGAAACAACTTAAATGTCCATCGACAAATGAATGGATAAAAAGATGTGGTACATATATACAATGGAATACTACTCAGCCATAAAAAAGAACAAAATAATGCCATTTGCAGCAACATGGATGAAACTAGAGGTTATCATACTAAGAGAAGTTAAGTCAGAAAGAAAAAGACAAATACCATATGATGTCACTTATATGTGGAATCTGAAATATGACACAAACGAACCTATCTACAAAACAGAAACAGACTCACAGACATAGAGAACAGACTTGTGGTTGCCAAGGCAGAGGTGGGTAGGGGAGAGATGAAGTGGAAGGTTGGGGTGAGCAGATGTGAGCTTTTATATATGCAATGAATAAAAAACAAGTCCTATTGTATAGCACAGAGAACTATATTCAGTATCCTGTGATAAACCATAATGGAAAAGAATTTTTAAAAAAGAATGTGTATATATATATATATATATATATATATATCTGAATTACTTTGCTGTACAGAAGAAATTCACACAACATTGTAAATCAACTCTACTTCAATAAAAACAATTTATAAAAAAACCTCACAGATCCATAAAGAAAAACATGATTTTTTTCTACTTTATAAGAACTCAAAGAAAATTTAAGCTTTTTAAATCATTACACAGAAGAAACACCAAATATATATGATGAAGAATACTTGTAAATTACTCAGGAACTAGGAAATGACCCAAAAAATGGTTTATATGGATAGACATAAAGATCAAAATACTATTATTAATTATAATCTATATTTTAAACTTGGGAATATTTTATTTATTGAAGCATTACTTACCCTTTATATCATTTTACTCATAGATAACACTTCTGATGAGTTGGAACATGAGCCATAATTATGAAGCTATTACACCCAGTAGAACTGTTAAGCACCAACAAAGCACAGGAAAGAACCTATTTAAGGTTCCAGTTCGAAGCTAACATCTAAGATTTTTCAGGAAGCGAGAAGATGGGACTTCGGTTGAAAAACCTATGTCACCAATTCTTTAATGAGACATTTTTATAAAACAGACACTTAGTGAAATATTACCTAAAGGACCATTTCTTAACAGAAAAATTAAGTGACTTCAAGATCAAATATACTCAGTTTATATCCAAAGTCAATGCTCAGGGGCAGAGTCAATGTAATGCAGTGTACTAGCACTGAAGTCATCTGCAATTCTGCTTGCTAAGGTTAACTGGTTGAATGCTAAGCTTTCCAGTTTCTAGCATGAAACATCATTTTAGTAAACCCTATGTCTGCACTACACATTGATTTTAGCTGAGTAAACTCCATTTGGAATTCTATATACTAAGCAGAGTAGTCTTCGTTTACTTGAGTACAAAAGAAATGCTCTAAAGGCATCTGAAGACTACAAAATAACTTGTCTTTTCGATGTACTCTAATCCTAAACATCTACAATTCCCAGAGTCCACTTAACAATGCTTTGATTGCATTGTACTATCTCTGTGGTCACTGCTGGATGCATCTGGCCTCAACTGAGATTTGAAGAAATGAAATCAAAGCACAGTTTATAGTATGAAAACTGTAGGGGGGGAAAAAAAGCTTGAAATTCTATCATAACCAGTGAAGTGAGGGCTCATAACCATTAATAATATTCTTCTGCCAGGAATCTGTTCCTTTGCTTTGTTCCACTCCCTTAGCTCACTTTCTGTTACTGTCTTTTACTTTTACCCTATACTTTTTATTTTTTTCTTTGCAACTTTTTAAGTCACTATCACTCTTTCCCTTTATACCTTATCTAATTTCCAACTTTTTGTTTCTGCACTTAACTCCTTTAACCTTTAATCCCCGCCCCCCCATTGTCTTTTTGTCTGTGAGCAATAATGTTTTTATATTGATTCCCCAATTCATTGTCAGGCTTCAACCCATTTCTCTGTCTGACCCTCATTAGCTAATGAGCCCTATTCTTTTCAGTTTCCAACATATCTGAACACAAAGGCAAGTGTTAGTGAAATCAGAGAACCTAAGAGATTTGGTGCTCAGTCTAGCTACAACTTCCTGGATTAAGATGGAGAAGTTGCTTAGCCATATCAGGAAACAGATTAATAGCAGCTTTCCTTCTCATTGTACTGACACTAAGAATTACAATTACCATCTGTAATAGAGAGTCATGTCTTCTATTAAGGACATCCCATTCTGCTAACCACTCTGTTGCACATCTAAAGTGATGTGTTGTGTCTCTAGTTGCATCTGTGTGAGAGAGAACAAAGAGTTCCCCTGAGAATTCTCATTTTATACAACAGAGAGCTGTATTTCACATGCAAATATACCTAGTTCCTTCTGTGTTGTAACTGACATGCCATCTGTGTACAAAGTGCAAACTATACTTACTACTATTATCACTAAGAATAATATACTGGATTTAAGACACAATGATCAAAATTTTGCAAGTATTACCTTCCTTGACCTTGGTAATAACCCTAGAAAGAGTTTCTGGCTTTCTTATCTAATTTATATATGATAAAACTAAGGCTTCAAGAAGCTGAGTCATTTATCTAAAGCCACACAAATTTTACGTATGAAAAACCACTTGACTCCAAATTTGAAGATATTAACTATTAAGACTTTGTCTCTTAATAAAATTGCTATACACACACACTCCACAGTCTATCGACAATATTGCAAATAAATCTAAACAATTTTAAATGAAATTTTCTTCTTCTTGCGCCCATGCATAGGAAATGAGGTTTCCAGCCAGTTAAGTGAGGTAAGTATTTTACTTGTTATATTTAAGTGAAAAACAATTTCTTAAGTGCCTGCTATTGGATCAATAAACTGAAGCTTTCTGATTACATCTACTATAGAGATCCAACTGTTTGCAACATGTCTTCTTTTACATTTATTGCTAAAATGACATATAAAATGTGCATCGCAGTATTCTCCCTCTAAGTTGGTAAAATGATCCAGAGTCTAACAATTTTAACTCCTCATGGGCCTGCAGTTATCTGTTTGACCTTACACTGATGGAATATAAAAACTTTAATTTGGATAAAATTATAGTTTGTACAGATTTTACTTTTATATACGTATTACACCTTTTGAATGTTTCATCAAAATGTTACTTGAACTTAATATTCTAACTTTGAAAATGAAAATTCAGATGCAGAACAATTAGATGACCTGTGTTAAAACTATTGTAAATGATATTAATATTCGAGAAAGACTACTACAACTAAATGTTACTTGCAGAAATGTTTACCTTTTATTTTTAATTAATTAATTAAAAAAAAATTTTTTTGGCTGTGTTGGGCCTTTGTGGCTGCGCATGGGATTTCTCTAGTTGAGGTGAGTGGCAGCTACTCTTCATTGCGGTGGCTTCCCTTGTTGCAGAGCACGGGCTCTAGGGGCACGGGCTTCAGTAGTTGGGGCACACGGGCTCTAGAGTGCAGGCTCAGTAGTTATGGCGCACGGGCTTAGTTGCTCCGCGGCATGTGGGATCTTCCTGGGCCAGGGATCGAACCTGTGTCCCCTGCATTGGCAGGCGGATTCTTAACCACTGCACCACCAGGGTAGACCCCCTTCTTACTTTTATAATGACAATTTTTTTAATCAAAATAAATGATTACAAAATTATTAGAATTTGATTTATTTTTCCCAATTCCAAATTGAAATTCCAGAATTTGCATATGGTTTGTGCTCACCATTGATCTGACCTTTATACCAAAGAATCTCTTGTAGAAAATACTAAAGACAAGCATAGTAACTAGCACTTGATTTTTAGATAATTGTGTATTAAGTGTCTTTTGTAATTGTTGGGTTTTTTTTTTAGATTTTTTTTTAGTCACCTGGCTATTAAAATTAAGATATGCTTCTACAATAAATCCTATCTTTATTAGAGATTATTTCTGCTACTGTTTTACAAGAATTCCAAATATTTTCTTTGAAGTTTAACTATGTTTTCTTGATTACTGAAAATTCAGAAATTTCATCACCGACTTAAAAAATATTTGAATAGTTTTAGTGTTAAAAGGTATGATATCAACCCTGATTTTTCACAAATATTATCTGCCTTAGAGCCCAGATAAAACTGATAATTTGATTTTCATATAATTTCTGGTTCAGTTTTTTAAGTACTTCTATACACTACAATAAAGTACTTTTTTAAAAGAAATAAAATAATTGAGTGGAGATAAAGTCATCACCATTTTCAGATGAAGTGATTTTATACATGATAAATCCGAAAAAACCATCTAAGAAACTGGGAGAGTTCTGTAAGAGGAGTAAACACAGCAAGCAGTTGTCAGAAAATATAGTGACAACAAACTTCATATACAAAAGCAACATTAAACACCTCCTAATAAAGAAATATGTAAAAAACTTAAAATTTTAAAAATACTTTAATAAGTGGAAAGTTTTCTTGACTGGGAAGACTCAATACTGTATTATACCATTTGAATTTCCTGAAAATTATCCCACAAATTACAAGCCCAGTCAAAATATAATTTTTGTCAAAACACAACAAGGAATTTGATACTCAATCTGAAAGAAATCAGCAAATTTAGTCAACAAAGGCCCAAAGAAAGTATACCATTTAGGAAGCAACAGACTTAATTAGTAATAAAATATATCGTTGAGTACCAGTAAGTAGAATAATATGGCATGACACCAAACTGAGAGATCAATGGGCCAAAATAGAAGGCACAAATAGATTCAGGACATACAGAAATTTAGTATATAATAAAGATAGCAATTAAATCATAAAAAAATAGATACTTTTAAAATTACTATAGAGAACTCCAAAGGAAAATAAAGCTGGATATCTGCCTCATTTCTTATTTTCAAAAAATTTACAACATAAACATAAAAGTGTTACTATAAAATAATGTGAAAGTATTAAAAGAAAAAATACATAGTTGTAAAAAGTAATTCTGGAGTCATTACCTCCTAAGAAGGCATAAATCTCAGTCACAAAAGAAAGCTCTGATACATTTATTTCAGCAACATTTCATCTTATATGGGCCTTAAATCTTAGAAACAGATCGTTCATTCATTCATTCCTTCATTGAATAAGTATGCATGGAGCACACAATATGTTCCAGGTACTTTTCTAAACTTAAGGGATACAGCAGTGAACAGATTAGACAAAATCTTCTGCCCCATGTAGTTTTTCAATGAGTAGAAAATACATAAACAAATAAGTTAGTGAACATATCATGCCAGATGGTAATAAGTGCTATGAGAGAAAATTAAGCACAGAAAAAGTGGTAGTAACAAATATTTGTTGAATAAATGAAGTAGTCAGAGTAGGCAGTATTATCAAGGATATGAAGAAAAATGTATTTCCATATGCTATTGGTGAGAGTATTCATTGGTACAATCTTTTGGATAGGAATTTACCCAAACATAAAAGGTGCAAACCCTTTGACTCAGTAATTCTACCCGGAGATACTTATCCTACAAATATATTTGTGTGTAACTCATATACGTATAAAATATTTTTACAGCATTATTTGTATTAGAGGTATGGGAAAGACCTGTAAACAGCTTTAATGCTTCTCGGAGGCAATTGGTTAAATAAAATAAGAACATCCATAGAAAAGGCAACTATATACATCTGTTAAAAATAAAGTAGATTTGTTATGATAATCTGGAAAACTCTCCCAGATGTAAAGCAAATAACAGAACAGCTTGTACATATTATCTCACTGGTATAAAACAAGGTGGATCCATATGTTTGTGTATATGCCTGAAAACATTCTGGAAGGATACACAAAATTACTTCTGGGGAATAGGATGGATGTTTTGAGAATGAGACAGACTCATTTTCGTTTGTGCTGCTTAAAATTTTTATTATGTGCACTGTTATTTTCGTAGAAATAATTTAAAATGTTAAGCATTGAGGCAACATTGTTCATTTTGTGCAAAAAGCTGAAATGCCCTCATGACAATATCGTATTAGATTAGTGATCAAAATAAATATTGAATTTGCTCTATGAGGATGGCCAGAACAAATAAATTATGCCAACAAATCCTCTACGGGTTCTAAATTATATTGGCTGGATGACTATAGCAATCACATTAAAAGCCTAATTAGCAAATTGCTATCTCAAACTGTGATTAAAAAAAATAGACGATGACAGACTACATCACAGACTTAGTCCATTTGGGCTGCTCTAACAAACTACCATCAGCTACACAGCTTATAAACAACAGAAATTTATTTCTTATAGGTCTGGAGACTGATAAGTCCAAGTCCAGCAGACTGAGTGTCTGGTGAGGATGTGCTTCTTTGTTCAGAGATGGCCATCTTCTAGCTATGTCCTCACATGGTAGATGGGGCAAGGGAGCTCTCTGGGGTTATCTCTAACAAAAGCACTCATCCCATTCATAGGGGCTCTACCCTCATGACCTAATCATCTCTCAAAGATTCCACTTCCAAAGACCATCACACATTAGGCATTAGGCTCTCACATAAAAATTTTTTTTGGCGGGGGGTTGACATAAACTTTCAGTCTATAACAGAAAACAATATAACCTTTAACTTATACAATAGCTTTAGGACAGTTAAACATATACAACAATTACATGTTGTATATAACATATACAACAACATATACACTAATATGGAACACGATTACATGTCTGAAAAATAACTTATGTAGTATATGTTTATGAATCTACTACATTATTACTTTTTTTTTTTTTTTAGAACTTGTCATTCACTCATTACTCGCCAATCAGGAGCTACTATGATACATGTACCCCAAATTTTACAGGTTTGCTGTTTGGTCGTTTCTAACCATAAGGCTGTATTCACACAGCTATTACCAATTCTTGTTCCAGTATATAACTGCTGTGGTAGTGAGAAAGCAATTCCACTAAAACGACAGTGGTTCACTATATACTGTAATGTACATAGACACACAAAACAAATGCTCTAAAACTGCCTAAGCAAAATGGATTATTTTTCTAGAACTCAACTACAAGCTGATTAATAATGAGAATTTCAGTGACTTAGCATCAAATCAAGTTGACACTCCTCTACAGTGATGTGGCACTATAGCAGTTTATTTCACTGGAGGTAGTAATAAAGGCTATACAACCAAAAAAAAAGGTGTACGACAAAGCATCAACTATTTTTCATCTAGAGCCTAAATGATTTCTAATAAAGCAATGTAAACTTCATCTGTGTTCTCCTTATTTACTCAGGAGAGTATGAGTAGCAATTACTTAAAATTTTGAGGATTGTTAAAGAGAGAAGATTATCTCAGAATTTGCAGATGCCCATAAAGAATCTCAGGTTAAAAAAACGGTAAAGAGGGACTTCCCTGGTGGTCCAGTGGGTAAGACTCCGTGCTCCCAGTGCAGGGGGCCCGGGGTTCGATCCCTGGTCAGGGAACTAGATCCCATATGCTGCAACTAAGACCCAGAGCAGCCAAAATAAATAAATATTTTTTTTTAAAGGTAAAGAATATGTAAGGGATTTTAACATCTTATGAATGAATCTCACTTAAAGGTAATTTTTTCATATGAAATTTTTACCTAGACTGATCTATTATCTCTACGGAAATTGCTCAACAAGCATATGAAAAATGACCATTGCTGTGAAATGAAACATTCCTACTTGATAAAAAGTAAAACAATAGTATTATGTGCATTCACCATAGGAAATTCTAAATAATTAAAACACAGAGAGATACAAACAATAGACACATCTTTCAGGAAACCTGTCACACAAAGTAAATTACGCCTCATATAAAAAGTGCTGAACTATCTTTCGCTTAATTCTTCCCACTTACACATAATTTTAAAAATGTATTTCTCACTGGGATATATAAACCCTAGAAGGCTAGGTACAACTTGCTGCAGTTGACAATTTTCAGGTGCTACTCTTTGTCCAGAACCATCCCCTTTTCTCAGACCTGTAAATATGTTTCCTTTACTTATTTACATATGTGTATCTTTGCAGTTTATATACTTAAAATCTCTCAATAGTAGTCTAAAAAAATCTTGTTTAAAATCATGTACAGATACCATGGTACAATCAGATATGCAAATTAGGAGTGCCCACCCTCTTCAGCATGATGTGTGCTGGGGCCACGAGACCCTAGGAGAGAGCAAAAGCTGAACCTGGGAAAGGTAATTCTAGAAACTGGCCACAGCGTAGATACCTGCCTCTAAGGCATCTGCCAAAGGTCTCTGCTTCTTGTTATCCATGTGTTTGTGGAATCCCCTTCTTTTAAATGTGAGCTGGACCTAGTTAGTGCTAACGAAGAGAACATGGCAAAAGTGAAAGGGTGTCACTTCTGAAATTAGGGTCTGAAAAGACTGTAATTTTAATCACTCTCTCTCAGCCCTCACTCTGGGAGAAACAAGCTGCCATGTTTTGAGCTGCCTTTGAAGGGTCCACATGGCAAGGCACTGATACCCTCACCAACAGCCAGCAAGGACCTGGACCTACTAACAATTGTGTGAGTGAGCTTAGATATAGATCCTTCCCTGTTGAAACCTCAGGAGATTGAAGCTGTCACCAACACCTTGCGTGCAGCTTTGTCAGGGGCTTCTAGCCAGAGGCATCCAGCTAAAGGACACCCAGATTTCTGACCATCAGAGCTTATGGTATCATTAACGTTTGTTGCTTTAAACAGTTTTAGAATGAGATTATTTAGGGGTTGCATTAGTAATGGCAAGGCATATATTTTGACCATGGAAGTTCGTGGCTGGGATATGGTAAAAGACAAGATAATTAAAGGAGAGGACACCAAGAAACTGAGAGACCAGGACAGAACAGGGGAATATTAAGATCAATAAGACATAACAGAAATAGAATTAGATATACAAAGAGTGAGTTAAGAATCATAATCTTCAAGAGATTGGAGAGTGCCCCAGGTGTTGGCAGATAACTGCAGTAATAATGGGTAGAGAGTGATTTGATCTGATGATGCAAGAATAAACACTACATTTTCCAGGAATCTGGATGATATTCATCACCCAAAAAATGTGATGAAAAATTTTACTGAATATATTAACAATTATTCAAAAATATCACTGGATCATTTAGAACAAACATATTAAGGAGTTGTAAATCTATCCCATTCCCTCCAGTTAGCACTTCATACCTCCCCCTTTAGAAGACTTACCACACAGCTGGGTGGTTATTGTGTTGTTTATGCCCTCTCACTAGACTCTAAATATTAATATTGCAAAGGCCATGTGTGTTACATTCCAGCTGCATTCCATACTAGCCAGTGCTTGTGAAGCACTCACATTTGGTGCTTCATAAATGTTGTTGAATAAGGAAAAAGAAAGCTCGTTTTGTTGTGTAAACCATTTTAAAGGCATACACCATGAGAGCTACGTCAGGTACTATTCTAAGACTGCTAAACATAATAACTCATTTTATCCTCACAATCCCACTTTCAGATTAGTATCAGTATTATTCCCATTATTCTATGCTACATAATTCAAAAAGATATATGCATCCCAATGTTCATAGCAGCACTATTTACAATAGCCAAGACATGAAAACAACATAAGTGTCCATCGACAGATGAATGGATAAAGAAGATGTGGTACATATATACAATGGAATACTACTCAGCCATGAAAAAGAAAAAATGCATTTGCAGTAACATGGGTGGATCTAGAAATTACCATACTAAGTGAAGTAAGTCAGACCTAGAAAGATAAATACCATATGATATCACTTATGTGGAATCTAAAAAAAATGATGCAGATGAACTTATTTACAAAACAGAAATAGACTCACAGACATAGAAACCAAGCTTATGGTTACTAAAGGGGATAGCGGGGAGGGGGGAGATAAATTAGGAATTTGGGATAAAAAGAGACACACTACTATATATAAAACAGATAACCAACAAGTTCCTACTGTATAGCACAGGGAACTAGACTCAATCTTATAATAACCTAAAATGGAAGAGGATATAAAAAAGAACACACACACACACATATATATAACTAAATCACTTTGCTGTACACCTGAAACTAACACAACATTGTTAATCAACTATATTTCAATAATTTTTTTTTTTTTTAAAAAGAAAGAATGAGGTGGAAATGCCTGTCCAACATTACAAAGTAAGGAACTGGGAGAACCAGGATTCAAATCCAGGCAGACTGTACTCATTTTACATAACCATTTACTAAGGTAAAAACACATGACAGTGAAAAACCTTCTTGGACATGGTCCCACACATAATTTTAAGTCCATTAGAAAACAAAGATGTTTTTAATAGAAAGAGAAAAGAGACAGTAGAAACATTTCATTGATTTCAGTGTTTTAACTTCCAATGATAAGGATTTACGTAGTGATGCATGAAGAGGTGAAACAATGAATAAAAATATCAACAATTCAGGCATCACCAGGCACTGAAAAGTGAGTCAGCAAGTTTTAAGCAACCTCTGACAATCTTTCTAAAACTGATCATTTAAACTAGATGGGGAACATAAGCGAACTGGACATGACAAATGATACTTGACTATCCTTGAACAGAATTCTGAGTTAGATGAGGTTAAGATGAAATAAAACTGGTTCCATTTATTATCAAATAAAAGACTATCAACCTAAATTATTATTTATATTAGATTATTTCAGCAAAATGAATTAAGTTTTTTAATATTTTAAAATGCAACATTTTATTCATCCTTTAAAAATGCCAGATATGACTTTGAATAGAAAATCTGCAACTCATCTGAAAGAAGTAATATAAATTCAAGTTCTTTTTATATCCTGTAAATAGCATGTAATTGTCTTTTTCTCCCATTCTCACTTTATCAACCAAGCTTTCATGGAGACTTACAATTATTTAATGATATGAAAATGGGATGGGTTTGATTATACAAACTTCTCTCCCTCTTCTTCTGGGATTCCAAGAGGAATATGAGAAAAAAAGTTATTAGTGAGGGTGGCGTCTTTAAGATGTCTGATAAAATTGCACCATAGCCTACTATTCTACAAGATCTTCATTTAAGATATTATTAGAGGAAAATTGTATAAGAGAGAGTTGTTCGAAAACACTTAACATTGCTGGTGAACATACACAAGGAAGAAGGTGAAAAATGTAAACTGATCTTCAGGATCCCGAGTGCTTTGCATGAAAAATATCCGGTTATGCCATTATTAAGGTGCTTACTACACAGCACTAAAATGAGTAATTTTTTCATTTAAATGTATGGGTAAAGAACTGAGCTACCAGCAGTAAATTATAGAAGTAAAGTAGTATGCTTCTGGAGCATTATTAGAATTCTAGATTATTTGGGGAAAGTGCAACCAATGCCTTACTCAAAGAGTGCATCAATAATAGAGCAAATACATTGTTAATCGGCTATACTCAAATATAAAATAAAAAGTTAAAAAAATAGAGCAAATATTAAAAAGTGGTGATGAAAGAAGAATTTTTACAATACAGTTCTAAAATAAGAAATAACTATACTATTATGTGTGGCAGCTGAAAAATATTTTAATAATGATCTTAATAAAGATGGCATATTTCAATTCAGGTACACACTATTTAAGCCTTGACATTGATAACATTTTCTGTTTCGAATGTGTGCTTAAAAAGTTGTGTTATGATACCCCATTGTGTTTTGATTTGCATTTCTCTTATGATTAGTGACATTGAGCATCCTTTCATGTGTTGGTTGGCAATCTGTATATCTTCTTTGGAGAAATAGGGTGGGAGGGAGATGCAAGAGGGAGGGGATATGGGGATATATGTATACATATATCTGACTCAATTTGTTATACAGCAGAAACTAACACAACATTGTAAAGCAATTATATTCCAATAAAGATGTTAAAAAAAAAAAAAGGAAAAAAAGGTTGTGTTTACCCAACTGGCAACTTGGAATACTTTGGTGTATTCCACAGCAGCCTAGCATAACATATAAGCATTTCCCCTTGTTATTTTTGTCCAAAAGAGACAAAGATAAATAATATGATAATGTGGATGATAGAAGCAAGGTTTCTTGCACAAGTATGTGTGTGTGTGTATATGTGTGTATTCTACTCATATTGATGTTTATATATGCGGATATATACACATACTTGTTATAAAAGCTCTCATATATGCACATGGCTATAAATAAATGATTCAATTAGAAGTAGAAGCATTAGGTAAAAAGATGGAAAAATTGGAGGATAGATACAGGAAGTAAGAACAGGTTTGAAGATACATTACCAACACAAAAAGATGAGAAGTTATACAATTGTATCTAGTCTGAAAATGAGAGCATTATAGTACTAAAACAATAATGAAATTTTGGAATCATCTTGTCTAGTCATTCACAACTGCAAACAGATCTTAGTGAATTTTTTTTCTATGTACAACAGCTTAGCCCTACCCCAAACCTATCAAATCAGGATTCCCAGGGTGGGAGTGAGAGGGTTAAGATGTGCAGTTTTGATAAAGGATCTGATGGGAGGCAACTTCCTGATTAAATGCCTAGGAATTAGAATTTACTTTCTTAATTATTGCAAAAAAAAAGTTTATTTAATAAAAACAGAAAAAAAGCAAAACTATTTCATTGCTTGAAAGAATATTGTAATTTAAATGTTACTATTTTATTAGATCACCATAATGCTGCATATTAATAATATTCATATTCAATTGAGAAAACTCACAAGCAACTCAGAAAATGTCAAGGTAATATGTAACATCTCCATTGTTATAAAAAGTCTATTAAAAGGAATATAAGTGATGGATCAGAAGGGAAGTGTTGTATACTCAGTTTTCTTCATATAGCAGGACCTAAAAGCAGTCTCTTCTTTGGCTTAGTATTTATCATTACAATCCCAGGCTGGATGCAGAAGTTATTCTACAACTTTACCAATTTTTAAAACGTTGTGAACCTCTACTTTTCTCTAAAATTAAATTCTGGTATCCCTGGCAAGATAGCAATTATTCTGTTGCTCCTTTTTTGTCTTATTGCTGTTACCCCAGTGCATAGTGGTTAAGGCTAATGGCTCTGAGGTCTGGCAAATCAGACATCATCTGCCAATCCATCGACTCCATGAACACCTTGACCTTTGGCCGTGTTCTTCTAGATGGGAAAGTACCCATGCGCTCAGTACTCATTCCTCCACAAACATACTGAACGGACACTCACTCAAGGATTGCAGTCTAATCATACACCCAAATTTCACTATTTGTTTCCAAAATGAATCGTCAGCAAGAGACGTATTGTGAATGACACCTACTCTATCATGTATAGCTTTTAGAAGCCATGTAGCCCCATTTTGCACCCAACACTATAGACCTTAACAGCTGTCTTCTGGCCCACTACCTGACCCCAATCTTTGATGAAGACTCTAAAATACAAGTAAGGTGAAAGAAAAGACTGACAGTATCCTTTTATTTTTGGGTGAATACAAACTGGCCTAAAAATTGTGTTCATGAAGTACATTATTTTTATCACATCGTTTTCTCTATTTTATAACAGTGGAGGAATAATGGAAGTTTGTGAGAAAAAGGTATTCAGACATTTGTACTACCAAAGCTGACCATGTCTGTTTTTCAGGTTGGTGGGCTAGAAATACATTCCCCAAAATAAACTATAGCTCTCACACCTGGTGACTACTACATTCTATAAAGAAAAGGAAAAAGTATTGTTTGACAATCTAATTTTTGTAACATTATACTTTCCTATTAACTATGTAGTTGGACTCCATCAACACTAATCCCAGTAGTATTTCTTCAAGTCTACTCAAAATCCATTATACCTGGGTTCCCTGGTGGTGCAGTGGATAAGAATCTGCCTGCCAATGCAGGGGACGCAGGTTCGATCCAGGAAGGTCCCACATGCCATAGAGCAACTAAGCCTGTGTGCCACAACTACTGAGGCTGCGTTCTAGAGCCGGTGAGCCACAACTACTGAGTGCATGTGCCACAACTACTGAAGCCCGTGCACCTAGAGCCCATGCTCCTCAACAAGAGAAGCCACTGCAATGAGAAGCCTGCGCACCGCAATGAAGAGTAGCCCTCTGCTTGCTGCAACTAGAGAAAGTCCGTGTGCAGCAACAAAGACCCAACACAGCCCAAAACAAAAAAATCCATTATACTCTTTTCCTTTAACATGAAAAGAGCCCTTAGTTGAGTCACAAGCTCTTTTTCGTCAAATGCCAAGAACAAAATCACATTCTGCACACTACCAATTGTGGTCAACTTAAATGTGAAATATCTAACTAGGATACACGTGATAGTTACATAAATATATGCTCTCTTATTAACCAGAACATTCTACCTTCTCTCTGAACAAAATGCTTGTCATTTTATTTATTGGCAACTATATTTACAATCTTCTTGAAAATAGTATAATTTGTGACTGTGTTTATACAGAGTGAATCTTTGAAAGGCAGCTTAGGTCTAAAACAGGAAAGCAATATTTTGTACTTGTACTAGATGACAAGTTAATGGGTTTACCAGAAAACTCACTGTGCTTGCTATTATGCAAAGTTTTAATAACTCATAAGGTGGTTTTTTAAAACAATATTTTGTACAGGGCTTAGAACAAGTAGACTGCAAGCTAACATAACCTAACAGTCAAAAATGTATTATTTTATTAACTACCTGACTTTTTCCTTTTTGGCTGTTTGTGCAAAAATAACACCAAAAGTTTCACACTGCATTTGAATCCCCTGGCAAAAAGACTCACATCTTTACATGCGAAGGACTCTGTTCATTATTTTCACTATAACTGTTATTCTGAGTTGTAGTATTTGTTTTTCCAGAGTTGTGGTATTTACAATACCACTGTCATCAGTTCTTTTATGGTTCAATGATTCCTTCCGAGAAATTTTGACATTTTTGTGCAATGTCACGGCTGTGGTATTAGTACAATAGTACAACAAAACAACAAAGGTACAGTAATTAAAACAGTATGGAATGGGCAAAGAATCCAGCATATAGACCAATGGAACAGAATAGAGTGCCCAGAAAACAATCCATACATATATGGTGAACTCATCTTTGACAATGGTGCCAAGAATACACAAAGGACAGTCTTTTCAACAAACAATGCTGGGAAAACTGGATATCTACACTCAGAAGTATGCAAGTGGACCCTTTTCTTATATCAGACACAAAAATCAACTCAGAATGGATTAAAGATTTATATATAAGACCTGAAGCTATAAAAATCTTCAAAGAAAACAGAGAGGAAAAGCTTCATGACACTAAATGTGGCAGTAATTTTTCTGGATATGATACCAAAAGCACAAGCAACAAAAGCAAAAGAATAGACAAGTGGGACTCCTACAAACTAAAATGTTTCTGCACAGCACAAAAAAAAAATTGGTCAACAGAATAAAAGGGCAATCTACAGTACAGGAGAAAATATTTGCAAATAATACATTTTATAACAGATTACTATCCAAAATACATAAGGAACTCCTACAATTCAACAGAAAAAAAAGAAATCAAATAGCCTCATTTAAAAATGGGTAAAAAACTTGAATAGCAATTTCTCCAAAGACATAAAACTGGCCAACACATATATGAAAAGATGATCAAGATCACTAATCATCAAGGAAATGCAAATCAAAACCACAAGATAGGGCTTCCCTGGTGGCGCAGTGGTTGAGAGTCCGCCTTCTGATGCAGGGGACACGAGTTCGTGCCCCGGTCCGGGAAGATCCCACATGCCGCGGAGCGGCTGGGCCCGTGAGCCATGGCCGCTGAGCCTGTGCGTCCGGAGCCTGTGCTCCGCAACATGAGAGGCCACAACAGTGAGAGGCCCGCGTACCGCTAAAAAAAAAAAAAAAAAACCCACGAGATATTACCTCACATCTGTTAGGATGACTACTCCAAAAAAAAAAAAATAAGTAAAAAAGGGAATTCCCTGGTGGTCGAGTGGTTAGGACTCGGCGCTTTCACTGCCAGGGTCCAGGTTCAATCCCTGGTTGGGGAACTAAGATCCCGCAAGCCATGCGGTGCAGGAAAAAGAAAGAAAGAAAGGTAAGTGTTGGTGAGGATGTGGAGAAATTGGAACCCTTGTGCACTGTTGGTGGGAATGTAAACTGCTGCAGCCACTAAGGAAAACACTAGGGAGGTCCTCGAAAAATTAAAAATAGAGTGACCATATGACCCAGCAATCCCACTTCTGGGTATATACCTAAAAGAACTGAGATATATACACAGGATAACAGCAAACTAGAAGCATCAAAAATCTGATAAAGACTTAAAATAATTTGGCATTTTAAAATATTTTACTGAAATTTTTATCTTGAGGAAATCACAACTCAGACTTCCTTACACTTATTTTACAGTTAGTACTGGTTTTTGCATGAAATTAGATATAAGACTATCCTGTCTTCAAATGGACTTGGGGGCTCGGTCCAGCTCTACCCTCCTCAGTGTCATTACCACCCAGATACTCTCTAATGAGATTCTAAAGGAAGATACAAAGTCAATGAAATAGTAGATAAAATGACTTTTTCTATTTTTTTCCTAAGAAGTTGTTTGGTGCATTTTTTCGTTTAGAGTCATTACCTTCACTCAATTTTGGTATTTCAGTAATCAAAAGGAAAGCCCTGGAAACTGGCCTCTCTTTATTACCAGAAAGAGAAATGTGTATTGTGAATCTTTAGTAATGAGACTTAACAAAACCCAGTAAGTTTTGTATGCAAAACTGGATCATCACTGGGTCCTTCCCAAGGGTAACTTGGTATGCTATCCGTGAGACCATAATCAAAATACATTTGAAATTCCTCTTTTAATTTTCTAGTGGTTTCACTCATTCTGAAAGTAAATACAACACTGTAAAATAACCAAACCATTTGGAAACAAATCTCAAGAGTAAGCACGACATTCACCCTCCGGGATAAACATCAAAGTATGCTTACGATGTACTAAGAGTAATTTTCTTGTGTGGCACATGTTTTGGCTCAAAAGACAATTCTTAAACAGAAGTTAATATAGATAATAATGATGATGACAGAGAGAAGGAGAGGAAGGGAGGGAGGGAGCCAGTGGTTTGTCACCACCACCAACAACACTGAGGAAAGTATATCGCCTCCAAATATTAATTATTCTGGACATGTAAATACTAGCATGTTTACTTTTTATAAACTACTACTAATACTGTATAATCAGATTCTCTTCTGTTTTCCGGACTTAAGTACCTATGAGGTTCCACCGAATTAACACACACTCAAGGAGAGGGGAATCTGGTCCTTAGCAATTGAAGGTTTTTTATCTATAAACCCAAATGACCTGGCACCCACCTACAAAGATTTATTTCTAGCCTTGAGCCACAGACTTAATCATGATTCACAGTTTACTAAGAAATAAGGATACAATATCTTCTCATCTAATTAATGCTTACTTTCAGGACATTTTTATCAAAATATTATTTTTACTTGCAAAACAAAGACATAAACACAAAAAGAACGACCAATTTCTGTATCATTAGTCAAGTGATACCAGGTGCTACTGCTTAGTATCTCAAATAATTAAAGCAATAAGTATAATAACGGAAGAAGCAGCGAAGAGTAAAAACTTTACTCTCACCATTTTCTGCGAATCTCTTAAACAACTTAAGCAGTTGGGCTATGTATCCTGTGGCTTAGGGATTTAAAATAATATTAATTGACCTAGAAATGTATTTAAATGGTAAATTAGTGTGTCCTCCGGCAAAAGGCACACTGTGTAATTGCTACAAGTAAAATAAATAAGTATAAAGTAAAATGTGACATTAGAAAATAAAACACTAAGGAAAAATGAATTCTAATAACAAGTAATTTATTCTTCAACCCCAAGTGACTCCATTTAAAGCAGTTTATGGCCTAGAGAATTCAATCCATATATGGTAAAACATTAAACTCTGCGATGTGAGTGAAGCATTTTTAAATATAGACGGTAGCCATGCCAAAGCACAGGTCAGGAAGGATTTACGAATAGTCCCTGGTTCTGTACACAAGCCTACATAATAGCAAGTCAAAAAATTAACTTTTGAAATGTATGTATTTGAATTTTGTTATCTTCTCCTCTTTCAACCCCTACTCAAGATAGAGAGATCTGATGGGCAGCATTAGCTGAGATGAATCGTTCATTACTAAGCACCATCTTCCCAGATGTCTGTGTGGGCAGCTGCCGACATCACTCTTTCTGAGCACTTCTGAAGAGGATGTGTCCTGAGAGTCTACTTGGTATTCAGAACAGATCAGCCTTTGAAGAACTTTATGTACTCCCCGAAGGACATTTTTCATCTGCAATCCAAAGGACCTCAACTTTCTGACAGAATTTTATTTTTTCAGTCTACTGTGGACTGCTGTAATTACAAGTGCACAGAGCAGTAGAAAAAGTCGTGTTTTGCTTGTTTCCGCTATATTTATTTACTTCCATTTCAACTTTCTGCCTGACTAGGTATTTCTGTTTCATTTGGCCGACACTCTCTCTCTCATATTGTTTCTCTCTCTCCCTCCCTCTTTCTCTCCTTTGAGTCCCTCATCTCCTCCCATCTCTTTCTCTCTCTTCTCCTTTGTTGCCACAGAGTTTTTACACTTTGATTAATACAACTTACCTAAAAATCACCTTGCTGATAGCAAAGGGGCAAGACTATTACAGAAGTAGAGATGAATAAGGAACCTTCTATTTTCTCTCCTGGTTAAAAGAGCAACAGGAGACCAACTTCCTATCAACAAGCACCACAATTTCTTTACTTGGAAGAGAAGAATTAAGCACAATTATCTGTTCAGCTTTTAATGGATATGTGGGCGTCTCCGAAAGTACCAAGGGCAAGCGCTCACAAGCTCTAATCCGCTGCAATATTAAACAATCTTGCTGGGAGATGTGTTTTTCCTCCCAAGCCTCAACCAATACTGCAATTTATTTGTAAATAAAATGACCTTGCTATCAGACAGTCTTGTTCTTCACTGAGGGAGAGAATTAATCTGCCCTGAGCATCGGTGTGCATTGTAGCCGTAAGAACAGGGGAGAAGCCAGGAGCCACAATCACATCTCGGAAACTGAGATGCATCTCATGTCTTGTACAGGGAAGGAGGAAGAGATAAAGACAAGCGTGTCAAATAGGCTCATTAGTGACAGCAAAGCATGCAGGGTCCCTGACTAGGGCTGCACATGTGTACAATTCAAGTCTCTTAATGAGAATTTAATGTACTTTCTAATTTTGTCACATATTTGGTCACAGTTTATTCCCCTTAAAGAATATCCAGCATTATCATTTTCACGATATAAACTACAAAAAGAACACAAAGGATATGCTCTATGTTGAGCAGAAGGGCACAAGTCACAAACAGGGGGCATCTTACAAACAAAAGGCCAACCTGCCATGGTTGGGTAACAGCTGCCTGCTCACACTGTTCGCAATCTTTATATAGGTATAAGAAAAATGAACCTTTTCCAGTCCAGGAAATTCTGTGTTTCTTTCCAAGCCATGATGGTGACCAGCAGGCCCAAGAAGATAACGGAGATGTAATTATCTAAGTTATCTCACATACGTGTTTACTCAATATGACCATATTGATGACACTGGCTGGACTCAAGTCAGCAGGAGAAACAAGTAGTCAAGTAAACCTTAAGCTCCTCCCTTTTATTCATATTCCTCCACTTTTGAGGCATCATTCTTTTCTGAGATACAAAACTTCTCAAATTCCATCCCAGATCTCCCCCACACCCTCATGGATGTAAAATTAACAATCAGATTACTGAAGTCCTAACTTTACTACATTTTCCTTCATTTGAAGATGGTTTTATTAATTATATTACTATTATCATAAGGTAGGGTTTCTTTTGACAAGTAGCTAGTAAACTGTAGTGAGTCAAGCTTTAGGCAAAGACTTTTTTTTTTTTTTTTTAATCTTACATCCGGGTTCTTCTTTGCCTTCATTCTTTGCTCAGTGGAATGGGAATCATACTACTCTTCTCCCTGATTTCTCTTGCCTAATTTTCTCTATATCTTTTCACTTTCCACCTTTCTCTCCATAAGGTCTCACTCTAGTTCCTCAAGTCCTGGCTGACCTGCAGAGTTTTGTGACCTGCACAGTTTCTCTTCAATTTAATAACCGAATTCTTTGATGAGTTTTCTTCTCTCTATAAAACAGATGTTCCTCTCTGACCAGTATTTTGCAATTAAAATTCAGCAAAGTATTCCACAACCAAAACATTGTATAATTATAGTATTATTGCCTTGATAAAACTAAAATATTTTTTTAATATTTTAGGGTATTTAAGGATATCCTAAAGGATCTGCCTTGCAAAGGAAGAGAGTGGATTAGGACAGATAGATTGAGGAAAAGACATATTTGTTGAGGCCCTTTGTCCCCATTCCTCTAAAAATATGACCAGTGCCACACTCACCATCCCAGGAGCTGACAAATTCTTTTGCCCTAGAAATTTCAGCAACTCCCGCCCCTCTATCCCAGGAACAATTGCTAATCAGCTGAGATGCCCTTCACAATCTACAATTCACCTTTAACAGCAAAAATTCTTCATCAACAACAAAAAAAGAGAGAATAGTGTTATGCTTATGAATAAATAATTGCCTTTTGTAGAAAAGTGACTTCTATATACTAAGCAGAATAATGAGACCAAAAATTACAGTGGTTAAGATCAGAGACTTAAGTGTAAGAAGACTTTGGATTTAATTACACCTCTAATATTTACTCAGCAGAAAACCTTAGGCACATTCCTTAATCTGTCTCGGTGTTGTCATCTGTAAAGTGAGGATGATAATCTACCTACCTCACAGGACTGTTTTGAAGGTAAATAACAAATAAAGCAGCTGGCACATCATCTTATTTCATCTACTTAATGTGCAAACAATTCTATTTTTAAACACAGATATGTAAAAACAATCTGAAAAAAAATAACATTAACGTAATAATTAGTTGAGAGTCAAAGAAAAATTCTCTAATGGACCTGAATTCCTGTCAGCGTTTGTTATGGCTAGTGTCATGCTAATTTCTGGGACTCCACAAGAAACTTTAAGCAGCACCTCGACTCTTACAGGGACCGTGGCCACTGTAGTACATGTGCACTGAGGCCCTGAATAGGGTACAATAAATTAATTAATTAGTACTCGTCAAGGTCAGAAGCAGTAAGGGAAGCATTTTTCAATTAAGTAAACTCTTCTGCAGATCCCAAAAGAAAGGAATCTACCCTACTGGTACACCTGGATCTTCAGAATTGTAATATGACCAATCAAAATAAGGTCACAGCAAAGACACTTTTCATGCTGTAATGTAAATCCAAGTTGTCTAAATTCATTTTTCTTCATCTCACCACTTTTTCTCTTTTTTGTGTGGCTTGAAACCTCTTACCTGCCATTAATAAATCCTGACAAAATATATTTAGAAAAGGAAGTGTCCAGCCCCCCACCATCATGTCTGCACATACCATGCCTAATCCCCGCTCTAGACGAGAGACACTGGCATTAACTCTTCTTAGAACTGGTGTTAAGGCAAGGCCTTTCGTTCACTCATCTATTTGTTTAACCAGCGGCTCTTTTTCCTTTTGTCCTCCTGGAAATAAAATCATGGAAGACTAAAATGTAATCATGCCCTAAAGATCCTTAGTTTTCTGAATATTGCCTTGCTTAAAGATTTGTTATTGATAAAATGATCATTTCTAGACAAATAATGAGAACGTGAACTATAAAACTTAGCCGCTTTTTTTCTAAATCACCAGAGGTACCCTTTCCCAGGACCGAAAATACATTACAGATTTCCTCCTCAGCCAACCTATTTATTTACATGAGTATTAGTACAAGTCATTGTACCTGACCATTTGAAAATATTAGGGATCATTCTCAGAAGCTAGTGAAAATATTACTACCAAGAAGACAGATGGGTTCATGTAGTTGATTCTGAATGCAAAGATATTAACAAGAACAGTATGATAAGCAACAAAATTGGAACTGGCTCTCCTATGATAATGCCAATTGGTTTCCATAGTAACATTATTTTAACTTTTGATTTTGATAACTTCCTGTCTGACTAACTCATACACTTTCATCATGTATAAGTACTTCCCAACAAAATCTTCTCTTTATATTGTTTATAGTTTGTACCACATTAAATTTGGCTCCCTGACTACCTTTTGTATTGATACTAGAGATTGTTCATATCTTAATTTTTGTAAAATACCAGGCTTATTTTATACACTGAATTAATATTCTAAAAATATCTCATAACTTTTTGTGACTGAAACAGATTTTATGCCTCAGAAGGGCAAAGTAGATTTTTAATCCAGTGTTTAGTAAATGAAATCGAAGATCTTCAACAGTTTGAAATGTAAAATATTTATACAGATGATGCAATAGTTATTAAACTAATTATATTAAGTGAAAATATCAAAGGTATCCACTGCCTTTCCCTGACACACAGGATTTTTCATTTAATCCTTTTCAGATGAAATAAGTAATGTTGTATGTAGAAGTGCTCAATAAATACTGTGCTTAAAATTTTTTTTGTTAAATATATTATAATAAAATGTAATAATGTAACAGCAACCTAAATCTTGTTTGTCTGCAGCTCACCAAGGTCATCTACTGGCTACCAATGGAAGACACCAGAGAATAGAAAAAATGTTAACAGAAAGTGACAGGGTAAACCAATGAAGCTCCCCAACTCCACATCTTTGGTAGTTATCAACCTTATTACCGAAGGAAATAAAAGGAAAAGCTTTATTCTTTATCCTCATCTATGCCATGAATAAACCAACCAACTAACTGAATCTAATATAATTCTAGTACATTCTTCTCATAAAAAAGGATTCTATTATGAGAGTAAATTACCTTACCTTATACAGAATGAGAAGTTTAATACCTAAGAACATTCTCCTGACTGAATTCTGGCAACTTGTGCAAAATTCTTTTGATTCATAATGTATTTTGAGCCAATATAAATTTACTATCTCAACACTAGCTAATATCCATCTCCATAGTAAAATATCTTCTTTCAACTGAATCCTAGGAAGTAAAAGCCAATTAAAGGTATGACTCCCATGTTCTTATGCAACGTTTGGAATATAAGACAACCAATGGTTGTCTTTTGATAGATAAGAGTCATAGGGAAGGGAGAAGTAAGTAAAAAGACAGCATCAGAGCCTTTAACATGGGCAACTAGACTTAAATCCATCCTTCCAGGATGATGAGCTAATGAGAAGGATGACTCCTACTTCTTTGGCCCTCTTGGGATATGGAGAATGGGGATCATAGTTTTACAAAAGTCATCAGAATTAGGTTTCCCTTAATATACATACATCGTGAGGGGGAACAAACATCTTCAAATGACTTTTTCATAATGAGGCTAAGATCGGGAATTAAAGATTGAGTCATTGAGAACATTTATAACTTTTCCACTTGGTCCATGTGTCCACTGAGGCCTATCTTTCATTTTTAAATGTCCAGTGTTAAAAAGCGTTAAATTCAGTAGAAACACAAGGATAGGCTAAGGATTTATTAAGTAGGTTACAAATATTAAATATATTACCCAGATTTAATACTGAAAATAAGTTTAAAAGTAACACTTTTAAAGAAAATATTTGTCACAAGCAAAAAGGGTTAATATCCTCAATAAACAAGCACCTTATAATTTATTTAAAAAATGAAAAGAAAAACAATAGAAATATAGATGAAAATATACGTGAACAAGCAACTTATATAGAAGGAAGTAAAAATGGCTTAAAACATGAAAATACAGTCCAAAATGTTTCAACTATTAGGTAAAATGATAAACAGTATTTATCGGCTTATAGAGAAAAAGGCACTTTCATACAACTACTTGTGGGAGGGTAAATTGGTGTAATTTTTCTAGTAAGAACATTTGGTGAAATCTAGCAAAATATACATAATTTGCCATTTTTTTCTAACCAATTTCTGTAATAGTCCAAGCAATTACTGAATAATTGTTCCTCTTTTCACTATTGCTTTCTCTTTCAGTATTTATCATAAGCTAAAATGTCACATGTGATGAGGCCTTATCTATACTCTATCTTTATACATACCTATTAACCCCCAACCTCACTGAATATACCCTACGGCTGTACTATAGGAAGATTTCTGAGATACATGTAAAATGATCACTGAATCATCACTATTACAGGAAAACACTGGTAACAGAGTATCCTCTAATGAAGGAAATTTTAAATTATGCTATATCTACTACCATGCCACCAGTAAAAAGAAAGGTATACATATGTATCTGCTGATATAAAGACTGCCAATGTGTAAAATTAGTAAACCCATTTGTAATCTATCTCTAAATTTTACTTACTGCTCAAAAACTGCATTTTCAATTATGATTTATTTTTGTTTTAATAATCATCATCCATTGTATAACCTATGGACATTTAATGCAAAATAGTACAGAATCACATGGAACCAATAACAAAAAATATATGTATAATAATAAATGTACATGTGCTGCTTACCCTGATTACTTAAAATGCCTTTTTCTATTTAAAACGTTGAGTGTATAGACTTGTTACTTAGAGTTATATCTAAAAAAGAGACCAGTGTATTAGATATACAGACTATATTAACCTGCACTTAGAATTTGCTGAAATGTATTTTATACATATGATTTTTGACAAGGTCTAATCCTGAAAAATCCAAATTGAAAAACAAACATTTCTCCCCTCAATAACATCAGTTTAATGTATAGTCTAAAACAAAACTCTAAGATTCTTGAGCTGCGGTGTGTTTTTGAAAATATTAATGATTAATAACAGAACCAGGAGGCAATTTGAGAGGCCACATTGCTCAAATTCCAGCCTGGAACTACAGTAAATGATGATCTGGCCTGATCCTAAAGGCCGATTCTCTTTTCTCCACATCCTTGTTAACATTTGGTCAACATTTGTTATTTACAGTCTTTTTGATGATAGCCATACTCACAGGTGTGAGGTGACATTGCGTTGTAGTTTTGACCTGAATTTCTCTGATGATTACTGATGTTCAACTTCTTTTCATGTTGAAAAGGTAGCCTATGGGCTACCTGAATCAAAAATGTCTATTCAGGTCTTCTGCCCATTTTTCAATTAGGTTGATGTTTCTTTGATATTGAGCTGTATGAGCTGTTTATATATTTTGGATATTAATGCCTTATTGGTCATATCATTTGCAAATATTTTCTCACATTTAGTAAGATGCCTTTCATTTTGCTGATGTGTTACTTCGCTGTACAAAAGCTTTTAATTATTTGTCCCATTTTTTTATTTTTGCTTTTGTTTTCTTTGCCTAAGGAGACAGATCCAAAAATATATTGCTACGATTTATGTCAAAGAGTGTTCACCCTGTGTTTTCTTCTAGGAGTTTTATCGTTTCCAGTCTTACATTTAGGTCTTTAATCCATTTTGAGTTTATTTTGTATATGATGTGAGAAAAAGTTCTAATTTCATTCTTTTACATGTAGCCATCCAGTTCTCCCAGACCACTTATTGAAGAGACTGTCTTTTCTCCATTGTACATTCTTGCCTACTTTGTTATAGATTGGCCATAGTGTGTGGGTTGATTTCTGGGCTCGCTATTCTGTTCCACTGATCTATGTGTCTGTCTTTGTGCCAGTACCATTCTGTTTTGACTACCATACCTTTGTATTATAGTCTGAAGTCAGGGAGCATGACACCTCTAGCTCCATTCTTCTTTCTCAAAATTGTTTTGGCTATTTGGGGTCTTTTGTGCTTCCATATGAATTTTTAAATTATTTGTTCTAGCTCTGTGAAAAATGCCATTTCTATTTTGATAGGGATTGCACTGAATCTGTAGATTGCCTTGGGTACTATGGTCATTTTAATAGTATTAATTTTTCCAATCCATGAACATGGTATATCTTTCTGTCTGTGTCATCTTCAATTTCTTTCATCAGTATCTAATAGTTTTCTGAATATAGGTCTTTTACCTCCTTAGGTACGTTTATTCCTAGGTATTCTTTTTGATGTAACTGTAAATGAGATTGCTTCCTTAATTTCTCTGATAGTTCATTGTTAGTGTATAGAAATGCAACAGGCTTCTGTATACTAATTTTGTATCCTGCAACTTTACCAAACTCATTGATGAGCCCTAGTAGTATTCTGGTGGCATCTTTAGGATTTTCTTATTATTATGTCATCTGCAAATGGTGATAGCTTTACTTCTTCCTTCCCAATGTGGATTTATTTTTCTTGTTGGATTGCTATGGCTAGGTCTTCCAATACTGTTGAAAGGTGGCAAGAGTGGCATCCCTGTCTTGTTCCTGATCTTAGAGAAAATGCTCTTAGCTTTTGTCCTTTAAGTATGATGTTAGCTGTGGGCTTATCATATATGACCTTTATTATGCTGAAGTATGTTCCCTATATACCCATTTTCTGAAGAGTTTTGATCAAAAATGGATGTTAGATTTCAAAATCTTTTTCTGTATCTATTGAGATGATCATATGGTTTTTATACTTCTGTCTGTTAATGTGGTGTATCACATTGATTGATTTGCAGATATTGAAGCATGCTTGCATCCCCAGGATAAATCCCACTTGATCATGGTATATGATGCTTTTAATGTATTGGTGGATTCAGTTTGCTAGTATTTTGTTGAGAATTTTTGCATCTATGTCCATCAGTGATATTGGCCTGTAATTTTATTTGTGCTACCTTTGTCTGGTTTTAGTATCAGGGTGATGGTGGCCTCATAGAATGAATTCCTCTGAAATTGTTTGGAATAGTTTGAGAAGGATAGGTGTTAACTCTTCTCTAAATGTTTGGTAGAATTCATGAGTGAAGTCATCTGGTCCAGAACTTTTATTTGTTAGGAGTTTTATTTCTTTTTTAATTACTGATTCAATTTCATTACTGGTAATTGGTCTTTTCATATTTTTTATTTCTCCCTGGTTGAGTCTTGGGAGAGTGTACATTTCAAGGAGTTTGTCCATTTCTTCTAGGTTGTCCATTTTATTGGCGTACAGTTGTTTATAGTAGCCTTTTATGAGCCTTTGTATTCCTGTCTTGTCAGTTGTAACTTCTCCTTTTTCATTTCTAATTTTATTTATATGGGCTCTCTCTTCTCTTGTTGAGTCTGGCTAAGGTTAAGCAATTTTATCTTGTCAAAGAACCAGCTCTTAGTTCATATTTTCTTTTTTTTTTTTTTTTTTTGCCTCTATTTTATTTATTTCTGCCCTGACCTTTGATTTCTTTCCCTCTACTAACTTTCAGTTTTGTTTGTTCTTTTATTGTAGTTCCTTCAGGTGTAAGGTTAGGTTGTTTGAGGGCTTTTTGCTTGTTTTCTGAGGTAGGCTTTTATTGCCATATAATTCCCTTTAAGAACTGCTTTTCCTGAGTTACATAGATTTTTGCATCATTGTGTTTAATTTTTCTCCAATTATTTTTGGATTTCTTGATTTCAGTAATCCATTGATTGTTTAGTAGCATATTGTTTGGCCTCCATGTGTCTGTTTTTCTTGCAGTTTTTTTCTTGCAGTTGACTTCTAGTCTTATAGCCTTGTGGTTGGAAAGATACTTGGTATGATTTTAGTTTTCTTAAATTTATCAAAGCTTTATTTATGGTCTAGCATGAGATCTATCCTGGAGAATGTTCCATTTGCACTTGCAAAGAATGTATTCTGCTCTTTTGAAAGGTATTTTTTAATATATATATAATATAATATAATACATATTAATATTTAATTATTATTTAATATCAATTTGATATTAACATTGTGTATATATTAATATTTAATAGCATATTAATATATTGATTGTGTATTAAAATTAATGTATTAATTAAATATTAATATATACTGAATATAATTTATATATAAATATATATTAATATGTGTGTTATATAATAATATATTCTAATATTAAAATTATTAATTAACATTATTAATATATTATAATAAAATATTACATATTTTATATTAATATATATATATAATACCATTCAAAAGCAAAATACACATTCTTCATATATATAAAGTCCATCTGGTCTAACGTGTCATTTAAGCCCAGTGTTTCCCTTTTGATTTTCTTTTTGGATGATCTATTGGTGAAAGTGGGGTGTTAAAGTTCCCTATTATTGTGTTAGTGTCAACTTCTCCCTTTACATTTGTTAATATTTGCTTTATGTATATAGGTGCCCTTATATTGGCTGCATATATATCAATATTTATAATTGTTACATCTTCTTATTGGATTGATCCCTTGATTATTGTGTAGTGTCTTTCTTTGCCTGTTGTAGCAATCTTTGTTTTAAAGTCATTTTGTCTGATATAAGCCATTGCTACCCTGGATTTCTTTAGATTTCCAGTTGGATGCAACACCTTTTTGCATCCCTTCACTTTCAGTCTGGGTGTGTCTTTAGATCTGAAGTGAGTCTCCTTCTAGTCAACATACAATAAAGGTATTGTTTATGTATCCATTCAGCCACTCTGTCTTTTGATTGAAGACTGTAATCCATTTACATTTGAATTATTGATAGTTATGTACTTATTGTCATTTTTTAAATTGTTTTGGGGTTGTTTTTGTAGTTCTTTTTTGTTCCTTTCTTTCTCTTCCCTTTTGATTTGATGATGACCTTTGGCGTTATGTTTGGATTCCTTTCTCTTCTGTGTGTTTATCTATTATAGATTTTTAGCTTGTGGTTACCATGAGGTTTACATACATACACATAATTACTTTAAGTTGCTAATCTCTTAATTTCAAACACATTTTAACAAGCCTGCATTTTTACTCTCCTCCCTTCATGATTACTGTTTCTGATATCCTATTTTACATCTAATTGTTGTGTATCTTAACTGCTTATTGTGCATACCAATGATTTTACTACTTTTGTCTTTTAACCTTCCTCTTGTCTTTTAAGCTTCCTCTTAGTTTTTATATAGTTGTGTTACTACATTTACTGTATATTTGTTATTACCAATGAGATTTTTACTTTCACGATTTTCATGTTTCTATTTGTAGACTTTTTTGTTTAGACAAATCCCTTTAATATTTCTTATAAAGCTGGTTTGGTGGTGCTGAACTCTTAGCTTTTACGTGTCTGTAAAATCTTTGTTTGGAGAGTCTTGCTGGGTAGAGTATTCTTGATTTTTCCCTTTCATTACTTTAAATATATTGTGCCACTCCCTTCTGGCTTGCAGAGTTTCTGCTGAAAAGTCCACTGATAGCCTTACGGGAGTTCCCTTGTATGTAATTTGTGGCTTTTCCCTTCCCAGTTTTAATATTCTCTTTATCTTTAACTTTTGCCATTTAATTACAATGTATCTTGGTGTGGTCCTATTTGGGTTGATCCTGTTTGATACTCTGATTCCTGGACTTGGTTGCCTGTTTCCTTTTCCCAAGTTAGGCAAGTTTTTAGGTCTTATGTCTTCAGATATGTTCTCTGCTCCTTTCTGTCTCTCTTCTCCTTAGGGGACCCCTATAATGCAAATGTCCATACACTTGTTTCAAAAGTGTTTTAAACTGTCCTCACTTCTTACTCTTATTTTTGTTCAGCTTCAGCCATTTCCACCTTACTCATACGCTCCTCTGTATCATTTAGGATATTGTTGATTCCTTCTAGTTTATTTTTCATTTCAGTTATTGTATTCTTCATCTGTTTGATTGCTCTTTATATTTTCTGTTAAAACATCCTAACTTCTCAGTCTGTTCATCCATTCTTCTCCCGAGTTCTTTGATCATCTCTAGGATCATCACCTTGAACTATTTTTCAAGTAGATTGCCCATCTCCACATCCCTTAGTTCTTCTGGTGTTTTACCTTGTTCTTTTATTTAGAACATGTTCCTCTGTCACCTCATTTTGTCTAACTTGCTGTTTTTATTTCTATGCCTCTCATAGACTGGTTATGTTTCCCAATCTTGGAGAGGTAACCTTTTGTAGGAGACGTCCTATGCATCCCAGCAGCTCACTCCCCTCTAGTCACCAGACCTACATGCTCTAGAGATGTCCCCTATGTGGGTTGTATATGTCTTTCTGCTGTGGTGGGCTGACTGCTGTGGGTGGTGTGGTAGTTGTGGCTCATCCCTGGTCTGGTTGCCAGGCACTGTCTTGTATGGAGGTTGCTGGCAGCTCAGGGTCTTTCTACTCCACCACACTGGGAAATCCCCCCCTCTGTCTCACCTAATACTTGGTTTGTAGTTTATCTTTTCTTATCTGTGAGAGAACGGAAATTTTCTTTTAAAGTGCTCTACATAAATTGATACATAGGAGTTCTTAACTAAATGAAGAGAAAAGTCAAAGTAAATTCATTCAGAGCAGAAGACAAAATGCTACCTACAGAGTTCAGCAACATATGTAATAGTGTATAAATACTACCCATCTTTGTGTGTTATATTTAAACAAAAGCACAATATGATATCTATCAGTCAGGTTTTTAGTGCTTTAAGTTTCTTACCTTCCCTTTCAGATCCATAAATATTCTGCTGCTAATCACATCACATCTCTTAGCTCTCCCTTGTCTGTAACTCTTAATTCCTTAACTCTATCTTAACACATCAACTGTCATTCCCTTGATTTCCTTAGTTGCTTCCTATTCAATTCTCCTTCTGTGTTTTGCTAAGACACAGCATTCAAAGGTTGGCTTAAGAAGTCATTACTAATGGCAACTGTGACCCAGTGACACACGTACAGTTTGGGGGCAAATCATTTAGATTTTCTGTGCCTCCTGTTTCTCGTTTTCTAAAACTTGTCATAATGACACTGACCTCCTGACCTCCCCAACCAGGCTGTGAAACTCATTATTGTTCATATGACATAGAAATATTAGTTTGGCTGACAACCTAAATATTTTCCATCTACAACTTTGCATTCTGTCAGAGAATTTCCCTGTACTCCAAAGAGTTTAATTTTTTGCTTTATACTAAGAAACAAGGTTCTTATTCCTTGACATTTTTCAATGCATTATCACAGTTTAGGAAAAGATTTTCCCCAAAACAAAGAAAATAAGAAAGAATCTTATATCCAAGAAGATTAGGGGTCATTATTACAGAAAACAATTTTGTAAAAGCATAGATTTTTAGACTCAAATTAATTAAGTCTGCTCTATAGGACAAATGTTGTTTGAGGGTATGTTGATGCTATTATAATTGGAGAAAGGGGATGAAGATTATACGTAATGTTGGATGTGAGAAGACTTGATGGATTATGAGCGCTTTATTTAAATAATACAAGGTAAGGTATTTGGGGTTTAAGGTTTGCAACTGGAGGTCTAGCCTTATTGGATTCATCATAAATAAAGTAAGTTTCTTACTTGAAATTCAGGTTGGTAGAGAACTCTCTCTGCATTATCTCCAAGGAGGTTTTTCACTGCTATATTCCCAGCATCTAAAAAAGTACCTGGGACATAACCATTGACTGACTTGGTGATTCTTGTTCAGTCTAACAGCTTGGCCTGTAGCACTAGATGTCCATCATAATCCATGCTCATTTCAGGGGAAAAAAATAAGAATTTGAGACATCACATGGTAGCAATAAAATCCCTTATCTTGCTATATATCAGAAATTGGAAATTTTCTGAAGACATTACTATCCAAAAATAAAATTGTGAAATTACATTTAGCACCAGGATGACTGTCTTATTTAAATGTAACAGAAGTGGTTTCATGAGGCATACACTAGGATTCATTTTCCCCTTGTATCAGATACTTTAGGGTGTTCAATATCTATTCATAAGAAAATCTCTTACCTAATTTCTCAGGACTGAAACTGAATATCCCAAGGGCAATCAAACTGCATTAAGTCAAACTATCATAGTAAACATTTTCTTCTTGGGGTATAAGTAAAACTATCAATTTTAAAACTCTCATTTTGAAGACAAAGAAAAGAAAATAACAAAGACTCCTACCAAAATTACTATGATTAGACAAAAGATTTTGTACACATTGCTACGGCCCCAAGGTAATTAACCCAATATGATACATAAACATAAGATCAGCTTTAGTTAGAAATTTATTTCTAAGGGCTTCCCTGGTGGCACAGTGGTTAAGAATCCGCCTGCCAATGCAGGGGACATAGGTTTGAGCCCTGGTCCGGGAAGATCCCACATGCCTCAGAGCAACTAAACCCGTGTGCCACAACTACCGAGGCTGCATGCCTAGAGCCCGTGCTCCGTAACAAGAGAAGCCACCGCAATGAGAAGCCCACTCACTACAATGAAGAGTAGCCCCCACTCACCACAACTAGAGAAAGCCTGTGTGTAGCAACTAAGACCCAACACAGCCAAAAATAACATAAATAAAATAAATAAATTTATTAAAAGAAGAAATTTACTTCCAATAAATATGTAACATGACTATATTACATACTTAACATTTTGAATTTAAATATATCTCACCACTGACATAAAATAAAGTATATAAAGTTTCTGTTCTTGCCTTAAAAGTATTTTTACATTCCTCATTTCATCCATATTTCTCAGATTCCTCTACTACTATCAACACATTACCTTTTGATAAGATTTATTTTAACCACATTCATGGAAGAGACAAATTATCTAGCTGCTGCATGCTAAGCACATCTCTGTTTCATTTTGTTACAGAAAATGCTTCTCAGCTTCTGGGTGTTTTCCTTCCAGTTAAAGATGTCTAAGCCTAATAAATTTTAAGTGTAATCTTATATTTCTTCAAGATCTAGTAGTAATAGATGAGAAAATATTTTTCTAGGTAAGATCTTTAGACCATCTAAAGAATAATGGAAATCTTTCAACCACCAAGTCATTTTAGATGCTCCTAGCAAATAATTTTAGTAAAATGAGCAATTCAAATATGAATTATTCCACTGGGTCATTTAATAAAAACATAGCTCCAAGCCAGACGTCATGTTGAGTTGAGGAAGTATAACCCTGTTTGGGGACTTGACTACATTTTGTTGGAGGCACAAAATATGTAAGAATTTTGCTAGGAAAAATGAGGAGAATTAGTAAAAGACCTCCAGATAAAAACAAAACACGCACACATACTGCCAGACAACATTAAATCATTATATAAAAGGTTTTAAGCCCTTCTTTGAAATTGTAGCAGTCAGTCTTTCCCCAGGACATAAACAGCTTTACTGACAATGACAGCCTCGCTCAGGAAGCCAGTGAGACACGGCGACCCTGGAACCCACGTGTTGAAGACATGGAGCTGTGAGATGGAGGAGTCTGGTGCCTAAATCAGTGCTTTGAGTAGAGCCACCCTCCTGTCAAAACATCTCTTTTGTACTTTACCTGCATGAAAAATAAACACATTTGACCCATTACTCTTCTGGGGGTTTGTTTGCTGTAGCAGCTAGTGTGACCATCTATTCCGCTAAAGAAAAACTATCTTCCCCAACTCTGGCCATGAAAGAAACATCGATTACTTTAAATTTCAAATTTGAAAGAGTTTCACCTTTAACACGACTGTAGAGGTTTGTACAGCTTTTCACTGTTCACATCTATGAGTTGCTTTTGATCTAGCCATATGCTTTTGGTGCAGCACCTTAAAAATTAGGGGGTGGGGGTGGGGTGTGGGTACTTTTGACTTGTACTAGTTTCGCTCTTTCAAAATTTTCAAAGATTTGAAATTTTTCTCATGCTGGTATATCAAAAATTGATTAATGCAAAATTACTATGTGGTTTTAGTCTGGGCTGAATCGTGGTACCCAATTCATTGCCTGTCAGATAATGCTATTATAAGGCACTAGGGTCTAAGTTGAAAACTGTGTTGCCAACCTACATAACTGTCCCGCTGCTTAAAATACAGTATCTCATAAAGTGGATTTCTATAGCGCGTTAACAACTTGCTTCTCATCTTCATTGTTAATACTAATCTCAGCGGTGCAAGAAAATAGGAAAAAATAAAAACGAATAATAACAGAAAAAATGATATTATGAGCATCCCATTAAATCATCATTGGTTAATTTGGTACATCCACTGCAATGCCGACCATGAACAACCCCTTTGTGTACCGAATGCTTTAATATATTACTTACTCACAATTCTATGACATAGGTGTTATTATCATTTACATCTTGCAGATAAAGATAAAGGCTTAGTGAGGCTAAGCTACTTGCTCAAAGTCTGACAATTAACCTATAAAACCTCAACCCAACACTGTCTCTAAGCCCATATGCTTAACAATTACATTCAGTGTCCTTAGTGTAGCCACATATTACAAAGTTTAGTCAATGTGTTCTTTTTTTTCTATTATACTGTTATCCTATAATTCTACCCTATTTTGGCCACTTGACATAAGATCACCATTGTGACAAGTGTTAGCAGAACCAGAGAACAAAACTGTTAAGTTCTTGATGTCAAAAATGAGTTAATATACGAGCTTCAGATAAATATGACGATATAAAACTATACAGAAATTCTACTTGTGTGTTTCTTAGTTGCCTTGCGGAGAACTCCCTGCCTTCTCTGGCAGGGCAAAAAATCGAGCAGAGGTTGGACAGGATGCATAAGCAGGTGGGACTGCATCAGGCTCAGCAGCACCCACAGGTCCAAACTCAGCTTGAGAAGCAGCCGTACCTCCTATTGTTCCCCAGAATCCGGCATAATATTTGAGAAGCAGAAAGCTTGGAGGAGTATCATCAGCATGGGGAGAGGACTCCACACTAAAACATGGCACAAACTGTGGCCCCAGGCAAGAATACAGAAACCGTAGCAGAAGCATCAAGAGAGGCCTCAGTCAGGGACCAGCTGCTTCCCTGAACCCAATGCCATGATTACCTCTAGCCCCTCAGGTTTTCAGGCCAGTCCACGGGAGAAGGCAGAAGGAAAAATCCTGTTTACCACATTTTAAATGGATCTAAGTTGGAGAATCCAGAATTGAGTGACAGGACATTTTTGCCATCAGGCAGCATGAGGACTTGAAATCAAGATTAGGTTGAAATATAAAAATGTAGTTACAATATTTGCATATGAAACTACATGAGTTTATATACCTCTGTATAAATAACGTACTGTTACCTTTTTCTGTGATGAGAACTCAGCAAATTTATTCTTAGCAAATTTCAAGGATACAATACAGTACTGTCAACTATAATCACCATGCTATGCATTAGATCCCCAGAAATGTATAAATATATATATATTAAATCATCACATTGTACAACTTAAAAAACGGAAAATCACATTATACAATCTATATAAAATTTTAATTTGTCAGTCATAGTTCAAAAAAGCTAGTGATAAAGAGAATGTATTGTTCACACATTTGCATTTCTAGGACACTTTTTGCTCACTTTTGTGCACATTTTGTCCATCATTTCATGCTTATAGGACCCTGATGAATCTTTCATAATGAGCTATGTAGAAAAGTTTTTTGAACATAACATGGAAAAGGAAGAGAGTAAAATGCTAATCACTTAGTAGGTACTTAAAAATTATTTGTTGAATTTAACAACAAGATGGTAGAGGGCCCCATATTATCATCTACATTTTTCTTCCAAAGTCTCACAGAGACTAGAAAATAGACACTAGATCCAATAAAATGCTTTTTTTCTGTATAGTTATCCATTGCATGCCTTATCTGAGACTTCACCACTTACATTTCCAAGGGATTCCCTGGGTGGTATCAAAATTACTAGCACATGATTAGCCACAAAAATAAAGAAAATGTTACAATACACGTGCATGCATTTTAGTGCCCCTATGAATCCCTCTGAAAATAAGGGATAATTGATAACTATATTCTCAAAAGGAAGCATGACTCATTTCTTAATAAAAAGTCATATTCACTTTTCACTTCTTGAAACTTTGGAATCTAATCATAATAAGAAGAGCAAACATTTCTAGCCTTCCTAGAGCTTTATTTAATTGATGATACTATTAAAATCAGCTGTCAAATTCCATATTCACTGCAATCTTCTGAGCACTATAGAGTATGTAAAACTAACAAAGTGTACAAATGATCTTACTCTGTAATTGCTTTTATATCTATTATTAGATTTCTTTGCTAAATTATTTGGGCAGGTTGCATAATGAGCAGAGATTATGAACCTATATGGTTACTGTCATACCCACCTATGTATAACCGGTTTCTTATCAGGAGAAAATCAAACTTATGCAAAATAGTTAGGAAGATACCAGGTCTAAGGAGCAACTAGACATTGCCTGGCCCAGCTCTGTGAGTGACAGAGCGCCATCCCCCAGGAAGATCCTAAGCCAGCTACTTAGAGCAAGCTGGGTGAATAAATACTAAGTGCTCCATGGTAGGAGAAAATGACTTTTGTTTTCTGCTAATGAAATTAAGAAGTTGAAACTAAGCTACTTTATAAACCTGAAGAACTGTATTTTAATAAGTGGATTAACTGCATTAAGGCTTTTAGCTGCCTTACTGTATTTAAACCAAGCCCGTTTTAACAAATGAAAACAAGATTCGGGTCGAGATCAACTTTAATCTGCAGGAGAAGTTTCAAAAGATATTAAATAGATGTTTACTCATCTCATCACATTGCCAGGATGGAAAGTAAATGTTTTTTTATGAAATCCCTAGCGAATATAAGACTTATCTGGGTTTTGAAAATTTTTGAAGCCTAATATGTTGGTAATGAAGCAAATCACTAATGACTCAAGCATCAACATGAAGGATGAGTTTCTATAATCCATTGATGCACAGGAATAAAAAAGTTATGTATTTCTTTCTCTCTGAGGATAACCATTGATAAATCTGGGCATATGGCTTAATATATCCTCTGAATTATTACATTATAGCTTAAAATAAGAAAACATACACAAATATTTTACATTTTAAAACAATAGATAAAAGAAAATCCATTGTTAAAGGAAACAGTTATCTCAGGTGCAGGAGAGACAGGTGATCAAACTTCAATATGATAAAAATGATTCACAGAACACAGGAAACAAAAATCTACTTCCTTGACATATTAAAAATGTATATCTAAAATAACTTGCAAGAATCTATCCTTAAAAATGAAATATTAGTAGCATCTTCTTATAAGTCATGGCTCAAGTAAGAGTGTTAAGCATTATTGTTTCTTTCAACATTATAGAGGTCTTATCAAATTTAAAACAAAAAAAGTACACTGTAGGGGCTTCCCTGGTGGCACAGTGGTTGAGAGTCCGCCTGCCGATGCAGGGGACACGGGTTCGTGCCCTGGTGCGGGAAGATCCCACGTGCCGCGGAGCTACTGGGCCAGTGAGCCATGGCCGCTGAGCCCGCGCGTCCGGAGCCTGTGCTCCGCAACGGGAGAGGCCACAACAGTGAGAGGCCCGCGTACTGGGGGGAAAAAAAAAAAAGAGAGGCAACAGAATTCCTTGGTGGTCCAGTGGTTAGTACTCTGCGCTTTCACTTCCATGGGCCTGGGTTCCATCCCTGGTTGGGGAACTAAGATCCTGCAAGCCGTGTGGTGGCCCAAAAAAAAAAAAAGGCAGATGCAAATAACTTGCAAAAGTACTGGCAAAATATGAAAACTAATTGGTCTTGAGGATTAATGAAGAAAGGACTAAAGGCAACTTTGGGATCAAGCCTGGGGGACTAAAAGCTAACAGTGGCCTGGTAAGTAATGTAAGTAATCAAACTGAGGCATATGTAAATAAATAAATGTTATTCCTTATTTTTCTTGGAACACATGGCCTTCTCAGTTTAGTTCCATAACTTTGACAGACATAAATCTGAGGAAAATTGTGCTCTATCACAAGAAAACATTTATTCTAGTATAAGCAAAAAAAATTGTTCCACCATAAGAGAAAGAACTGTGCACTTATTGCTTCTAATTTCCACCCCAATTCAGAGGCAAGAAGACTGGAAGGACCTGTGTCATAATGTAGAGCACAAGCCTCACCCTAAGGGCTTATTCTCACTTCATGTCTGCTCTTACCCTGAAGGAATCACGCCAAATACAGACCTGGTCTTTCAAGAAAAGGCAGACATTTTTTGCAATCATTCTGCAATATGTAAATGTATCAAATCAGCACACTGTATGCCTTAAACTTACACATTATATGTCAGTTATATTTCAAACAAATGAACAGGCTCTGAATCAGTCCTAACAGAAATAAAAATATATATATTCATCTAGAGGTGATCTATGGATTGAAATTTGAGTTTAGAGATGCTAACATTTAATGATGTTTTGTCTTTGACTTACCTTACTAGATGAACCCTAAACATCCTTGCAGTATAAAATGTACACATTTTATATACACATACATGTCTTAGCTACACATATGTGGAATGCTGGCCATTTATTTTGTTTTTCTTTCTCAGATTAAGTGAATCACTCAATAAGCTGAAAAGTAGGAAATATCCATCTGCACCTGCTATCTCATTGCCAAAAAAAAGAATTTGGCAAGTTAAACACCCCTAACAACCTCTCTCTCTAGACCCATTATGAAGAGAAATCTGGTCATAAGATTTGTGATCTATGAATAAATTAGCTTACAATGTGGTATTTGATCAATCAAGCAACAGTATCCTACTGACGTACTAACCATGGACCAAGATTGAGCCTTAAACACGTTCATGATCTCTATCTTTAAGGAGCTTCCAATCAGAAAAAATAAGACACACACAAAAAAGAAAAGCAAACTGTATGTGATATAAATCGTTCATTCAACTATACTGAAGCTGCAAGTAAGACTGTTAGAGAATGTGGTGTCAGTTTATCCAGGAACAAGCATGGATATCAGAGTTTGGGGACTTCGGGTAAATTATCATTTCTACTCTTACTATCTTCATGAACTTGTAAAAATTACTTAAGCTCTCACTCTTTTCCTTTGTAAATTAAACATAACAACACCTTGCTCAAAGTTTTATTATGAAGATTAAATGAAATTAATCTTGTTAATTAACACACTTGTTTTTGTGAGTACACCTATCATAGGTCCTAGGCACATTACAAGATGTAAACAAAGTTTTAGAAAACGGAGGGAACTAGAGAGACTTTAATAGTCCCTGAAGGGAACACAGACTACAGATTCTAAAACCAGTTATTTACAACTTGCAGGTCACAGTTAAGTATAAAATATCAGAAAAATTGTTACAAGTATAGGATATCTACTGCAGACAAAATGAACAGAATTTCCCAGATGGGAACAAGGAAAAGGAAAAGGACGGTGCTAGGTTTTAAGCCATCATCTTCATATGAACAGAAGTCTGCAGAGCTAAAAGTGGAGACTTCCCGAAACTTCTTCTGTTTTCCCTCAAGAGATTTTGATATAAGATATACTTTACCCACATGGATCAGTACACTAGGACTCTTTACCACCTCAAACTGACCACAAATCCACAGATAATTTCTGGAAAGAATTTACTTACATTTAATAAACTATGCTTTTTTTTTTTTTTTTTTGCTTTAAGACAATATGAATCCTATTTATTTCTAGTTCATTTAAGTAAACATATCAGTCTCTAAGAATTATTAAGATCTTTTTTCTGAGTTCTAGGATATTACATGTATGTTTTATGTATTATTTATGTTTATCATCCAGATATCCTGATAAATATTTAACAGTGTGACTCACCAGTGAACCCCTGTATCTTAATCCTTTATGTTCTCTCTGATCTGCCTTTGTTTACTGCTTTATCTCAGGTACCTTAAAGCAGGGGTCCCCAACCGCCAGGCTGCAGACCGGTACTGGTCCATAGCCTATTAGGAACCGGGCCTCACAGTAGGTGGTGAGTGACAGGTGAGCAAACAAAGCTTCACCTGCCGCTCCCCATTGCTCGCATTACTGCCTGAACCATCACACCACCCCTCCCAACCCCACCCTCGGTCCGTGGAAAAATTGTCTTCCACGAAAAGGGTCCCTGGTGCCAAAAAGGTTAGGGACCACTGCAAAGGATTCCCAACACATAGTAGATATCTAATAAGGATGTGTACAGTGAATGGGCCAATCAATATTACCTTTCAGATCTAACTCATGACAAGAACCCCACCTCTTTTCTGCACTCAGTTTAGCAATATTTTGTTTCATTAATTTGTCTTCTGAAAGTGTGACTTTATGGATAAGGAATAATATTTACTGATATAACTTGGACCACAAAAGTTATATCAATGTATAAGGAATAGTATTTACTGATATAACTTAGATCACAAAAGGCAGAACTCCACAAAACGTAAATTCTGAATTTTTAGCATGTATATAATAGAAACAGTATATACTATTTATGCAAATATTCAATATTCTGTAGTATTTTCTTTGTTTATATCAGTGTATTTATTGTAAGAGTCTCCCCCAAAATCAGCGGCAATAATTAACAACTGTAAAATCTCTTTTGTAAATAAGCGGCTATCCCCTACATAGTACATTCTGTGTTCCCCAAAACATGTAAAAATCAATATGGAATTTTCTATCAACAGATTTTCTAGTATTAAAGTCTTGATACCCAGAAAAGTTAAATATTGTAAAATATTATATATTTTTTATATATAAAATAATTGTATTATAAATTATTCACCATTTTACCACCATTTTATGATAAATATATTCGGAATTTCACACTTTTAAATATTTGTTTGCTGTTGTTTTTATTTAGATGGAGTGCACAAATTAGATTGAGGCTAAAGTTTCCTCAGCATTTGGTATTATTAATGATGTCCATCCATGCCTCAGTTACATCAGCTTATGGAACTTAAGTTTCTTATGATTACAATTATTCATTTTATTTAACATATACATCAAGTAAAAAAACTAGAATAGAAGCTAAGTAACTAAAGAAATGATATGTTGGATGTATGAAGTATAAATAGAAAGCAAGTTGTGGGGAATAACTAGTCAATAGCTTGCATTTTCTTTATAGTTTGGCCTTATTTTCTGAAAAATTTGCTACAGTATAATTGACTTTACAATAATCATTTATACAAAAAAATGTAAATTATATAATATCATTTCAATAATATGTTTAGCTATTTCTCTAAACTGGAACAGAGACTCCAATTCTGCATATTAGATTATAATTTTATTCTGCCAACTATTTTTTTTCTAGTCAAGTCACAACATAAGACTAAAAGTGAAAAACTTTGTCTCTGGCCTGGGAATTCCAATAGTATTTTTACAGCAGAAATTAAGCCAATAATTTTGATTGCATTATGAAACCCTCTTTAAAAATACTGAGAATAGTCCTAAGGAATTCTAATTGTTAAAATGTCACAACTGATTTGTTATATTGAAATATTACATTCATTCTTTATTAAAGACTTAAGAATTTTAAATTTTTTAATGTTTCTTATTTGTAGGGATTAATATCCAATACCTATTTGTGAGCATGGCCAGAAGCTTTTATAAGCAATATCATCTTTTAAAATATTTTTCTTTAAATTGAAGGCAAAGTAATTTCATTGGGATCCCACTAGTTTTGGATTTGTGATAACATTAGACAAGGACTACCCAATGTGTATGATAAATATTTGCAAAATAATTAACACTGCAAACCACATGTGATCTAATTAGTAAAATAGTGTGAATAAACATTTAACAGCACAGCCCTCTGTCATCCCTGAATATGTGATGAATCCACCCATCTCCATGTCTTTTGGTGTTGTGGGTGCTGAAGACAACAGTGAACACAGCAGACCAAAGGCCTGGCCCTCAGCGCATTATTACACATTCTAGTGTCACAGTGTTTACCGTAGCAGTGAAAGCAGTATTGAGCGCCATCCAGTTCTTTGAGAATGGCTGGTTTCAGAAGGAGCTGGTATGTTTCTTAAGTTATGCCTTACCTTCCAAAAGAAATTCCAAAACATATTAATTTCTGAGTGCCTATTTTGTGCTAGTATTTTATAGGCATTACTGAAATAATTCTTTACAACAATCCTACAGGGTAGTCATTACTATTCCTAATTTATACATGAGTAAAGCTCACATAGTTTGTGTTAGTCTCGGGTTATTTAGCTAAGTAGTAGTATTTAGCAGGAGAGCCAAGTTCCCATGTTCCATACATATTTTTATTTATAGACTTAGTTACATCTTTAGATTCACCAAGATTAATTTCTAGAAGAATTTCCACTGTAGCTTTGGGTATTTTTCCTCTGTTGGATATTTATTCTTTTATTTCTTCAGATGGCACTTTACTGAATAAACCTGAAACAAATTTCTGTACTGGGTCTAGAAAGAGAAAAATTAATAATGCATGGTTTCTGCCCTTGCAGAGCTTGGAGTCTAGTACGAAAAGAGGATAGCGTGCATGCATGCATGCAAAAAAGTTTCAGTGCTAAGACAATTACATGCAGATGAACAGTCCAACCATACAGGGGTGAAACGCCAATTATTACTGTGAGGTAAGACTTCAGAGAGGAAGTGGTATGTGTGTTGCGTCTCCAGTAATGACTTAGTAGATAAAATGAAAAGAGAAGCAAGTTCACAGAGATGAGTGAATTTTAGAACACGATGCATTAGGGAATTGCAATCATTTGGTACATTTGGTATATGGGCTAAGAGTGGTTTCAAAAGGTGAGTGGGAACCAGATCATGAAAGGTTGTTTATACCATGGTCAATAATTGGGCCCCTAAGTGGTCTTTGAAGTGTTTTATACGAAGGAATAATACAATATGACTTGTGTTTCGAAGGATCATTCTGTGACCATGTGAAGAAGTGTATGTGTATTCCTCAAGGCAGAGAGACCAGTTAGAAGAGTATTTCAAGGGTCCAGGAACAAAAGAAGGGTCAGAAATAAGGCAGTACCAGTAGAGTTAAAGAGAAGAGGATAGATACAAGAAGTTACTGAGGTAGCACTGCCAGTTCCTTATCACCAAGCATATTTTTGGATTAAGAGAAAAGACAGATTGAGGATGACTCCAGCTTCTAGTTTCAGCTGGAATATTTCAGCAGTAGGAGAAAGGTCAGTTTTAAGGCAAAGTTATAACTTTGGATGGGTTGATTTCAGGAAATCTGTCAGATACCCAACTGGTGATATCCAGCAGGCAGTGTGAGTCTGAAGCTCAGAAGAAAGGTCTTACACTAAATCCTTGCCCAGACTGCATTGACCTGATGTTTCTGAAATGTGGTTATGCTTTTTTTTAATCTTAGTCTCACTGACTGCTTGTTCAAGAATTAGCTTCTTAATTTTCCAGTTATTTGATAAGCTCATCTTCCTCCTAGTGATGACAGGTTTGGTCCAGTTGATTTCAAGATATTGTGCTCAGTAAACCAATCCTAAAATACAATTAGAGTTAATCTCAACACTGTCATTAATTTTCAATGTGACCTTAAGCCACCTATTTAAACTTTCACTGTGTTAGTGTCCCCAGCTGCAAAATGCAAATACTGTAATACAAGCTAATACACCGAGCTAAGGGAAAGAAAACTAATATAAACTTTACCAAAGTGCTTAGTAAATAGAAAATCTTATATAAATGCTAATCCAAATATATTTCCCATTTTATCACTGTGCTGGTAATAGCTTAGAGAGGGAAGAGGTGACAGGCACAAAGTAGTACTCCAACGATTGGTTGCAAAGTGAAATAAAAATGGGATAAAATGCATACACAACACCCTCTAATATATTATCTATATATTATCTGGTAATTCTGACCAGTGGCTAAAAATTCTTATGAATTTCTATGAGCTATCATGATTGAATTGTGTAGTCATCAGCCCCTAACCCACGGAAAACGATAGTCCTGCCTGTGACACTCTGGCTCTCGGTGTACATGAGAACCAGGCTATTTATCCAGCATTTTCAATAATTTACCTAAGCTGTTCATTGAGCTAAGATGCCAGTAAAATTTTTGGTTTAAGAGTGGATGCTCAGAGAGGTAGAAATTGGAGAGCTCTTGGCAAGACAGGGAGTGAGTCCATCTGGGAAATACCTATGTACTCAGCCCTGAATAACTCCGTCCTCAAGGCCAAAGCCCAATGGGTGATGCACTGTTTTGAATTGTGACTTTCCTAGATTTTGTTCTCATGAAATGCTTTTCCATTCTCCATTTCTCTCCTTTGCTGCATCCTTCCTGACCTTCCTTGGTAGAGATCAGGGATGTGGAGATGAAGACATGCCAGAGCCCCACACCTCAGCAGAAATGACTTCTGGGAGGCTCCCAAGGCCAAATGAGCTGCTTCTTGATAGAGCTACCATGGCACCATGGCATTTTTAGGAGACTACCCACCTTCCTACTCCAGGATTCTTTAAAGCCTGCACGCCCAAAACAGACGTTTCTAAGTCATTTGTTTATTTTTAAAAAGTGTTTTATTGGGGCTTCCCTGGTGGCGCAGTGGTTGAGGGTCCGCCTGCCGATGCAGGGGACACGGGCTTGTGCCCCGGTCCGGGAGGATCCCACACGCCGCAGAGCGGCTGGGCCTGTGAGCCATGGCCGCTGAGCCTGCGCGTCCGGAGCCTGTGCTCCGCAACGGGAGAGGCCACAACCGTGAGAGGCCCGCGTACCAAAGAAGAAAAAAAAGAAAAAAGTGTTTTATTAAATATCTGTGTCTCAGGCACCTTACTGAGCACTGGGGTTATGAAGAGAATTAGAAGTTTTTAAGGGAGTTCACAATAGAATGTTATAATTATAGTAGTAATGTTTATTGAGGAGCTTTCCATGGCAAGAACTGTCCTATCTTCTAGTCATATGCTATTTAATACTCACGTGAGTTCAATGGTGTATATATTACTTTCCTAGGGCTGCCATGAAAAATTACCAAAAAGTTGGTGGCTTACAACAAGAGAAGTATATTTTCTCACAGTTTCTAGGGGCCAGAAGTCTGAAATCAGGTGTTGTCAGGTTTGGTTCCTTCTGGAGTCTCTGAGGAAGAAATCAGCTCCATGCCTCTCTCCTTGCTTCTCGTGGCTGCCCTGCAATCCTTGGCATTCCTGGGCTTGTAGGTACATCAGTCCCATCTCTGCCTCCATCTTAACCTTCTCTTCTCTTTATGTCCTTTATTTGCCTAGTAGGAGAAACTCAATGGATTTAGGGCCAACCCTAATCTAGTACAATTTCATCTCAATCCTTCACCTCAATCCTGCAACGACTATTTTCAAATAAGGTTGCATTCTGAGGATCTGGGTAGATAAGAATTGTGGGGGGCGCTATTCAATTCACGATAAGGTGTATACAAGATCTTTATAGCCGAGGAAATTGAGGCTTATCAAATAACTTCTCTAGTGTAAGTTTGTGCTGCATAACAAACTACTTCAAAACTAAGTGACTTAAAACAGAAAACACAGATTACTCATATATTTTGATCATCTGGGTGATTCTTCTTGGACTTGCTTGGCTGGGGCTGGACAGTATAGTCTGTAACCTCACTCACATGTCTGGCAGTTATCTCAGTGTCACCTGGGGCTAATAGGATGACTTGGCCAACTGTCTCTTTATTCAGCAGGGTAGCCTGGGCTTACTCACAGGGTCCAAGAGCAGCAAAAGAACAAATCCCAATATATAAGTGCTTTTCAAGACTCTGCTTGTCTTTTATTTGGTAATCTCCCATTGGCCAAAGCAAATCAGAGGGCCAAACCAGAATCAAGGTGAAAAGAGATTAGCCAGTGATATGATACAAGGAAGAGAATTATTGCAGGAGTTTTTTGGTTTATTTTTTAATTTTTAATTAATTTTTTTTTTGCAAATTATCAATGAGAGTGTCCGAGCAACTAACAAATGTTAGATTAGGGATTTGATCAAGAATCCTCTAACCTCTAAAGCAACTTTTCTCTAGTGAATTCACAATACAGGCTCCCAAAGAAAGAACTTATTGGAAAAGAATATGAAAAAGAATATATATATGTATATCTGAATTGCTTTGCCATACAGCAGAAATTAACACAGCATTGTAAATCAACTATACTTCAATATATTTTTAAAAAGAGCTTATTGGATTATCATTTTCAAATAATCTATTGCATACTGCACATTTGAATGGAAGAGATTTAGGTTCTGTATCTGTTTCCCTCATGTATGTCTTATGGCCCCACAAACCCACTAACCTTCCACAAGAAAATATAATTTGTAATGGTATCCATCACACATGATTACATCTTACTCTTTCTTTTAAATAGGAAAGAATGCTAGGGAAAAAATGGTATTGGCAGAATATTCCTTAGCTGATTACTACAATTTGTGTCCTTTTTGGAAGAAGACCCTTCCTCCGGCATTACATGCATTTTTATGATTTAGTAAAACAACTATACAAGGATCTTTGGATCTCAATTTTTCTAACAGAAGAATTATAAAACTAGGCTGAGCCACAATTTACATTTATGGGAAATGTATGACCCAAACATCCTGGGTTTGATAAGAGATATGTATAGGGATTTTAACAAGCAAGGCATAGAGTTGGGTAACAGAATACAGCTACAATTTTTCACTAGATGCCAAAAAAAAAAAAACAAAAAAAAAACACCAGACTAGCTTTCTCTCAGAATTTCATACACAATTCTGACACTGAATAATAAACATAATGAACATTTATTGGCCATTTACAGTTTTCCAGGGATTGAGATAAGTACATCACATGTATGATCTAATTCTATATTAGGAAGTAGGGCATTTTTACAGATGAGGAAATTGAGGCAAGAGAGTTTAAGGTACCGCTAACTGCTTATCTTCTACCATATTGAACCCCTAGTGATAACAAGCTTATCCTTTTTTCTCTGTAAATTATTTTTTCTTACCTTATCTCTAGCTCAGTGAAGTAGAAAAAAGGACAATGGGCTGAATCCTGTATTCTAGCCCAAGTTGCTCCCATCTCTGTGAAGTAGATTATATTTTTATATATAAAATAAAATTGGATAAAACCTTTCTTGCTTCATTTACCATGCTTTCATATAGACCTATTTCATACTTAATTTTTTTAATTCAAAAAACAGAGAAAAATCTGGTCACTTCAACTTATACCCTAATACGTTATTATATCAAAAGGTTGAAAATGGCTTTTTTTTTAATCTCTTGTTCCCACCCACCAATCCTTTTTCAGAGGAAGGCAGAAGGATTGACAGTATTTTTGATTCTCAGGTCTGATACTTTTTTGGAATGGACAATTTTTCAGAGTTTACACAATAGAGAAGATAACCTATCATAAGCATTATTTCATAATATACCCTTTGAGCCAATGTCTGCTCACAAGTAATACTACTTTTGCTCCAGATCTTTATCAACATGCAAAGTAAACAAAACGTTGTATTTGTTAGGTTGACCATTTTTAATACTTTTACTTTAATGAGATTTTTATTTGAGCTTTTGTATCTGAGTAATAAGTCTTTGCTAGTGAGATTCTATTCTGCAGAACACCAGATGGCTAAAACACAGAAATGACACCTGCAGAAGGAGTTAAATAAAGAAGGAATATTCACTAAGCTTGCCTTCTTGTGGCTGCCAGCTGTGTGCATAGTTACATGCAAAACAAGTATAATCTACAAAGCTGGTTTCCTTAAAGAGACCATGGAAAGTTGTTAGCACCATGCCCAGACACTCAAATACTAAATCAGAAAGAACCTAAGTGGAAAACCATATATGGCAGCATTGGCAGTGCTGGGAAATTAGACTAGGACTCTGCCATCTGTGGGCTTGTTTGAAGTACAAGTGCCACCATTGACCTTAACGATTTAACATTCCTCTTGGGAGTACAGAGAGTGCAGACACATGTGGTGAGTTTGTAGAGAAAAATAAAGGAACAAATAAAATATGGAGCTTGCTACTTGAGCACTTTTAAGGTCAAGTGCTATGACTCTAGATGGCCTGATTAAATGAACAGATTCCAGAGGATAATAAATGTTTCCTTGCCTCGTGGTCCTACATTGTAGATCATCAAGTCTCTTGTAGGTCTCTCACTGATATGATTATTTGTGGGTTATTACATGTACTTCACATTAAGATCCACTGTCATATTTCTTGGAGAGTTGTATGTGTTGGTTTTTTAACATTTGTCATGATGTAAACTTACTAACAAAACCAACAATCATCTGAATTGCTTTATCTAACTTCAAACATCTCACAGAACCAAGGATAGAGCCATACCCTCATTTTTATACCAGGTCCTAAAGAAGAATACCTCAACTACTTAAAACTTAACTGAAATATAATTAAATGCATGTAGTTATAGAACCCTCTTTTTAAAAAAAGACTATGGTGATGTTTGTAAAACTCTCTGAATACACTAAACACAATGTACACTTTAAGTGGGTTAACTTTAGAGCAAGAAAATTCTATGTCAATAAAACTGTGGGGAAAAAAAAGTCCATCGAAGTTTGACTAAGGCATCGTTGGTCTCCTTTTGGAGATTTCTAACCTCTCTCTTCCTCTTGCAGGTTATTTTATATTCCTTGAGCACCCCCAGCAACCCGTTTCAGTAGCCCAGACTCCAGCAAGGACTTTCACAATTATGTATCCCTTATAAACACATTTCAGTAAAGGCTTTCCTTCTCTCAAGAGCCTAACTGAATTTCTAAGTATTTAACAAATAAGTTTGCATATCATGTTTCTTGTATCCTGCCCAGGTAATTAATATATGCATTTTTAAGAAGGGTCTCCTGTAAGCATAATAAATAGAATTTCAGGCTACATTGCTACGGAAGAACAGAAGTACTGGGGACCCTCACTCTACAGCAAAGGCCTTGGATTCAAGTATTATTCTGGACAGGTGCCCATTCTATTTCATCTCCTTTCTTTTTTCTACAGTTACTTAGCTAGCACTTTATATGTGTGCTTCTCTCAGTTGAACAATTCAGTTCTTATCTCTAAACAAAAGCAGAAACAACTCAAAGACTGGCTGACATTCAAACACATCACTGAGTTTTCACTCTATTTTTATAAATGAATTCCTGAGAGGCATTTCTCTATTGCAAGTTTTATCATGAAAACATAAAACCTAACACAGGTGCCTAGACCATCATTCCATTATTCATTCCTCTATATTAACACTACACATCAACAGCTTTGAAATTTCATAAGCCTCCATTTATCTTATCAGTCCTTAGAGTTTCTTCACCGATTAAGACTTTCAGCTGGTGAAGCTCCAATTCTCCTTTAGAGCCATTCAACGCTTATGGTATAAATAGAAAGAAATGGTCTTTCCTGAGTAGGAGTTAATGCTCTTTTCGCTCTTTTCCTTAAGTGTAGAGATTTTTTACAATTACTGTACTTAAAAACAATCAAACAAAAATATAGGTAATTTATGCCTATTGTAGAAATATGTGAAAATGCAAATAAGCAAAAAATAAAAATTCCTAAAACTCTTACCATACATAAAAATAACCATTATCTTTTCATGTGTAGTTTCTTTCTTATAACATTTCTTAATTTTGCTACTTCATATTACTTCTTATGTTCATTCTGTAAATATGCTTTTAGTAACAACTGTGCTTTAGGTTCTATGCTGGGCACTTGGAATAAACAAGAATAACATGGCTTGGCCTTAATATTGGAAGCCCTTTCTAGTGGAAGACAAAGCAAAACAACATCAAAACAAACCAAAAAATCCCTCCAAACCCACAGTGCATTACAGAAAATGTTATGAAGAAAATATCAAAGGGCTGAGATATAGAATTACATGTGGAGGCACTACTTTTTGTTTTTCAGTAATCCTGAAAGAGCAGCCTTTAAGCCGAGATTCAAGGATGGGAAGAAACTGCTCTTTGAAAGACCGATACAGGGAGCATCCCCAGGCAGAGGGACTAGCAAGTTCAAAGCCCCTGTGATGCACAGTGCGATATGTCAACTTGGCAAGCCTATTCAATCAAACACCAGTCGAGGTGAGATTGTAAACGTTTTTTGGCTAAAGTTCATAATCAGCTGACTTTAAGCAAGTGGTAATACTGGCAGATCTGATTCCATCATTTGAAAGAGCAGAACTGAAGTTTTCTGGAAAAGAACAAATTCTACCACTGGAGTACAGCTTCAACTGCCTGAGAGTCCAGCCTGCTCCTCATGACTGCCTGCTTCACGGATTTCAGACTTGCCTAGATAGCTCAATAATCACATAAGCCAATTCCTTACAATAAATCTCTTAATACACATTTTCTCCTGCTTCTGTTTCTCTGGTTAAATGCTGACTGACAGAGTCCCTGAGAGAGAAGAATAATGATAACAAACACAGCAACAACAGGAGAATAGTTACCTCCTAAACGTATATGTGCACTAAGTACTATGCAGTATCCATGTACCATTATTATTCCACTCTACTGACGAGGAAACCAAGACATAGGTAGATGATGCTCAAAGTCACAAAGCTAGTCATTATTGTAGCTATGGCTCAAATTTAGGCATTTTGGATATGGTTACAGAGCTGAAAAAGTACTGCTGGAGCTCAAAGATCAAGAAGAAAAGTGGCACAAGATGACATAAAATATACCCAGACACCAAATCAAGAAAGACCTAGTATGGAAAAGGGTGGAATATTATTACATGAGTAAATAAAAGCACTGACCAATGCCCCTCTCTGATGAAAGTATCTAATGTAGGTTTTAAGGAGATTGCACTAGCTGCTGAGGGAGAGAAAGGAGAAGAAGAGAGCAAGAGTACAAAGAGGGAGAGCAGTTAGGAGGATGTTCTGCCATCCAGGAGAAAGATCACACTTGCTACACTGGCAACAGAGTATGCATAGAAAAGTAGACAGATTTAGGTTTACCTTTTAGGTAGAGGTGACAGGACTTAGATATAGTGGGCAAGGAAAAGAGAACCCCAAATATGATCCTGAAGTATTTGTCTTGAATGACAAGGTCGATGGTGGTGTTATTTTCTGAGATGCAAAATATGTTCATATTTTGACATATTAAATTTGAGATGTCTCTGGGTATCCAAGTTGAGATTTCCAGGTCTGGAGCTCAGAGTTTTGGATTGGAGGCATCAATTTGGAATTTGCAATTTATAACCATACAGTCAATATCTCAATCTGTGTAAGTGAATAAGATTATTAAAAGTGCAGAAAGAGGAGGAGAATGAGGCAAGGTCTGAATTATGAGATGCTCCAAAGTTTAGAGATCAAGCAGAGACTCAAAAAATATACTTACAGGTTGCTAGTGATGGAAAGAAAACAATAAGATTGCAATATTGTGTAAGCAAAATGAGGAAAACATTACAAGTAGTACAGAATGTTAGTTGTTTAAAATGTTGTTGAAGAGTTAAATACAATGAAGATAGTAAACTACCCATGTGAGACGTACAACACAGCAGCCAAGAGAATATTGATGCCCTTGACAAGAAAGGGATAGATCAGTAATTAACAGTAAATATTAATAGCAGAACCAAAACTGTAGTGAACAAAAGTATGGATAGGAAGTTAGAACATGAGCACAGAATATCAGCCATGCTTTTGTGAAATGGCTGTGAAGAAAGCAGAGACATGGGTGGTGGGTATGTGGAAAGGGAGATATTTTTATATAATTGGAGATATAACAACATAATCTACTAAAGTGGGAGTGGCTGATGATTCAGGAGCAAGATGATGTCAGCAAAGGAACAACGATCCTTGAGAAAAATCTAACAAACTTGGAGAAGTTAACCTTTGGAAGAAAGAAAGGACATGTTCCCCACCACAGTAAGAAGGAATAGGAAGAATGGGGTGGAAATGTAGCTTGTCAGTGATAAAATGGGAGATTGCACATCTGATGATCTTTTTCCCTTTAAGAATAAAGCCAAGTTACCATCTGAAAGTATAATGAGGAAGGTCCATGATACACTGAGACGACAGATCGTGGGAAATGTTGAATCTTAGTGTGTAGAAAAGCAAGGCTACCAGAGAAATACGTTAGTGTGATATTGAGAGTCCCTCTGAGTTTTCTGATCCAGGATTTCTAGCAGTTAGCAGAGAACTACTGATAGCCACAAATAAGTCTTCAAATCTCCCCAAATCACCACTCAAAAATAGACAAAGCAAACTTAGGATAGCAAAACAAAAACAAAAAGCTACAACAATAACACTAGTGAAAAGATATTCCCTTAAACCTCAAAAAATGAAGTGGGAGGATGTTCAAGATGGCAGAGGAGTAAGACATGGATATCAACTTCCTCCCCACAAATACATCAAAAATACATGTACATGTGGAACAATTCCTACAGAATATATATTAAACACTGGAAGATCTCAGACTTCCCAAAAGGCAAGAAACTGCCCGTATACCTGGCCATGTGGCTGACAAGGTCTTGGTGCTCTGGCCGGGTGTCAGGCCTGAGCTACTGAGGTGTGAGAGCAGAGTTCAGGACACTGGAGTACCAGAAACCTCCCAGCCCCATATAATATCAATCTGCAAGAGCTCTCCCAGAGATCTCAATCTGAATGCTAAGGCCCAGCTCCACTCAATGACCAGCAAACTCCAGTGCTGGACACCCTATGCCAAACAACAAGCAAGACAGGAACACAAACCCACCCATTAGCAGAGAAGCTGGTAATATCATACTAAGTGCACAGACACCCCAAAACACACCACTGGACAGGGTCCTGCTCACCAGAAAGATAAGATCCACCCTCATCCACCAGAACACAGACACCAGACCCCTCCATCAGGAAGCCTACACAAGCCACTGAGCCAAACCTGCCCACTGGGGGAAGACACCAAAAACAGGAATTAGAAACCTGCAGCCGGTGTAAAGGAGACCCCAAACACAGTAAGTTAAGCAAAATGAGAAGACACAGAAATATGCAGCAGATGAAGGAGCAAGGTAAAAACCCACCAGACCAAATAAATGAAGAGGAAATAGGAAGTCTACCTGAAAAAGAATTCAGAGTAATGATACTAGAGATGATCCAAAATCTTGTAAATACAATGGAGAAAAAAGAGGAATGTATAACAAGGACCTACAAGAACTAAAGAGCAAACAAACAATGATGAACAACACAATAAATGAATTTTAAAATTCTCTACAAGGAATCAATAGCAGAATAACTGAGGCAGAAGAACAGATAAGTGACCTGGAAGATAAAATAGTGGAAATAACTACCACAGGGCAGAATAAAGAAAAAAGAATGAAAAGTAAAGGGGACCGTCTGGGACAACATTAAATGCACCAACATTCGAATTATAGGGGTCCCAGAAGAAGAGAAAAAGAAAGGGACTGAGAAAATATTTGAAGAGATCATAGTTGAAAACTTCCCTAATATGGGAAAGGAAATAGTCAATCAAGTGCAGGAGGTGCAGAGAGTCCCATACAGGATAAATCCAAGAAGAAACACACCAAGACACATATTAATCAAAGTATCAAAAAATAAATACAAAGAAAAAATGTTAAAAGCAGCAAGGGAAAAGCAACAAATAACACACAAGGGAACCCCCATAAGGTTAACAGCTGTTCTTTCAGCAGAAACTTTGCAAGCCAGAAGGGAATGGAAGAACATATTTAAAGTGATGAAAGGGAAAAATCTACAGCGAAGATTACTCTACCTAGCAAGGATCTCATTCAGATTCAATGGAGAAATTAAAACCTTTACAGACAAGCAAAAGCTAAGAAAATTCAGCACCACCAAATCAGCTTTTCAACAAATGCTAAAGGAACTTCTCTAGGCAGGAAACACAAGAGAAGGAAAAAAAAACTACAAAAACAAACCCAAAACAATTAAGAAAATGGTAATAGGAACATGCGTAATTACCTTAAATGTAAATGGATTAACTGCTCCCACCAAAAGACACAGGCTGGCTGAATGGATACAAAAACAAGACCTGTATATATGCTGTCTACAACAGACCCGCTTCAGACCTAGGGACACATATAGACTGAAAGTGAGGGGATGGAAAAAGATAGTCCATGCAAATGGAAATCAAAAGAAGGCTGTAGTAGCAATTCTCGTATCAGACAAAACAGACTTTAAAATAAAGACTATTACAACAGATAAGGAAGGACACTACATAGTGATCAAGGGATCAATCCAAGAAGAAGATATAACAATTGTAAATATTTATGCAACCAACATAGGAGCACCTCGATACATAACGCAACTGCTAACAGCATTAAAACGGGAAATCGAAAGTAACACAATCACAGCATGGGACTTTAACACCTCATTTTCACCAGTGGACAGATCATCCAAAATGAAAATAAAAAAGGAAACACAAGCTTTAAATGATACATTAAATAAGATGGACTTAATTGATATTTATAAGACATTCCATCCAAAAACAACAGAACACACTTTCTTCTAAAGTGTTCATGGAACATTCTCCAGGACACATCACATCCTGGGTCACAAATCAAACCTTGGTAAACGTAAGAAAATTGAAATCATACCAAGCATCTTTTCTGACAACAATGCTATGAGAATAGATACCAATTACAGGAAAAAAAACTGTAAAAATACAAACACATGGAGGCTAAACAATACACTACTTACTAACCAAGAGATCACTGAAGAAATCAAAGAAGAAATCAAAACATACCTAGAAACAAATGACAATGGAGACACGACGACCCAAAACCTATGGGATGCAGCAAAAGCAGTTCTAAGAGGGAAGTTTATAGCAATACAATCCTACCTCAAGACACAAGAAACATCTCAAATAAACAACTTAACCCTACACCTAAAAAGAAATGAAGGAAACAATACAAAAGATCAATAAAATTAAAAGCTGGTTCTTTAAGATAAACAAAATTGATAAACCATTAGCCAGACTCATCAAGAAAAAAAGGGAGAAGACTCAAATCAATAGAATTAGAAATGAAAAAGGAGAAGTAACAACTGACACTGCAGAAATACAAAGGATCATGACAGATTACTGTAAGCAACTATATGCCAATAAAATGGACAACCTGAAAAAAAATGGACAAATTCTTAGAGAAGCAGAACCTTCCAAGACTGAACCAGGAAGAAATAGAAAATATAAACAGACCAATCACAATCACTGAAATTGAGACTGTGATTAAAAATCTTCCAACAAACAAAAGCCCAGGACCACATGGCTTCACAGGCGAATTCTATCAAACATTTAGAGAAGAGCTAACACCTATCCTTCTCAAGCTCTTCCAAAATAGAGCAGAGGGAGGAACGCTCCCAAACTCATTCTACAAGGCCACCATCACCCTGATACCAAAATCAGACAAAGATGTCACAAAGAATGAAAACTACAGGCCAATATCACTGATGAACATAGATGCAAAAATCCTCAACAAAATACTAGCAAAAAGACTCCAAGAGCACATGAAAAGGACCATACACCATGATCAAGTTGAGTTTATCCCAGGAATGAAAAGATTCTTCAATATATGCAATTCAATTAATGTGATACACCATATTAACAAACTGAAGGATAAAAACCATATGATAATCTCAATAGATGCAGAAAAGGCTTTCAACAAAATTCAAGACCCATTTATGATAAAAACTCTCAAGAAACTAGGCATAGAGGGAACTTATCTCAACATAATAATGGCCATATATAAAACCCACAGCCAACATCGTTCTCAATGGTGAAAAACTGAAACCATTTCCTCTAAAGTCAAGAAAAAGACAAGGATGCCCACTCTCTCCACTATTATAGTTCTGGAAGTTTTAGCCATGGCAGTCAGAAGAAGAAGAAATAAAAGGAATCCAAATTGGAAAAGAAGAAGTACAGCTGTCACTGTTGGCAGATGACATGATACTATACAGAGAGAATCCTAAAGATGCTCCCAGAAAACTACTAGAGCTAATCAATGAAGTCGTTAAAGTAGCAGGATACAAAATTAATGCACAGAAGTCTCTTGCATTCCTATACAATAATGATGAAAAATCTGTAAGAGAAATTAAGGAAACACTCCCATTTACCATTACAACAAAAAGAATAAAATACCTAGGAATAAAGCTACCGAAGGAGACAAGAGCCCTGTATGCAGAAAACTGTAAGACACTGATGAAAGAAATTAAAGATGATACAAACAGATGGAGAGATATAACATGTTCTTGGATTGGAAGAATCAACATTGTGAAAATGACTCTACTACCCAAAGCAATCTACTGATTCAATGCAATCCCTATCAAAAGACCAATGGTATTTTTCACAGAACTGGAACAAGAATATCACAATTTGTATGGAAACACAAAAGACCCTGAAAAGCGAAAGCAATCTTGAGAAAGAATAATGGACCTGGAAGAATCAGGCTCCCTAACTTCAGACTATACTACAAAGCTACAGTAATCAAGACAGTATGGTACCAGCACAAAAACAGAAATATAGATCAATGGAACAGGATAGAAGGCGCAGAGATAAACCTGCACACATATAGTCACCTTATTTTTTTTGTTGTTTTGTTTTGTTTTTGTTTTTTCTTTTTGCGGTACATGGGCCTCTCACTGTTGTGGCCTCTCCTGTTGCAGAGCACAGGCTCCGCATGCACAGGCTCAGTGGCCATGGCTCACAGGCCCAGCCACTCCACAGCATATGGGATCTTCCCGGACCGGGACACGAACCCGTGTCCCCTGCATTGGCAAGCAGACTCTCAACCACTGCACCACCAGGGAAGCCCATCACCTTATTTTTGATAAAGGAGGCAAGAATATACAATGGAGAAAAGACAGCCTCCTCAATAAGTGGTGCTGGGAAAACTGGACAGCTACATGTAAAAGAATGAAATTCGAACACTCCCTAACACCATACACAAAAAAAAACTCAAAATGGGTTAAAGACCTAAATGTAAGGCCAGACACTCTAAAACTCTTACTGGAAAACATAAGCAGAATACTCTATGACATAAATCACAGCAAGGTCCTTTTTAACCCACCTCCTAGAGAAATGGGAATAAAAACAAAAATAAACAAATGGGACCTAATGAAACTTCAAAGCTTTTGCACAGCAAAGGAAACCATAAACAAGATGAAAAGACAACCCCCAGAATGGGAGAAAATATTTGCAAATGAAGCAACTGACAGAGGATTAATCTCCAAAATATACAAGCAGCTCATGCAGCTCATCAAAAAAACAACCCAATCCAAAAATGGGCAGAAGACCTAAACAGACATTTATCCAAAGAAGATATACAGATTGCCAACAAACACATGAAAGAATGCTCAACATCACTAATCATTAGAGAAATGCAAATCAAAACTACAATGAGGTATCACTTCACACCGATCAGAATGGCCATCATTAAAGAAATCTACAAACAATAAATGCTGGAGAGGGTGTGGAGAAAAGGGAACACTCTTGCACTGTTGGTGGGAATGTAAATTGATACAGCTACTATGGAGAACAGTATGGAGTTTCCTTAAAAAACTAAATATAGAACTATAATACGACCCAGCAATCCCACTACTGGGCATACATCCTGAGAAAACCGTAATTCAAGAAGAGTCATGTACCACAATGTTCATTGCAGTTCTATTTACAATAGCCCGGACATGCAAGCAACCTAAGTGTCCATCAACAGATGAATGGATAAAGAAGATGTGGCACATATATACAATGGAATATTAGCCATAAAAAGGAACGAAACTGAGTTATTTGTAGTGAGGTGGATGAACGAGTCTTTCATACAGAGTGAAGTAAGTCAGAAAGAGAAAACAAATACTGTATTTTAACACATATATATGGAATCTAAAAAAAAAAAGTGCTGAAGAACCTAGGGGCAGGACAGGAATAAAGATACAGATGTAGAGAATGGATGTGAGGACATGGGGAGGGGGAAGGGTAAGCTGGGACGAAGTGAGAGAGCTGCATGGACATATATACACTACCAAATGTAAAATAGATACCTAGTGGGAAGCAGCCATAGCACAGGGAGATCATCTCGGTGCTTTGTGACCACCTAGAGGGGTGGATAGGGAGGGTGGGAGGGATGCGCAAGAGGGAGAGGATATAGGGATGTGTGTTTATGTATAGCTGATTCACTTCGTTATAAAACAGAAACTAACACACCATTGTAAAGCAATTATACTCCAATAAAGATGTTAAAAATAACTGAGGTGAACACAAAAAACTGATGGCAATATGACCACGTGGGTAGAGCACCTGTGAGAAAAGCTGGAGAGAAACCAATGCAGGAGGCTGAGTGGGGGCAGATTTTGATAGAGCAAGGATTTTCTAAGTGGTATTTATTTAGGGAAGGGGCAAATATATGGAAGAGTTTGCCAAGACAAAATCGACAATATAGAGGGCACAGTGAGAGAGGGGATTATTGGAGCCCATGAATACATTATGCACACATTTTCATGTCTGTCAATTTAGGTCCACACTTACCATCTTTAATGGCTGCATAGATTTCAATTATGGATATATGGTGGAACTTCAATCATCTATCACTGGACAATCTGTTCTTATGGGGAAAAAACTCACAAACGTGTATAAAAGTAACTACATAAAACCATACTTGGCAGCCTTCTTTTCAAACTTATTTGATTATTTCCTGAGAATTTCTAAAGGGAAATTACTAGGTTAAAGTATGCATTTATCTAATAGTTTTGCTATGTATTTCTATGTTGGTCCAAAAAATGAACACTCCTACTATTGGAGTCTGAAAATAGCAAATGTTAAACACTAATCATTTGGGATTATTCATTCTTTTTATTGTCTATCATTATTTAATTCCTACTTTTTCATTTTAATAGTCACTTATTCCAGAAAATTGAATTCATCTTTAAGGTTTCAAAGAAATTAGCTGATATAGTTAACTTGTATTTTTTATCTCCTCTGCAATTGTGATTTTTATCTACTTTCCATTGTTAATACTGTACAGGTATATACCTTCTATTTTAGTTGGTTTTGCCGGACAGTGATTTATCCGTTTTAGGTTCTTCTCATCAAAAACTACTTCTGTTTATTTATAGATTGTAGAGTTCTACTTTCTACTTCATTCATTTCTGGTTTTCCCTGTTTTAATCTCCTCTTCCTACTTTATTATACTTATTAGTGTTAATGTAGTTTTTAAAATGATTTTAAGGGGTTAAAAACTGTAGTTTTAGTTTTTTCTTTGACAAGTTAATGAACAAAAGAAAAAGAAACATTTATTCCTTTAAATTTCTAGTTTTATATAATTTCAAAGACTTTCAATTTGGGGCAATTTTTAGGTTTTTCACATCGTCTAATACATGTTCCACGTATTCCACAGACATTATATAACCTATTTTGAAGGGTAAACATTTTTTACTTACATTTAATTATATTACTCCTTTATTTCCTCATTTTATTTCCAATCACTTAATGAAAGGAGAGAAAAAGACAATGACAGAGAAAGCAAAAGTAGTAAAAATTAACTTTGGGGAAAGTGAGTGAAGGATATATGAAAATTCTTTGTATCATACTTACTAATTTTGTGCCAATCTGAAATTAGGGCAAAATTTTAAAATTTTTAAAAAGAAAAAAATATGATCAGCTAACTGATGAATCCAAAAATCATTCTATTGCATGACTGCTCCATCAAATGCAGCAAATACACCTTGGAATCAAACGGTGACTTCAGAAACATTGTCTTTTTTTTCATAATAACTAAGCACAAATAAAGATGTTTTCACCAAGAGAAAAGGAGAGTCTAATAATGTCAAGAAAACACTGCTTGGCATATTACTGAAATTTGGGGGAATAATTAAAGAAACATCAAAGAATTTTTAGAAAAATATAACTGAAATTTTAGAAAAGAAATGAGCTTAATCTTGATGAAGCAGGAAACCAAGAATCACCAAAAAATCAGCTGTGAAAATGTTCCTTTGTCAGCATTACTTTGAAGGTTCATTTACACCAACCGATAACCAGACTCTTGACATATCATTTGACTCTCGGTGAAATTCAAAGGTCCTATGGCAATAAATGCTATTTAAAAAAAAACAAAAACAAAAAAAACAGGGTAATTTTCCAGGAAAAAAAATTTCTTTCTTCAATCCAAACTTTAGTAAACCCTTTTTTCCAGAGCCTCAACAAGTCTAACACATGAAGAAAAATCCTCAGAAAGGAAAATGTTTTGTTAGGAATTTTTTAAATAGCAGTTGGCTTTATGTATTTATGTAATGATTGTACATAAATGTGTATGTTTCCCTTCCTTATTTTTAGACATCAATTTTGATTCTCTTATATTGTGGAATGAGTTTTCAGAAATAGCATTATGTTTTGATTTGTAGTGTTCAATGATTTCCATGTTGGTATTACTCCCACTCTGGCCAGTTTCAAGGTACTACTCTTGAAATTCAGCTAACAAAGAGTTGGGAAGAGATGCTAACAACCCCGTACAAGCCAATTCCAGGGCACATCACTGCTTTCTTTCTGTGAGTTAAGTCTAAGTACCTGTCACCAAAACTTTGGGGAAAGTGTACAACTATCCATGCCGATGCCTGCTGAGATAGATCCTCTATTATTAATCCACAAAGGACTCTACTCTGTTTTCACTTGTTCTCTAACTCAAGGACTCTCCAAGTCTGTCTCTCAGCTAGCAGTAATCCACTTGGATCCAAGAGAAATGTGCATTTACTCCCATTACTCATGGAGAAAAGGGAACTCTTAGCACCTGTGGCAGACCCATTTACCTAGACACATCCTGCAACCATTTCTGTTCGGTTGCCTGTGTGGCACATTGTGCTGCAAGGCAATGTGAGGATCAGCCATGACTTCAGATTCTCTGTGGGACATGAAGCACACGGAACTTCGCACCTGACTCCTCCAGCCTACCTGAGATTTCTGTCACCTCTCCACCCAAGGAGGGCTCCTTTAGCATGGATGCAAGGAGGGCAAGAAAGAAGGTTCTTCTCTCAGGGAGACTCAAACATCTCAAACTGATTTTCCTCCCAATTATTGTCTCACCAGACCAGGAATCTATACCCTTTATAGGAGTCATAGAAGTATTTTACAAATCATGCATTCTTCCACAATTTTTGACTACACCAAAGCCTGGGCATTTAATACTCCCTGGCTCTGGCAGAATAAATTATTTTTCTATTTTCTTAGCACCTTTTTTCATGAAGAAAGATATATCCCACTGAACAATGGGATAAAGTGCAAAAAGGACAAAAAATGCAAAGGAATTTAATGGAAATCTTGGAAATCTACTTATACATTTGTTCTAGAAGGATATTTGGCTTTGTTTATCAGAAGCTTTATTCATATGCATATGCTTTCTCCAGCAATTCAATTTCTAAACCTTTATCATGAAAAATAATTTTAAACGTACACAACATTTTTACTCTCAGAATGCCCGTCACAGTCTTGTTTATCATTACAAAAATTGCAAACATCATAATGAAAATCTAGTAACATGGTATAGATATACCAATGAAATATTATACAACTACTAAATGAGGTTATTGAAGGATATATTGTCACAAAAAGTTTCCTAATTCATGGTTTAGTGAAAAAATTAAAATATCTTTCTGAAAAAAATAACTGTCATACACATACATATACATTTAATAGTATTTATTATCCAAGTGATTGTATGATCAGTGATTTTTATTTCTTTATTATTGTTTATCAGCCTAATTTTTTTCTTAGAAATAACATTGGATAACTGGTGAAAGATCCTCTGTTACCAAATACCACTTGAACAGCACTTCAATCAAAAAAATATTTTCCAAGAAAAATATAGAGTATCATATTTTTTGGTTATGGGGAAGAGACTAACAGTCATTTCATTTTCATTATATCATATTTGTTCTATGGCTTTGAGATTAACATACAGTTTCACATATATTTCTTAATCCTCAAAACTACCCCTGCATGACATAGAGCAGTTATTTTATCCTTATTTCCATGTAGGAAAACTGGTCCTATGTGATGTGTAATGCTTTGCCCTCTGTCACTCAGCATGTAGGTTGTGAAATGAATTATGTGCCTCCAGATTCAGTGCTCTTCCTACTACTGGGTTGGCCAAAAGTTCGTTTGGGTTTTTCCGTAACATCTTAATGGAAAAACCTGAACGAACTTTTTGGCCAGCCCAGTACATTATAGTGTTTCACAGAAAATTTGTTCATACAATATTTGAGAGGGCAGACAGCACAAAATAAATATTATTTATAGGTGCTAGAGAAACTGCACAAACTCATCTTAATCAAAGGAATTACAACTACATCCTTAAATAGAAGTTCAGGCTCATTAGTTTAAACAATTATTTATAAACAAATATGTATACAAATACTTCTTAAAAATAAGAAAAGGCAACAAGAGGACTATATTCCAGCCTTAGGATAAGGCAGTTGTGTGTATTCCCTTGTTTATCAACTTTATCAAGTATGCACTGTCAAGTTTGTGTCAGGTATACCTTCTCATATGATAAAACTAAAGCTTAAAAGTAAATAATCTATCCCAGGTTGTACAAATAGCAAATGGCAGAATCAGGTCTGTGGGTCCAAAACCAAAGTCAATGCTCTTCACCAGTAGCTCACACCTATAGGAGCCAAGTATCAGTGTGAATCACCACAGTCATCTACAGGGCTCTGCAAGGGACATAGATTGAATAGTTATCCCAAACATTAGACAGAACATTTAAAGAAGATGCAATATCAATGAAATTTCTCAATCACTCAGATTCCCCTCAACAGAAAACCCAACCTTAGAGGAAGTTTGCTAAGTAAAATGCAAAAATTTTGACACACATAATGACCTCATTGTTCTATTTACGTTTTATAATAGCCTTCATGATAATCAAAAACCGTTCTGTTTATGACTAACAGCACGATAAGAAAAAAGGAAACGGAGCAAGTACATAGATAGACTAAGTCAGCACACTGCTCTTGATTGAATTATATGGCAGTTTTACATAAAGCTGCTTTCAGGCACCTAAATTACGTAAGGAATTGTCGGCTGTTTCCCCCTCTGCCTCACTGCACATTGTTAAATGGCTACACAACTACTGTGTTATATACTATTGCCCTAAAGACAGTCACAATTCTATCTTATAGATGAGTGTATGACAGCCCTGAGTTCTACCTGTTCTAAAGACAGTATCTATAAATCTAGCATCTATAGAACAAGGGTTCTTATCCACAATTTAGAACTTTTTTTGTATTTTAAAAGATCTACTCATTTACTTCTAACTCATATGAAATATCAACAAATATGAGTTAAGGAGAGTTGGAGAAAGTAAAGCAGTAAGATTTTTAGAATTTACTCTAAATACAATTGATACAGCACTGATCTCATTTCATTTATTCATATATTTATTCAACAAAATGTATAGAATTCCCTACTTTATTCCAGGCATTGGGTATGAGAGGACAGATAAGCCCCTACCTTCATGGGCCTTTTGTTCTACTGATATTCTTATCAGTAGCACCATAATCGATTTCCCCTTCACTAGAAAGGAATTTTCCTATCCTAGTATATATAAAAGGATTTTAAAGATGGCTCTTTGTACTGCTGGTATGACAGCTACAGCAGTTTGACAGAAAGTCGCCTCCAAGATCAGTTCTGTGTCTCCCCTCATCCTCAACGCATATGTCTGTTTACTAATATAGCTTCAAAACGTGTCACACCTGCAGCTCTCACTTGAAAGGAAACACATGAAAGCCTGGAGACTTGGTTCCTGGGGAAATTCAGCAAAGATGGAGCAAATCAAGGACATGCAAACTGCAGGGGACAAGATCAAGCTGTCAGGGTCCAGCTCACCTCACACATTTTCGTGTCTCCAGATACTGTTGTTCAGAGTCCTGCTTCTAGATATGTCCGTGCTTCTGGGAATACCACTATTAAATCATTTTTCACTTTTCCCATTTTCTTCTCTTCTATCAGCCTGAGTATGTATTCTAAAGCCATGGGACTGTATTTGTCAAAGAGATAAGCAACACTGGTGTTCAGAGGGAGAATGTGAGATTTCTTAAAGAAATAAAAAATGAATTGACGAAGGCTATTGTCATCTTTCAAAAAAGAACTGATGAAGACCACCTATGGTCGGATCATTATTGGATCATATATACACATCCCCATGATGAGGAGGAACAAATTTAAGTTAGTTTTCTGCTGATCTAGCAATAATTTGTTATTTCAATACATTTGGGTTTATCTTTCAATATATAAGCAGCTCAAGTGTGCCCTGACATGCTTAATTCTGCATTCTTCTAAACTTCTCAGACAGACGTGTTTTCTCCACAACTTAGCTACTAGCAGCAGCAGCAGATGTCTGTACATCAAAGCAAAGCACAGGTCATATAACTGATGAATCATGAAAAGTTTGCTTCGATTGTTTCAAAGACTCACTTATGTAAAAGTTACAGCCACTTAGATACCACTTAAGAAATTTGTAATGAAAGGTTAAACAAGCAGTTTAGACTTGACAGTTGACCACTAATGCACCATGCCTCTAAAACTGCCCTTTTAAATCAACGTTTTCTTAATTTCATAAAGATTTGGGGGAGAACGTCGCTTTAATAAGTCACATTTTACTACCTGACTTAGTGAGAAATAATACACATGATGAAAACATTTTCTGCTCCAACTCTCTTCCTTAGAGTACTGGAAGAAATACTTCCCTTTGCACAGACTTAAGACTGTTTAAAATCTTTTATGTAGCTCCTGCTACATAAATCCAGTCAGATCTGCCCAGAAACTGAGTTATAGACTGCTTTTATTCCTTCTCAGTGATGAACAATTTGTTGATCCGTCTAAAATAATAGGCAACAATTTATTCAAGATTTAAAAATTCAAACACTTCATTTACTAACTGAAAAAAAAAAAAGCTTTTCATTCGTCATTCCTTTCCCTAAAAATTTCTAGCCTCTGCTTTTCTTTCCCCAGTATCTTTTACTGTAACTAAAGCTTTTATACTTTCCTTGAAAAAAAATAAAAATTAGTTGGGCTGCATCAGGATTAACTGAAACACCAAAAGGACATCATTTGGCAAGGAGATACACCTTAATTTCACATTTTCCTATACCTCATTAGTGTTCATGCTGCCAGCTTGCAGTTAGCCACAATCATGGAGGATACAGAATGCATGGAACAGGAAATCCACATATAAATCCCAAACCTTATTTTATCCAACACATTCAATCTTCTTATAATCTAACCTTTCACTGGAGAACCTGATAATTAGCTAAATTGGCTGAAGTTTCACTTCATCTCACTTCTGGCAGAAAAGAGACTAAAGTAAGTAGTGGCCAGGGTGTAAGCCAGAGTCTAGAACCAGGGGTTGTATCAAAGTGAACTGAAGTACAGAATTCAGCAATTAAGTCAACATGCCAGGAATTCTGAGAGCAGCAAGGCCAAAATAGATAGAACAAGAGAAGGACAGGATGCTGCTCCATCCATGGCTAAAAGTAGCCAACAGGAAGTGTTTCTTTTCAGGCCCAGATAACCTATGATGTCAGTTAAAGGCTACAGTCTCAGGTCCTAAGTACAGGGGATAAAGTACATCTGTGGTTGAGGAATGGAGCAAGAAACAGGAAGAGAACCTAACAAATGAAGAGGAAATAGGCAGTCTACCTGAAAAAGAATTCAGAATAATGACAGTAAGGATGATCCGAAATCTTGGAAGTAGAATGGACAAAATGCAAGAAACAGTTAACAAGGACCTAGAAGAAGTAAAGATGAAACAAGCAACGATGAACAACGCAATAAATGAAATTAAAAGTACTCTAGATGGGATCAATAACAGAATAACTGAGGCAGAAGAACGGATAAGTGACCTGGAAGATAAAATAGTGGAAATAACTACTGCAGAGCAGAATAAAGAAAAAAGAATGAAAAGAACTGAGGACAGTCTCAGAGACCTCTGGGACAACATTAAACACACCAACATTCGAATTATAGGGGTTCCAGAAGAAGAAGAGAAAAAGAAAGGGACTGAGAAAATATTTGAAGAGATTATAGTTGAAAACTTCCCTAATATGGGAAAGGAAATAGTTAATCAAGTCCAGGAAGCACAGAGAGTTCCATACAGGATAAATACAAGGAGAAATACGCCAAGACACATATTAATCAAACTGTCAAAAATTAAATACAAAGAAAGCATATTAAAAGCAGCAAGGGAAAAACAACAAATAACACACAAGGGAATCCCCATAAGGTTAACAGCTGATCTCTCAGCAGAAACCCTACAAGCCAGAAGGGAGTGGCAGGACATACTGAAAGTGATGAAGGAGAAAAACCTACAACCAAGACTACTCTACCCAGCAAGGATCTCATTCAGATTTGATGGAGAAATTAAAACCTTTACAGACAAACAAAAGCTGAGAGAGTTCAGCACCACCAAACCAGCTTTACAACAAATGCTAAAGGAACTTCTCTAGACAAGGAACACAAGAGAAGGAAAAGACCTATAATAACGAACCCAAAACAATATAGAAAATGGGAATAGGAACATACATATCGATAATTACCTTAAATGTAAATGGACTAAATGCTCCCACCAAAAGACACAGATTGGCTGAATGGATACAAAAACAAGACCCTTATATATGCTGTCTACAAGAGACCCACTTCAGACCTAGAGACACATACAGACTGAAAATAAAGGGATGGAAAAAGATATTCCATGCAAATGGAAACCAAAAGAAAGCTGGAGTAGCAATTCTCATATCAGACAAAATAGACTTTAAAATAAGGACTATTACAAGAGACAAAGAAGGACACTACATAATGATCAAGGGATCGATCCAAGAAGAAGATATAACAATTGTAAATATTTATGCACCCAACATAGGAGCACCTCAATACATAAGGCAAATACTAACAGCCATAAAAGGGGAGATCGACAGTAACACATTCATAGTAGGGGACTTTAACACCCCACTTTCACCCATGGACAGATCATCCAAAATGAAAATAAATAAGGAAACACAAGCTTTAAATGATACATTAAACAAGATGGACTTAATTGATATTTATAGGACACTCCATCCAAAAACAACAGAATACACATTTTTCTCAAGTGCTCATGGAACATTCTCCAGGATAGATCATATCTTGGGTCACAAATCAAGCCTTGGTAAATTTAAGAAAATTGAAATTGTATCAAGTATCTTTTCTGACCACAATGCCATGAGACTAGATATCAATTACAGGAAAAGATCTGTAAAAAATACAAACACATGGAGGCTAAACAATACACTACTTAATAATGAAGTGATCACTGAAGAAATCAAAGAGGAAATTAAAAAATACCTAGAAACAAATGACAATGGAGACACGACGACCCAAAACCTATGGGATGCAGCAAAAGCAGTTCTAAGGGGGAAGTTTATAGCAATACAAGCCCACCTTAAGAAGCAGGAAACATCTCGAATAAACAACCTAACCTTGCACCTCAAGCAATTAGAGAAAGAAGAACAAAAAAACCCCAAAGCTAGCAGAAGGAAAGAAATCATAAAAATCAGATCAGAAATAAATGAAAAAGAAATGAAGGAAACGATAGCAAAGATCAATAAAACTAAAAGCTGGTTCTTTGAGAAGATAAACAAAATAGATAAACCACTAGCCAGACTCATCAAGAAAAAAAGGGAGAAGACTCAAATCAATAGAATTAGAAATGAAAAAGGAGAAGTAACAACTGACACTGCAGAAAAAAAAAAATCATGAGAGATTACTACAAGCAACTCTATGCCAATAAAATGGACAATCTGGAAGAAATGGACAAATTCTTAGAAATGCACAAACTGCCAAGACTGAATCAGGAAGAAATAGAAAATATGAACAGACCAATCACAAGCACTGAAATTGAAACTGTGATTAAAAATCTTTCAACAAACAAAAGCCCAGGACCAGATGGCTTCACAGGTGAATTCTATCAAACGTTTAGAGAAGAGCTAACACCTATCCTTCTCAAACTCTTCCAAAATATAGCAGAGGGAGGAACACTCCCAAATTCCTTCTACGAGGCCACCATCACCTTGATACCAAAACCAGACAAGGATGTCACAAAGAAAGAAATCTACAGGCCAATATCACTGATGAACATAGATGCAAAAATCCTCAACAAAATACTAGCAAACAGAATCCAACAGCACATTAAAAGGATCATACACCATGATCAAGTGGGGTTTATTCCAGGAATGCAAGGATTCTTCAATATACGCAAATCTATCAATGTGATAAACCATATTAACAAATTGAAGGAGAAAAACCATATGATCATCTCAATAGATGCAGAGAAAGCTTTTGACAAAATTCAACAACCATTTATGATAAAAACCCTGCAGAAAGTAGGCATAGAGGGAACTTTCCTCAACATAATAAAGGCCATATATGACAAGCCCACAGCAAACATCATCCTCAATGGTGAAAACCTGAAAGCATTTCCACTAAGATCAGGAACAAGACAAGGTTGCCCACTCTCAACACTCTTATTCAACATAGTTTTGGAAGTTTTAGCCACAGCGATCAGAGAAGAAAAGGAAATAAAAGGAATCCAAATCGGAAAAGAAGAAGTAAAGCTGTCACTGTTTGCAGATGACATGATACTATACATAGAGAATCCTAAAGATACTACCAGAAAACTACTAGAGCTAATCAATGAATTTGGTAAAGTAGCAGGATACAAAGTTAATGCACAGAAATCTCTGGCATTCCTATATACTAATGATGAAAAATCTGAAAGTGAAATCAAGAAAACACTCCCATTTACCATTGCAACAAAAAGAATAAAATATCTAGGAATAAACCTACCTAAGGAGACGAAAGACCTGTATGCAGAAAATTATAAGACACTGATGAAAGAAATTAAAGATGATACAAATAGATGGAGAGATATACCATGTTCTTGGATGGGAAGAATCAACATTGTGAAAATGACTCTACTACCCAAAGCAATCTACAGATTCAATGCAATCCCTATCAAACTACCACTGGCATTTTTCACAGAACTAGAACAAAAAATTTCGCAATTTGTATGGAAACACAAAAGACCCCGAATAGCCAAAGCAATCTTGAGAACAAGAAAAGGAGCTGGAGGAATCAGGCTCCCTGACTTCAGACTATACTACAAAGCTACAGTAATCAAGACAGTATGGTACTGGCACAAAAACAGAAATATAGATCAATGGAACAGGATAGAAAGCCCAGAGATAAACCCACGCACATATGGACACCTTATCTTTGATAAAGGTGGCAGGAATGTACAGTGGAGAAAGGACAGCCTCTTCAATAAATGGTGCTGGGAAAACTGGACAGGTACATGTAAAAGTATGAGATTAGATCACTCCCTAACACCATACACAAAAATAAGCTCAAAATGGATTAAAGACCTAAATGTAAGGCCAGAAACTATCAAACTCTTAGAGGAAAACATAGGCAGAACACTCTATGACATAAATCACAGCAAGATCCTTTCTGACCCACCTCCTAGAGTAATGGAAATAAAAACAAAAATAAACAAATGGGACCTAATGAAACTTCAAAGCTTTTGCACAGCAAAGGAAACCATAATCAAGACCAAAAGACAACCCTCAGAATGGGAGAAAATATTTGCAAATGAAGCAAATGACAAAGGATTAATCTCCAAAATTTACAAGCAGCTCATGCAGCTCAATAACAAAAAAACAAACAACCCAATCCAAAAATGGGCAGAAGACCTAAATAGACATTTCCCCAAAGAAGATATACAGAATGCCAACAAACACATGAAAGAATGCTCAACATCATTAATCATTAGAGAAATGCAAATCAAAACTACAATGAGATATCATCTCACACCAGTCAGAATGGCCATCATCAAAAAATCTAGAAACAATAAATGCTGGAGAGGGTGTGGAGAAAAGGGAACACTCTTGCACTGCTGGTGGGAATGTGAATTGGTTCAGCCACTATGGAGAACAGTATGGAGGTTCCTTAAAAAACTACAAATAGAATTACCATATGACCCAGCAATCCCACTACTGGGCATATACCCTGAGAAAACCAAAATTCAAAAAGAGTCATGTACCAAAATGTTCATTGCAGCTCTATTTACAATAGCCCGGAGATGGAAACAACCTAAGCGCCCATCATCGGATGAATGGATAAAGAAAATGTGGCACATATATACAATGGAATATTACTCAGCCTTAAAAAGAAATGAAATTGAGCTATTTGTAATGAGATGGATAGACCTAGAGTCTGTCATACAGAGTGAAGTAAGTCAGAAAGAAAAAGACAAATACCGTATGCTAACACATATATATGGAATTTAAGGGGAAAAAAAATGTCATGAAGAACCTAGGGGTAAGACAGGAATAAAGACGCAGACCTACTGGAGAACGGACTTGAGGATATGGGGAGGGGGAGGGGTGAGCTTTGACAGGGCGAGAGAGAGTCATGGACATATACACACTAACAAACGTAGTAAGGTAGATAGCTAGGGGGAAGCAGCCGCAAGGCACAGGGATATTAGCTCGGTGCTTTGTCACAGCCTGGAGGGGTGGGATAGGGAGAGTGGGAGGGAGGGAGACGCAAGAGGGAAGACATATGGGAACATATGTATATGTGTAACTGATTCACTTTGTTATAAAGCAGAAACTAACACACCATTGTAAAGCAATTATACCCCAATAAAGATGTTTAAAAAAAATAAAAAAAAAAAAAAAGAAACAGGAAGAGAGATGGGGAAAGCTCCCACAGAGTCACAAAATCTATCATTAAGTATCAATATTAGCCCAGCAAGGTCTGCCTAAATTCTGTATAAGGGGGAAAAGAAACAAAACAGGAGAACCACGCATATGAAATCTTCCATAAACACCAATGAGTCTTACAGCCTTTTAAGCAAGAGCAGGTTGGGGTGTGTTCCATCTTCCTTTCCATCTGGGTCCTTGCTATTTTCAGACAAGATTTCCTTTAAGTCCCAACGACACTGAGAGAGAGGGAATGTTCTGGGGCTGGACTTTTGGCATTCCAGACTCATCCTTGTCCAAGCCACAGGTGGATCCCCAAGTGGGGGTCATTTCTATGGTCTGAGCTCCAGGGCTGTGTCTTCTGTGGTCTCTTCCAGAGATGGTGACAAGTCAACAGAAATTATTGTTACAATCTGTATCCTAAAAGTAATTGAGGTCCTTACAATTTTTAAAACACTTATAAAAAATAAATCATATGTGAAATGAAAAACATGTGTCAGGTAATCAAGGACTGGGGGTAATAAAACCAGCAGGTCTAATCTGAAACTATGGTAAATGTTTGAGCTTCCTGACAGCCAAGGTAAATGGGGGAAATACATTAAGAGGAGATTCCCTTAGGGAAGCCAGGTAGTCTATAGCATGCTGATTTTTCCTCCTATTGGTGCATGATTTAGCTGTGAGGTCCATAAGTAAAAAGATCAACTCAAAGCTGTGTTGGATATAAAAAGAGAAGTAGATAACCAAAATTAATTATGTAACAAAGCAGAGGAATCAAGTCTAACAAGTTAACTGGGTGGTGAGGCATATGCTTGTAGTCTACTCTGCAGGTGGTTGCTAATTTTTGAGAATTCACTTGGGGAACCTCAACCAAAGAAGATGGATCATATGTCACATAGGCTGTTTCAGGTAAAGGTAGAGACAGGAGCCAGATAGAAAGGTAAGAACAATTCTGATAATCATGGCAAAATTTTAAAAGAAGCAGGAAAGAAGATAAAATTCTCAACATTTACAACAGTAGCAAATGCCGTGTATCCAGTAGCATTTCAATGATCACAGATAGTAAATTCTGTATCACAAGGCTTTTATTTACTTTGAGGCAGTTTAAAGACATTCACATAGTGACAAATATTACCTTTGCTCTGAGGAAGCAAAAAGTTCAGCACACAGGCTGTGTTCAGAATATTAGAAGGCCTATGAGTAGCTCTGAATACAGCTATATTTGGATCTATTCATTAACTTCGAATTTTAATACCCAACCAGAAGAGTTGGATGGCTTCCAAGTATTGCAATGAGAAGCATGACAACCAAAATGCAGAATGCTTTACAGGAAGGAGTGTTTCTTCCTTTCAGATACACTCTTAAATCAGCAGTTGTTCACTGTAACAAGTATTTCTATATCAAGGGGAAAATTTTTACTTCCATTTTTTTCCAACAAGATAAATACTATCCCAGAAATACTTAATAACTTCATTTATATGGTATAGGCTCACTTAATTAGATCTTAAGAATAATGGTCCAAGTCAAAATACTTATAAATATCTTTATTAAAATCATCTGATGAAAAATTGAAATATATAATATGTATTTTTAAAACATGTATATATAAATAAAACAACAAAAAGTATTGGTTGTCATGCAGCTATCACTTCCCTTTTAATCTATGTTTTACAAAAAAATGGTACAAATACAAATGTATTTGTACATATTTCTGTAGTGATAGAAATAACGGAGAGAAATAATCAAGTAACCCTAATTTTAATATAATCTTTTTAGACATAATGTTATAGGAAATTTTAACCATAAAAGTTAAAAGAGAAGTTCTCATTTAAATATTTGGTTTGGTTTCAAAATTTATAAAAGCATATGTTTCTAAGTTTTTAAAATATCAAATTTCTTCCAATTTGTAATTTATAAATAATCCATATTTTATATGCACTCATTTTCAGTACCCTCTTGTGCTATTAAGGAAAGGGGGAAGAAAACGCAGTTTAGACCAATAATCTTTAAATTTTTTTCCTTGAAATTGGAGACTACAGCTGCTTTTAAGAATTTTATGAACACTATAAATTCTATACCCAGATTATAGTTCCCCATGAACATTCAGATACACATAACCAACTTACATCTCTTTGTAATTTCAGGCAGTCCCTATTGTAATGAATGCCAGAATCCAGGTTAAGAACCTCTGGCCTTGTAATTTTATCATTTTCTTTCTCCTTTTCTGTTCTTCCCTTTCCATTTTGCTTATTTGTTTTTAAAGACAACAAATACCTGAAATCTAAATTTAAATCTGTAGTCTAGAATATGCTGCAAAAGTCTACTAAATATTATCTAGCCACAAATGGAGGAGTATTGTTTTTGAAATATTTATTCTCCTGCTATCTTCCTTTCGTTTCCTGTACTTAACTATGTAACAGGCTCTGTCCCTCACTGCTTCTGGGCGGAGACACACAACTGGCAAGGGAAAAAGAGCAAAGGTTGCCTGCAAAAATTCTACACATTTGTTTTCCTAAAGTCCCAGCCTCAGAGAAAGAAAAACTGATTTGAAAGAAGAAAGAGAAAGAGAACTTTTCCTCAAACTAAAGAAAGGTCAACTTCTCACCCCAAAGAATGTCAGAGAAACAGGTCTGAGGGTCCTGGACTTAGGCAGACCAAGGCCAATTCCCTGGGATTCCCTGGATAGTGCTCAAGAGACTTATGAAGACCTAAAAGGACTTTTTTTTTTAATATTCTTTTCCAAATTAACTATACTTCAGTAAAAACAAACAAACAAACAAACAAACAAAAAACTTAAAGGAATGCTTTAAGATCCATATAGGGTGACCAGATTACAGTATCAGGATGTCCCACCCCCACAGCTGACCTAAAGGGGAGCTGGCACAGACCACATCTCCATGAGAACCCATACAGACTGATAACTGATAACCACCAAATCACCCACGTACACTGTGGCACTACATAAAACCCCAGAATGCTAATATAAAAGATGTGGAAGGGAGGGCAAATCTCTAAGACTAAAGGAAGTTCAAGTCCTCACCAGGGCAGCTGGATGGGGATTTCAATTCAAAAGTAAATTGACTTGGGGGGACCTTCAAGATGACGGAGGAATAAGACGTGGAGATCACCTTCCTCCCCACAAATACATCAGAAATATATCTACATGTGGAAAAACTCCTACAGAACACCTACTGAACGCTGGCAGAAGACCTCAGACCTCCCAAAAGGCAAGAAAATCCCCATGTATCTGGGTAGGGCAAAAGAAAAAAGAAAAAACAAGAATAAAAGAATAAGGACGGGACCTGCACCTCTGGGAGGGAGCTGTGAAGAAGGAAAGGTTTCCACACACTAGGAAGCCCCTTCACTGGCGGAGACCTGAGGAGGGGGTGGGGGGTAGTAAGCTTCAGAGCCACGGAGGAGAACGCAGCAACAGGGGCGCAGAGGGCAAAGCAGAGAGACTCCTGCACAGAGTATCAGTGCTGACCAGCATTCACCAGCCTGAAAGGCTTCTCTGCTCACCTGCCGGAACGGGCGGGGGCTGGGAGCTGAGGCTTGGGCTTCAGAGATCAGATCCCGGGGAGAGGACTGGGGTTGGCTGCGTAAACACAGCCTGAAGGCAGCCTGAAGGGGGCTAGTGCACCACAGCTAGCCAGAAGGGAGTTGGGGAAAAAGTCTGGACCTGCCTAACAGGCAAGAAACCATTGTTTCAGGGTGCATGAGGAGAGGGGATTCCTTCCCTGTCTGCCCACAGAAGGCAGAGCACCGCCTAAATGAGCTCCAGAGATAGGAGGGAGGAAGCTGAGTCTATCAGCTAGGACACCAGAGACAGGCATGAAATGCTAATGCTGCTACTGCAGCCACCAAGAATCCTGTGTGCAAGCATAGGTCACTATCCACACCACCCCACCTCCCAGGAACCTGTGTAGCCTGCCACTGCCAGGGTCCCTTGACGCAGGGACAACTTCCCAAAGCACACGGCATGCCTCAGACTGTTGCAATGTCACGCTGACCTCTGCTGCTGCAGGCTTGCCCCGCATTCCAGTTACAACTACTGTTCCGCTCCCTCCCAACAGCATGAGTGAGCCAGAGCCCCCTAATCAGCCACTGCTTTAACCCCCTCCTGTCTGGGCGGGCACAAAATCCTGAGGGCAACCTACACGCAGAGGTGGGGCCAAAACCAAAGCTGAACCCCAGGAGCTGTGCGAACAAAGAAGAGAAAGGGAAATCTCTCCGTGCAGGCTCAAGAGCAGTGGATTAAATCCCCACAATCAACTTGATGTATCCTGCACCTGTGGAATACCTGAATAGACAACAAATCAACCCAAAAGTGAGGTGGTGGACTTTGGGAGCAACTGTAGACTTGGGGTTTGCTGTCTGCGACTGACTTGTTTCAAGTTTTTATGTTTATCTTAGTATAGCCTTTAGCACTTCTTATCACTGGTACATTTTTTATTGGTTTGGTTGCTCTCTTTTTTTCAGTAAAATAATAATTTAAAATAATTAATATTTTTATTTTTTATTTAAATTATTTTCTTTATTTTTTCTTTCTTTTTTTCTCCCTTTTCTTCTGAGCCATGTGGCCAGAGACTTGGTGCTGTGGCCTGGTGTCGAGCCAGGGCCTCTGAGGTGAGAGAGATGAGTTCAGGACACTGGACCACCAGAGACAGCCAAGCCCCACATAATATCAATAGGTGAGAGCTCTCCCAGAGAATTCCATCTCAACACTAAGACTCAGCTCCAACCAATGGCCAACAAGCTCCAGTGCTGGATGCCCCATGCCAAACAAAAAGCAAGACAGGAACACAACCCCACCCATTAACAGAGAGGCTGCCTAAAATCATAAGGTCACAGACACCCCAAAACACACCACCAGACACAGCCCAGCTCACCAGAAAGACAAGATCCAGCCCCAACCACCAGAACATAGGCACCAGTCTCCTCCACCAGGAAGCCTACACAAGCCACTGAACCAAACTTAGCCACTGGGGTCAGACACCAAAAACAACGGGAACTACAAACCTGCAGCCTGCGAAGAAGAGACCCCAAACACAGGAAGTTAAGCAAAATGAGTAGAGAGAAACACACAGCAGGTGAAGGAGCAAGGTAAAACCCACCAGGCAAAAACAAATGAATAGGAAATAGGCAGTCTACCTGAAAAAGAATTCAGAGTGATGATAGTAAAGATAATCCAAAATCTTGGAAATAAAGGAGAGGAAATACAAGAAAATTTAACAAGTACCTAGAAAAACTAAACAGCAGCAAGCAATGATGAACAACACAATAAATGAAATTAAAAATACTCCAGAAGGAATCAATAGCAGAATAACTGAGGCAGAAGAACAGAAAAGTGACCTGGAAGATAAAATAGTGGAAATAACTACCACACAGCCAAATAAAGATAAAAGAATGAAAAGAACTGAGGACAATCTCAGAGACCTCTGGGACATTAAATGCACCAACGTTCAAATATTAGGGGTCCCAGAAGAAGAGAAAAAGACAAGGACTGAGAAAATATGTAAAGAGATTATAGTTGAAAACTTCCCTAATACGGGAAAGGAAACAGTCAATCAAGTCCAGGGGGTGCAGAGAGTCTCATACAGGATAAACCCAAGGAGAAACATGCCAAGAAACATATCAAACTATCAAAAATTAAATACAAAAAAAATATTAAAAACAGCAAGGGAAAAACAACAAATGATATACAACAGAATCCCCATAAGGTTGATAGCTGATCTTTCAGCAGAAGTCTGCAAACCAGAAAGGAGAGGCAGGACATATTTAAAGTGATGAAAGGGAAAAACCTACAGCCAAGATTACTTTACCAGCACAGATCTCATTCAGATTCAACAGAAAAAATTAAAAACTTTACAGACAAGCAAAAGCTAAAATAATTCAGCACCACCAAACCAACTTTACAACAAATCCTAAAGGAAATTCTCTAGGCAGGAAACACAAGAGATGGAAAAGACCTACAACAACAAACCCAAAACAATTAAGAAAATGGGAATAGGAACATATATATTGATAATTACCTTAACTGTAAATGGATTAAATGCTCCAACCAAAGACACAAACTGGCTGAATGGATACAAAAACAAGATGCATATATATGCTGACTACAAGAGACCCACTTCAAACCTAGTGACACATACAGACTGAAAGTGAGGGGATGGAAAAAGATATTCCATGCAAATGGAAATCAAAAGAAAGCTGGAGTAGCAATTCTTATATCAGACAAAATAGAGTTTCAAACAAAGACTATTACAAGAGACAAAGAAGGACACTACATAATGATCAAGGGATCAATCCAAGAAGAAGATATAACAATTGTAAATATTTATGCGCCCAACATACGAGAACCTCAGTACATAAGGCAAATGCTAACAGCCATAAAAAGGGAAATTAACAGTAACAGAATCACAGCAGAGGACTTTAACACCCCATTTTCACCAATGGGCAGATCATACAAAATGAAAATAAATAAGGAAACACAAGCTTTAAATGATATATTAAACAAGATGGACTTAACTGATATTTATAGGACATTCCATCCAAAAACAGCAGAATACACTTTCTTCTCAAGCGCTCATGGAACATTCTACAGGATAGATCATATCTTGGGTCACAAATCAAGCCTTGGTAAATGTAAGAGAAGTGAAACCATATCAAGTATCTTTTCTGACCACAAAGCTATGAGACTAGATATCAATTACAGGGAAAAAAAACTGTAAAATTGTAAAAAATACAAACACATGGAGGCTAAACAATACACTACTAAGTAACCAAGAAATCACTAAAGAAATCAAAAAGGAAATCAAAAAATACCAAGAAGAAAAAGGCAATGAAAAAACAATGATCCAACACCTATGGGATGCAGCAAAAGCAGTTTTAAGAGAGAAGTTTATAGCAATACAGTCCTACCTCAAGAAACAACAAACATCTCAAATAAACAACCTAACCTTACACCTAAAGCAATTAAAGAAGAACAAAAAAAACCCCAATGTTAGCAGAAGGAAAGAAATCATAAAGTTCAGATCAGAAATAAATGAAAACGAAATGAAGGAAACAATAGCAAAGATCAATAAAACTAAGAGCTGGTTCTTTGAAAAGATAAACAAAATTGATAAAGCTTTAGCCAGACTCTTCAAGAAAAAGAGGGAGAGGACTCAAATTAATAAAATTAGAAATGAAAATGGAGAAGTTACAACGGACACCCCAGAAATGCAAAGCATCATGAGAGACTACTACAAGCCATTATATGCCAATAAAATGGACAACCTGGAAAAAATGGACAAATACTTAGAAAGGTATAACCTTCCAAGACTGAACCAGGAAGAAACAGAAAATATGAACAGACCAATCACAAGCACTGAAATTGAAACTGTGATTAAAAATCTTCCAACAAACAAAAGTCCAGGACCAGATGGCTTCACAGATGAATTCTATCCAACATTTAGAGAAGAGCTAACACCCATCTTTCACAAACTCTTCCAAAAAAATTGCAGAGGAAGCAACACTCCCAAACTCATTCTAAGAGGCCACCATCACCCTGATGCCAAAACTAGACAAAGATACTACAAAAAAGAAAATTACAGACCAATCACACTGATGAATACAGATGCAAAAATCCTTGACAAAATGCTAGCAAACAGAATCCAACAACATATTAAAGGGTTCATACACCATGATCAAGTGGGGTTTATCCCAGGGATGCAAGCATTCATCAATATATGCAAATCAATACAAAACACCATATTAACAAATTGAAAAATAAAAACCATATGATCATCTCAACAGATGCAGAAAAAACTATTGACAAATTTCAACACCAATTTAGGATAAAAGCTCTCCAGAAAGTGGGCATAGAGGGAACCTACCTCAACATAATAAAGGCCATATATGACAAACCCACAGCAAACATCATTCTCAATGGTGAAAAACTGAAACCATTTTCTCTAAGATCAGAAACCACACAAGGATGTCCACTCTTGCCACTATTATTCAACATAGTTTTGGCAGTCCTAGCCATGGCAATCAGAGAAGAAAAAGAAAAGGAATACAAATTGGAAAACAAAAACGGTCACTGTTTGCAGATGACATGATACTATACATAAAGAATCCTAAAGACACCACCAGAAAACTACTAGAGCTAATCAATGAATTTGGTAAAGTTGCAGGATACAAAACTAATGCATAGAAATCTCTTGCATTCCTATACACTAACAATGAAATATCAGAAAGAGAAATTAAGGAAACAATCCCATTCACCACTGCAAGAAAAAGATTAAAATATCTAGGAATAAACCTACCTAACGAGGTAAAAGACCTGTACTCAGAAAACTATAAGACACTGATGAAAGAAATCAAAGATGACACAGATGGAGAGATATACCAAGTTCTAATACTGGAAGAATTAATTTTGTGAAAATGACTATACTACTCAAAGCAATCCACAGATTCAATGCAATCCCTATCAAATTACCACTGGCATTTTTCACAGAACTAGAACAAAAAATCTTAAAATTTGTATGGAAACACAAAAGACACCAAATAGCCAAAGCAGTCTTGAGGAAATAAAACGGAGCTGGAGGAATCAGACTCCCTGACTTCAGACTATACTACAAAGCTACAGTAATCAAGACAATATAGTAGTGACACAAAAACAGAAATACAGATCAATGGAACAGGATAGAAAGCCCAGATGTAAACCCACACACCTATGGTCAAGTAATCAGTGACAAAGGAGGCAAGGATATATTATGGAGAAAAGACAGTCTCTTCAATAAGTGGTGCTGGGAAAATTGGACAGCTACATGTAAAAGAATGAAATTAGAACACTCCCTTACACCATACACAAAAGTAAACTCAAAATGGATTAGAGACCTAAATATAAGACTGGAGACTATAAAACTCTTAGAGGAAAACATAGGAAGAGCACTCTTTGACTTAAATCACAGCAAGATCTTTTTTGATCCACATCCTAGTGTAATGAAAATAAATAAATGGGACCTAATAAAACTTAAAAGCTTTTGCAAAGCAAAGGAAAGTACAAACAAAAAGACAACCCTCAGAATGGGAGAAAATATTTGCAAATGAATCAATGGGCAAAAGATTAATCTCCAAAACATATAAACAGCTCATGCAGCTCAATATTAAAAAACAATCCAATCAAAATATGGGCATAAGACCTAAACAGACATTTCTTCAAAGAAGACATAGATATCACCAAGTAGCACCTACAATCTGTTCAACATCATTAATTATAAGAGAAATGAAAATCAAAACTATAATGAGGTTAACACTTCACACCAGTTAGAACAGGCATTATCAGAAAATCTACAAAAAACAAATGCTGGAGAGGGTGTGGAGGAGAGGGAACCCTCTTGCCCTGTTGGTGGGAATATAAATTGATACAGCCACTACGGAGAACAGTATGGAGGTTCCTTAAAAAACTAAAAATAGAATTACCATATGACCTAGCAATCCCACTACTGGGCATATACCCAAAGAAAACCAAAATTCAAAAACACATGCACCCCAATGTTCATTGCAGCACTATTTACAACAGCCAGGTCATGGAAGCAACCTAAACGCCCATCAACAGAAAATGTATAAAGAAGATATGGTACATATACACAATGGAATATTACTCAGCCATAAAAAGGAACAAAATTGGGTCTTTTGTAGAGATGTGGATGGATCTAGACACTGTCATACAGAGTGAAGTAAGTCAGAAAGAGAAAAACAAATATCATATATTAACGTATATATGTGGGACCTAGAAACATGGTACAGATGAAAAGGTTTGCAGGGCAGAAATAGACACACAGATGTAGAGAAGAAACATATGGACACCAAGGGGGGAAAGTGGCCAGGGTGGTGGTGGTGGGATGAATTGGGATATTGGGATCGACATATATATGCTAATATTTATAAAATAGATAACTAATAAGAACATGCTGTATAAAAAATAAATTAAATAAAATTCAAAAAATAACATAAAAAAATTACATAAATGAGCTCTTTAAAAAGGAACAATTAAACCAAAAGTTAGCAGAAGGAAAGAAAGCATAAAGATTGGATCAGAAATAAATGAAAAAAATGAAGGAAACAATAGCAAAGATCAATAAAACTAAAAGCTGGTTCTTTGAGAAGATAAACAAAATTGATAAACCATTAGCCAGACCCATCAAGAAAAAAAGGGAGAAGACTCAAATCAATAGAGTTAGAAATGAAAAAGGAGAAGTAACAACTGACACTGCAGAAATACAAAGGATCATGACAGATTCCTACAAGCAACTGTATGCCAATAAAATGGACAACCCAGAAGAAATGGACAAATTCTTAGAGAAGCACAAGATTCCAAGACTGAATCAGGAAGAAATAGAAAATATAAGCAGACCAATCACAAGCACTGAAATTTAAAGTGTGATTATAAATCTTCCAACAAACAAAAGCCCAGGACCCGAGGGCTTCACAGGCGAATTATCAAACATTTAGAGAAGAGCTAATACCTATCTTTCTTAAAATCTTACAAAATGTGGCAGAGGGAGGAATACTCCCAAACTCATTGTACAAGGCCACCATCACCCTGATACCAAAACAAGACAAAGATGTTCCAAAAAGAACTAAAGTACAGGCCAATATCACTGATGAACACACATGCAAGAATCCTCAACAAAATACTAACAAACAGAATCCAACAGCACATTAAAAGGATCATACACCATGATCAAGTGGGGTTTATTCCAGGAATGCAAGGATTCTTCAATATATGCAAATCAATCAATGTGATACACCATATTAAAAAACTGAAGGATAAAAAGCATATGATAATCTCCATAGATGTAGAAAAATCTTTTGACAAAATTCAACACCAATTTAAGATAAAAACTCTCCAAAAAGTAGGCATAGAGGGAACTTACTTCAATATAATAAAGGCCATATATGACAAACCCACAGCAAACATCATTCTCAATGGTGAAAAACTGAAACCATTTCCTCTAAGATCAGGAACAAGCCCAGATTGTCCACTCCCACTACTATTATTCAACATAGTTCTGGAAGTTTTAGCCATGACAATCAGAGAAGAAAAAGAAATAAAATGAATCCAAATCAGAAAGAAGTAAAGCTGTCACTGTTTGCAGATGACATAATACTATACATAGAGAATCCTAAAGATGCTACCAGAAAACTACTAGAGCTAATCAATCAATCTGGTAAAGTAGCAGGATACAAAATTAATGCACAGAAATCTCTTGCATTCCTATACACTAAGGATGAAAAATCTGAAAGAGAAATTAAGGAAACACTCCACTTTATCATTGCAACAAAAGAATACCTAGGAATAAACCTACTTAAGGAGGCAAAAGACTTGTATGCAGAAAACTATGAGACACTGATAAAAGAAATTAAAGATGATACAAACAGATGGAGAGATATACCATGTTCTTGGATTGGAAGAATCAACATTGTGAAAATGACTATACTACCCAAAGCAATCCACAGTCAGTGCAATCCCTATCAAACTACCACTGGCATTTTTCACAGAACTAGAACAAAAAATTTCACAATTTGTATGGAAACACAAAAGACCCCGAATAGCCAAAGCAATCTTGAGAAAGAAAAACAGAGCTGGAAGAATCAGGCTCCCTGACTTCAGACTATAATACAAAGCTGCAGTAATCAAGACAGTATGGTACTGGCACAAAAACAGAAATATAGACCAATGGAAAAAGATAGAAAGCCCCGAGGTAAACCCACACACCTATGGTCAACTAATCTATGACAAAGGAGGCAAGGATATACACTGGAGGAAAGACAGTCTCTTCAATAAGTGGTGCTGGGAAAACTGGACATCTGCATGTAAAAGAATGAAATTAGAACACTCCCTAACACCATACACAAAAATAAACTCAAAATGGATTAAAGACCTAAATATAAGGCCAGGCACTATAAAACTCACAGAGGAAAACATAGGTAGAACACTCTTTGACATAAATCACAGCAAGATCCTTTTTGACCCACCTCCTAGAGAAATGGAAATATAAAGAAAAATAAACAAATAGGACCTAATGAAACTTAAAAGCTTTTTCACAGCAAAGGAAACCATAAACAAGATGTAGAGACAACCCTTAGAATGGGAGAAAATATTTGCAAACGAAGTAACGACAAAGGATTAATCTCCAAAATATACAAGCAGCTCATGCAGCTCAATATCAAAAAAGAAAAACAATCCAACCCAAAAATGGGCTGAAGACCTAAACAGACATTTCTCCAAAGAAGATATACAGATTACCAACAAACACATGAAAGGATGTTCGACGTCACTAATCATTAGAGAAATGCAAATCAAAACTACAGTGAGGTATCATCTCACACCAGTCAGAATGGCCATCATCAAAAAATCTACAAACAATAAACGCTGAAAAGGGTGTGGAGAAAATGGAATCCTCTTGCACTGTTTGTGGGAGTATAAATTTATACAGCCACTATGGAGAACAGTATGGAGGTTCCTTAAAAAACTAAAACTAGAACTACCATATGGCCCAGCAATCCCACTACTGGGCATATACCCTGAAAAAAACATAATTCAAAAAGGGTCATGTACCACAATGTTCACTGCAGCACTATTTACAATAGCCAGGACATGGAAGCAACCTAAGTGTCCATCGACAGATGAATGGATAAAGAAAATATGGCATATATATAAATGGGATATTACTCAGCCATAAAAAGAAACGAAATTGAGTTATTTGTAGTGAGGTGGATGGACCTAGATTCTGTCATACAGAGTGAAGTAAGTCAGAAAGAGAAAAACAAATACTGTATGCTAACACATATATATGGAATCTAAAAAAAAAAAAAATGGTCATGAAGAACCTAGGAGCAAGACAGGAATAAAGATGCAAACCTAATAGAGAATGGACTTGAGGACACGGGAAGGGGGAAGGGTAAGCTGGGACAAGCAGAGAGTGGCATGGACATATATGCACTACCAAATGTAAAACAGATAGCTAGTGGGAAGCAGCGGCATAGCATAGGGACATCAGCTCGGTGCTTTGTGACCACCTAGAGGGATGGGATAGGGAGTGTGGGAGGGAGGGAGACGCAAGAGGGAAGAGATATGGGAACATATGTATATGTATAACTGATTCACTTTGTTATAAAGCAGAAAGTACCACACCATTGTAAAGCAATTATACTACGATAAATATGTTAAAAGAAAAAGAAAATGTGGCACATATATTCAATGGGATATTACTCAGCCATAAAAGGAAATCAAATTGAGTTATTTGTAGCGAGGTGGATGGACCTTGAGTCTGTCATACAGAGTGAAGTAAGTCAGAAAGAGAAAAACAAATACCGTATGCTAACACATATCTGCAATCTAAAAAAAAAAAAAAAAGGTTCTAATGAACCTAAGGGCAGAACAGGAATAAAGACGTAGATATAGAGAATGGACTTGAGGACACAGGGAGGGGGAAGGGTAAGCTGGGACGAAGTGAGAGAGTAGCATTGACATATATACACTACTAAATGTCAAATTGATAGCTAGTGGAAAGCAGCTGCATCCAACGGGGAGATCATCTTGGTGCTTTGTGACCACCTAGAGGGGTGGGTTTGGGAGTGTGGGAGGGAGGAAGATGAAAGAAGGAGGAGATATGGGGATATATGTATATATATATATATATATATAGCTAATTCACTCTGTTATACAGCAGAAACTAACACAACCTTTTAAATCAATTATACTCCAATAAAGATTTTTTTTAAAAAAGTAAATTGACTGAAAGGAAACAAATAGTATTTTATAAACTAATTAATTTTTAAAAATCTAGCTACATTCTGTTTGAGGAAAACCTAAAACATACTTTATCAAACATAGAAAGCTTTCTTAAAAGTTATGTTACCCAGTACGAACCAGAGAAAGCTGAAATAGGATTAATTTTGAACAAAATAGATGTTAAGTCAAAGAAAAACACTACTGGGATTAAAGAATGTCTTAAGAAAATTATAAAAGGAATGCTTCACTAAGAAATTCTAGAAATCTACAGACTGAACACAGCTGTCAACATTTCCTCTATATTAGAGCTAAGCAGGTTTACTTGGGAATGTCCCAGGCTCAGTCCTTGGAACCTGCTCTTCACTATCTATACCCACTTTCTTGGTGATCTCATCCAGTCTCATGGCTTTAAATGCCATTTATATAGTTGGTATCACCCAAATTTGTATTTGCAGTCCCCATCTCTTCTCTTGAACTCCACATATGTATATCCAACTGCCTTCACCACTCAAATATCTAAGAGGCCTATCTATCCTACCTAACCTACCTGAAACTGAGTATCTGATGGGCCTTCTAAACCTGCTCTCCATCAACTCTGCACACCACTGTCAATGGCAAGGCCAGTCTTCTAGTTGCTCAAACCAAAATCTTAGAGTTCTCATCGACTCCCCTCTGTTTCTCACCCCTTATCTATCAGCAAATCTTCCAGTTGTACCTTCCAAACATTTACAGATTCCCATGAGTTCTCACTAACTTCATTATCACCAGGGTCCAAGCCAGTTTCATCTCTAAACTCTTATTTTCCAATTGCTTCCCATAGTCTTCTCTTAACACGGCAACCAGAGAGATTCTTATAAAACCTAAGTCAGATTATATCACTCCTCTGTTCAAAATCCCCCAGTGCTTTCCACCCCACTCAGAGTGAAAAGCAGCCTTGCTAGTGATTTATCTGCCCCTCCTCCCTCTGGCCCATTACCTCTCTGCCCCCACCTCTTACTGCTCTCGCTTCACTACTCCACTCCAGCCCCACTGGCCTCTTTGATGTTTTTCCTCCTAGGTAGCATGGATTTCTCATCCTCCCATTTCCAATATTCAAGCATGTAGTTGGCACACTTTCACCTCAAGGTGTTTGCACTTGTTCCTTCCACCTAGAATACACCAGCCACAGGCAGACATTCACGGTTGCATGCCTTCACCTGCTTCAGGCCTTCACCCAGATGTCACATCCTCAGTGAGGCCTTCCCCATCCAGCCTTTTTAAATGGATTCTCCCAACACTCTCTATTCCCTTTCCCAGTTTTATTTTTTTCTAAATCTTTGAATAATAAAAAATTATATTGCATTTTTTGTTGACTTTTCCCTTGCTAGGATATAAACTCCATGAAAGCAGAATTCTTTTTTTTTTGGTTGATTCTCTACTTCTTCTCCAGTGCTTAGAAAATCCCCTATCAGCTAATAAATAATTTTTGGATGAATGAGTTGTTTTATCAACTTCTGAGTGTATTCAAGACTATGGAAGTAACACCATATTGAGGAAATTAACATGAGATTTGGATCCAGAGGATATGATTTTAAATCTCTAAACTTTACTGTAGCCTTGGACAAATTATCTAAATTCTCTGAGGCTCAACTTTCTAACCTGTAAAATGGGAATTTAAAAAAAATCTTTCTTATAGTATCTGACTGAGGAATTAAATTGAGACATTATGTGTCATTAATAATTTGACCACATGGAGATATTGTGCCTAACCAAGTTTTTTTTTTTAATTTTACTTACATGTATTTACAGAAGTACATACCATTCTGTTACCCCAGACTCCACACATCCTTATTTTTATCAGTGTTACTGCCTTCCCACTTCACAAATTTGTTACCTGCCTGATCCGTGAAGGCATTTGAGCTTGAACCCTGAGAAATGTTCAATACAAATTAGTTTCATCTAGCGAACAATGAGGTAAAAATTCCTTGAAATCCAAGTATGTTTTGCAAAGGATCAATTTGTTTTCATAAACAGGGAAAGCCCTGAAGCGTTCCTCAGAACTTAATAAGTTCTGTGAAAAAGAAAAAGAGAAAAAAAGACAGGACCGCTGAAGTAGCAGCTACCACGCTATAGTCCATTTACAGACCAAGGGAAACTAAGAATAACAAGAAACAATCTTCTGTAGCAGAATGAAGGCTGCAGGCTGTGGACAGGACCATGTAAGTCAGCTCTGAAACCTGTCATCAAAAAGCATTAGTGGTCACAAAGAAAATACAAACAATACGACGTAATAATGGACAGGGGAAAAATAGAAACCTCCTAAAGTTGAACAACCAATATAGTCAAGTTAGGGGCTGAAATAATTTGAAGGTTTTCCTTTGGTGGGTTTAAAATGAATTTGAAAGAGGGAGTTTCACTATCTTTTATCACCCAAATATGTGTAGGCATAAAATATCTTGCCTTATTTTCAATAGATTTTATTGGTTTGTCCAACCAAGTGAAAAGCTCTAGCCATTGGGGAATGCCACTGTGAATATTTTGTATTTGTAGGCTTTGTTTTTATAGCCAGTGGGAGGTTTTTGTTTTGTTTTGTTTTCTTCCATCTAGTACCCTAAGATTCATTTTAGTCTCCTGACAACGCTTCTCTTCATTTCTCACAAAGGACAATGAAATTATTATACTTTTGTGGTTTTTAAAAAAGTCACTATATTGCTCATCTTTTTACCTATGAAACCTCAAACAGAACAAATCTCAAAACTAACAATGTCCAGTTTTCACTTTATATAGAGCATAAAGGTCAGCTTGTTACACACTGAAAACAACTATTTTGTTGAGATGAATAAACATGGAATTAACTGTCACACATCATCACCAAAGAAGCAAATGAAAATGTTCATAATGTGGCACTGCCATCAAATTACAGCCTTGGTCCTAAACAAAACAGGTAGTTACATCACATTATGGCAGCCACACTGACTAACTCCCTGGTTGATACCCAGACAGAAGGAAATTCGGAGGCATCAAAAACAGCTGTTTTTTAATACAACATCAGAGAAGCTATAAGCAAGTTACACTCTAAAGGATATAATTGTCTATGCTCAAGGTTTAAACAGAGAAAAGAAAAACAGAAATGATTTTTTTTCCTTAACAAAATGAAAACAAAGTAGGAAAATTTCAACTTGAGAAGAAATTTAGCACATTATCATATGCTATTATCAATATTTCTAATAAAATAGCGAGTAATTACTATATAGCTGGAACTTCACAAAAAGGGTCTCTAATTCTTACAACAATGCTGCAGCATTTATATTTTTCAGATAATCTGAGACTCCAAATACTTCAGTGACTTATCCAAGGTCACATAGCTAGTAACGGGCAGAGCCAGGATTTCCCTTCAAGTCCACCTAACTCCATGTCCAAGCCCACTGTTCAGCCTCTCAGTCCAGCATTCCCCTTTCCACAAACCACCTGTATTTTCTTGGTAAAGGTTTAGGTCTCATCTATACCTGTGACCCTCAGACCCAATGCAGTATCTCCTTCTGGAGTCCCAGGCTGGGAAAATCTCAAAATTAACTCTGAGGAAATTGATGATGAGAGGAAACCACACCCCGAATGCCACAGCACCAGCTGTGTCTTCTATTTTAATTAAGAAACTAATCTACACCCTCATTCAGTGCTGACAAACTGCAAAGCCAACATAGCTCTCCACTAGAAAGTACTCAAAGTTACACAGGAATGAGTCTTCCAGTGTAAAGAAAATGGAACGTTTGGAGACAGGCCAAATGAGCAAAGTCAATAAATATTTTTTGGTTCCTAGAAAGTATTCTTATAGAGCATGTTGACTGGATATAATGCAACACTATTGTAAGACAGAAGAGTAATACACACAGGTTGAATTATGTGAAATAAATAAAAGCTTTGCTCTATCCAATCTGTATTTTGCTTTTAGATCCAAATTTTGCTCCCTTGTGCAACAGAAAATGGGATGGGGGCTGCTGCAGTTACACTAAACTTTATGACAAGACAGTGTATGTAGATATGAAGTATAAACAATTCTTTTTAGTGGAAGGATTTTGTTTATGACCAAGATTAATTTAAAACTTAAGAAAAAAATATTTCAGTCTCTAAACAATGCAACCTTTCTTTTACTCTGTAGAGAATGCAGAGAACTGACTACACAAAGACAAAATTAAACTGTTGCTTTCATTGTTTTAACCTTTCTACAATTATTTTACCTAGTCTGGTTATGGCATTCATTATATTGTCTTTCTCAATTATACATGAACAGTTTATACATGAACAATGTACACCTGAACATGCAATCTCACTACCAAGTTATCTAAGGAAGTAGCTTTTGTTTGGCTTTGTTTTTCAAGCTTTGGCAGCTCTTTGACGACCCTGTCTCCTCAGTCAAGTAAAGGAGCTGAAAATAGCAAAATGGACACTGTCCTCTTTTTCAATTGCTCTTCTCTTTTCTGTATCTCAGGCTTTCAAAGTCAGCTCTAAAATGACCTATGACACAGACGTGCATTGCCACTGCTGTATAAATCAGGTACCCTTATTTAAAAAGAGCAACCAAAAAATGGTTTAAGGAACAAAGGCTAGATAAAGATCAAAGTTACACCTTAGCCTACCCTCAGCTGAGAGGCTCAAAGATCAGCTCACTCCTGCAAGGTCACCTTCCACCCAACAGAGGTCAAGAATGAACTGACTCAACTCCTCTCCTGAGACAGTGATCCCCCTCTTTACTCCAGGTCTGCTGCCTCCATCATCAACCAGGTCATCAATTCAAGAATAAAACCCAGCTCTTCCAGATTGCCTCAGCTCTGTTGAAAGGCATCAAAGAAAAGCCCAGATACCAGCCCTTCCCTAATCTCTAACATTCACAGTCTCACAGCAACTAACTTTCCTGAATCCACCAGAGTCAAGTTCATGATGCCATTCATCCCTATTGACATCAGTCAACACTAGCATCCTCACTTAGGTCCTTCCTCATTTTCCATACTTGAACTCTCAGTGGCTCTTACTCCCTCTTCTTCATTACCTGCTCCCACCTCCCCACCCCATACACATACACCTATCTTCGAAATTGACCATTGTGCCTTCCAGAATAAAAGTCCACCAACAGCAAAACTTTCCACACTATCTTCTCTTAGCATTCCCCTCACTTTCTGGCTGCATGTAGCAGAAATCTGACTTTCCCTGAGAACTCTGCTTCCCACGCAGCTCTCTAAAATGCTGGCTCTCTTTCTCCCATGGTCTGGGCTTAGAGGTAGAGTGCTGTCCTACCTGCTTCTCTCATTGCCTCATTCTCCCTCCCACCTCCCTAAATCTCCAGCTTATCAGAAACATCCCACCATGAGACAAATCTCATGTTATCAGAGCTATCCTTATCCTACTTGCAAAGTTGGCCCTTGGCTGGCATCTGAGAACTTGAATTTTAGGAGAGCTTCTACCATTCCCTGATAAGAATGACGCACAGAGCCTCAAGTGTTTGTCCAAACAATATGGTTTATTCTGAACACCTGCTTTCCTTCTGGAACTCTGCAATATGTGCTAGGCAGAGGATGCCTACAAGACCAGCCCCCAGTAAAACTCTGGGCAATGAGTCTCTAATGAACTTCTTTAATCGACAGCATTTCATGTGTGTTGTCACAACTCGTTGCTGAAGAAATTGAGCATGTCCTGTGTGACTCCTCTGGGAAAGTACTCTTGAAAATATGCACCTCGTTTCCTAAGGACTTTGCCCCATGTGCCTTTTCCCTTTGCTGATTTTGGTTCATATCTTTTCCTGTAATGAATCATAGTGGTGAGTCGAACTATATGCTCAGTCCTGTCAGGCTTCCTAGTGAATTATGGAATCTAGGGGTGGTCTTAGAGACCCCTGAAACCCCTTGCCATCATACTGCATTTCCCTGGTGCATTTACTCTCCTAGGTGATTATCATATACCTTCTACTCTCTTCTCAAGTATCTAACACCTCCTCCCCGCTCTCACCGTAAGCTTATGACCCTGCTTCCTAATTCTTTGATAAAATTCAGCAATTGATCAACAGAGAACAGCAATCAAGCTCCACTTTCACATCTACCCACATATCAACACCTGTATCTCCATACCTTGACCTTCCCTCCCTTCCTTCCTTCCTGTTAATATAGGTGTATTCTGTATTCAGGTGTAAAACCAATCCCTTGCACAGTATACATTCAATATCCTGTAATAAACCATATGGAAAGGAATATGAATATGTATATAACTGAATCACTCTGTTGTACAACAGAAACTAACACAACACTGTAAAGCAACTATACTTCAATTACTTTTAATAAAAAGATAAAAACAACTATACTACCCAAAGCAATCTACAGATTCAATACAATCCCTACCAAACTACCACTGGCATTTTTCACAGAACTAGAACAAAAATTTCACAATTTGTATGGAAACACAAAAGACCCCGAATAGCCAAAGCAATCCTGAGAACGAAAAACGGAGATGGAGGAATCAGGCTCCCTGACTTCAGACTATACTAACAAAGCTACAGTCATCAAGACAGTATGGTACTGGCACAAAAACAGAAAGATACATCAATGGAACAAGATAGAAAGCCCAGAGACAAACCCACACACATATGGTCACCTTATCTTTGATAAAGGAGGCAAGAATACACAATGGAGAAAAGACAGCCTCTTCAATAAGCAGTGTGGGGAAAACTGGACAGCTACATGTAAAAGAATGAAATTAGAACACTCCCTAACACCATACACAAAAATAAACTCAAAATGGATTAAAGACCTAAATTTAAGGCCAGACACTATAAAATTCTTTGAGGAAAACATAGGCATAACACTCTATGACATAAATGACAGCAAGATCCATTTTGACCCACCTCTTAGAGAAATGGAAATAAAAACAAAAATAAACAAATGGGACCTAATGAAACTTAAAAGCTTTTGCACAGCAAAGGAAACCATAAACAAGACGAAAAGACAACCCTCAGAATGGGAGAAAATATTTGCAAATGAAGCAACTGACAAAGGATTAATCTTCAAAATATACAAGCAGTTCATGCAGCTCAATATCAAAAACACAAACAACCCAATCCAAAAGTGGGCAGAAGACCTAAACAGACATTTCTCCAAAGAAGATATACAGATTGCTAACAAACACTTGAAAGGATACTCAACATCACTAATCATTAGAGAAATGCAAATCAAAACTGCAATGAAGGGGCTTCCCTGGTGGCGCAGTGGTTAAGAATCCACCTGCCAATGCAGGGGACATGGGTTCAAGCCCTGGTCCAGGTAGATCCCACATGCCATGGAGCAACTAAGCCCGTGCACCACAACTACTGAGCCAGTGCTCTAGAGCCCACAAGCCACAACTACTGAACCCACATGCCACAGCTACTGAAGCCTGTGCGCCTAAAGCCTGTGCTCTGCAACAAGAGAAGCCACCACAATGAGAAGCCTGTGCACCTCAACAAAGGGTAGCCCCCACTCGCCGCAACTAGAGAAAGCCCACGCACAGCAACGAAGACCCAACACAGCCAAAAATAAATTAAATAAATTTAACAACAAAACAAAACAGAAAAAAACTACAATGAGGTATCACCTCACACTGGTCAGAATGGCCATCATCAAAATATCTACAAACAATAAATGCTGGAGAGGGTGTGGAGAAAAGGCAACCCTCTTGCACTGTTGGTGGGAATGTAAACTGATACAGCCACTATGGAGAACAATATGGAGCTTCCTTAAAAAACTAAATATAGAATTACCATATGATCCAGCAATCCCACTACTGGGCATATACTCTGAGAAAACCATAATTCAAAAAGAGTCATGGGGCTTCCCTGGTGGCGCAGTGGTTGAAAGTCCGCCTGCTGTTGCAGGGGACATGGATTCGTGCCCCGGCCTGGGAGGATCCCACATGCTGCGGAGCGGCTGGGCCCGTGAGCCATGGCCACTGAACCTGTGCATCCGGGGCCTGTGCTCCGCAACAGGAGAGGCCACAGCAGTGAGAGGCCCACATACCGCAAAAAAATAATAAAAAATAAAGAGTCATGTACCACAATGTTCATTGCAGCTCTATTTACAATAGCCAGGACATGGAAGCAACTTAACTGTCCATCGACAGTTGAATGGATAAAGAAGATGTGGCACACATATACAATGTATTATTACTCAGCCATAAAAGTAACAAAATTGAGTTATTTGTAGTGAGGTGGATGGACTTAGAGTCTGTCATACAGAGTGAAGTAAGTCAGAAAGAGAACAACAAATACCTTATGCTAACACATATATATGGAATCTTAAAAAAAAAAAATTGTTCTGAAGAACCTAGGGGCAGGACAGGAATAAAGATGCAGATGCAGAGAATGGATTTGAGGACACGAGGAGGGGGAAGGGTAAGCTGTGATGAAGTGAGAGAGTGGCACGGACATATATACACTACCAAATGTAAAATAGATAGCTAGTGGAAAGCAGCCACATAGCACAGGGAGATCATCTCGGTGCTCTGTGACCACCTAGAGGGGTGGGATAGGGAGGGTGGGAGGGAGACGCAAGAGGGAGGGGATATGGGGATATATGTATATGTATAGCTGATTCATTTTGTTATAAAGCAGAAACTAACACACTATTGTAAAGCAGTTATACTCCAATAAAGATGTTAAAAAAAAAAACCCTCAGTGAGATACAACCTCACTCTTGGAAAGAAAAGGAGAAAAAAAGAAAAGGACAAAGCTGGAAAGGGAGCAGAAGAGGAAGGTGAACAGTGGCAAGATTGTGGAGAAACTGGAAACCTTGTGCCTCGTGTGCACTGCTGATGGGAAGGTAAAATAGTGCAGCCACTGTGAAAAACAGTATGGTGTTCCTCAAAAACTTAAACACAGAATTATCATAGGATCTGTTACCAAGTCCAAGCTCGCTCTGGTTGCCACACGACAGGCCAATAAATTGGAGACAAGGTGTTCAGGCAAGGAAGACGACTTTATTTGGAAAGCCGGCAGACCGAGAAGATGGCAGACTAATGTCTCAGAATGACCATCTTATTGGGGTTTGGATGCCAGTTTCTTTTATAGCACAGAGAGGGGGAGGAGATGGGGAAGTAAAGTAAAAATGCCATAAGTTTTGCAAATATTCCCTGGAATGGCCAGCCTCGGGGAAGGGATGTGTTAATTTCTTCTTTCTTGTAGCCATCCACAGGTGGACAGGGTCAGGATGCTTCCCTGAACAAAGGCACTTTGGTTTAACATTCAGGCAGAGGGACAGGTTTCCCAGAGTCAGGCCATTATGTATAGATAGTATCCTTTTGGTGAGCAAAAGCATCAGAAAGCAGAAGTTAAAGAAACAGATCCAACATGTAGTCAGATTTGGCTCGTCCCTGTAAGATCTAGCAATTGCAATTTGGGGCATATACCCAAAAGAACTGAAAGCAGGGTCTCAAAGAGGTATTCGTATACCCATGTTCATAGCAGCATTATTCAAAATAAGCAAAAGGTGGAAGCAACCCAAGTATCCATCTACGGATGAATGGATAAACTATATACACCTACAAAAAAGTCCTTAAAAAAGGAAATTTTGACACATGTCAACATGGATGAACCTTCAAGGCACACTGCTAAGTGAAAAAAGCCAGCCACAAAAGGACCAGTGTATGATTCTCCTTGTATGTGTCATCTAGGGTAGTCAAGTTAATAGAGGCAGAGTAGACTGATGGTTGTCAGTGAATGCGAGGAGTGGAAAATGAAGTTATTGTTTAATGGGTATGGGGTTTCAGTTCGGGAAGATGAAAAAGTTCTGAAAATGGATACTGGATTACACAACATTGTGAACATACTTGAACATACATTGTGAATGTATTCCGTGGCATCTATTTTCTTAGATTCTGTATGTTTCTATTTGGCATCCATTTATCACAGGGCTAATTATATTAACTATGTTTTCTTATTTTCTGTATCTTGATGCTCTGGCATTTATGGAGAAACCGCCCCTCCCAGGACTGGCTAGTTCTTAGAGATAACAAAGGGCTCAGCTGAGCACATTTTTCATATGCAAACTAACCAGTCCAGAGCCATACCTCCTCTATCTGGCCCAGACACTCCAGAAGAGAATATTTTCCTCTGCCTTAATCATCCCAAAGCCAGGTACCAGACAACTAGGAACCATCCCTATAGCCCAAAGCCCTTAGAAATCACTCCTACTAGCCAATCCTAACCTGTTTATCCTGTGTTTAACAAAAAATTATTCAGTGATGTTTGTTAAAACACATAGGCTTTATTCAGGACCAACCATCACAATAGGCATAGAAACCACTCAATGGGATTTTACAGTGGAGGAGAGAGGTTGGGTTCAACTCCAAACACAGCACGGGCAAGTGGGAATTTATAACCAAGGAGATGGGTGGAGATCAGTGGATGGAAAATTACTGAGAAAACATCCAGGTTAAGTGGAGTTTTGGCTAAATAGACCTAACAGGATTCTTACTAAAGAGAGGCCAGGGTAGTCAGACAACACCTAGGGGATGGTAGAGGATGAAGAACTCAAATATGGAGAGTATTCAGATCAAGAGTGAGGAATTTTTGCCAAATGGACTTGGCAGTGTTCTTGCTAAAACTGGATTTTACAAGGGGGTGAGCAGAGGGGCCTAGATACTTTAGGAGCCTCACTAAAGCTTCGTTGAGCAAGGAATCTTTGCCTTACATTTTCCACAGAAACCGCCATAAAGGCCATGGCCCAAGCTCTCTTCTCACTCCTCACTTCTCCTCCTGACCAGACCGCGGCTTTCCCTAAGACCCTGCATGGCATGTGGTAACCCCCTCTGTTCAACCTCTGAATCTAATAAATTCTTCCTTCCAAGCCTCATTCTAATCCCCTCCTGTGCCACACTAATTTCACCATACATCTGACATTCTTAGAACAGCCACTGAAAAATGGTGAAAATGGTAAAATTGTTATATTTTAATGAGAAATTTTAAAAAACTAATATCCAGCTGTCTTTTCAATCTCTCATGAATAGGCAAAATAACTTAGGTTAAAGTGATTTGTAAACTCTTAAGTTATGAATAGAGGTTATAGAGGTTATGTGAGTTGTCACAATTGACAGTAACAACATAAGTTGATTTATCTTAATTATATACTTTTACAGTATATTATTTCAAATAGAATGATGATTTTAAGTTTATAATGTTTGACTTAAGCTATTTTGTCCATATTTCTGAGACAGGAAGTGGGCAGGACACAACCTTTAGAAGAATGACATAGCCATTGAGGACACAACATAAAGTGGTTAGAACCAACTAGGCCCAAGATGGTGAACGAGTCGACTTCCACTAGACCTTGAGCCTCAGTGTACGTTCATTGTAATACATTAACATGCTAAATTACACACTCACAGGCACCATGACAGTTCCTAGGCCTACCATGCAAGGCCAAAGAGTGGGAGGTGACCCAATTCCTGGAAATCTCTGCCCCTTCTCCCCAATAGTTGGAATAATTCTCCCACTCACTAGCCTGTGAAATTACCTGCCTATAAAAACTAACTCCCCCACATTTTCGGGTCTCTTGCCTTCTGAGATGGCCCACACTCTGTCTGTGGAGTGTGTTGCTCCCTGAATAAACCTTCTTTCACTTTACTATGGCTCACTCTTGATTTCTTTCTGGCAGGAAGCCAAGAACCCACACTTGGCGGCCTTCCCAGGGACTCGCCTGAGACATGAACATCCTCTCACGCCCCACTTTCTTTTTCCTGCTACATTTCTCCATCAGACTTCTACGGTACCAAAAGCATGCATTACTCTTTTAGCATACAAAGAACATGGGATTCAGTGAGGTTTTTTCCATTTTATAATTTTATAGGATTCATACCTTCTAATTGCATATCGTTTCGGTCTTAGCTAAATTTTCACTTAAATCAAAATGATTCTCCATATGTTTTAACTTCTACACTTCAGATGAAATTCAGATATATTCTGTTTTCCAGGATAAAGTTTATAATATTAGTCTATAAAATACTGAGGTAGAGACTTACATGAATACTCACAACTTCAGTAGAAAATCTCAGTGGTAGAACTTCTAAATAAAGTAATGACAGATGTTAAAAAACAAAAAAGAAATAGAACCCAATAGTTGTCCCTCTTCTTTTCACAATAAATGCCAATTTTTAAATGACTGAGGGGCTTAGAAATACTTTTTTTTTAAAACAGCTGATCATTTACCAAAAACAAAAAGTGCTATATTTAATATACCATTAAGTAAAGCTTGATGTTTTGAATTACAAATAATACAAAATCTTCCATATTTTTTTTTTAATTTTTATTGGGTAGAGTTGACTTACAATGTTGTGTTAGTTTTAGGTGTACACAAAGTGAATCTGTTATACGTATATCCACTCTTTCTTTATTCTTTTCCCATTTGGTCATTACAGAGTATTGAGAGAGTTCCCTGTGCTATACAGTAGGTCCTTATTTGTTATCTATTTTATATATAGTAGTGTATGGATGATCATTAACCATCAGTAAACTAATTGCATAAACTCACCTAATAAGTGCTTACCTATGAGGTTCACACTTTCTATAACTAGAATTAAATAGAATAAACTAAGTCAGAGTTTTCTAATTTCTTTCCACGCACTGTCGATATGAACCAAGCTTTGTGACTCGAAGATACCGATTATGGTACTATTTCTTCTCTTATTTATTAGAGAACTTCAAAAGGCCAATAAAATGCCTTGTTTGTGTGAGCCAATGGTGTTTAATGAAAACAAACCTCCTGGTGTTCACAATCTTTTGGCAGAGGAAACAGTGAACTTTTTTCTTACAAATTCTATCTTCTGAGCTATTTGAATTGAACTTTATTGATTACCAACTACTTTTACTCATCTAGAGAAATATTTGACCTTTACTATCTTCCAAAAGAAAAAGCAAAAGGCTAATAATGCACAGGCAAGCAACTGTCAGACTCTTGACAATATGGAAAAGAAACAAACAAGGAGTGTGTGAGGGCAGGGGGATCCATCCAAGCTTAAAGTGCTAAAAATAAGCCAGTGACAACAAATGAGTAACTGCACCACATTTCTTTATCCTCAATGGCACTTGATACATGGGAAGAAAAAGCAGCAGGCAGGCACATTTCAAACCACCTTGAAGGTCAGCTTCTTTGGTCACAGCTACATTTTAGCAATTCTAAACTACCAGGTAATGGCAACATTTCTCTTCCCTTATCACGTTCTGGGCATGAACAAATACTGTTCCAAAAGATACGAATCTTATTCATCACTATCATAATCACCTGATAAAATGAATTAAGCATCTTTTGACTTACTTCAGTGCTGTGTGTTATGTTAATTACACTATAATAAAAGTGGTCTATAGTCTCCACCCCCAGGCTTCAGCCTTTCCATCCTAATTGTGAATCCAGTAGGTACTCCATTGCTTCCTTTTTATAATCTGTATGTAAGGAATATCTCAAAAGCCTGCAAAAATCGAGGTAGTGACTCAAGTGTTTTTTTCTGAGAAACAGATCTCAAATGAATTTGGGATGAAATCAGTGTTTTTATTAATTTCAGCTCTTTCAAGAAAAAATTCACCCAAGAATATAGTTTGCTGACAAAATTTAGTAAAGGATTTAGAATATAATGTAAAAAAAAACTTTAATCTCATTATAGAAGTGTTTTGTAGGAAAAGTTATCTAAAATAATTGTATTGTGAAATAAAATTCATATTGTATTGCAAGACAAGAAAACTTTAAACAAATTTTCTCTGCCCTTTGGCCTCCTCTCTCCCCTCACTGTGATTGTGTACCCGCGTTATGCATGGACCACACCTCCCCCATGAGCAGGAATACCCGTTCAACCTGAAACAGCAACATTCTCCCAGCATCAACAAGACAACTCCTTAAAAGATAACCTTCCTTCTTGATCTTTTAAGGAGTCACATGACCCACCACAGTGATGACACTTAGGTCCGGATTATGTAAACTGTCAATAATATGTCATTTGATGTACAGCCCTCTGTCTCAAAAAATTTATATAACTGTGCCTTGACTTCTAACAGAAGTCTCAGAGCTTTCTGAGATGCACTTCCCAATTTATAATCCTCAGATATAGCTTGAATAAAATTTTCTATTTCTTTCTTATATTGACTGATTAATTTTTCATCGACAGTATCCTCAATGGTATGTTCATCTAATGTTATTCTGTTTGTATGTGTCACATAAAAATAAGACACCTAATGGAGATCCCTGACAGAGGTTCTAAGTAGAGGGAGTAGCAATTTTTTTTTTTATTAAAATACAGTTGATTTAGCATATTGTGTTAGCTTCAAGTGTAGCAAAGTGATTCAGTTATTTTTTTTTCAGATTTTTTCCACTGTAGTTTATTACAAGAAATTGAATATAGTTCCCTGTGCTATAGAGTAAATCCTATTTTATATATAGTAGTGTGTATCTATTAATCCCATATTCCTAATTTATCCCGTCCCCTACCCCCTTTTCCCCTTTGGTAACCATAAATTTGTTTTTTTATGTCTGTGAGTCTGTTTCTGTTTTGTAAAGTAGTTCATTTGTACCATATTTTAGATTCCACCTTTAAGAGTTATATTTGTCTTTGTCTGACTTCCTCCACTTAGTATGATATTCTCGATTTAAATATTATAGAAAGTTGTACTAGAAAGCCCCACACTAAAACAAAATGCTGGGTTTTGGATGACTTTTTAGGTTTTTCCCCTCTTAGTGCTGACACTGTAAGACCTTCATCAAGTTAACTACACTCGCTGGATCTGGATCTCAGTTCTCTCATCTAAAATCAAACCTCAGGTACTTTCTAAGGTTTCTCCAAGCTCTGAATTTCTCACTTTTAATTTATAGCTTTTGAGCTGAAAAAGCTGTCTATTTTAAAATATTAAAAGTTACTCTTAATCACATACAGGATTATTAAAACAACTTTTAGCTCAAGTTTTATGACAAATGTTGTGATTTATTTATTTATTACCTGTAACTACCTTCTGATTTTTATACTTTCAGGTATCATGTACACGCATATGAATAAGAAGGAATGAAAATAAAAATTTTAACTGAATAATTTTAAAATAGTTTCCTATTAAAATATAAATCTGGAGCTTCTCTGGTAGCGCAGTGGTTGACAGTCTGCCTGCCGATGCAGGGGACACGGGTTCGTGTCCCGGTCTGGGAAGATCCCACATGCCGTGGAGCGGCTGGGCCCGTGAGCCATGGCCGCTGAGCCTGCTCGTCCGGAGCCTGTGCTCCGCAACGGGAGAGGCCACAACAGTGAGAGGCCCGCGTACCGCAAAGAAAAAAAGAAAAAAAAAAAAAAAACTAAGGGCTTGTACTTTCTATACTTGTAACATCTGTACTGAGAATCAGTGCGCAGAAACAGACTGAGTCAGTAATCTAAAAATGTTCAAACAGAGGAGGCAGGGTAAAGCCTATATCTAAGTGTATGTCATAAGTCTAAGTTGAAAATATAGCAGATTTATAGCTGAGAATAATATTAATGTATTAGAACCTGTTGGGGGGGGAGTCAAGAAAGCTAATTAAAGACAGGAATTTACAAGAAATATTCATTAAGTGGACCAACTAGAATTCTGACAGCAGGTATTTCTCAGTCATGATGCCAATTTTCATGGGGTTTTTGTACTCTCCCCCCCTTTCTTTTCTGCCTCTGAGAGGATGTGCTCAGCATCTGGCACCAACAGAATTATAAGAATTGCAATATCTTTTAAGACTAACTTTGATCTGCATATTTTATTAGTCTGCTTCTTCAAGCCTCATGTTTTTAGAAGACAGAAAAAATATGTTGCTCAAGAGTGTGTTTCTATCATAATTCCATGAATAAACTATTATTTTCAGCTGTAGGGTACGGCAGCTCCAGGAAAAAGGTCTATTAACGGGAATAGAAGGACCAGTAAGTGATGGGACTATGACAGAGCCACAGGGACTATAGAAGCTAAAGCAAAACAGAGCATGTTCCCCTTGTGGACAAAAAGAAAGGAAAAGTTATTATGTGTTTCTTAAGTTATACTATGAAATGTATTTTGACATCCTTTTTGAACAATAGAATCTTTATTCTTTTTGCAACGTCAATACCCCAACAGAGTCTAAGACCGCTGGTAAATTTCCTTTTGTCAAAGCTGAATATTCTCTTTCAAGATCATGTTCCTGGATCTCCCAATTACATTCATTTCTCCTAGAGAACACGTTTTGTTTATTGGATGCCTAGTTTTCCTGCCACTGCATTTCAGAGTCTTGCCCTTTAGAGCTGCTTTAATTGCCCTTCTTTTGCCTATTAATCTATTCAAGGCCTGACCAACTTTGGCCATTGCTTGGGACTTGGAAAAACGTAAGTCTTGTTAAAGGTCTTATTAGGAGTTTTGTCTCACCTGCTCTAATCTGTTCATGGACAATAGTCACATTTTCTCTTTACAAAATGCTCCCACCATTCTGGAAGCAGAGATAGTACCCAGCTCTAACTTCAGCATAATTGATAATGATGATTGAACATACAGAGAAAGAGATCCCACTCAGTGTCACTATAGAAAGACAACTCGTTTCAGACTTTATTTGACGAAGAACTCACCCATTAATACTGGTACCTAACACCTGAAGTAAAGTTTTGCTCATTTAAATAGATGATAATAAATGAATGCCAGTTACTATGATGAACAAAAAATTTAAAAACTAGAATATGAGGTTTATTTGTTCCATGCTGGGGCTAAATATAACCCCAGTCTGCCCGCCATTGATGGAATTTTTATGTCTTCTCCCACCAAAATCCAAAATGAAAAAATTCCTAAGTCCAGTTTATATGCGGTTTCAAATACAGAACAAATTATCAATAGCATCTTTCTCATGCTCCCCATGGCTACTGGACTTCCTTACAATGATAGTCTCAGTACAGTTGGGTTTTTTTTTTTCTTTTAAATATTTTGACCGACTCCCCCAGAGTGTGCATTTCAAGGGTCCAAGGCAAAGCTTGGCCTAATCTTGGAAGTCATGCAGCATCTCTCCTGCTTTTTGCTCATTGCACAAAGATAGCCTAAATTCAATATGGATGGGGGACCACACAATACCCTGAATATGTGAAGGTGCAGTTAATTAGAAAGTCATCTTTGGAGACTAGTTACCAGCCTCATGCAGCTACACATAAGGCCATAACCAAAGAACAATCTGTATTACTGAATGTCATATGAAGCAGATAGCTTCAGGTGGGACTTAACATCTCGTCAGTCAGAGAAACTGAAATACCCTGGGGAGCAATGGGGCTTACATAGGCCAACAAGCTTAGCTTCACACGCTTCATGGAATATGTGGTATGTTTAATTCACTAAGATGTGCGTGGAAATTTTGCTTATAAGCATATTTGTTTCAGAATTACTCATGAAGGCAAAAAATTGAAAACAACCCTTTTTCCCCAACAGTGGTAGCTTAATTAAATTATAAAACACCAATATAATGGGATACATGCCACCACAAAAACAGTCTTAAAGATAATTAAATACACAGGAGGAACACTTATGTTATAGTCCTAAGCAGAACAGGGATCATTTAAGTAGAAGAGGGTTCATATCATATACACCTTTAAGTATATATATATATATATATATATATATTTATGTGTCTATGTATACACACACAAACATACATACATACTTATGTGTAGAAAATAGAATTAAATATATCCATGTATGTACAGGATTGTACCTGAATGGTAGAATTTTGGATGGTTTGTTCATTTTTTCCTTGTAGTTTTCCATATTTTCTAAAAATGTTTATTATTTTTATGTATTTGAAAAACTTCAATAACTCCTTTATTTCCAGGTCTCTTAATGGCAAGAGAAAGAAGAAAAGATAAGGAGAAAATCCTAACCTTAAACTTTGTTTGGCACCATTTTTTCCACTACAGCTAAGAAATCAACATTCTATTAAAATCATGCTTTACCTCCTTCAGGCTACAATAGAGTATAATTTAGTAGAATGAAATGATGATGCCTTGCCTGAAAAAGTTTAATGCATTTCAAAATGCGATTAAACTTTCCAGAAAGCAAAATAATACCTAAATTCACAGTTTCTGGCTTCAAGTCCAAGACGGCAAACTGATAACACATCCATCTCTCCTCCCTCCTAAAATTCCACTAAAATTACTGAAAACTGATGGGAGAAAAAAGTAGAACAACACTGAACTACCAAAAAGGTTGCCTCTGCAGACCAGAAAGTTGGATGGTTCACCAACAGAAACTAGATCAAGAGTTTGAGAGGGCACAGTCCAACACATCAGAAACAGGCATATAAGAAAGAATAATAGAAAGGCAGTAGAACAGAAAGCACATGGTATAGGGCTTGGAATATAGGTAAGCAAATTAGCGAATCCTCTAATTACTGCTGTTGTTAGTGTATTATGTCATTGCTCAGGACTCTTACAAGTACCATACCTGTATATCCAATTTCCTGCTAGACATCTTTTCTTGGAGGGGCCCCAGACATCTCAAATTCAGTATGTTCAAAAACAAAAACAAAACCTCATTTTTCCTCCCAAGACTTGCCTCTCCTCTTGTCTTCCTGATCAGCCCAAGCTAAGAACCTTTTGTGTCATCCTTGCCACCTCTCTATCCATCAGTTACCACATTCCACCAATTTACCTCATAATTCTATGTTCCTATCTCTACTTTTCTATTTTCATGACTCAAATTTGGGCCCTGTTATCCCACAATAAGATTAAAGTTTTCTCCCGACTTGTTCCATGACAGCACCTTTCCTATTTCTTCATTTTTTGTATGAATTCCTTTATAAGTAAGACATCTCATTAAAATTAGAACAATGTAGATGAAAGAATACTATTCCTCAAAGAGGAAGTTCATAGAAGGAGTTTCCAAAGCCCAGAGTCAGCAACAGAGAACAACCAAGATGAATTGAAAGGTTTTGTGTAATGACCCATCCATGTCTGGCTTCATTACCCAAAAGTCCTTCAGTAAACTTGAAAGTTGACACTTGCACTTATAGCCCAGGCTGCTCTTGCCTGGGATGCTGTTGAGACGATCATCAAGAAGACGTGACCGCATGTCTGACCTTTGAGCAGGACCTGGCATCCAGAACCTGCTTGCCCCAACCCTGTTTTTGGAATGTGTGCCCCATCTGCCTTTCCCATGATAGAAGCTACCCAAGAACACAGTCTTGAGATAGTAAAGTAGTGTTGAAACCATCTGGACTGTGTACATGTCTGAACCCAGTTAAAGCCTGGCAGAAATCTTTTTTTTTTTTTTTTTTTTTAAGGGGATGGGACTTCCTTCCCATTGTAATTTTTTTTCTAATTAAGTTATTTATTTATTTATTTTTCGTTGTGTTGGGTCTTCGGTGCTGCGTGCGGGCTTTCTCTAGCTGCGGCAAGTGGGAGCTACTCTTAGTTGTGGTGCGCAGGCTTCTCATTGCAGTGGCTTCTTTTGTTGCAAAGCATGGGGTCTAGGCACGCAGGCTTCAGTAGTTGTGGCATGTGGGCTCAGTAGCTGTGGCTCGCGCGCTCTAGAGCACAGGCTCAGTAGTTGTGGTGCATGAGCTTAGTTGCTCCATGGCATGTGGGATCTTCCCAGATCAGGGCTCGAACCCATGTTCCCTGCATTGGCAGGCAGATTCTTAACCACTGCCATCACGAGGGAAGTCCAAATCTACTCATCTTGTGGCCACCCAAGAGAAGCCTCTTAAGTTGTTGCCACCTACCAATCTGGAGTGATCTGCCTTTTTCTTCAGTCTCTCCTTGCCCTCTGAGTATGGGGGACAGTTTCAGATTATACTGGGGAAGCTCCCAAAGAGACTGTGACCCAACAGATGTGGACCTAAGTCCAGTTTGCATTAAACCTGCCTCTGCTGGCCAGTTCTCCTTCCACAATTTCTGAAAACCAGCCTAAGTTGTATCTGAGTGTCCTATTTATCCAGGGACAGATGTCATACACAGAAGAAGGAAACAAAGGAACTTCTAAATAGAAACTAAAAAGCTTTTAATGACTGACTGAGAAAATGGTGGTGCATTGGCTTAAATAGTATAGTGACTGGAAGGGTCATGGGACAAGTGATCAGAGTTTATACAGTAAAAGTAATTTCAAGCTTTCTGTAAGATTTAAGGTTATGGACTGAAAACAAGCATACCTAGACAGAAATACACTTTACTGATACAAAGGCTTAGAAGTATAACTTCTCACTAATGTTGTCAAAACTGGGAGCCAGAATTTTGATTTTGGTAGTTATTGAGAAACTTCCAAATCCAAGTATAAATCTCTTAAATTTCAAATCTTTCATGGAAGGAAGTCATTAACTATGAATTTTTTTAATGTCAAAAACATTTGTGGAACATTAACTCATATTCTGAAATGATAAATGGGGCCGATTATAAATATATATATACATGACACAACAATAAAATCACACAAAAATATGTTTATATACTTCACAATGAATAAGACACCACAAGCTTGGATCTCACTATTTTCTCCTCCTAGGAACTAGTAGAAATCCTTAACCAATACGACAGTATGCTGTTAAATCTGAAATTTCTTCCATGTGTCCTACACTGCTCTTGCCCCAAACCTACCTGGTTCTATACGGGAATGTTCATTCCTGCTCTAGGATTAATAGTATTAAGTCTTAATTTGCTTCATAGTCACTCAGAGTGCAGTTTTGAATGCTTTATCTGTGCTTTTACTGTGTAGATTGGGGTATCACACTAAAACTCTGTGCTTGGTCTACAGAACCTCCTCAGGTAAAAGAAGCCTTCTGCTCTGTTATCTGGATTCATTTCTGACCGTTATCTGGCAGGTTTTGAAGAACTCTTGCAAGAAAAAGGTCTTTCTTTTGGAGTTCAAATTGAAAACAGATGCACTGTCTTTACAGGGCTACTCCCTTGGAAATACCATCAAGCACATCATAGAAAATAAAAGGAAAGCTCTGGACTTTGTTGATTAATGACTGCTTGTCCACGCTCCCATGTGTTAGAGAACAACAATTAAGTAGGAAATACCCAATATGGAGTCAGTGAACACACAACGAAGGTATTGAATGGGTAGCATATCTACATATTTTTATCATGGTCACTGATGGAACCATGAGGGAAGATTTCTCTAAGCCTGAGCCTATACGTGCGACCTTGCCCACCACATGACCCCACACCTGGACAGTGAAAGAAAAGCAGCTGTCGGGGAACTAGAGTGATGGCTTTTCATATAACTGTTTAGAATCAGCATTTAAAAAACAACCTGATGATAAACTTGTGGCCGACCCAATAAATGGACTGAAGGCTCAACAGCCAGCTATGCTACTCTCTACTTCAACAAAATAATGCTGAACTGACAAGCCAATCACTTTTCCTTGTGAAATTTGATAGCTATTGCCTTTATAAGCCCCATCCTTAACTTTGGTCTGAGAAACAGTGTTCATGAGTTGTGTTCCTCATATATACAAATATCCAAATAAGTCTCCAATGCTTTACACTTACTGTGAATTATTCTCTGCACCTTAATAATCACTCTGCCTAAGAGTCTTATTTTTTTTCTTTCCTCAGTAAAAACCTCTGATCAAACAATCCCTTCTATATGGCTGTCAGTTTTACAGAAGCTGTAAAATATTTTAAACAGACATTAATCCTAAACCTTTTGACCACTTTCCCTTGCTAATTTATGTAGATCTCCAGGTATCCATTAACACTTGATTTTTATGACCACTGATTGCTACAATATCACTTCCTTTGGTTTTCACTAAAACCACTTAGGTTCCTCAGTGTGGAAGAAAGTAGATTTTAGAGTTGTATTTGTTGCTGCTCTAATTTATTGTACAGCTTTTTTATTGGATCAAATTGATATTATATATTATAGTATTTCACGAACTATAAAAGGACTATGCATATGTGCTACATGTCAGTTAGGTTTAAGAAGCTACTATTAAGTATGGAGAAATGAGAGCAAAGTTGAATGAGGGAGCAGTATTCTAGAATGCTCTCATTTTAACTGCGAATTCCTTAGCGACTTGACAACTGCAGCATTTGTTTCCATAGCTTTTGCCAATGTGACCATAGTCACACCTCTAAGTGGAATTTCTATGCTAAAGCTGAGCTGTCTATTGTCCTTCCCCCAACCCACAATTATACAGCAGATGGTGAAAATTATTCAGAATAAATTTGTTGGATCAATTTTTATGAGACAAAGACAGTCAACCAGACTGTTGACTACCTTGGCACTGAGCCTTGTGGATGGTTAGGAGGAATTGCCACTGCATGAATACTGCAAATAATTGGAATTGAACTATGCCAGGATGGAGACGTTATTCTGAATCATTGTCTCTTCCAGGCTTCTATCAATGTCTTAATAGTGCCACCTGACTTCAGTAGAAGGGCTTTTGCATTCCAATTTTTCTTACTTTCTTGATAGCATTTTCCTTTAACAGGCTGAGCAATGATTATCAGTATAAGTCAGCAATTTTCAGAGCTCTAAAGAGCCTGAGAGGTCATTTTATTCTACTCCTTGTAGAAGATAAAATAAGGCTAAAGACGATTGAAGAGACAAGGTGAGCTGCTCACCTCACACAACCTTTCATTCCAAAGGTCTTTCTAACTTCATCCTTTTGCCTAAGTTGAATAATTTTTATTGGCAAAAATTATGTCATTTTTATTAGCAGAAACATAGTATTTAATTTCTAAACTTTTATTTCTGGGCTGTATTTACCTTTAATGGAGATAATTAACAAAGTCATAAAATATAGGCAGCTATTGGCTCACTTTGTTTGGAATCATCTTCAAATGTGTCCTGATAGCTCCAAGGACCCTGGAGAGAAAGCAAAACTTGTAGATCTTGAGTGAATAAGGTATGGAAATTTTCGGGAATCTACCTTCCCACATGCAAGATCCTTACGAACACAGGTCCCAGAAAAGCCTGGAAAGGATTACCATCTTGATCTCTAAAGCCCAAAGCCATATATGGAGAGCTTAGCTTCTTGTCTGTATTACTGTTGGCTCTGAGAGGTGTAGAGTAGGAATCTAACAGTTATTATTTTATAGATATGATATATCTCCTTAAAAAAAAAAAGGAGATTCTTCTGTATTAGTTTCCTACTCCTACTGCAACACACCACAAACAAAATGGCTTAAAGCAACGCAGGTTATCTTACATTTCTGAAGATAAGTAGCCCTATATCAGCTTCACTGGGTTAAAGCAAAAGGGTCAGCAGAGTTAGTTCCTTCTAGAATCTCTAGGGGAAATTCTGTTTCCCTATCTTTTCCCATTTCTAGAGGCTGCCTACATTCCTTGGCTCATGGCCCATTCCTCCAACTTTAAAGCCAGCAGGGTGGCATGTGCTATCTTCTCTGACCTCTGATTCCACCCTTGTATCGTGTTTAACTCTGATACTCTTGCCTCCCCCCCTTACTGGGCCCACCCAGGTAATCTGGGAAAATTCCCCCCACTTCAAGACCCTTAATCATATCTGCCAAGTTCCAAAGAAAAGAGATCCACAGGTTCCAGGGATTAGGATATGAACATCTTTGGGGGAGCATTATTTGGCCTACTACACTTTCCTAGATCTCTATGAAATCATGGTCTCGATTCTGGAAAAACAGGACTTGCATTTTCTAAAGGAATGTGGGGATTTGACCATGAATCTATACTGCCTTCTTTCGTCCTCCTCCCCAACCCAACTAGGCCGGGACAGTAACTAGATACTTGTATATCAGGGAACAATGTAGAATTAGAAGGGGTAGTAGCTGAGAATCCTCAAGAGGTGCGAAGAGCAAAACCAGCAGTCAGAAAGGAGAATCAAGTTGAGGAGAAGCCAACTGGCTTTTTCAAACCAAAGGGAATTGGTGGTGGCCTGTCAGACGTCCATGATAAAGTCACATCAGAATCAACACTGAGTCCAAACTTCAGACGTGTAGAGAAATTATATATTCTTTATTTTGTTTAAAACTGTTTGTATAATATGATTAAATCCTAGGCCACAGTGATACTTTAAACAGTATCCCTAACAGGAAATGCTCAGTTTCTCATAGCCACCTCTTGCCTCCAATTGTCTCCTCAAATGATGTTCAGAAATATAGGGGAAGTATGGGGTCAGTAGCCAAAATGTCCTTATGAAGTTTGGGGTAAGAATTTTCCTAACCTTGTGCTGGTCCTGGGGTACACAATGACTGGCATGCCCTTATGCCCATGGTGACCAGCTTTGCTAGCAACCTTGGTTTCAATTGGCAGGTGGGGGGATAACTCCCCTTGGCTTGGTTTTTAGCCTGATAGTGCTCTCTGGCTAAGGCATCGCAACCTAACCTCCTCCTGGCTGGAGGCCTCTCCAGAAATCTTCAACATTCCCCATTCAGCCCTGTGGCTCAACAGTGCACCCTGTCCTCTGCCGCAAGCATGACAGACCTGCTGCCACCACGGTACATCTGCTAGGGCTTCACACACCATCCACAATGTGCACTAAGAGCAACATGTGAAAATCCAACCTCCAGGCCTCTGTCCATCTGACCATACTGCATAACTTGGTTTGCTTCTCTATGTCTATAATTGTGCCTTCAAGGTGGCCTCTGGGAAGAGTCTCAAATAAGAGTTCCTTTCCTCATCATTCATCACATCTCATGTCACATGTGTATGTGTACACACATACCCCATTCTGGGCTGGAGGCAAAAAGAGGACAAGTATTGTTTCATTTTCCTCTTTGTTCCCCCTGCCATTCTTCGAGCATAGAAAAAGGCGAAGTTTTGTTGACTTCCATTTCATTAATGCCTTCCTTCTGACTCTAACCCAGCTTTAAAGGTATACAGGAATAATTTCTCTTAAGTATGAGAGTCTTCTATGATAGTTACATAAACTCAGCAATTAATAGTTTAATTTGGGGTATACAGTTTTAGAAAAAACTTTTTCCAATATTCTATTTAACATACCAGAAACTGAACATTGTCTTACTAATATTCTTCTCATTCATTTTGTAGCAAATTCTAATAGAAGAAAGCCTCAGTGAAATAGTATAAAAGACTTACACTTGAAAAGCAGAGGAAAATTTCCTCTGTTTTCCAAGTGATCAAGGTTAACATCACCAGGGACCTGTCATGTGATGTCTTATACCCCTGCTATAATAAAATGCTGAGAGCTGTTCAGCACTGTGGTCTTCTTCTCTATTGAGCCCAGTCTAATCATGAGAAAAACCCCAAACAAACCCAAATTGAGGAGGAACAGCAAGTACTCCATGAACCTCTCAAGGTCATAAAAAAGAAAAACAGACTGAGAAACTGTCACAGAAGAGACCAAGAAGACTTAACAACTAAATGCAAGATAGTGTCCTGGATGGGATCCTGGAACTGGAAAAGGCTGTTAGTAGAAAAACTGGTGGAATCCAAAAATGGGAAGAAGATCTAAATAGACATTTCTCCAAAGAAGATATGCAGATTGCCAACAAACACATGAAAGGATGCTCAACATCATTAATCATTAGAGAAATGCAAATCAGAACAACGTGAGGTATCACCTCACACCAGTCAGAATGGGCATCATCAAAAAACCTACAAACAATAAATGCTGGAGCAGGTGTAGAGAAAAGGGAACCCTCTCGCACTGTTGGTGGGAATGTAATTTGATACAACCACCATGGAAAACAGTATGGAGGTTCCTTAAAAAACAAACTAGAACTACCATACAACCCAGCAATCCCACTACTGGGCATATACCCTGAGAAAACCATAATTCAAAAAGACACATGCACCCCAATGTTCATTGCAGCACTATTTACAATAGCCAGGTCATGGAAGCAACCTAAATGCCCATCGACAGATGAATGGATGAAGAAGATATGGCACATATATACAATGGAATATTATTCAGCCATAAAAAGAAACAAAATTGAGTTATTTGTAGTGAGGTGGATGGACCTAGAGTCTGTCATACAGAGTGAAGTCAGAAAGAGAAAACAAATAGCATATGCTAATACATATATATATGGAATCTAAAAAAAAAATTGTTCTAATGAACCTAGGGGTGGGACAGGAATAAAGATGCAGACAAAGAGAATGGACTTGAGGACATGGGGAGGGGGAAGGGTAAGCTGGGATGAAGTGAGAGAGTAGCATGGACATATATACACTACCAAACGTAAAATAGATGGCTAGTGGGAAGCAGCCACATAGCACAGGGAGATCAGCTCCATGCTTTGTGACCACCTAGAGGGTTGGGATAGGAAGGGTGGGAGGGAGACACAATAAGGAGGGGATATGGGGATATATGTATACATATATGCACTTTGTTATACAGCAGAAACTAACACAACATTGTTAGGCAATTATACTTCAATAAAGATGTTAAAAAAAAAAGGCTCAAAGATATTCCTCTTAAGTGGAAAAAACCTAAAGAAAGATTTTAAGAGACCTTGTTTTGAAGGAGAAGAAAAGCCAGATGACAGCAAAGACAGAATTCTTCCTGCCCTCTTCCTTTTAACTCACCCAGCACTGGCAGGCCTAAGTAACACAGTATATTATCAATTTGGATAAGAAGGGACCGTAGCAGGATAAAAAGAGTTCTTTATAGAAACTACTGAATATTTACATTAAAAACTTGCTAGAATTATCCCACAAATATATATTTCAGTAGAAGTTTATTAAAAGAGAGATTTTAGGTTTAACCATACATGAAGAACAAAATTTAATTTAAAATGAGATTCATTAGCCTTCTTCAGCTTCAGTGTCAAAGGAATATTTAGAAGAGATTGTCTATAAGTAACATAATCCATTGATTTGCTGCTACACCAGAATGATTCTGCTATACTCTTTAACACCATAATATTAAAAAAAAAAAAATAGGCTAATGTAGCTGTGGTCCTGAATCTTCCTGCGTCATGAAGAGGGCCCTATAAAAATATGTCCCACCTCCTTTCATGTAAGATGCAACCTTCTGTTAAGGACATTAACCCTGCATTTACTTTACCATGTTGCACCATGCAATGATTCTGCCCACCTTCACCATTTGACTGTTGGTAAAGAAGTATATTTTACTCTTTTCCACAAAGTTCGAACCCTGTTTTGTCTCTGATTATAATTCACACTTGTTTCTGCAAGATTAGCAAAATGATGACAATTGATGAAGTTCTGTAATGGGCACATGGATGTGTATTGCATTATTCTACTTTTTATTATGAGAATTTTCAAACACAAAGTTAAAAATAAATAAATAAAACTGGTGAAATCTGAATAAAGGCTTGAGTTTAGTTAACAATATTGTACCAACGTTAATGTGAAATGGCAACATTAGGGGAAACTAGGAGAGAAGAATAGGAGAACTCAGATTTTTCTTTCTAACTTTTCTGCAATCTAAAGTTATTCCAAAATAAAAAGTTTGTATAAAAACAAAAGAATTAGTGGGATGCCACTTCCAAGGTTAGGTTATTAAAACAGTGACTTCCATCTTGCTCACCCCTACTCCTAGAGCCCTCTCCATGGGAAAGCAAGTTTCCATGTTGTGAATAGCCCCATAGAGAGGCCCATGTTTCAAGGAAATGGTGTCTCCAGTCAACATTAAGCAAGGACCTAATGCCTGCCAAGAGGTACATAAATGAATGTGGGAGTTGATTCTCATCCAACCTAACCTTGCTATGACTACAACCCCAACTGACACCTTGATTTCAACCCTGTGACAGACTCAGAGGTATCCAACTAACTATACATCAATTCCTGACCAACAGATGCTCTAGGAAAATATTTATAGTTAATATAAAACTGAACTGTTAAATTTAAGGGCCCGTCCAATGGAGATAACTAATCAATTCCTAAGATAGAAACACAAACTTACCAAAATAATAAAGAAAAGCTATAGTACAAGTAAACCATATATTCTGGCATTTCTTTTTGACCACCCAAACATACCTTTCAGGTACAGAGGACAAGAATAGATATTGAAAACAAAAGCCTGGTCCAGAATCATTTCCCTAAGAAAATCATAACTCTAGGAGGCATGAATGGAGAAAAAACAAGCTAACATGAATTCAGTGTTTACTATATCCGTACATTATGCAGGTGTTGACCATGATAGGCTTGTAATTGTGTTTGAAGTTCTGTTTACACACCCAATGGCTTAGAAAAAAGACCTCAGTTATACTAAAAATTCTTTACAAATTGTTCAAAAAAAATATTTCTAGATGTAGTCTAGTCATTTATTAAGCTTGATCATACAGAGTTATAACAGAAGTAGCTGAAATCTAAGGCAATTTCCTTAGCTTTCTACTTTTCAATGATTAAAACTGCGCTCTTTTATAAATACTGTAAGACCAGTTCATTTCATAAAGGCTACAACCAAATTCATATTAAATTTGAAACTGTAATGTTCTAGTGAAAATTTCTACTTTATTCATAATTATTAGTACCCAGAACTAACTACCCCAAAAGTTAGTTCCCTGTTAGTGATGCTTTAAAGATATTCTTTTCTCCTTTAAAACTAAGTTCTAACCATGTAATCTCTGACAGCATGGAGTAAGAAAGAAAATGAATTCTTTAATATAGGAAAAACTAACAGAATAAGAAATTAAAAAGTTGTGACTCAAGTAAAAATTGAAGTCAAGTATCCCTGAAACATCAGGGAAAGCAATTCAGTATTGGAGAAATATAAAAAAACTGAGTGTCTATTATCAAGCAGACAACGGCTCAGTGGGCAATTTAGTAATGTCCATCAAAATTTTAAATGCTCAAACCCAGTGAACCAGCAATTCAGCTTCTAGAAGTGAACAAAGAACATACAAATTTATATGTAGAATATGTCCATCCCATTAGTTCTTCCAACCAGAGGTTGAAAATAACCAAATACTATCAATGAATCACTCACTGTACTATCTATACAGTACAATAGTAAACACAAACTCACTTATTAAAAAGAATGAGATCAATCTATAGGTATTGACATGGAAACATGTCCATGGAATATTAATAAGCAAAAAAGCCACCGAACACTATGAATGTATGATTACCCTGAAATATTCTTCCTCACACAGCTACATTGCTTGTTTCCTCACTTTCTTCGGGTCTAAGCACCTGAAGTAATCTTTATAAAAAGGTCTTGCCTTACCACCCATGTGAAATATAACCCATACACAGCTAACCCCACGTTATACCTTTACACGCACTAATATTCTTTATTCTATTGTTGTGTGTCACCTGGTATATTTCAGGTACATTTATTTGTTCATTAACTCCCTTCCCCCAGAAAAACATAAGCTTCATGAAAGCAGGGTCACGGTCTGTATCCCCAGTTTTAAAAACAAGGCCTAGTGCATGATAGGCAATGACTATTTGTTGAAGAAATATATGGATTAATGAATCCCTATTAGCAGATGAGGGAAATAGCATACCAAAGAGTTAAATGGTTTACCTGAATTCATACAGCTTCTGAGAACCGATGCTACAATTATGCCAACTCTGAGCCTGAGCAGTTAACTATTTTATGAAACAACATCCGCAAACACACTCTCACTCTCTCCTCACTTCTCTTCGAAAAGCATAGCAGTAAGAGTTTGGCTGTCAAATGTCCCGGTTCATGGCACGTTGTCGTTAGACTTTGCAAGGTTCTGTTTTTTATTTTGCCCTTCACCCCAAGAACACTCACTGTACTATGTTTAAGTACATCCTTAGGTATGTCTTCTTGACAGCTATGCAGTCCTACTGTACATAGGTGAGTTTTATTTTTTATGACTGTAACATTTTTTATTTATTCATTTATACAACCTAGTGGCTTACTCTTAGAGCTTATGGGATCCATTCTCACAGTTGTAGTTATGGCTGTTTTCAGTGGTTACATCGGAGAACACTGGCCAGCAAAACATTAGAAAATTTTGTGCATCACAATTGTGATTCTAAAAAATAACTTTTCAAAAAGATTTCAAGCCAAGGCTTCCTTGGTTCCTTCTGATAGTTACCCATTTTAAAAGGAAATGTTTCCATTATTTTGTCCGAGGATTTTAATTTTTTTTTCAAGGATCTTAACTTTTAATGTAATAGAATCTTTAGTGCCTTAAGCCAAAAATAGAAGTCCTAATTTGGTTAGATTTTTATGTCAGATATGGGAAACATATATTCCTACTTTGCCATTTTTTTACATTTGTCTCCAAGGCACTCAAAACGGACCTTAAGTTTGGAGACGTGTTAGTTTAACAGAGAAAGCTTGATCCAACCGCCTAGACATAAAAACAGGACTGAATGTTCACAACTATTTGACCTTAAGATATTGCCAACTAATTAATAATGGAGAGGATGAGTTATAAGAACACATGTGTTTTTAATGGCACTTTATATCTCATTTTGTTTTGTACCCTTTCCAGTCATGAACAGCCCTTGTTGTTAAGACCTATTGCCTCTTCTGGGAAACCTTGCATACATTTATGAAATGTCACTAAGTAGTTTGTATCCTTTGTTAATTCAGGACCTCTCCCAACAAACGGAGACCCAGAGCATTCGTTTGCTGCCTGCCTGCCAGTCTCATTCTCACTTATCCATGATCAGAACTCTTTATTCTTTTGATTGCTGGGATCAAAACAACTCTTGTGGCAATTTCTCTTAGGGCACTATTTTCCAAATTCCATTCTTTGGATTTGATTCATAGTAGTTCACATACTATAATGCTTCCTGAAGCAGTTGGGACTTTGCTGACAGAGTTTAGAAAACTGTGATTGTCTTGACAATTTTATGCTGTCCGTATAATTCAGCCTTGACCTGCAGAGCACTACTCAGAAAAGGACAGAAGCCTAGACTCCACAACCACTTTATCTTTGGCCTCTCTACTAAGGCAACCAACAAGGGTATCAATTAGTGGTAGATCTGAAAGTGGATTTAGATAGCTTTTACAAAGTCTGAAAAAGATCAGAGGCAGGAAAGAAATGGAAAGAAGTGGGGAGAATATCTCAGGGTTATTTCTTTGATGAAAAATAACAGAAGTTCTCTCCTCCAGGCTTTTAACTTTCTATTACAAGAAATAAAGAAAACTGCAAGAGATGTTCCCAAACAGCTATATGTTATTTCTCTCTCCTAAAATACTTGTAGACATCCTCAATGACTAAAACTCATTTAAATTCATTGAGGTTTTATTATCTACTTTTTTGTCACTAATAATGATATTACAAGGCTAGGTCTCTCATTTTTCCTTCCTTTCAAATATCTTATAATTTAGCATGTGCAGAGAATATTAAAGAATCAAAACCATGAACATATTTTACCTCAATCATTTGAGTCATTATTATCATATAATAAGGTTAAGTCTTGTTCTTTCACTACCTTATTTCCAATTCATTAGAAAATTTGTTGTTTTTCATTTATTAAATATATTTGCTTGTTGTTCTATGACACTCGCTGCTTGACAGAGGCATTAATTATAATTATGAAATGATGAATATATATATCCTGAAACTGAATAGGCTAAAAGTACAGACATTTTACTCAGTTTTACTGCTTGGTTTCATTTTAAGTAGGAATATTAGAATTATGTGTGGAAAAATGCATTGTCATCCTAACTGCTACTTCCTAGCTTTGTGTCCTTGGGCAAGTCACCTACTGGAATTCAGTATCATTAAATTTGTTCATCTGCCATAATCTAAACTGAAACATTACTTCATATCTAGGTCGACTATACAAAAGCAAATCTTTATCAATGCTATGAACAACATTAAAAAAGCAGCAGTGGTGGGGTTGGTGGAAACAATTCTAAATTTCTTCACATTAGGATTTGAATAAGCCATAGTAACAAAAGTATAAATATAAAGAAATATAAATGACTAATGTATAAAAATAATTATGAAGTAATGATGCTAAGAAAGTATGACAGTATACTGTATTTTGTCATCACATTTTCTATCACTGTAACACCTATGTTAACGTGGTGTCTCTTAGGGATAACGTGAGACTAAAAGTTTTCTTTACGAACAGTATTTTTTCTCTAATTTTCTGAACTAACCAAATGTGCTTAAATTTTAATATTAAGCTACATAAAGCTGATATGCAACAAGAATATTACAAATCAGAGGTAACTGAAAATCATGCCAACTAAGACACAGAGAACTCTAAGCACAGTGAGTGGTATCCTACTGCTTCACCAAAGGGCTATTCCCCATGGCTGCTTTTCCCCCACTAAAGAAGCTGAGAAGGGCAACAACTGTGATGGTACATAAGCCATGACACATTTTTGGTGTTATGATTTATCATGCATGTCCAGTCTCCACTTCCCCCTTGAAATCCTCTTGATTGCTTTTCTTCTAGTACCTAGAATGAAATTCACCATGTATGTGATGAGAATTCACTGCTTTGTGTTTATCCTTTTAGTAGTCCCCATTTCACTTGTATTCTTGTGCCTTGCATTTTCCCTGTCCTTGGAGGGCAGAAATCAGTTCTTTGATGTTAAAGGATCATCCTGTCTTGAAATGTTTGTATTATGTTCCCCAAAGAGGGAGAGAAAGGGAAGAGTGTGTTGAGGAGACACGTGTGGGCAGAATTCTTAAAGGCTGCAAGCAGGACTGCCGTCAGCAGTTCTCAAGGATAAGAGAACCAGAGACTCACATCCCATTCTCTGGAAGAAGCTTTAGGGAGGAGCAGCAGGAACTCACAGGATAATGTTTGTATCATTTAGAGATGCTGGACACCAGAAATGAGAATTTCTAACATCAGCAAAACATCTTGTTCCCACTTGGGGATCTTTGCTCAACCCTGGGGACATGGGGAAGGAAGTCACATAATGACTGAGATTGAACTGTTGCTGCTCCCTAGGATCCTTGGCCCTTTTCTTCTTGGCATTCATTCCCTAATCTGACCTCATTGATTTCCATAGCTACTTCAAACATTACTTAAGTGTTGATTATGTTTATGTAAGTGAACACATAAAAATCTTCCTATTGCCTCTCAGCATCAAATCATACATTCTTGGCAGTAACGTGTATCTCCAACTTAACACCCTTCTGCCTTGTCAAAACTTGCATGCTTAAGGCTGCATCATTTGCTTTTGCTTCTCTCCTCTCTTCATTCCCATTCGGTTGATTGGGAAGGACCATCTCACAGAGATCATATCAAGGGTAATACGCAAGGCAAATGAAGACTAGAACGAGTCACTTAGGTCAGTTTACTTCAGGTCATTCAGAGAACTGTATTCTAGTTTTCGATTTTCATACATGTACCGTCAGAATTTTTAAGACCTTCCATTCTCTTTCTTCAACTACCAGCCATATGTCAATGTCCAGGGTGACCTTGGGAGTCACTTGCTGACGACTGCACTGTTACATAGCAGGGACTGTCAACGTAGGTCCCTGAATAACTGTGTGGAGATCCTCCCTTATCACATTTTTATTCTGTTAAGCCCACTGAAAGTTCAGGATTTATCTGCGACAGAACTAGTGTTACCTGACAAATACAGGTAATAGAAAACTGATGCTTAGCACAACGAAGTAACTTACAAGATCACACAGCTAGTCATATCAGAACTTGTATTTGTAAACAGGTCCCACTCATTCCAAAATCCATTTTCTTTCCTCTCAGCTATGGCTCATCTGGCTCATCAATTTAACAGTTTTTCAATTGCCACCTATATATCTTTTACCAAGTATATGCTTCTCTTAATCAGGACAACACAGTATATCCCTCCTCTCATTTTCTGATGCCCTAGCACCTATATAAAACAAGCAAGCAAAATGGGTGAAACAACTAAAGCAAGTGACATTAAACGAACATGAGCCATGAAACATACTAATCACCTACTTGAGCTTAGTTCTCAAATATGGATGACCTATATCAAAATTACTAGAGATTCCAGCTTGTTAAAAACAGATTCTCAGGCCTCATCCCAAACCCACTGCTTCAGAATATGTTTTGCTTACTTTTTAAAATCTGTATCACAGGTTATTCTGATATATACTAAAGTATGAGAACCAGGACTCTAATTATCCTAAATTCCATTCCCTTATTTAAAGAAGGTGTGTCTGGTTGAATCTCAGAAATCGAGGCATCCACACAAATGTCACTGCTATCCTTTAAATTTTTGTTTTCACAAAATTTGAAAGTTAACGGAGGTCCTAACATCAATAATGAATTATGAACAAAATGATTTGTGCACCAGAACTCAGGAATCTATTTCCCAAAGTAGCACATTTTCTGTTATCTCTTTTACTTTCTTATTAGCTATTATGCATAGAAAATAACTACTAACATGAAATAAACATATCACTATGCAGAAACTTGCCTCAAATAAATTTTGGAAGAATGTTTTCTTCTGGAATTCAATCAGCCAATTTGCAGTGTATTTTTAAATGAAAGATATTTGACATAATTGAGATTTGGAGGTTTGGGGTTTCTTCGCCCCTGATTTTGGTTTTTTTTCCCCCATGAAGGTAATCTACCTAAAACATACCATAAGCAAACATATAAACATGACTAAGATTCTTCTGTCACTATTTATATGATGAATTTAAAGCCCAGTGTGTCCATTTGCAGTATGTGAGCTATACCTTAGGTATATTGTCTTCACTTTTCAAAATGCAAAGAAAACAAATGCCTCTTACATGGCTGCTAAGCCATACCTATAAAGCAAGTACAGTCCAGCTGCCTTTGTTAGATTGCCACAGACCATCTGGTTGGCATTTATCCCACGTAAAGAATGCAAATACATACCCTGAACAATAAAACATTCACACAAATATATCTTTTTATCCTGGGGAAATTAGAATTTCAGGTATGTGAAACCAACCAGTCCCTTAATAAAACTGTTAATCTATGCAAACTTGACTATATTGTATCTCCAAGTCCATTTCTCTTCACAGTTTTCACTTAGATCTAACACTAGCAGCTGATTTAGAAGATTGAGAATAAAATTTAATAGTGTTTAAGAGTCATGATTCTAATGGATATTTAAAATGACTTTGCTTGTTTTTGGTCCCATTTATAGATTTGGACCAAATCTATAAATTTAAGAATCTGATATTGCTTAAGTGGATATCTGCTAATTAATCAAACAAAATGGTGTAAGATTTGGGGGGCTTTCTGAATAAAGTAACCATTTTTCCTAAGTAGTTTATTTAAATAAGCTAGACCCGGACAAACATGAATATTAGAATATCAACATAACTGCCCCATATTAACCAAAGGGCAATGTGGTATCCATTGAAATAGGCACAGAAATGACCAAGTTAGCATGATCCAGCCATGTTTACATCAGGTATCGGCCATCTTTACTTCATTAGCTGAGAGGGTATTAGAATAGCACAGTTAATTCGTTAAAACTTAGATCAGCATTTGTTTTGGACTAAAAATCAACCTAACTATAAGAAGTACCAAACATTTCCCTTTTATTGATGAGTTACTAGAACTATACAAAAAGGGGTTTACGTTAAGGATTTTACTCACATGTCACTTGTTTTCTATCAGATTGTTTTTCTTTATATACTAGTTTTAAATTATTTGAACATACTATTCATGTACTTACATTTTTTTTTTAAGGGAAAATAAAGGAGCAGCTAGGCACCAGTGTGGATTGCATATTACAGTCGAAGTCTGCTTAGAGTTTTTTCCTACTCATTCCTTATCTGCCTTCCAATTTTGCGTGTTCATCTGCTTGTTTCTGTCATTTATACAGATATGTGTGGCCACATGAAGACATGACTACCAGTGCATAATCAGGCCATTATATATCATAAAATTTCACCCTCCAAGTTACTAAACACTAACTTAACTTGGCCTGATTCAACCAGTTAAAAAAACTCAACCAATTGAACTTGAAAAGTTAAATCATGTTTTGAATACAAAATTTTTTAGCTTATCAAACTTTCTTTCCCTTATATGAAACTATTTGTTCCTGATTATAAAATATATAAAACTATTTTCCTAATTATGAATAGAAATGTTTCCTGTACACGTAAATCTCCTTTGATAGCTTGAGTATGAAAATATCTATATGCAAAGTCTGATACAACAAAGTTGATTGTGGTAAGAATCAGGAAATTTGGGTTATTGCCACATAACTGGGTATTCAGAACTGGAGGCATTTTAAACTCTGTGGACCTGAGTTTAAGGATGTTGAATGAAATCTCTCCATTTCCTTAAAACAATAATATTCTAAATTTAAATATGTCTAGCCATATATCAATCTCTAGAAATATTATGTTACCCTGAACAATGTCTGGCATACCAGAGTTCAAATTCTAGTTTGAATGTAAATATAGAAATCTATATCTTCATAAAATATCTAATTTTATTCCAATATATCTAGTTTTATTCCAAAATAGTCAACTGAAAGGAAAGGCTAAGTTTAAAGATTCAAAATCCTACTCTTTTTTTTTTTTAAACTATTCTTATCCTCTGACACTTGGAAGATTAAATATATGTTTAACACCAGAAATTTACGGCACAGCATACTTCAAAAATCTGGCACTTCAGATTGGATCGAGTGTATGAGGACTCAAGGAACCTACAGTCTTTTTGACTTGACAGCTGTCATACCTAACAAAAGTAATTGAAGAATTGCCATATTGTATGATGAAATACAGACTCTCCAATTATATTTTTCCTAGAAAAACACTCATTTTTTAAAAAGTGATTGCCAAAGATGGCATCCAAAAGGCTCTTGGCAATATTGCCCTCAGAAAACCCTGCTTTCATTAGCTCTGCTAGTACATGTTAAATTGGAGCTATTTAAAAAGCATTCCCTCTTTTACTATGTACATTATAATACTATATCAAAATCCATGAAATTCTTCATTAGTATAGGTCAGAGCTGTACATAAAACCTGACCATGATTTAGTGGATATAATTATAACCCACTTTCCCCCAGGCCATATCATTCAACCAACAATGGAATCATACATTATTTTCTGTAATTTGTTCTACTCAAAGATTTTGGGGCTCTAACCCAAACTCATCAGGCATCTGATAAAATACCTGAGAAGTTGGTTTCTTTCCTTAGTGTCTTCTACTAGTTGCCTTCCTTAACAAAAGATATTTAAAAATTCAATAATGTATTTAAGTAAAGATAGAAGGAATGAAACCCTCCAGGAAGAAACAATTACCTAATTTAATGCTCAATCTTCTGAAACCTGTGCCTGCAGCAATTCAGAGACACTCCCTGGTGGAAGCTTCCCGAGCTACCTACTAAGACCCAGTTCTACCAGGTCATGTGAGAAATCACTCTGGTTATACAAATACTCTGACCTAGATTAAAAATCTCAACCCAATCACTTATTTTCTGTGTGGCATTATTCAGTAACTTCTTGATCTTAAGCAACTGCTGTTCACTGAATGTGTCTAATGCATAGCAGGTGTTTAATAAAAGTACTATCATTGGAGAATTGAAATCTTTTCTTTCACTGCATGTAAATCTTGAACCATATGCTCAAGTGTTTCAAAAATACTCACTTCTAGCTTCTCATTCAACTAAATTAGACTTGAACCTTAGTGCCTGTCCAACCAGACAGCAGGAAATTCAATCTCAAACAGATATTATTGCCCTGTACACCTTTACAGTCACACCAGAATCCCTTTAGGGCCACACCAAAATTATGCACTGCTGGGAGAAAAAAAAAGTGGGGGAGATCTTTAATCACCATTATATCATGGTGTCCACTGACAGATTCATTTTCCAAGCTTTTGACAGTTTCTTGAAGTAAACAACTATCAGCTTTTATTCCATGTGCAGGGAATACAGGCATCTGTTGAACTTGGAAACAGGATGCCCAATTTCCTCTCCAGCAGACCCATGGAGCTACCGTTTCACAGTTCTTCCACCTACTCAAAGCACTACCACATGTGGTGCTCAGGTCCCCTGTGACTTCAGAACCCTCAGCTGCAGGCCTATTCACTCCCATTTGGAACCCCAGGTGTCCTCCTTTCATTTAAAGATTCTCCACCACTCCCCTCTACCCAGTCCCTTCCAGGGCCCCTGATATTATCTTTGCTAAGGTTTTTACGTTTACAGAAAACCAGCATTACTGACTTTACCCTAGATGGCTCTGCCGTGAAAGTGTGCCTCCTGCACTTAAAGAGCCTAGTTGTCTACCTGCAACATGAAGAGTAGGAAAAAACAAATGACTTCACACTTCTTAAGATCAGGGAAGTATTTTGTTTTGTTTTGTTGTTTATATTCCTAGACCTAGCACAGGGCTTGGCATGTCGTGCTAAATAAATGTTAATGATTGATAACTGAATCATCAGTGAGTAAGCAAATGAGCGAGTGATGGCAGGACACTTTTGAGATCCTAAGCTGAGTAGTTATTTTTTCTGAAAAATATTATTGATGTCCTGTGGTCCTCCATGCATTGAATTTGTGGCACTTGTGCCTTCCAGGGGAAGCCTGAACAGTCTGGAACAAAAAAGCCAACTAAGTGCAAAAGAATTTTTTATAAACTTACAGCAGGCACAATAGTCTGAAGGTGTTTTATTGGAAAGAATAAGGCACTTAAGATTTAAATGGATTTGTTATGAGTTTCAATATCTCTTGGCTTGGAAGATGAGATCAGACCCTGGAGGTCTAGAACAGAGGTCAACAAACTTTTTCCATATAAAGCCAGATAGAAATCCTATGGCCCACAAAGCCTAAGATATTTATTATCAAAACTATTCAACTCTGCCATTGTATCATAAAACCAGTCATAAACTTTCCAATTAATAAGCATGGCTGTGTTCCAGTGAAGTGTTACAAAAACTGACAGTGGGCCAGACTTGGCCCATAGACTGTACTTAGCCCAACTCCTGGCCTCAAGGGTAGTTTATAAATACTGACCACAGAATAAAGCAAGAGGTAAGATACAGTATCAGGGTAATTTTCCACTTCAACATATATAAAAATAATCCCTTCCTGGACTATGGAAAAGCCTAGAGAGAAAGAGGAAAAAAAAAAGATATTTACCCTAAAAATAAATATTAAAAAATACTGCAGAAGAAAAAGTTGTCTTCAAAAAACTAAGAGGATCCAGGAACAGAAGAAGGTACTCCTCTCACTCTCTCAACTCTGAGGGTTGATAATATACTCTAGGCCAAAAATTGTGCAGCTCCATTGTAACCCAAATAGCAGTAGCAACAAAAAGCTCCTGTGCATCTGCCAGGGAATTACTGTGGTCAAGATGAAAAGGCTCCAGGTCCGCCTGCCGATGCAGGGGACACGGGTTCGTGCCCCGGTCCGGGAAGATCCCACATGCCGTGGAGCAGCTGGGCCCGTGAGCCATGGCCCCTGAGCCTGCGCATCCGGAGCCTGTGCTCCGCAACGGGAGAGGCCACAACAGTGATAGGCCCAAGTACCGAAAAACAAAAAAAAAACAAAAAAAAAAAGAAAGGACTCCAGAGCAGCCAACTTTGGGAACACAGGCTAAGGCTGGGAATGGGTCGAGAAGATGGCTGAGCAGCAGGTAAGCTGTTTCTGCGAGTGCTGAGGTCTTATCAGCAGGAAAGACGTTCCCCAGGAGCAACCACCATATATAACTAGTATTGGGAGAACAAGCCCCAAGCTGCCTTAGGGAACAACAAGAGCTGTGGGAACAGGGGTTAATGTACAAAGGAAAGGAGTCGTCCATCACCCTCAGCGCAGGCTGCTAAAGACGAGACACCTCTCCCTACCGCCCTGCTGTTCTCGCAATTACTTCTGTACCCAGAGGCCACCTAGGGGAGGACCAGAACACGTGAGGGGAGAAGACAGCCCTGAGAGGGCACAGGGAAGTGGAAGAGGGAGAAATCCTGAGCTGAATGAATTAAACAAAATGATATTTCCACTGCAATTGAATGACTGACCTTGAAGTGCAAATTTGGAGTTTCTAAAACTAAGTTGTTTTCAGTTACAGAACAAAACAAAAAAAAATTCACAGGCATCTCATTTAGTCAAAGAATATGCAGTTACACTGCTCAGGGTTGCTGTTTCTCAGCAGTGCCACACTGGAGGTGGGCTCAGGGTGTCCTCACTAAACCCCTAATACAGATGTAAGAATTCCGGCCAAGAGTTCTTTTAAGTTAGGGGACATCTCAGTATTGCTTTACTGTGCGAGTTACCAATTCACTCACATAACCTGCCATAGTTATATGAGGCGGACACTAGTGTTATGTCTGTTTTTGTAGATAAGGTATCGAGGCATAGAAAAACTAAAATACTTGCCTAAGATCAGAGTTAGTGAGTAACAGAGCCAGGATTCCCCCCAACAGTTATTAAAATTCTTCCAAAGGAGATGCCACCTCCTTTTCAGAGGACCCAAAGGAGCTCTCCCCATTTTCTTCCTAATTCCCGACAGTCCCAGCAGAGTGTAGCTTTATAGTGACAAGCATTCCTCCTGGAGGTCCCAGAATTCAGTTATTCACAGGAATTAGAAACTTTCATGAATTTCTCTTCATAAGCCCTGAACAAAAACTTTTAAGTCATAGATATAAACTTTATATACATATATATGTATGTATGTATATACACATACACACGTATATATACATAGAAAGTTAGGTATATATAGATATCTCTAAGTTATCCCTAGATATAAATTGTTAACTTTCAAGGTAAATAAACTATAAAACTCTAGTCAAGACCCTGAATTTGCATAAAGCCTATCTGAATACTTTAGAACCAATTGCAGAAGGGTATGCCTGATGAAACAAAGTTCAGGGAAGCACACAAAAAAGTTCCCCATGTGTCTCACCTGCAACCACTCAAGGCTAAAAGACAGGTTATGGACACATGGAGATGAGTACATACCCTGTCTTGAGTATTGCACATACAGACAGCTTTTTAAAGTTCAAAAACTTCCCCACAGTGAAGAGTTAAATGAGGTACAAAATACTGGCAATTGGAACTGACCTTGTTACTCAGGTCTGTTTCTGTAACTCAGTCTATAAACTCGACTTTCAGTGTTCCTTAAAATTCCAGTGTGGCCTGGCCCATTTCCTAGCTCAAGCAGCCTTGTTACTGCTGGTACTGTGAAGGTCACCACCAGGGTCAATGTGCAGATCTAGTCCAATTTAAAAACCTCTGGCTCTATCCTGGAGCAGAGTTCAGTTATTAAGAAATCAGAGAAACACGAGTTTCTCGGAGTCCTTGAAAGTTAACTTAAAAAAATGACAAACAGCCTTCATTAACGTTAATTCCAAAGAAGGATGCCAAGATTGAGAAATTTTATGATCTCATAGAATTAAAAAATACAGTTACTCTTTTCAGTGTAGTTTTTAAAGCCAAAATATCTTTCAGTCCAAGAATTTTAGGCACTTCTAAGAATTTCATAAACCTAAAATTATGCTAAAAAACAAAAATCACTTTCCTTCAGTATGTTTCTCCAGTAGATATTACAATCAAGTAAAGACTTTATTACCAAAACAAAATTAAGCAATTGTTGCTGATCTATATGTATTGTCTATCACCATTTCTCCAAGGAAGTTATTTGTATCTGGTATAAAAGATTCTTCAAAGGATTTAAGATAAGGTTAACAAAATGGAAAATTAGAGATGAAAGGGAAATGCTATACAGTGGGCAAAAGAGATCTTTTGAAGAATATGCTGTCACATTCTGCACCTTTATAACCCCTTTCAGGGGCAGCTGTGCCCCTGCTGTGAGTGCACTCAGACAAAGGGAAACAGTAAGTCTCACTACTTTGAGGTCCTACTGGGACTTAGAGAGCTCCCTACGAAAAGATGAGCTTTAAAGTAAACTGATAGCTGAGTTTAACAGGTTCACACTGGGAAGGGTAGAGGAACATCTCTGAGGCATTATCTATTTTTATTTTCTTGTAAGATTGTGAAAAATCCTGCAAAAGCCTAGCCTACTGTGCTTTTACGTGCTTTCTGTTCAAAACTTTTAGCCTAACAATTGACTGTGTATTCTATACTATCAGATATTTTTTCTCCTTGCCAAAACAAAAATAGATAAAAATATACATATGCCTATGTAAAAATAAGCACAGAGAAAGGCAGTTTTAAGTTACTAAGAACCTACAGCTACCTTCAGACTGTAAAAGCAAATTGTTAATGAAATTAGCATTTATTAAAATAAGTACAAAAAGCCGTAATATGCTATAATCATTAACCATAATCTTATACCAGTAGTCATTTTGGAATTAAAATGTTTTGATAAGATAATTAAGAAAGGGAAATATGGAAGTATGCATCAGTGTTTTCTAGAGAAACAGAACCAATAAGATGTGTACATATAGGGAGAGATTTATTTTAAGGAATTGGCTCAAGCAATCATGGAGGCTGACAAGTCCAAAATCTGCAATGTGGGCTGGCAGCCTGGAGACTCAAGAAAATCCAATGTTGCAGTTTAAGTCCAATTGTGCTGGCAGAACTCTTTCTTGCTTGTGAGAGGTCAGTCTTTGCTCTGCTAAGGCTTTCAATTAATTGGATAAAACGTGCCTATAATATGGAGGGCAATCTGCTTTAAAGTCCACTGATTTCAGTGTTAATGTCAGCCACAAAAACACACCCTCACAGAAACATCCAGAGTAGTGTTTCATCGAGTTAACTGGACACCATGGCCCAGCCAGGTTGACACAAAAGCAAGTGTCTGAAGGTTTATTTTTAGAGTAGTTGTACACGTTCCAGTTATATATATCACATATTTTTAACATCTTTATTGGAGTATAATTGCTTTACAATGGTGTGTTAGTTTCTGCTTTATAACAGTGAATCAGCTATACTATATGACATATTTTTAAACAAGTGGTATGGTTGTGAAATAGATTCCTAGAACTCATGTTTGTGCTGAAAATTAGCTTTTCAAGACTTCTATTCAATTGCTTCTTCATTTACACTGGAAAATCATTTGTTACAATTAAATGTTAACTTGAGTATATACTGTTCTTCTTTCTGAAGTTATCATTTCTAAGACAGCATAACTTTGCCAGCAGGGATAATTTACTTATCTACATGAAATATTTAGAATGTTCAAATCCCTGCCACTGCAAGATGACATTTTGTCAAGATCAATAAGGTCCTTCATTTTTCTAAAATATGCAACCGAATGTTAGAATTTGCTTGAACATTTTTCCAAAAACTAAACTTGAGATACATTTTTCAAGACATTTTGAATGTTACTGTAGCCCCAATTACTAGTTAGCATTCATACTTTCTTTTTACACTTAGCAGCAGACTTCTTTATACACCATTATTAATCATCTGTAAGTGCTTTAGCACTTTTCCTCAACAACACCTCGTGAGTGGTCAGCTCTGTTCATATCATTCACATCTTCCCTAGAGCCTCCAAAGTTTCCTTCTTAACCCAAAAGACAGTCAGGGTATCTTACATATCACCTTCTCAAGCCAAAACCTCACTTGCCTATAGCCTTAGTACTTATCACTTGACACATTATCAAAAACTGGAAGATGTCTGCCTGCCACAGTTGGGGAGCATATTTTGGTTGCCCACCTAAACAGTGATTGATGTAAGAAACCACCTTTCTTACTTCAGTGTCTTAGGAGACTTCATTATACATTGGTCAGCAGCAGACTATGGATAGAGTTAGTCCTAGTTAAATTTGAACTTCCCTGATGTTAAAGTGGATCATGGTCTATGTGGTGTGATGGAATCTTTCCAGCTCCTTGACAACTGTTTATGCAAAAAGAAACAAAGGTATGGATATAAGGGAGGAGAGGAGGGCAAAAGAGGAAAGCAAGGAGGGAAGGAAAGCTGGTTTGAAGAAAGATGTTCTCTCAGGCTTGATATCCTGTCTAAAAGCTATATTCTTTTAGCTTTCCTATTAGAATGAAAACCTCTATAGTGAAAAGTAATAATATTTTTAATTACTTCTAAATGACAGTCAAGTTACAACTTTAAGCTTTTGAATAAAGAAGCTAATGGGCACCCACAGAAGTAGTGCAGAGGAAAAAGGCAACAAATCTGAGAGACTGGTGAAGGAAAACTAACTCATTTCACAATTGTGCTGGGACTAGGGGCTAATCCTGTCTACTCATGCAGATTTCCAGCCAAATGGCAGTTTGTACTAAAGGATATTAAATAAAAACAGGATTGGAAACATTTGACCTTGTGACAGATTCCATTCAGGTTCAGCCAGAGTTATAACATGAGACAAGGGCATACTAAAGCGTAGGCACAGTAAGTATCATCAGTAAATGGACAGATAAACCATTTCTCGCAAGTATATACTATGTTTAAAAATATATGTAAATACCTTAGTAATAAAATACAGATTAATTTTTAAATGCAACTAAATTTATAGTAGCAGTATAGTGCAGAGCTGAGCAAACAGTTTAGAATCAACCTGAATTTGAATTCCAGCTTCATCACTTAGTGTGTGGCTTTAGGCAAGTTATAAACCTCTCTGTACCTCAGTATCCTCACATGAAAAAGGCATATATGAGAGTTGCAGTGAAGATTTAAGTAGCTTAAGATTGTTCATGTGGACAAGCCTCTTAGATAGCTTCATCCACCAGAGTGCAGACAGCAGAAGAAGAACTACAATCCTGCAGCCTGTGGAACAAAAACAACATTCACAAAGAGAAAAGACGAAAAGGCAGAGGGCTATGTACCAGATGAAGGAACAAGATAAAACCCCAGAAAAACAACTAAATGAAGTGGAGATAGGCAACCTTCCAGAAAAAGAATTCAGAATAATGATAGTGAAGATGATCCAGGACCTCGGAAAAAGAATGAAGGCAAAGATCGAGAAGATGCAAGAAATGTGTAACAAAGACCCAGAAGAATTAAAGAACAAACAAACAGAGATGAACAATACAATAACTGAAATGAAAACTACAATAGAGGGAATCAATAGCAGAATAACTGAGGCAGAAGAACGGATACATGACCTGGAAGACAGAATGGTGGAAATCACTTCTGCAGAACAGAATAAAGAAAAATGAAAAGAAATGAAGACAGCCTGAGAGACCTCTGGGACAACATTAAATGCAACAACATTCACATTATAGGGGCCCCAGAAGAAGAGAGACAGAAAGTCCCTGAGAAAATATTTGAAGAGATCATAATCGAAAACTTCCCTAACATGGGAAAGGAAATAGCCACCCAAGTCCAGGAAGCTCACAGAGTCCCATACAGGATAAACCCAAGGAGAAACACACCAAGACACATAGTAATCAAACTGGCAAAAATTAAAGACAACGAAAAATTGAAAGCAGCAAGGGAAAAATGACAAATAACGTACAAGGGAACTCGCATAAGGTTAAGAGCTGATTAATCAGCAGAAACTCTACAAGCCAGAAGGGAGTGGCATGATATACTTAAAATGATGAAAGGGAAGAACCTACAACCAAGATTACTCTACCCAGCAAGGATCTCATTCAGATTCGATGGAGATATCAAAAGCTTTACAGACAAGCAAAAGCTAAGATTATTCAGCACCACAAAACCAGCTCTATAACAAATGCTAAAGGAACTTCTCTAAGTGGGAAACACAAGAAAAGGACCTCCAAAAAAAAAAAAAACCCTAAAACAATTAAGAAAATGGTCATAGGAACATACATATAAATAATTACCTTAAATGTGAATGGATTAAATGTTCCAACCAAAAGGCACAGGCTTGCTGAATGGATACAAAAACAAGACCCATCTATATGCTGTGTACAAGAGGCCCACTTCAGACCTAGGGACACATACAGACTGAAAGTGAGGGGATGGAAAAAGATATTCCATGCAAATGGAAATTCAAAGAAAACTGCAGTAGCAATAGTCGTATCAGTTAAAATAGACTTTAAAATAAAGAATGTTACAAGAGACAAGGTGGGACATTACATTATGATCAAGGGATCAATCCAAGAAGAAGATATAACAATTATAAATATATACGCACCCAACATAGGAGCTCCTCAATACATAAAGCAATGGCTAACAGCTATAAAAGAGGAAATCGACAGTAAGAGAGTAATAGTGGGGGACTTTAACACCTCACTTACACCAATGGACAGATCATCCAAACAGAAAATTAATAAGGAAACACAAGCTTTAAATGACAGAACAGACCAGATAGATTTAATTGATATTTATAGGACATTCCATCCAAAAACAGCAGATTACACTTTCTTCTCAAGTGAGCACAGAACATTCTCCAGGATAGATCATATCTTGGGTCACAAATCAAGCCTCAGTAAATTTAAGAAAACTGAAATCATATCAACCATCTTTTCTGACCACAACACTATGAGATTAGAAATGAATTACATGGAAAAAACCGTCAAAAACACAAACACATGGAGGCTAAACAATATGTTACTAAATAACCAAGAGATCACTGAAGAAATCAAAGAGGAAATCAAAAAATACCTAGAGACAAATGACAATGAAAACACAATGATCCAAAACCAATGGGATGCAGCAAAAGCAGTTCTAAGAGGAAAGTTTATAGCTATACAAGCCTACCTCAAGAAACAAGAAACATCTCAAATAAACAACCTAAACTTACACCTAAAGCAATTAGACAAAGAAGAACAAAAAACTCCGAAGTTAGCAGAAGGAAAGAAATCATAAACATCAGAGCAGAAATAAATGAAATAGAAACAAAGAAAACAAAAGCAAAGATCAATAAAACTAAAAGCTGGTTCTTTGAGAAGATAAACAAAATTCATAAACCTTTAGCCAGACTCATCAGGAAAAGAGGGAGAGGACTGAAATCAATAAAATTGGAAATGAAAAAGAAGTTACAGACACCACAGAAATACAAAGCATCCGAAGAGACTACTACAAGCAACTCTATGCCAATAAAATGGACAACCTGGAAGAAATGGACACATTCTTAGAAAGGTATAGCCTTCCAAGACTGAACCAGGAAGAAATAGAAAATATGAACAGACCAATCACAAGTAATGAAATTGAAACTGTGATTTTAAATCTTCCAGGAAACAAAAGTCCAGGACCAGATGGCTTCACAGGTGAACTCTATCAAACATTTAGAGAAGAGCTAACACCCATCCTTCTCAAACTCTTCCAAAAAATTGTGGAGGAAGGAACACTCCCAAACTCATTCTATCAGGTCACAATCACCCTGATACCAAAACCAGACAAAGATACTACAAAAAAAGAAAATTACAAACCAATATCACTGATGAATATAGATGCAAAGATCCTCAACAAAATACTAGCAAACAGAATCCAACAACACATTAAAAGGATCATACACCATGATCAAGTGGGATTTATCCCAGGGATGCAAGGATTCTTCAATACATGTAAGTCAATCAATGTGATACACTATATTAAACTGAAGAAGAAAAAAACATATGATCATCTCAATAGATGCAGAAAAAGCTTCTGACAAAATTCAACACCAGTTTATGATAAAAAAAAAAATAAAACTCTCCAGAAAGTGGGCGTAGAGGGAACCAACCTCAACATAATAAAGGCCATATATGACTAACCCACAGCAAACATTCTCAATGGTGAAAAACTGAAAGTATTTCCTCTAAGATCAGGAACAAGACAAGGATGCCCACTCTCACCACTATCATTCAACATAGTTTTGGAAGTCCTAGCCATGGCAATCAGAGAAGAAAAAGAAATAAAAGGAATACAAATTGGAAAAGAAGAAGTACAGCTGTCACTGTTGGCAGATGACATGATACTATACATAGATAATCCTAAAGATGTCACCAGAAAACTAGAACTAATCAATGAATTTGGTAAAGTTGCAGGAAACAAAATTAATGCACAGAAATCTCCTGCATTCCTATACATTAACGATGAAAAATCTGAAAGAGAAATTAAGAAAACACTCCCATTTACCATTGCAACAAAAAGAATAAAATACCTAGGAATAAACCTACCTAGGGAGACAAAAGACCTGTATGCAGAAAAGTATAAGACACTAATGAAAGAAATTAAAGATAATACCAACAGATGGAGAGATATACCATGCTCTTGGATTGGAAGAATCAATATTGTGAAAATGACTCTACTACCCAAAGCAATCTACAGATTGAATGCAATCCCTATCAAATTACCAATGGCATTTTTTTTTTATAGAACTAGAACAAAATATCTTAAAATTTGTACGGAAACACAAAAGACCCCAAATAGCCAAAGTAGTCTTGAGGGGAAAAAACAGAGCTGGAGGAATAAGACTCCCTGACTTCAGACTATACTACAAAGCTACAGTAATCAAGACAATATTGTACTGACACAAAAACAGAAACACAGATCAATGGAACAAGATAGAAAGCCCAGAGATAAACTCACTCACATATGGTCACCTTATCTTTGATAAAGGAGGCAAGAATATACAATGGAGAAAAGACAGCCTCTTCAGTAAGTGGTGCTGGGAAAACTGCACAGCTACATGTAAAAGAATGGAATTAGAACACTCCCTAACACCATACACAAAAATAAACTCAAAATGGATTAAAAACCTAAATGTAAGACCAGACACTATAAAACTCTTAGAGGAAAACATAGGAAGAACACTGTTTGACATAAATCGCAGCAAGATCTTTTTTGATCCACCTCCTAGAGTAATGGAAATAAAAACAAAAATAAACAAATGGGACCTAATGAAACTTCAAAGCTTCTGCACAGCAAAGGGAACCATAAACAAAACGAAAAGACAACCCTCAGAATGGGAGAAAATGTTTGCAAAAGAATCAACGGACAAAGGATTAATCTCCAAAATATATAAACAGTTCATGCAGCTCAATATTCAAAAAACAAACAACCCAATCCAAAAATGGGCAGAAGACCTAAATAGACATTTCTCCAAAGAAGACATTCAGATGGCCAAGAAGCACATGAAAAGCTGCTCAGCATCACTATTAGAGAAATTCAAATCAAAACTACAATGAGGTATCACCTCACACCAGTTAGAATGGGCATCATCAGAAAATCTACAAACAACAAACGCTGGAGAGGGTGTGGAGGAAAGAGAACCCTCTTACACTGTTGGTGGAAATGTAAATTGATACAGCCACTATGGAAAACAGTATGGAGGTTCCTTAAAAAGCTAAAAATAGAATTACCATATGATCCAGCAATCCCACTACTGGTCATATACCCAGAGAAAACCATAATTCAAAAGGACACATGCACCGCAATGTTCATTGCAGCACTGTTTGCAATAGCCAGGTCATGGAAGCAACCTAAATGCCCATTGATAGACGAATGGATGAAGAAGATGTGGTACATATATACAATGGAATATTACTCAGCCATAAAAAGGAACGATATTTGGTCATTTGTTGAGACGTGGATGTATCTAGAGACTGTCATACAGAGTGAAGTAAGTCAGAAAGAGAAAAACAAATATCGTATATTAATGCATATATGTGGAACCTAGAAAAATGGTACAGATGAACAGGTTTGCAGGGCAGAAACTGAGACACAGATGTAGGACAAACGTATGGACACCAAGGGGGGAAAGCGGGGGGGGGGGGTGAGGGTGGTGATGTAATGAGTTGAGTGATTGGGATTGACATGTATACACTGATGTGTATAAAATTGATGACTAATAAGAAACTGCTATATAAAAAAATAAATAATATAATTCAAGAAGAATAAAAATAAATAAAATTGTTCATGTGCTTAAAATGTATCTGGTATTTGTGTCACTATATAATGCTACTTGTTTTTTCACCATCATGTATCATCTCCATTAATGAATATTAAAAGTACTACTACTGTAAATGAGATCTCAATTTTTAATATTAAAAATTCCTTTTTCTTGAGAGGGTTATGAACCACTCTGAAGAAAAACTTCAGACATACACACACACAAAATACTGACAATCTCTATGCACATACAAAGCAGTGCACACATACATACTGAAGTCCATACTTATTAAATCTCTCAACCAACCTTTTTCAAATTATCCTTTGCTGTATTCAACAAACCTTGGAGTGTCAATGATTGGTTTAATTTCAAAGTAAGGAAATTATGTTCCTAAGTTATGTGATTGAGGCAAACTTAATTAAGTATTATATTCATGATACTAATGTTTGAGCCATTTGCTTCTGCAATTTCAAAATCATTCTCTCCTTTGCCTTAAAATCGGGTAATGGAAATCATTTTAATTTCTGTTCAATTCCTGAGTCTCCTCTCAGTATGCTTAAAATGACTTCAAATAATGGAGCTAGAGAGATGTGAAGGGAGATTAAACAGATACCTAGCCATTCTCACTCTTGTTTAACTGCATTTTCTGTCCGTCTGTCACTAGAAGGAAGGGAGAAAAATTAGGCTAAAACATGCCTGACTTCCTATGAGATTGTCTTGAGAACCATTCTCAAGAGCTAAGAAAGCAAGGCTAAGCATTTATATAAACAGCAGTCATTATATGATCTTCATTGAGAAGGAAGAGAATTACAGTCAACTTGGAAAATGTGAAGTAGATCTCACTCACTGAGTTTCTATCCTGAATAGCAAGATGTCCTTGTTTAGCAAGGTGACTTATTTTACCAGTGGGACATAGTAAATGTTATTCTAGATCACTTGGAGAACAAGTAGTAAATGAGTATAATGACTAGTCACAACTATTCATGAGATCAGGCGATTATTAACATAGCTATTGCTTTTTGGTGTTTTTAGAATTAGACTGATTACCATATGAAGACCATCCGTTCTTGAAAGAGTCCTTTTGATTTAAGCATTAATATTTGGCACAATTCCTCTTGCAGAAGATGAGACTTTTAAATTAGTTGTTAGACAACCATCAATTTGGTGAGGGCAAAAGGTAGAAATGTCATTTTCCAAAGTAGTTTGCTAAGGTTAGAGATAGTGGCCTATAAAGTGCAAACACTATTAAAAACAACAGAGGGAACCTACTGATGTAACCACATCCGCGAAAGAGTTTGGGTTGCAACACATTTGTCAAGAAAACCACCCACAAGTTCACCCCTGAGCATAATACCTATTATGGGTAGGCGTAATGGTAATAAGCCTTATCTCCCGTATAGTGGAGAGCAAAAAATTATGAGCCAGACAGGGAGAAAATTAAGACAGTCTGGTTAGAAAAATAGTTTGGAGTAGGCAGGTCTTCTAATCCCTTGAATGACATCATAGAGAAAACCTACACTGAGGTATATACAGCCACCTAGGGAAACCCTAGCAATCAAAGATGTGCCATGACAAAATTGCCCACCCTGTAAAATGAAAATAAGTCAGAGTATATGTTATTTCTAGATCAATCTACCTAAAAAACAAATCTACTCATATCCCTACCATACTTAAACTCCTTTAAGATAAACTCCAAATTCATTAGCATAATTGGCACAAAATTATGTTCCTTCCTAGTCAGACTCTGGTTACCATCAATTTATGAGAATACTGAACTACTCACACACCACCATCTCTCCAACACAAAGACCAAAAGTTGACAAGGAAAAAAGGGACTTTCCCAGCAAACCTAAGTAAAAATGTACAAGGAATTGATAGACATCTTTCGGGATATGTTTAAGAATAGGATTTACCTGAAACAGAGACCCTTCCCTCAGGAACTAAAATTTTAACAGCTCTTTTTACAAGTGAAAGTTTTTTATTTTAATGGGTTATCAGACATAAATCAGAGATCCTTATGCAAATGACCACCTATAGTGAAGCCAATGCAAATGACCACCTATAGTGAGAAATGAAAGAAAATGCAAGTTTTTTAAAAACATCAATTCTACATATATTAAAAGCTTATACACTACCACATATAAAATAGATAAACAAGGATTTACTTTATAGCACACTCAACTATAGTCAATATATTGTAATAAACCATAATGGAATAGAATATATACACATACATATGTAGAACTGAATCATTTTGCTGTACACCTGAAATTAACACAATATTATAAATCAACTATATCTCAATTTTTAAAAAGCCTAAAAAAGTTAAGTCAGATCATTTGATTGTTTAATAATAAATTAGGATTTTGTTTTTATTTGCATCCCTGAGGAACCTGTCAGAGACAGGGGTAATTTGGGCAATGAATGACCATGATTACCAAACAAAACAGTAAGAATACAAAGAAACATACAAAAAAGGGAAGGCAATAAACAAAATCGCAATGTATCAGAGAACAAGGGAATTCTGGCCGAAGTGTCAAACTATGACATTTCTGTCCGTTAACTCCATACATTCACATATTCCTGGCTCTCTACCAACTTCTCTCCTTACTTCTTTGTCTCTCTCTTCTCTTTTCATTCTATCCATGTGCTGAAACATTTCATTATCTTCCTGCTATACTGATATTCTGTGACTCCAGTTCAAACTCCCAAAACGTGTGTCCAAAGCGGAATTCAACTCCTCTTTCTTCCTCATTCCCCATCCCAGAAAAATGATACCATTTACTCAGTTGAACAAGATATAAACTTAAGAATTCAACCTTGATTTTCTCTCCTTCCTACCCAGATCAATTATCCAATCAACTACCCAGTCGTTTCCACTTTAGTGTCTTTCAACACATCTCTCCAGCCTCAGTGCAACTTTTTAGTGAAGTATTCATTGTTTGACAATAGCTTCAAAACTGCCATCCCCGACTCCAGAATGGTTTTCTCTATTTTTCATATTGCTGGTAGGTCCATTTATCTAAAATGCAAATAATTATCTTGATTGTTGTGATGGTTTCACAAGTGTGCTTGTGTGTGTGTGTGTGTGTGTGTGTGTGTGTGTGTATATACATCTGCATGTCAAAGCTTATGAAGTGTGTGTATCTTAAATGTGTGCAGTGTACCTGTATGTCAAGTGTATCTCACTAAAGCTGTAACCAAAAGAATCTGGGCATGTCTCTTGAGACATGTCCCCCCAAACATTTTTTGGTGCTTCTCCTGCCAGGACATATTTACCCTCCTCCATTCCTCTGCATCTCTCCTACTTCTTCTTCAGGACTTGGTTTAGGCAGCATCTCCTGAGGAAAGATTGCTCTGTCCTAAGAGTGTGGTTGGTGCTCCTCCCATGGGCTCCCAAAACTCCCTCGGCATACTTGTCAGTAACAAGCCACAGATTGTTTGCTTTTCTCTCTCATTAGAGCTTCAGCTCATTGGCTGAAGAGAGTTAGTGCTAGTCATCCTGGAATCCTTAATTCCCAATATGTACCTGACACATAGCAGACATTTGTTAAAGTAAACTGATGTGATGAAAACTGATTTATGGAATTAATTTGCACTAAGTAAAAGGAAAAACTGTGACTCTGCATTGAAGTAATTATACTTAGTTCCTAAGAGGGATATAAACAAAAGGCCAAAGAAGAGACCAATGATGATAGTAGAAACCGTTCACAGATCATCAAAGGGACTCAGAAAAGGCTAAGCCGGGGCTTCCCTGGTGGCGCAGTGGTTGAGAGTTCGCCTGCCGATGCAGGGGACACAGGTTCGTGCCCCGGTCCGGGAAGATCCCACATGCCGCGGAGCAGCTGGGCCCGTGAGCCATGGCCGCTGAGCCTGCGCGTCCGGAGCCTGTGCTCCGCAACGGGAGAGGCCACAACAGTGAGAGGCCCGCGTACCGCAATAAATAAATTAATTAATTAAATTAAATAGAAAAGGCTGACCCTGCCTCATTAGGTATAAAGGTCACAGCAGTGGTATTAACACAGTCTCATGCTCAGGCTCCTAATACCCTCCCTATTTCTTCTCTATCTGCAATATTATAGGAAGGTTAAGCACACTTAGGCATATCAATGTACATGTTATAGGCTGTCTTTGGGGCCATGTTTACATAACTGGGACTGGGGAAGAACATTATACATATGAGTGCTTATGTGGCTTCTTCTAAAAACAAACAACCTAACCCATTATGTCTTTAAGTATTCTTAAGCAAATTCAGCAACCAAAAAGACTTGGTTCTAACAGATTGAATGATTATTGAAATGGATGAGCAACTGTTCTGACAAAATAGAGTATTTCTCACTTCATTTTCTATATAATCAATGCTAGATAAATGGAGATATCCTTTTGGGCTGACTCTTCTATAGATTTGGTGTGATGAATTTAGAGCCCTAGGCAATGGCAAAGCAAGGAAGCAAAGTACCTCAAAGGACATTCAAATGCTGAAAAGTGCTACATTATTCAGTAATTCATGAATCTAGATCTGCACTTACTGCCTTCCTTAGCCAAAGTTTAAATTTCATCTTACTGAGAGATTTTTTTCTTTCAGACCCATCTCCAATTCTCTGTTTAAAGAATCTGATTAAGAGTTCTTTTTCAGCTCTTTAAAAAAAAAGAGCGAGAAACTAGTACTGCTTATAGGTAGTTTTACTGGTATGTGACTTTCTTGTAGTACACACCTACGAAAAAATATTTATCAAATTTCAGGAAATAAATAAAAGGAATAATAAATAATAAAAGGAAATCAAGGTCCTTATCAGTTGGATACTTATTAAATATGAGATTTTCTCTGTTTAATAAGAATAAAAGGACATGTAATTTCTTCAATACCTGCAACCTCATCTTTTTTGCAATTCAGTAATATAACTCTTGTGCGTGAAAATTCAAATAAAAGACAGGATAAGTACATAGTAAATTTATTATAGACATGTAGAAAATAATTCTATTAAACTTGTATCTAATTTTTTGCATGTGTAGACTAATACATTTTATAATTTAATTCTCCATGGATTTTAACTGTTCTATAATCGTTAAATGTGATTTTCAGTACCATATTCACTTGCAGGATTCTCTAAAGATTACAGTCTTTCAAGTCATCCCTTGAAAGCCATGTCTATGTCAATTCATTAAAACCTCAGCTGGGGATTTCCTTGCCCTTGAGGTCTTGACAGAGAACCCTAAACAAGAAATTAGAAGATATCATATAGGCTGATTTTCTCCCTGCCAATCCATGGAGCACTTTAATATGGATCAAGCAATACAGCACATGTTCAGAATACAGAAGAGTCAGACGTGACTCATAAAGAGAAGAGTATCCGGGGGCAAAGAAAAATTAGTAAATTCATTTAATTATCATTTATTCATCAATTAAATGCAATGTTATAAGTTCAGTAATGTAGAAATGAACAAGATTCACTATTAGCATAGAGGAGGAAATAAAACCTACAAGGATAGGGTGGTGAGATAGCAGATTGTGGGACTGAATATTGTAGAATGTTTTGATTATGAGTATTAAAGAAAATAGAAAAAGATATTAGCATAAGAGATAAAAAACACAACATACAGTATATCTGAAAATCCTCAAAAAAAATTGACCTTTCTGGAGCTTAGGATTTAATGCAGGGAGTTCAACTGGATGAAGGTTAGAGAGAGATGAAGTGAGAGCTGGTGGTATTCAACTGTTTCAATGCAATTAAATCTGACGGGAGAAGAGTAAGGTGAATAACATGAGAACTTACTCCTTGCCAGGCACTGTGTTAGTTTTGATATACACATGCTATCTCTTTATCACCTCATTTCATCCTCATTAGACAGATGAAAAGATTAAAGCTCAGAAAGATTAAACAACTTCCCCCAGGCCATAAAATCCAAGGATAGCAGAATTTCTCCCTCTGCGCTAGAACATTGTCTTCACTGGATTTTATAATATGGATTAGTTACAGCCAAAGTAAACCAGGGATCGACACCTGATTTCAGAGCAGCGGTTCTGAACAGCATCAGCATCATTTGAAAACATTCTAGAAATGCAAATCCAGAGACTCATCCCTGACCTACTGAATCAAACTAAAGGGGTGGGACCCAACTATCTATGAATGAACAAGTCCAGGTGATTGTAATGCCCACTACAGTTTGAGAATACTCAATTACAGGAAAAGTGAAGACATGACAGGAAACCTCTGAAGTAAATTTCAGCCTAGTTTTCCCTTCTGCTGTCATTATACTAGGTAAGCTTTAAAGGCATCATCCGTGGCATGGTGTCGTAAGGGAAAAAATGATTCCCACAAAAGAGGGCTTCCCAGACTTTAATGTGCATATGAACCACCTGAAGATTCATTAAAATGAAGATTTCAATGGAGCAGACTTAACAAGAGCCTGAGATCTGCACATCTAACAAGGTCCTCCCATGACTCCAATGCCACAGTTCCGAGGATCACACTGTGAATAACAAGGGCAGGGGACACAAAATTGTGTTCTACAGACACCAAACTCTAAATTTTACAAGTCAAACAGAATGCCACATCAGAAAATGCCAAAAAACATCACCCAGAGAACTGGAATGCCGGCAAAACACTAACATACGATTGCCCTTAAAATATCCCTAAAGAAATTTCTCTAACTTTTTTTTTTAGAAGAGACTTCAAGGAAGAAATTGCCCCAAAACCCTAAGCCACACATTCCTGTATCTGCAAGCTTTTTCCTTCTAACTCAAGTCCTCTGCATGTGAAGCCCAGCTTCTTGCTCCAGTCTCAGTGGACATGAAGAACAGCTGACTCTAGGCTTAGAATATGCCTGTTCAAAGTTGGCCCAAGTCACAATTAGTTGAGGCTTTGCACCATGATAGGCAAAGCTAATTAATTTTATTTGATTGCCTGAGAGAATGACAGATGATTTACCATAATATCTGACCACAAGCAGCTCAGAACCAGTGAGGCCTTTTAATGGCTTAATCACTGTTTCCTCAAAATTCTAAGGCAACCAAAATATTAAACAAACCAAACAGACAACTGAGAATTTTGAGATATAAAAGGGGTTGTGTGACAAACATCCATCACATTCAAATATGTCTCCGCTGTGGTATTTATTGCTTTGTTACCTTTCACTTACAGTTCTAGCTCAAACCTAATGGCACAACTTACCACTTTGCTACAATATGCAATATAGCTTTCCACCAAAACAAGGAAAAAAACTGCAATAAAAGTGTTATTTGTTGTATGGTTCGCACACAAATTCTGGAAGCTTTCATTGCACATCTCCATGCCAGCATGGAAGTGGTTTATGATAAAGACAGGATGATGTTTCCTCAGTAGACTTGGGCACTCTCCCAAGTTTCTTCTTTTTTTTCCTCAATTTTGTATGTATTTAGTATCCCTTGGCTGCTTGGATATCCTCATTTCAAAAGATTCATTTCAATAGACGTTTAGCAAAATAGTACAGCAAGGACTGTGGGTGAAGCAAAGATAGATGAAATATAGCCCTGCCCTTAGGAAAATTAAGCAGTGTGAGAGGCAGCAGAGGGTGGTGGTCAGGGTAGCTTCCACAGACACACCTGGGTCCGAATCCCGTCATCTGCCACTTAAATTTTCTGGATAATTTCCATCATCACCTTCTGCTTCAATTGCCCCATCTATTTACAAAATAAGAAAATAAGGCAAAGATAGCACTTTATGGTGGAATCATGAGAATTAATTAGTTAATATTCAAAAAATACCTAGAAGGAAATCTGGTACATCATAAATGTCTGATAGTTTTTTTTTAATGTAGGTAAGATAACACACATCTTAGCCCATAAACTCAAATGCACCAAAGCTCCCCAAATATAGTCTGCTTTTGTTTTGCTAAAAGAAATTACTCTTTCCCTCATTCCAGATAGGATGGTGCAAATTTACTTTCAATCAATCATCTGGCCATATCTAGTGTTTTATCTGAATTTGTTTCTAAGTTCTTAAAGGTTTACAAAATGCAAAGCCATCAAAAAGAGGGAAGGAGAAGAATAAATACCTGGTTTCACTGCCTCTGTCCTCTCTCTCCTGAATCATTCATCATCCCATCTTCTCTTTAATCCTTGGTCTAAGCAGGTAGCAAACTGAGGTGCCCCTGTCTCTTGTCTACAGGTGGGTCTGGAGAGTCTAACCACTTTAAGTTTACAGAAAAAGAACTTAAATTGTTCAAGGAATCAAGAAGGTATATAATAGTATTTTAGGAAATCTTCTAAGTGATTTACATGAGCAGTGGGCATGGGAAACCCTCTCTCAATAAAACTGCAGAAAGAAAGAAAAAACAGCTTAGAACTCTATTCCCTACTGCCAACTACTTACTCCTACCTGAGAACAAGAGAATTGTTCTTCTTCTGGGTCACTCCACACACCCTGAAATCTCCATGAGCTCATCCACCCAGGGACCAAGTCCAAGAAGCAGGGGCCCCTGTGACCCACCAATTTCTGTTCTCCAGTTACTGCTGCATGATCCTTTCCTTCCCTGAACCCCTAGGGGAAATTTTCAAGTGATGGAGAGGGAAAACCTCCCCCTCTCCAAAGTCCTTAATATTTTAGTTAAACTCTGAAGTTCACTCCATTCCCGTGAGAGCTTCGTATTTTAGAAAACAGTCAGGAAAACTCTTTTTATATGATTTCCATTCTGTTACATCTGTCCCTGGAGGTAAGGCTCAGTTGACAACCTTGCTGCTTGAATGACAGCAGGGAAAAAATGAAAATAGGAAGAGAGGAAATACATGAGCTAATTGTTCTGAAATGCTATCGAGGAACAGTTATGTGCACAAATAATGATAACGCAAGGCAGCATTAAGTGCTGTGAGAAAAGGATGAAGAAATTACCAGATTTTTAAAGGGAGCGATCCCCCTGTATGGAGTGGAGAGTAGATCAGAAAAGGCTCTGGAGGATGCAGCATTTAGGCTTTCATGAGGGATGTGACAGGCAGAAACAGGTAGGAGAACTTTCCAAAAAAGTTTGGGCAATCACTCAAAGCCAGGAAAATCCACTGTTTTTATCGAAAGCAAATAATTCAGTCTGAAAACTTGAAACACCATCCTTGCCTGTAAGAAGCTTCGACTTAGAATAAACCATTGTAACCGTATGAATACCCCCAAACAGGGCTATAACCACAAATTATTCCCAAGTCCTAGTGAACTGAAAACACGTTTATACCATTGTTAAAAACAACCTTGTAGGGACCCCTGAATAAATCAGGTTATAATGGACTGATTTGTAAAAGAAAAGTTTTTCTGTCAGTCAGCTTGGCACATGTGCCCATTAATTTAAAAGATCCAGGCAACAATTGATAAGAATTAAAGAAGTTCTGCTATGTGAGACCATCATATCTGACTTCTGGTTTATTTTATGGTTACAGAAAAAGAACTTAAAACTCTAATTCCCACTAGTTCCTACTGCCAAGCACAACATCTTCCAGATACAGCATAAGGGAATTGACTCATGCATAATAAATGTTTTTCATTATGACCACTGCAGCTTTCTGACCCCAGCAGTTCTACATGGCACACGGGACTGCAACAGGAGCAGTGTAATTTATTTCTTCCCAAAATTACATTCAGGTAATGGTTGTCCTGTCGGTTTGTGTAGATGTTAAACTTCTCTACGCTTTGTTCTTTCAAAGGTGTTTACTAGAATACCTTTTATAGGGTCAGAATTCAATCTTGGTTCAAAGAAAACATAAGATTATTTGTGTAATGGATTAAGTAAATGGACTTCGTAAAGATGAAAGTATCAAGATTAAGAAAAAATTCTGTGTCAAACTAAGAAATACATTAAGTACTATGTTATTCACAAACATTTCAGTATTATAGCCACAGAAAACAATCATTTTTTAAAATCAGCCTTTTACCTCTGAAAAAAAATGCCATCTCCTCCCAATTATTGTCTTACTGGATTTTTTTTTTCTTTTACCTAGCACAAAACTGACATTTACCTGTCATCATTGGGTCTTTGGGGATTTGCATTATATTAACTTTATCACTTAACCCTATTTGCAGAGCTTAAGCCCAGCCAATAGTAAATCTCTCTGGAGATTAATAAAGATGAAACACATAAAATTTCAGAATCTGAAAAATCAGCAAAACTATTTTATTGGCAATCTTCTTCTTAATGCTGAAGGAATTCCCTAAGTTCAATTTTTGTGGGACAAAGTGTCTGCTTTTAAAATAAAAGTTTAATTTCTTTATTACCTCCATTTCTAATTCTTCGGAATCTAAGCTCCTAAATGTCTCTTTTCCTTAGAAATATAACACATTCTTTCAAAATTACATTAATGGTCAAGAAAATAATCACTGGACAGTAAGTTCAAGCACTAAAGTATTTCTAGATAAGAGTTAAACAGAGGTATACACATACACACTAGTAGGATGTGCCTCAACTTTAATCCACAGTGTGGTTCTTTGCGGGCAGGGCTCGTAGCTGTAGAAAAATTTTTTTTAATTTACTGTATTAGTAAACAATGTGGGGTAAACATAGAGACAGAATGCTAACAGCCTTGTAATTCAAAAAAAAAAAATCTATGTTCCTGTTACAAAGGGTGAAGAGCCCCTGGGGGCTCCTGTTTACTTTGTTCCTGGTGTGAAGTGTATGTAAGGTGACTGATTCACACCTAGTCAACCAAAAAGAGTAGTCACTGAACATATATACCTTGTGTCGAGAATTGCACATTTCCTAAGTCTTTGGATGAGATGGGAGCAGAGAATCAAGTTATTGCTCTATAATTCTGTGGCTTGGAAGCAAAGCCTTTCCTATGTTTCCGGCAAAGACCTTGAGTACTTTGAAGTACATTTAGTATTTTAATATAAAGAAAGTAAGCAGTAATACAGCTATTTTCTTAAATTTTGTAAGGTTACCTAGATTCTGCCATCATTAAAACTACTACAAAACTGAAATATTCCTTGTCAGATGGGCGTAAGGCCACAATTATTTGAACATGAATCTTCTACCCTGTTTCCTTTTCTGTCTTCTAAGCTGGGGTCATTCATCTGTGCTACCAAAATTCAGAAAAAAACACTACTAATCAATTGCTTTCCCCAAGAAACCCAGGGATTTCAGGTGTGTCCTTAGCATTCTGACTTACCAAGAGCATACTAGGAAAATCACCCCACCAAAAAGAAAAAAAGGGGAAAAAAAGGGGAAAATATTCCTGTTTTTCTTAGTGGCCCACTTTAAGGATGTTCTCCAAATATTGCTTTAACTCCTTTTAAATATGCTTTAACTTTATTTCCTTTCAAGTATTGTTATTATTGTTTGTCTAAGCTTTAACATGTATCCCATTATTCCAAAGGTTACATTTTGCTTTGTAACCCACAGAGAATGACAGAAACACAAGTGTACATTAGCAACGTTACAATTTCCTGAATTCCACGTTGGCCTTACCAGTTACAAGTGCATACGTGCCTCCATGTGTCCGGCAGTGCTTTAGCTTATGGGAGACACAGAAGCATCCCAGCCTTTTGGCTCAAAACATGTAAAATCAAGTTGGTGCTCTATAACTTGAGTCTCTGAAGCCATTATTTAAAAAATACACCTAACATCAGAATTAAATGGCATGAAATTATGTTCTCAGTTTCTCTTAAGACTGAGGAGCCCCTAGAGGGTTCCTGCTTGCTTTGTCTCATGTAGAAATCATCCTGTCTTTTTAATGACTGCATCAAGTTCACGTGGCAATTGGGAAGGTTTCTTGTTACCTTCATTTTTGACTGACCAAAGCAGTTCTTCATTGTCAAAAAAATGAGTATTACATAATATAGTGAGAGTGTATGGCGAAACCTTTTTCCACTGAACACTATTACACCTGTTTCAACTTAACAACTGTTACTCCCAATATTAGAACATGTAGAGATTTTACTGTACTAACCCCTCCCCCAAAAAAGCTCTGTTCCTTTTATTCCCCAGTCCTTTGCTTCTTTTTCACACACCTTTCCTCTAGGAAACTTCTTCTATAAAAGTGGCTGTACTTTATTGCTCACCTCTCTTTTCTTATCACCTGCCTTCTGTCACAGCCCAGCTGGGAATTGATTGAATGAAAAAAGAAAGAGCTGGAATTGTTTCAAGTCATTTTCTCCTGAGCCCCAGGAAACCCCAGGAACTGATTCATATACTTCTCACCTCTTTGCAACCTTCTCTCATCTCTTCCAAGTGCCAGGCTAAAACCACAGAACAGCATGTGGCAGCCTGCCACCAAAGAAAACACGTGGTCCCAAACCCTATTATCACTATGACATTTGATGCCCTAGACAGAGAGACTAAGGTATTGCCTTTGCCAACACCTGTCAAGAAAAGTGTAAAATGTCATCAAGTTATCCATCTTTGTGAGCTGTACAGTGTCTTGTCTAGTATTGTAATTAAATGGAATGTACCTATTGAAATAAGGAGATCAGCTAGCTATCAATGAGCCTCATGCTCAAGTTTGCTGCAAATGTCTGCTTAGGACTCCTAGGATGAATATTTGCCCTTTTCCATCTCCACTATAAGAAGTAAATTGATTATAATAAGGGGGGGAAATATAGGTTAGAGCCAAGAATTCTAAGGATGGAGCAAGAAATATGAGCCTTAAATATCAGATTGGCTACAATCTTTCATCCAGGCTTCATTGCCAGCAGAGAAAAGCTAGTGACTCCAAACACCAAGAATCAGTACTTTTACACAAACTGAGACTTTTTATTAATGACACTGCTACTAATATGAAGACCCCTAAATAGAGGCATGGGGGCATGCATATGTTCACAGGGTGGAAATAAGTGAAAGAAGGAACTATTGTAGCCATTAAAGCTAGTAAACCACAAGAATGACTATAACACCACACTATAGTCTATCAAGGTTATATGTGTATTCTATGCCAGAGAAGCCTGGGACATTTCTAATAACTAAACAAAAGCAAAGTGAGGATAGCGCTATTGTGAAAGAAAACAGATTAAGATGCATGTTACTGAATTATATTTGTTTTTTTATCAGTAATTTTTTATTCCCTAGCTTTAAGGGAAATGCTTTCAAAATTCATTATAGGCTTGAGCCTGGCTCCTTTATGCAAAGTAATAACCTGTTTTAACTGTAGGTATTGCTTTATGGGAAATTTTTACTGGGGTTTTAAACTTAAAGTGTCATAATAGTTACTCTGCCTTTCTAAGGAATTGAGCAAGTCTGCAAATACTTTCCAGTTGTTACAATTCAGACAGATTCAAAGCACAGTCAAAGCAGAGCACAGCACATTGTCTGGAGGAAAATAAAATGAGGCTGTGAATGCTAGCACTAAGGCATCTTCTCTAAATGTACAGGCAGGGATTGTAAAGTGCTTTACTTCTTCAGTATTTTTTCCATAAGCCAGCAAAATGAAAAACATTACATGTTAATACTGTCCTTTGTGTTTCTCTAATTTACAAATAGCTTACATTCCCCTAATGATTTTTATATCTTCTCACTTCTTCAGAGTTTCTGGTCAATGAGTTGTTATTAATTTGCCTGAGTATTTTGAAAGAGACTACCAGATGCTCCCTAGTATCCATCACTCTTTTCGGTGTGGTTTTTAGGCCATTAGGAAAAGGGCAGCAATGGTGATAGCAACTTCCAGATCACATTCTTACTAGAAATTGCCCTACCTCTCTTTCCCACTCCTATAGCCTTGAATGCAGATATGGTGCTGGTGAGATAGCTTTGTGCATACAGATAAGGGAAACATCCTGAAAAATGGTGGATGGATCAAACAAAAGCCTGGTCCTCGAATGTCATCCTAGAACACAACCATCTACATGCCTTGGAGGGTATCTTACCTGTTTTATCGGAGAGAAGTAAGTTTCTACCTTGTTTGGGTCACTATTTTTGGATTTCTTTATTATAGCAACGCAGCTTATATTCTATTGCAATTGTTTTATTTTTGTTCTTATAATGCTTGCTTTTTAATATTGTGGATAAGAATTTTAAAATCCCAGTGAGTAAATTCCAAAAAGTAACACAAACAATAATGTCGATACAATTAGAAAGTGTTTTATAAAAGTTAAGTTGTTAACTGCCTAAGAAATTTATCATGACTAGAAAATGCAGACCTGTCCAAAAATTTTTTATAAAATGTCCCATCATTCTGAATTGTGCAAAATACAATTTCATTTGAATAATTTTAATACTTCAAAATTAGCGAGGAAGATTTTTCAAAATACACAAAGTTTCTTAGATATATTGAACAGGAATCTTTAATGGAGGAGCCTAGATTTGTGATTCTGATAAATACAGAGTAACTTTTTAAAATCCTATGCCTTGCCTAAGAAAATTGTTCCTTCTAATCTAACAGCAGTAGGGGGGCACTGTTAGTTGATAGTTGTTAATGGATTTATATTAATTCTTACACTTTTCTGATAATACTATGGCCAAAAACATTTTTTAATTGCTGTTCAGGACTCTATTAAGAGAGCCATCACTGGTAGCAACGCTAAGGGAAAATAAGAGTAGAAATTTACCGAGTACTTGCTTTCCAGGGCTCAGAGGAGACAAAAATAGACAAACATAACTGTCGTTGAGCATTAAAAATCCTTACATTGATATCTGAAAACCAGTCTCCCTACCATTGACCCATGTATTTCCAACGCAGCTTGAGCACTTAATGCTCAAATATATGAGAAGCACCAGTGAGCAATGGCCATCTAAAAAGGGTGACAGACAGAAAATATGAATATAACTATATAGCAATAGGCTTTTGCATATTTATAGCCTAGTGTAATTTTATCAAAAAGAAAAGTTCTTGGATATTCTATCATATTCAAGATGACAAAGACACCAGGTAAAATTCTGTCAGGTACATAATAAACCTATTATTTCTTTCTTATTCTGGAGAGCATAATTCTTTTAGTCTGCCTGAGTGTAAGAACTCATCTAATTCTCCATAAAACATGAACATTTCAAGAGACATAAAGTAATTTAAAGCAGCATTAAGGAGACTGAAGACTTCATCTGTTGAGTAGAACCCCCAAAGTGTGAATATTTATGCAAACTTCAAATACAAGGAAATCGCTGGTACATGAGATTATGTTTACACATAGAACATCCAAACTGCAATTCACCCTGAGCAGAATTCTTCTTACAGAATAAAATAAGTCAACCTGAAATCAATGAGAAATAAAAATATGGGAAGAGGAGAGGAAAGGACAAGTTGTCCCAGGCAAAATAATAGACTGAAGGAAGACATTCAATTTTGCAAAACTGATGCATTGAAGACTCACAGTGACCAATTTGTCAGAGTTCTTATCACAGCACCTGGCACAAAGTGAATTCTCAGTGAACATCACTCTCCTTCCTTCACCCCACTTTCTCCTTTTATTCCTTAATATTTTTTTTTAATTCCAAGTACTGCCTGCTTCTGTTTTCTACGAGATGAAGACAACTTAAGCCCTTTTGAGAGCTCTTCATGTAACTAGTCATCACAGGATTATTTATTATTACCACGTTTCCTTACACTACCTTCCCATAAAACTAAGAACACATCTCCTGCTCCTGCAATTAGTGCTTCCATACATACGCTAGATTCCATTTGTTTTCCTATTTCCCAGGATGCTGCTTTCACAAGGGCTTCCTCCCTTCATTAATCTGCAGTATTCTCTTCCATGTATTTTTCCCCATCTCCCTTTAACTATATTTAAACATCTTCTTTTCAAGAACTCTGTAGTTTGGCCCTCATCCTATTTATATTCTTCCATCCAATGCCAGACTCATTGTATATAGGTCCCCTTTATACGGCTTCTAAATATTTTCCACTTATTTCTATGAAATTTGTTTTTTGTACCGATATTCATGAAACTATTACCTCAAATGCAACAATGAACTTTCTCCATCTATTTCACTTTTCTGTAGCATTCAGTAAAAATATCAAACTCCAAGCTCCTTGATTTTCGAGACTGCACTCTTTTTCCTTAATGCTTCACTTTCCTATAATGTCGATTAAATGAACTAATACAATTGACATGCTTACAGTAGGACATGCATATAGAAAGTGCTCAATAAATTTTTATTTCTTTAGTCCTTATGTCTAAAGCATCCTGTCTTCAATGACCTATCCAAAGTCTAGGATAGGGTCCTTCTGCCCACTTTACTATTGAGATGGCAGCTCATTCACTCTCATAATTCCCCATGCATGTAATTCCCAAATGCATCCCCAGTCTTAACCTTTTATACCTCCATTGCATATTTCCAGTTGCCCACTTGAGCCTTTCACTTCTATGTCTTGCCACCTATGGAAACACATCAGATCCCCAAATAAGCTCCTCTTGGTATCAATTCTGCATATTTGAAAATCTTTAATTTTTATTTCCCTGGTAACTACACCCCTGCATACAATATGTAACCTAAGTCTTGATGCTTATTTCAAAATATTTGAGTTGTCCATTTCTCTCCATTCCTATAGCTCAAATCTAAATCAGACCATACCTTAGATACAGCAACAATCTAATTACTCTTCCCAACTGTCCCTGTTTTCCCTTAAAGCCCTTCAACATATTACTGTCAAACCATTATTCCTAAAGCATGCCTGTAACTGTCATTCTCACTGACCGCCATGTCACAGTCCATGGTCTCTGTTTTGTATTTAATGTTTCACTTTTGCTGGACTCTGTACCTCTGACACTGTGCTTCACACTACACCATGACCTGATCCCCTACCCCAGCCCCTCTGGCTTGCCTTCTTCCTTCTCTCCCTCATCCTTTTCCACACTATGACACACTGTGTTATCCTTCTCACTTCTACTCTCTCTCTCTCCCTGCCTTAGCTGCTCCCTACCCTTAATTCAAGGGTCATTCCCAATTTTTTCATAACGTTTTCCCCAATTCTTGCATTTTGTGCCAAATCTCCCAATTAGTTCAAAGTAAAAATTGGACATTTCTGCACAGTTATCTTCCCCAATATGCATTATATTCCATCTTCAGCAATTCGTCATCTGTTTTAAGCATTGATTTTGATTTATGGCCTTATTTTAAAATACAAAAACCCAGAGGAAAGATCAAATAGTAGCAAGCTACATGAGAAAGGGGACTTATTAAAAAGTTAAATAAAAATAAAGGGATTAGGAAAAATGACATGAAATGCATGTAGACAATTTTATCTGCTTCCCAATATTGCCTTTGATCGGTCCTAAGTTTAAAAAAATAACCTTAATGGATTTTTATTTTCAAAACAGGAATGCTGGAAAGACAGAACAAGAATTTTACCAATGTCTACCAGGAACTGACCTGGAGAGCAGAGACAGTGCCTCTGAATGACAGGCACTATTACCAGTTGCATCTATCCTTTTTGTCTAGAAGTATAATTCCTTCAGGCTCTCTCAACTTAAAGGAGATGGTCCTTAAATCCATCCACTTCCCTTTCTCTGGCTGATTCTATGCTTGCTAAAGCCATCAATTACTAACAAATTGAGTTTCCCCACATATATTGATGTCCAAAGAGCGGTGTCTTGAGCAGACAACTGGTTCCAGTTATAGATTGCGCTAGGTGGATCTTGCTTTATAAATAAGCCAGACTCTGGTTTACAAACCCATCCCTTCAGAGTCTGATTAGTGTAAATCAATTCATCAACATGTAAACAACTTAGGAGAGCCATTAGCCAAGGAGAAAGCCCTAGAACAGAGAAGAGGACAACACAGAAGTGTAGGAAGCATTGAGTTGTCTGCTTCCTCTCAAGTCCCCTTAACAACACTAGAAAAGAGAAATCCAGGTGTCTGCAGATATTTGTACCTTGATTTATTTTATTGTAAAATTAGTAAGTTGAAATAGGCATGAGTTAAGGAATAATCCTTCTGACATTTTATAAAATCTAGATATCCAACTTTTTAAAATCTCACTAATTTTGCCCACGAACCACATTACTTCCTTACCTTCTTTCCTGGAAAGTGTGGGATGATACTCTCTTCTGAGCTTTGGCTACAATGGCACTTGATTTCTAAATGCCCTTCCAACTCCTCTTTAAAACCTTACCTGATGTTCTTATCCCAAACCTTTTTTTTTTCTTGAGTCAAATAAATCAGGAAAGACCATCTTTGAACAGTTACAAAAAATTGACCAGGAAACTATTTCCCCTCAACTCCCATCCCACCCAGTTAATGCCTTTATCTTTCCATTCTCATTATTGCCCATATTTTTCAGGTAATATAAATGGATAAGCATGTTAAAAAGCAAGAAGGTAAAAATGGTGTGTATTCAGACCAGCTAAAGCCCAGCCTTGGGACTGTTCATGGCAGACCATGAGAAGCTCTTGAAGGGTTCAAAATCGGAGCCTACATGTTTAGGGTTGTGTCTTAAATGACTTCAGCAATCATGGAAGATGGATTTGAAGGAAACAAAATTGGAAGCAGAGATCCCAAAGAGAAGATACTTGCAATAGCATAATAACAGTTGAAATCCTAAGATAAAGATGTAATAGTAGGAATTACTAGCAGGCAAGGAGAATTTAAAAAAAAACAGTTATGACTAAAAATAAATCAGTCCTGATGATTGATAAAAGGTAGGAAGGAGATCAAGGATGTATTCCAAGTTTTGCACCTGAGTAACAAAGTAGACAATAAGATAGAGAACTCAGGAGAAATTAATGTAGGAGGGCAGATAGTAAAGTTAGCCTGAAAATGATGACTCAAAGTATCAAAAGTAAATTGTGGTGGAGATCTCCAGCAAGAAGTTGAATATATTAATATGAGGCTCTGAGGGAAGGTCTGGACTCAGCTTATAAGTTTGGAAATACTGTGTAAATGAAAGCTAAAAATATTAGAATAAATGAAGCTAACTAAAGCCAGTATGAGGTGTAGGTAAGAAAGGCAAAAGGACCGAGACCCAACTTGGAGAAGTAGACAAGGAAACAGGAGCCCACCCACGACACAGAAATGGAATGAACAAAGAAAAAGGAGAATGGAAAGAGCAGGGCATTTAAGTCCAGGCTTCATGATAGAGAAGAAGTAATATCCATGGTGCCAAGTTCATGGCCCAAATTTTCAAGTAGTTTATTCATAACCTTCTAGAAAGCAAGCAGTTTGACTGATTAAAATGTGTTGAAAGATGAAAGACAAATGGAGACAGCAATTCTATATTAGTTGATTGAGAAAATGAATAGGTAGAGAGAGGAGACCACAAATAATTAGCAGAAATGTGACATTAAATCCAGGGGATTTAACATTTTGAATGTGTATTTATATCACAGGAAAGTGACTAGTGGAGAAAAGGTAAAGACAGAGAAGATAAATGATGGTAGAGACAGAGAAGGGAAGTAACTGATGGGGCAGTGTCTTGAGGAGGACAATATGCAAGGGTCAGTAACACAAAAGGAAGCACACCATCTCTGGAGAGGAGGAGAAATAGGTTAAAAGTCACTATTAAGGAAAATGTATTTGGTAATTCCCATCCAAAGTGGGAATACAAAATTTTTTTTCAAGAAATATTTTTTGTTTACCAGGTTCCATTCTACCCTTCTAGAAATAGCACTTTGGGGAAAATTTTGCTTTGAGGAAGTGTCTCTCTCAGTATTTATGGTTTGGGTACAGCTGAAACCATCCCTCACCACCACCACCTTCAATAGGAACAGAGATCTCCTGGTGAGCACATTTCATTTTTCTGGCCAAAATAACCACTTCACGGAAGGCATGGGACCTGCATAATAGAAGGATTTCTGCCATGATGAGTAAGCTGCCCTGAGCCACTACAATTCAAGACTAGAATCGCTGAGGCCCATCTCACCACCACAGGGGAAAGATGCATAAGACCAATCCAGGGACCAATAGGGTGACAATATAATTCATCATCCAGAGGAAGACACTTTTGTCCAGGACAAATGCTACAACAGGCTACCAGGATGACAATATGGATCTGAACTATCCCACACAAACCAGAACCCACAGTCACCTGACCAAGAGATGGAAATAAGCAGATTCTTCATAGTATTAATTGAGCATCTGGACCCAGACTTTTAGGTTATAAGGCTGACAAATTCCAAATTTTGCTAAATCCAATTCAAGTAGGGTTTTTTCCCCTAAAATTTAGGGGACTTGCATAGAGAATCTATGTGTAAAAAAGACAAAAAATGTCATCCAGAGTCATCTCAGGTCAAACAGTCATAGTCACAAGGCTGGGAACTTGAGGAGAAACAGGAAACCACTGAATTCACAGGCATCCTGTGGAAATGTCAACTTGGGGGTTTTGGATAATTAAATATGCTAACATAACACTATGCTTTTCACACTTAGAAGAGAAACGCATGACATATAAACATTAAAAACAGCTTTTCCTAGAGTAGTATCTAGGAAAGCAACCACGTTATTAATAAAATTCTTAATGCGTTTCCTCTAGGTTAAGATAGTAAAGACAAAGATAACACATGGATCAAAATCATCTGAGATAGGGTTCACCTTTATTGATCGCATCAACTGAAACCACTTCTATTAAGATCAGTGAGCAAAAGTATGAATCACATCAACTACATTAGCAACTACTTTCACTGGTTTGATTAACTCATTAAAATACTTAAAGCTCTATTCCTTGGTTTTTCCCACTGTAGCACGTTATGTAACATCTACCTATTGGGATTGCTGTAAAAATGGATGCAATTGTTTCTCAAGTGCTTTAGGAAAGTCAGTAAGTATTAATATTACAATCCAACTCTTTTATTTGGATTTTGATGTTAGGTGATAGCTATGAGGAGATGAAGAAAAGGTCAGAATGATTGAATGACTGCTCTAGTTAGGTTTCTCTCAAGGTACCTGTACTTCAGTGGGACCTTGACAGTCCTGAGCAGGCAGCAATGTGAATGCAAATAAAGGAACTCCGGTGCAGATGAAAAAATGAGAGAAGACAGTCAGCAGGTCTGGTTTTAGGACCAGATTTTACACAAAGAGCTGAATAACCTTGGACAGGTCAAATGAACTTGACAGGCCTCAGTTTTCTCATGTTTGAAGCAGTGTTTTGAAAAGTATGTAAAATGGCACTGCTGAGGTAAAATGGATCTCATGTGCTGATACTTGAGAGAGGAGTTTCCGCAGAATGGGGGGAGGTTAGGGGGAGGCATGCTGTAAGGTATTGGGAGTAAAGTCATAAATATATAAGAAAACAAGGAGTTATAGAGTGAATAGTGACTTTTGAGGGTTGGAAGTGAATGAAAAAATTGAGTAATAAATAGCTACAGGAAACAGCAGAGGCAAGTGAAGGCTTTTTCGAGATAAAGGAGATGTCCTTCCCTTACCCAAATATCCTTGATGGCTTCTCAGGGCCTTCTTTATCCTGGCACGCAGTTTTGTCTACCATCTGGTATCAGTCTATTAGCCAACCTCGACACTGCCTCTAGCTTTAGTCTTGAACTTCATAAAATCATGTCTTACTGCCACTGTAACTCTTCACTCCCATAACTGACTCCAAGTATTTTTTATGCCATTTTCCCCATCTGGAATGCCTTTTGGTCCTGACTCCTAGGCTTTGGATAAATTCTAGCCCTTCTTTAGAATACTCTGTAGTTTATGTCTTCTATTACACTGTTCCTCATACAGTCGACAGTAAGCAATCAATGTTAGGTGTGATATAATGATTATATTGACGATGATTCCAAATGGCTCAACTAATCTAACCCACAATAGTATGTGTGTGTGTGGTATTCACACAGAGACATTACATAATTTCTTATGATTTATAAAATAGCTAAAATGATACATACCTTATCATTTCATATTTCTTTGTTCAGACTGGCTAAAATATATTCTAATTTCTTAGAGACCAGGGATGGTGTCATGTACCTTTTTTATATCCCTTAACAGCTTAATACATAAAATTGACCACCAATGGATAGTCAGTTTAAGAATGAATTCCGCTGTAAATTATTTGGTTTCAATTATGCAGTTAAGCTCTACATCCCCAAAAGACAACTGTCCCTATTCTTTCATGATTTTTTTTTCCTACTTGCTTCTTCTTTTCAGGGTAATTCAGAAATTGTTTATTTCATTGAATCTAAGACACCATTGATTTTAAGCACTGTCATTTTATGCACTTCTACACTGTCAGTTACACCTTAACATGCTATCACTTATAGGATGCATCCCAGTTCCAAAGATGTTCAAAAGTGAAAAAAAGAAAATGTTTCTTTTAGAAGTAATGCAATATGACAGTTAATGTAGAGAACATTTTGTTATAAAACACCAAGAACTTGTTAGCTGTCAGTTATTGAGAAAGGCTTTACAGGGTTCCTGCTAAATAAAACATGTTTTAGGACACAATTATTTCACAGGCCTTTAACCTTATGTCAGTTTCTTAAAGTTATATCAAGATAATCTGTAAAGAAATGTTAATTAAAATATACTTTAAATGAAATTAATATGGCTGAATCATGTTTACTGAGCAAATAAATATTATAATTAGAACTTTTCCACTACTTTTGAAAATTAGAATTCTGACCTATGATCTAGAAAAACTCTGAGTTTGCTTTCTTTGTTGAAGACACTTGCTGTCATACAAATGAAATTTAAAATTAATGCACTAGTGACACATCACCTACTAGTGACATATCACAATAGAAACTCTAGACATGTACTGCATCCACAGAGGAGGCTTCATGAGATGAAACTAATGGAGAAGTATCTTGAGGTCATGAATTATTGTTCGTGATATCAAGAGAGCATCATCGTCTCCCATAGGTGACAAACATAAGGTGTGTAACATCTCATAGTCATAGGAACTCTAAGGCAAATGAAACGGACCATTGTAAGCCTTATTTCCCAATATGGAATGATATTTAGACAAATGAAACATGGCAACAGTGGAAGATTTAGCTCAAGTGTAATTGCCAAAACTTACTGAACTCTTCCGGAAGTCATCAGCCAGACATTAAAAGCACCCATGTGGCCTGATGATTATCTGCCACCCAGAGAAGAAATTGAGCAGGACCTCACGAGAATGGGTTTGACTGATTGGATGACCTGATTTCCTTTTGGGCTAACAACTCTTCCAACTGCTAGACAAGGCTTTTAGCCCACCTGTTGGAACTTTTCCTACCAAGTACATAGCCAAACACTCAAAGGATTAGTACTGACCAGGGAATCATTACAGAGCCTTTGTAACTGAAAGGCAGGATTTATTCCTGAGCTATGCTTTTATTTCTTTTTTCTTTTTGATACATAGTATTTTTATTTTCCTGAATGATTTATTAAACTAAATCAAGTTCTTGCCCAAGCAATGAAATTGTAAAATATCAGTAACTATATCTGCTACAACGATTCCTTCTCTGTAGTGGGGCTTCTAACATTTCTATAATAAATAAACGCCATTTGACTGTTGAGGACCTCACTTTCTGTTTACCAGATGTAATTTTGTCTTTATTAGTGCAGACAAGTCAACCAAATCAACACTTTCTTCTGTCTGATCAGCTATAGTTCTATAAACTCAAACAGTAGAGCTCTAAGACTATTGGCATTCCTATATATCCAACCAACCCAGTGTTTTGGATGATAGCCTGAATTATTAAAAATAATGTAGATATGGTACAAAAAGTTTGGATCCTGTAGGTATGAGCAAACTATGACCCGCAGGCCAAATCAAGCCTGCTGCCCATTTTTGTACAGGCTATGTACAAAGAATGATTTTTACATGTTGAAATGTTTACATAGTAAATGGTTATACAAGTATACCTACTTAATAGCCTTGATTTGCCTCTTGACCCAGAAAAACTAAGCTCTTAACTATCTGGTTCTTGACAAAAAAAGTTGGTTGACCCTGATATAGAACATCAGTGTTTATATTAAGCTTTTGTAGGCCTCAGGCCTTGATTCCTGGAGGCTGCTGAAACTGCTGCTGCTAGACCAATGCAAAGTGTACCATGACTACCAGCTACACAGCCTCGATCTCTTTCCCAAGTCTCCGCAAAACAAATCCCTGGCCTTCTAATTAGGGAAAATCTGTGCTTACCCTGCATAGATGCCCCAGGTCCCATTAAAATGAAAAGTTACACAGTGGTACCTAGGCTCTGTAGCTCTCAAATTCCCAATTCAAAGATTCAGTCACACAATTGTATTCCTCTGCAGAAGCAGAGTCTGTAATGGGTCTGTATAGGGCAGTCGTCTAATTGTTATTTCTATGAACTCTTCCTTCTGTAGCTTATCAATGTACTAAGCAGAGATAGGAGACAGATGCATATCATGACATCCAAGCAGCTCACTCTGGGCATGGCTATTAGAATCACACTTCGTTGCTCCTTTCCTGTGTATTACTAGCCATAAGCTTATCCTCATGTTTCAATCTAGCCCAGCATCTCCCCACCCAGAACAAATTTGTTTTTATCCATTTCCTATAAAGGAGCGAACACTTTTTATTTTGATAGTGAACTTTGGTTTGTGTCCTTAATAGATCTGCTCTTACAAGGGCACAAGGCTTGAGTCTTAAATTGTTTAGCTAATGAGGGTGAGTACAATGACTGAAATATCACAACTACCTGGTATGTGAAAGGTAGACTTTTGTGTCAGACACCCATACAGCTCCTAATCATCTTTAGCTGGAGGCAATCTTCCGAAGGCCGTATCTAATAAAGTTAGCAGAGCCAGGTCTGGGGCTCTACACTGATGCCAGACAGAATGTTGAAAATAGAACAAAGTCATATGACTGCAATTTTAAATAGGAAACTATACTATTAACAGGACAGTGGTGTTTATAATGCAAATATACTAGTTTGGGCTGATAATATAAAAGGTGAAGCAAACTGAATTTTAAAAATTAGATGACAATGAAGCTGAAATATACATTAGGAAAATCTGCTGGGTCTGTTTTATATGCATAATCAAAGGGATGACCCTTAAAAAAAAAAAGAAAAAATAGAATATATTAACTAAAATGTAGCATCACTTAGACAACACTTGATGAGTATCTAACTGCTTTCATGCCTTTGTGAAAGAGTATAACAAATACAAAGGAAAGCAATCAAATTGATTTTACTGCCGTCTATGAGGTAACCCCAACTTTACCCACAAACTAGCTGAGATTAGATACCAAGTACAAGAAAATAAAACAAGATTTAAGTTTCAAAAATAAGTTTAACTTGAGAATTGACTGAAAGGTCACAGATTACATCACTACATGCTCATTTAATCAACCATCAATTTCAGTACTTGTGAAACTGGTAAGAGCAAATCTTTTCCAAATACTCTTGTACATCTAACTGTTTTTTATAAACCATGTTTTTTATAACCCATGTCTGTAAAACAGAATGAAGAGAAAAAATCATTCAGGAGACAAGCTGCTCACATGGGCAAGTAAACTGTCAGGGACCTTGTCAAACTTTAACCACTGGTTACTATTGAATTGCCAATGACAGTTGGTTCCTCATATTCCTTCATGGAATATGATAAGTGAAAAAGTGGTCATTAACCACAGAGAAACAATCAACTTGCCAACTGTGTGCTGCTCTGAATCTTAACAGCGAAGAGTTAAACACTCAAGTGGAAAATATCACAAGATAGAAGAGTGCCACCTTCTGTTCTCCATCGGAATGCTGAATCATTTATCAAAATGATAAAGAAGAAAGAAAAATAACTATCAAGACTTGAGCTCTAGCAGGGATCCTATTAGAGGAAATTAAAACATTCCAAGAAAAAAAGATTTCTGCCTTAAAAATCATCTCAGAGTTCTTCATTTGTATTCAAAGATGATGACTGCTTTCTTATAGAAGTAACAAATACTCCTTATAGAAGTATTCCCTGTAAATAAGAGACAATAGAATACTTTCTTTTCCAGATCAGTTTGAGACTCCATTAAAATGGTCTTTGCAACACCACTACATCACAGGTAAAGTTCCTAGTTTGAAAGATTCCCTCTAAAGTTACCTGTTTTATTTCTATATATTTTTAATTAAAAAACATCTACTCCTACAAACAACAGATAGGCATCGCATTTTCTGCAATTCAAACTTATTCTTCAGTTAACCACTGAAGCTTATGATAAGGCAGTTCTATTTGCCATTATCCCATATAATCTGAAAAAGGAAAACATGTTTTTACAGTGATTTTAATGATCCAGTGGAAAAACACTCCTTACACAAAAAACATTCTTTCAAATATAGCTTTCTTAAACTGTAATCATCAAGGTCATGACCGGGATTAAAAAGGAGCTTTCAAAATAATTAGGTTTTTCTTTTCAAAATAAAATTTTCAACTTACATGTGATACAATTATACTGAGCAACGAGAGTCATGTGTTTTTAATCACTTGTATTTAATTACCTATAATCTCCCTTTTGCTGTGTGCTTCTGCCTAGGAACAATAAACAATCTTCCACAATTTTTTAAAATATTGCTCTATTTGGGTCTGTACTCAGATATCATTACTACCCAGGGCCAGAATACCCATTGGCCATTGTGTATGCTCAGCTCTGTTGAGGGTTCAGTGACCCACTTTCAATGAAAGCAGAAGATGTTGAAATGCACTGCAGGTCAGAGAATAGCAAAGAGAAACAAAATATTCAATTTTTTAATATTTGTCATTGCAGAATGTATTTCTTCATGGACAAAGGATGATTCTAGGTAACATTTCTTGGATAACATTAAGGAAAGATTATACTGGAGGATGAAAATACTACAAATTCAAAGGCAAGTATTAAATAATTTATGGTTGCCCTGCCTCTTATGGATGCAGCTTCCATTCTCTTTGTACCGCAGAATCTCCATATCAGACACACTAAGTGATCTCGCTTAACCAAATTCTGACTTTAGGTCTTGCAAAACTTGGCATCAACATATTCCCAAGGTTGTCGGTTTGGTTTTATGAACAGCAAAAAGAACCAGAGAATTCAAGTGTATAGAAATATATTTACAATAATCAAATTCTGGCTTTATTTAAAAAATAAGGTTTACCTCCCAACCCTTTGCCTCCTCATCTATGAAACCAAAAGAAACATTTCAAAGAAAAAAAAAAAAGGCTTAAGGGGTTTAATTTAAGATAGACAATTAAGAAAGGACAACAGAAAGAAGTAAACAGAATTTTTGGAAGCTACAAGGCAGATGGACATGAAAAAATCCAATGCTCAACAGTTAAAAAAAAAACAACTTGTGGTCTAATCAAGCCATGGCACACACTCACAGTAATGAAATGGATGAAATGCACTGCAGCTACTCATAGCATAGATAAATCTAATGGTCATAATATTCATCAAAGAACAGAGACAAATGATTATTATAATCAATTTTTTACCAGTCTCAAGCTCAAAAAGGGACAAAACGGAAACATATTACTTAGAGAAGCATTCATAGGCAGTAAAAATACAAATAAAAGCAAGAAAGTGATTATCAAAAGTATGAGACAAGGAACTGCCTTCAAAGGAGAAGGTAGTAAAATCACTAACAGATATACAGGGACTTCTTTGGAGCCAGCATTGTACTATTTATTGACCCAACTAGTGGTTAAACTACTGTCACTTTAAAGTTGTTATACAACACATAAATACTTTATATTCCATTCTATAAGTGTTCTATATCATTATTTAAAGGTTACAAGCAAGAGGCAGATTAAGTGAAGTAAGACATTCAAAATTATGGTGTAAAAACATCCCTTTTCCCAATATAGATTTCTGTACCCAGCCAATTACCTGTCAAACATCAAGGTAACACAAAGATTTCACACATTCCAGGTCTCAAAAAAGTATTTCCCACTTACCTTCTCTCCAAAAGCTACTGGTATTTCAAAAGCAAAGCAACAAAACTGTGGTGATTACTACAGAGAAAATCAGCATTTGACCAAAACATTATATGGTTCACCTGTGAAAAGTATGACATGGCCCTAAAGATGTAAGGACTGAGTTTAAATACAACCAATATTGGTACATATGCCTAACAGAAAAATTGAGGAGAAATGATTAAATCTTTCTTTCATAATAAAAAATTCACTGCTAATACCTACTTTAATTTCCTATCACTGGTAAAACAAATTATCACAAATTTAGCAGCTTAAATCAACATAAATTGAGTATCTTACAGTTCTGGAAGTCAGAAGTCCAAAATGGATCGCACTGGGACAAAACCAACGTGAGCAGCAGGTCTGCCGTCTTTCCCAGAGGTCCTAGGGAAAACTCGGCTCTCTTGCTTTTTCCAGTTTCTACATGCCGCCCCTTTTCCCTCAGCTTCAAAGCGAGCAACGGCCAGAGCGTCCTTCTCACAACGCACCATCCTAACACTGACTCTTTTGCCTCCCTCTTCCACATTTAAAGGAAGCTGTGATTACATTGGACCCACCTGGATAACCCAGGTTACTCTTTATTTTAAGGCCAGCGGATTAGCACCTGCAGTTCCATCCATTACCTTAATTGCCCCTTGCCCCTAGCAACATACTCACTGTTTCTGGGGATTAGAATGTAGACATATTTGGTGGCCATTATTCTGTCTGTCACAATATGTAAAACTGAAAATCAAGCATGTTATTTTGAAATGTAGAGGCAAATGCCAAAAGAACTAACTGGAGATGTTGAAAATGATTGCATCTACAGAGAAAAACTTGAGAGTGGTGAGGGGTGGGGCACGCAACTACCATACTTCATCATAAGACGTGTAAAACAACGTGGTTTTTTAAATTGCATACAAGATAAACTTCCCTAAAATTAAAAAAAAATCATATAGTTCTGTTTCTCTTTCCTTCTACTCTAGTACCCATCAGAGGCATCCACAATATAGGCTTCTAGAATCATTATTACAAACCAGAGTTTGAACGTGAGGGCTTTGATTTGCAAGATGCATGTTTCCGTTGACAGAAAAAAACCTCCTTGAGTCTGAAGGAGAGACACTGAAGGAAGCTCAGCACTGATGTATTTTTGTCATAAAAATAGCCTAGAAAGAGTGTGAGGAAAAGTTAAATGAGCCTTTTTCCAGGAGGCCAGGTGAGATTAATCTGGCTAAGAGGGAAAGGGTAATTGAGCTGTGAGTTCTAGAACAAGACACTAATAATCTGGTGGGGGTAGGGAGAGCACATATGTGGTAAGAAGAAAATCAGCCCCATCCAGAGTTCACACCAGGGAAGTCTGTGCAAGTAGAAGCAAAGCCTACAAACTGCCCATCACCTATCCTGTGATAAAGAAACATCTTCGCTGATCTAGCTGCCATCTGGTGACTGCCTTCCATCAACACCCTTGGATTGGCCAGGAGAAGTGACATGAATTATTGCCCCATTATTTTCCTGAACCTGTAAACTGCCCCATGGTGAGACCCCCAGGACACTCATTATGTCCCCTCAAATAGACACTGCTGAATCACCCACATTACACTATTGCTGCCTTTGGAAAATGATTTTTCATAGCCTGTCTCATCCTTGTATACATCTGACAATCACACTTTATTTCCCTATCATAACAGTTCCCACCTACTGTACAACGGTCTCATTCCTTTCTTATCCATATCCCTTGCTAGAAATCCTGTATCTCATCTGTCATATTCCCAGCCATCACACAGGTCCTGAGGCAGGAGGTACTTAACAGATACTCACATAATGAATAAGTGAAATACAGAATATGCTTATCATGTTTGGATCTAAAACTTGTCCCCAAGCTGGTATACTGAATGGTCTGAGATTTCTTTTCGTACAAAGAATCAGTTGGGAATAAAGTAAGAGGATGTTCATTTAGGCTGAATGGCTATAACAAATGACCTCAAAAAATATTGAAGTTGGTTTACAAATTGAATCACTCCTCTGTTAGAGATGTGTATCACAAGTATTGCTCAGAAGTCAAACAGACTAGGTTCTAATTTTTTCTTTGTCAGAAACTATCAGTGTGACATTGAGTTAATCTTTTTGTGTGACTTAATTTCCTCTTGTAAATATGGGTGAAATAATACAAACTGCATAGAATTGTTGTATTAATGAGATAACATATATTTAAAAATACTGCATAGATGTATATATGTAGCAGCAAAACGTATTATGTGAGACTTTGTGATAATATAGAAGGGTGAGGAACTCTGTTATCAACTAGCAACACAACTCTTCAATATTTATAAAACCATCCCTAATTATAGAAATAAATGGTTAACCATATGCATATTAATTTATTTAATGAAAACACATTTTATAATTCAATTTATTTGATATATATTGCACCATTTAAGAAAGATATTTAATAATTTCCTTTAAATTTAATAGTGCATTACTTCCTTATAAAAGAAACTTAAAATTAACACATGAAAGCTAGGAACTTGAAATTATGGCTACTATCCCAAAGTCTGAGAAAAACAAAAGGTTCAAATATCAAAGTAGAAGAAAAAAATTTTAAAGCAACATTCAATATTTAGGTCTGCTTTCAGTATTCAAAAAATAATGTCATTTTTTTAGCTATTTTGTCCAAATGAGTTTACATATGTAGAATATTAAGTTATCTTCCAATTTGGTTCAGATGGGATTATAATTGGTATAAAATGAAAGCTAGTATGCCAAATACATATTCAGAGCCCAAAAGATTTAATCAATATTATGGAATAGCTGTATAACCATCAACATACACCAAAAGGAATTCTTTCCACCAGCTATAAACATACAGCTCTGCAAAGAAATGTGCAGAGATTTTATCTTTAAGATAATTCTAATATTGGAAGAAAGCAAGTGGATCCAACAGTTTTATTAAAAGGCTGTACAGGGCTTCCCTGGTGGCGCAGTGGTTGAGAGTCCGCCTGCCGATGCAGGGAACACGGGTTCGTGTCCCGGTCTGGGAGGATCCCACATGCTGCTGAGCAGCTAGGCCCGTGAGCCATGGCCGCTGAGCCTGCGCGTCCGGAGCCTGCGCTCCGCAACGGGAGAGGCCACAACAGTGAGAGGCCCACGTACCGCAAAAAAAAAAAAAAAAAAAAAAAGCTGTACATTCTACAAAGTTTACAAAGTACATATAAATTATGCACTTTGACTTTGTCAACCTTAAAATTCTTCAGTATCTCTAATGCTTAGACACCCCTAAGCAGGGGCATTCCTAGGCAAAGTGTGCAGCTCCTTGTAGTAAAATTTCTACTTTCCTCTTTACCTGCTTTGATGGCCTCCTGCTCAGATTCCCAGGCCATTTGTCTCTCTTGCTCAAAGCTTCTTATCCAGCTTATTACAGGGTTAATGCTGTGCCAGGCCCTGGGCTAAGCCCTTTCTACGCATTATCCCAAATCACCTTCACAACAAGTCTGTGAGGCAATTAAATGTCATGCCACATGAAAACTGTGGCTTAAATAATTTCCCCAACATTCAGACACTTGCTAAGTGGTGGAGTCCAGGCTTGTAGCCGAAGTCCACACTCTTAATTACCACTCTGTGATTTTCAAATCTTTTCTTAGCTTCAGAACAAAGTCTCATTCAGAAGCTCAATACGTACAATAGATAAACTTGAACCAAACCCATTTGGTTGAATGAAGGTGAGGGGTTGAAGATCTAAACTTATTCCTTTGTTGCACGCCTTCAACAGGATGTCCAAGGAGACCAGGTTAAAAACCACTGCTCCCAATCTTTCCTTCACCCAAAATATACCTGACTGGGCCAGTTCCCTCTCAGGGCATCAATCTGAAACTGTTGCATTCTTCAGTGGGATACCCAGCAAACACCTCTTGGGCTGTGTCACATCTCCCTTTAACCTAGAGCTGTGGGACAGAGTTTAGACACCTGACCCTTCCAGGTTCCTACCAAGCCCCGAATTTCCCCACCACTGTGGGAGTGCACCATATCTACCTGCAAGCAAAACCCAGAAGGCACAGGGAGTTAATGCACCCAGGGCAAGCTTCAAGCCGTAAAGGACAGGATCGGATGGACGAAAGTGAAACTGCACGTAAAACTGACCAGCTTAAGCTGGTTTTGCCGCCTCAAATAGGTTGTCGATTAATCAAACCTTGCGTTATTTTATAGCAACAGCACTGCACAGGTGCAAGACAGGAACCCATGTCTCCAGGATGACCCCAGAACCAAGAACCTTCAGTCTACAGAGCTTAAGAATAGAAATGTTGCCACTGGAGCCCTTTACGAAGCGAAAAGTCCTTCAGTAAAGAAAATCTGGCTTCCAGAAGCCCGACTATCTTATATGGACTGATTCAAGACTAGACAATTAGCTTCCAAGTTTGAAATTCCCCTAACCCCTTAAATTTTGCCCCAAACCCTGGATCTGGGAGACAGATTTGAGACCCTTGCCTCCTGTTTCCTTGCCTGTCGACCTTGCAATAAAGCTCTTCCTCAAAAGCCGGTGCTGTGGTGTGTGTCTATGCACGTCGGACCGTGATCCCTGTTTAGGAGCAAAATCTCCAACCTCCTGTTTCCCAGATAGACTTCTCATAGTTGAAGGCCCCATGGCCTGAGGCAGTAATCTCTGTAATAACACGCCTACATTGACTTCTCTTTTTCTCTCTACTCTCCCTACTCCCTTACTCTTGAATCCTGGTATCACCTCACAAATAAACAGCCTTGCCCAAGTCCCAGCCTCCAGAGGACTCAGTCCAAGTCAGAACATTCTGAAGTCTATGCATCAACCTTAAAACCATAGCAATCAGCACCAAGCGGCACCATAACAGGACTGTGAGGGAGAGAAGCAGCAACGGAGCTGTTGTCGTGCTTTTCCACCACTCTTGACATCCATCTTCCCACTTCTCACCTGCCTCGCTAATGATGCAACTTCCCCCAGGGGAAAAACTGCAGGGGAATTATAAACATAGAAATTTTTGTTGATGGATAAGTTTTGTTCTATTATATCTCTGAAATAAAATTAATATTCCTATATCATGATATTACTCTGTTATAACTTAAAAAAATTATGTGGAAATTAAAACAAGAATATTCTTTTCCAGTTCTAACCATGCAGTAGATACAACTGAATTGCAAAGCACAGCTTAGTCTAGACCCTAGAAATCTCTGGAGAAGGCAGAGAAATGTCCTGGAAGCTGAGTCAGCTAACCCCTCCTCAGGACTAGATTCTTCAGGCCACTAATACTACAGGCTCTCACTTCCCTGAACAATTTATTAGACTCTTATTGGTAAATATTTAATTTCAGAAGATCGGACATATAAATCAATAGGTACAACTTATGCCAAATACTAAATCAGTAGTGATAATAAAAGTTTCTACAGAAATTTTTGTAGAAATTTTTTTATTTTACTCATCAAAGAAAGTAAAATCATTTGAGTTGATAAGACCAAGAAAAGCTCCTAAAAGGAAATGTGACTTGATCTGGGCTAGGACCTGAAACAAAAGCAAAGAGAGGAGGGCATCCCAGGCTGGGAAGTGGAAGGTGAGAGTATAGAAAAGAGTGATGTGACGAAAGGCACTGGAAGGCATGCAGTGATGCATGGAACCAGAACACCCAAATCACTGGCATGATTGCCCTAAGGACGATCTGAATTGGGATCTGTTGTTAAAATGAAAGCTACAAATGTGAATGCAGAGCCCCTAATGCAGCAGTTCAAGATTAGAAAGTGAAGCTTTCAGAAAACTATGGATAAACTCAACTATTTTAAAGTCTTTTCATATTTGCGCCCAGATCTAAGTAACTGCTTACAGAATCAGAATTTATTTTTACAGATTTATATTTGTAAAATATAGATTTGTTTTATTTTTAGAGCAAGCCTCAATATAAAATTAAAATTTTTAAATTTAAATATTTGAACTCAAACATGAAAACAAATTTTAACACTCAACATATATAATAAAATTGAATACTCCCAATTCATCTATGCTTTCTGTCTTATTTTTCATGCCCATTTATACATAAAGAATCAAATTTTTAAATTACTAAATATGTACCATTCTCAAGGTTGAGAGGCTACAAAAATAAATAGTTCTGGAAAAACATATATAGAATCATTTTAAAAAATACCTCATGGATTTTGATATTTTGAGTTGATATCAATAATTCCAAAATCAATTATATTCTAATTCACTTGCTTTTCTTAGAAGTTTTCATTATTTATCTTTCTAGTTTAGTTCAATATGGTTTCTTCAATATTTAACTAATATTTAACTTTTTTCACCTACTTAAAAAATGAAAATTATTTGAAATATTTAGCTGAGTTAAAAAAAGAATGTTTCAAACAAAATATCTGACATTATAAACAAAGTTGTTTTGAAGAACTCTTTTAGAAAAACATTTGTGCTTTGATTTATAAATGGAGAAATAGCATATGTTTTTTAACCAAATTAGATGACTTTAAATGGGGCTTCTATGTATTTATTCTAATTTGCGTAAGAAATGTGACTATCAATACCTCTCCCCTACCTTATCCTTACTCAGAAATAGTGGCATGAGGATCATTTTCACTTTTTGACAGGCTTCATTTGAAATCTTGTCTCATGATCACTTCTAAAAATATCATTTGTTTCAGGCAGGAAGAAAGAAGGCAGAGATGTCACTGAAGTGGCAAGCTGGTCGTGCAGATATCTGTGTTCCGTACAACCACTTGGGGGACATTCAGTCAAGAATCCTGTGTTCACCTGCATCTCCCAAAACTTACTTTTGGACATTGCTCATAGAGTAACCTAAGTTAGGGTAACTAATGAGCTAAGCAAATTATATGGGCCCAAATAAAGAAGAAATTAATTTAAATAAGTCCAAATAAATACAGCATTGTGTCAAAACTTTTTAATAATGATAAATAACCACTAATGAGAAAGAATATTTTCTAAGCTCCATGAAGATAGAGATTATGCTTATTTCATTGAGTAATATAGATCTACACCCAGACATAAAACATGCTTCATAAATATTTGTTGACTTATTTAATTAACTTATTTGATGTTGGTTTACAGAGGATCTGTTATTTATCTCCCTGATAAAAATTCTATAATTAAATCTACAAACTTTTGCTTGACAATTTTAAAATGAGAATAAGAAGATTCACTGCTTAATGAGCCATGGAGCTGTGATGGAACAGTATTCATCCCTGAAGTAGAGGTGGGTGTGCAAGAAGATCAGAATGCTTGGGTGGTTGGAAGGATTCTCCCCTCCCAGGGCACAGATAAACAGAAAGTTTGAGCTCCTCTTTTCTAGGCTCTCAGCAAACGTCCCTATCTGTTCATCTCATTTTCTTTTGACTGCAAAAGAGTACAGCTGACTGAGGCTTCAGTTTTCTTAAGTTACACTCACACTTATTCATGACTTCTTAATTCTACACCCCAGTAACCCCAAGTCTCTCAACAACATATTTAGAAACCGTTTCTTGGATGGCATCCTCATTTGGCTAATCTCATCAATGTATTCACTCCTAATACTTTTATACTTCAAGTTCAGTCACTACTATGTCTGATGTTCTGTTAAGGCAACAGTTTTGAATAGGCAATAGCAAGCATATGAGGTGAGATATAGTATTAGCTTCTTAGCTATGGTACTAAAATAAACCTCAAGGCTCATTTTAATGTAATATTCACTTTTATATATTTTATTATATTAAGATATGTATCATAAAATCATAATGAGAGGTCTTAGAATTTTGAAAATTTTAAGAATTTTGACATGAGTACATAAAGGCATGTTTAGGATATCCTCTATACGAAAGTAAACTAAATGGGAATATATTTTTCCATTTGCTATTTATTCAAACTCTTTTCTATTTGTTTCTCCTCTCTTTACCTTTTTTTTGGGGGAGGGTGGGGGTTGTGGTATTCAGTAACCAGTAAAGCCATACAGTAGACAAAAAAGAAAAATAAAAGGGTTTATCTAACTATAATTCATTGTTTTAAGAGCTCATTCTCAAGTTATACATTAGTCCTATTATTGTGTTCATTTTTTGAACATTTTTCTTGCTTAACTTAAAGCAAGAAATTGACTTAAAACAATAAGTGAATTTCTTTCTATCTAATAATTGTCTCTATAGCAATTGTTCTATTTTCTACAATACTGTATAGCTTTTTTAAATATCTGAAAAGTAATTTCTAGATCTTAAAATGACTAAAATTACAGTTTTAATTTCTATTTTAGCATACGATGCAAGTTAGTGCCATATTTGTATAACCTGTCAATTTTCTATTATATGAACTATATATCATATGAACATTCCCCAGTGACTCCAAATGGTTAAATGGAGTCTGCCAAAGTGTTACAGTGAATAAATGAAATACACACACAAATCTGTAGCAAGAACAGAGGAGAAATCATCTGTTACAGATACCCACCTCCAAAGGGAAGAATCTCAGGATTACTTCCCTCTGGTTTGGAATAGCACCACCTCCAGTCAATTTCACTACCATTAGCTGCAAAATGCCCCCAAACCAACTGACCATGGATGGGTCTATTTTGTATATTACAACTTTACCATTGGAGAAAGTTTGCCAATCCACACTATTCTTTCTAGCAGTAGTTAAGGTACAGTGCCAGCATGTTCCTGAGATGATGCCACAGGAATATGAACCATGTTATTGGCATGGTGAAAAATACTTGTTTTCCAGGTTGTTTTTGCCCCTAAGAATGGATCAAATCACCCCCAAAACTATAGAAAAACAGTAATTTATATGCAACTTATTAGTACAGATCTTCCTCAACTTATGTTGGTGTTACATCTCGTTGAACCCCACTGTAAGTTGAAAGTATTGTAAGTCGAAAATTCATTTAACACACCTAACCTACCGAACATCACAGCTCAGCCTAACCTACTTTATTTTTTTTTAAACATATTTATTGGAGTATAATTGCTTTACAATGGTGTGTTAGTTTCTGCTTTACAACAAAGTGAATCAGTTATACATATACATATATCTCCATAACTCTTCCCTCTTGCGTCTCCCTCCCTCCCACCCTCCCTATCCCATAACCATAACCTACTTAAAACATGCTCAGAATACTTACATTAGTCTACAGTTGGACAAAATCAACTAACACAAAGCCTATTTTATAATAAAGTGTTGAAGATCTCATGTAGTTTATAGACTATCTTACTGCAAGTGAAAAACAGAATGGTTGTATTGGTACAGAATGGCTGTAAGTATATTGGTGGTTTGCCCTTGTGATTGTGTGGCTGACTGGGAGCTGTGGCTGCTGCCACTGCCCAGCATCAGGAGAGAGTATCATACCACATATCACTAGCCTGGAAAAGAGCAAAATTGAAAGTACAGTTTCTCCTGAATGCGCATTGCTTTCACACTACCATAAAGTCGAACAATTGTAATCTTGAACCTACGTAAGCCAAGGACCATCCGTACACATATGTACATATATCTCACACATGTTTAAAAAATAAAATCCTTGACACTCTCACACCCGGTCTAGCTTATTGGTTCATTTATTTACAGAAAGTCTCCCTATCAAAAATGATACTTCTCGGGCTTCCCTGGTGGCGCAGTGGTTGACAGCCTGCCTGTCGATGCAGGGGACACGGGTTCGTGCCCCGGTCTGGGAAGATCCTACATGCCGCGGAGCGGCTGGGCCCGTGAGCCATGGCCGCTGAGCCTGTGCGTCCGGAGCCTGTGCTCCGCAACGGAAGAGGCCACAGTAGTGAGAGGCCTGCGTACCGCAAAGAAAAAAAATTAAAAAAAAAAAAAGTATATATATATATATATATATATATATATATATATATATTACATGCCTATAGAATATTTTTAAATGATTTGCATACTGGGACACAATATTCATGGCAAATGTTTCAAGCTTCTCTTGTGGATGCTTTCTTGAGCTCATTAAAGGCTCCTCTGCTGGGCCCTTCTGACTTCAAATCCCATAATACAGATTGTATATTCTGTTCCTTTGCTGGTCTGCACATGGTTGTCTGGCTGTCATTCTACACAGACTTTTACCATCAGAATCCCCTCACTTTCTCTTTTGGGCAAGACCAAAAACAGATCTATCCTGCAAGCTCTCTCTTGTGAGATCTACCTCTGGTCCACAGGAAACACTCACAATTCCTTTATTCTATTAAACTTTGGGGTAAAAGCTGACTTCCATCCTACAATCATAGACTACATTAGCTTATCAGGTATGAGTCAGGCAGCGACCTCAACTCTTGTTTCCCCCTTTTTGTCTGAGATGTAGGTAGGGATTCACAGAATGACAACAGCACTCTACCAAGAAAATTTTCTTACAAAGTCCTTCTCACTCTTATCTGACTATTTCTATATCCTTGATCTGGCCAAGAAATCCAAGAGTCATAAGTATGCTTCTAGATATTTTTCTTTGTAACTTCAGAATATGAGGATTTAGCTCACATTCACTTTGGCACTGAAAATTAATTGTATTGACGACTTAGGAAAAATTGAGGCAGGAAAGATCTTCACACTTTCAACTGAAATATATGTTGATCAGAAATCAACATAACTTTCTCTGATGAACTAAAACTAGGCAAGCCCAAGCACAGAATACAATAGAAAATTCTATATATATAGTATATATAGTATGGCACAACTTCAAAAATAAAAAGAAGAAAGGTGAGGAGGAATAGGAAGAAAGGAGAAGAAGCAATAGCAAGATAACCATAGTATGCCAGGAAATGCCCATAGCATTCCTGAAGATACTTCTTTACAAGAAACAGCTTTGGACCAACCATTCAGCAGATCACATGCAGCAACAGATTTCACAAGACAAGCGCAGTCGCCTCAAAACAGGATTTTCTCTCTACGTGGTGAAAAAAACATAGAAACCCATCTTTCATCAGGATTTCTAATTATCCAAACCCAACTGAAATTCAGCGAGCTAGGGAACTGTTTACCCAGTCCAATAATTCAGCTTCCTGGGGGCACAAAGCAGAGTGGAAAAGAGTGGGAAATAGATCTAGAAGGATAAATGAAAGGTGACCAGCCCATTAATGAAGTTTGTGGAAAGTTTCTAATGCAATTAAGATCCTAGAACTAGAAATCAGAATTTAGCATTTGCAACAGAAATATGTCACCTAACGTCTACCTATGCACCAGCCAGTATTACAGTCACCAGGTAATATGTTATAATGACAAGGGCCATCCAGACTTTATTTCCTGAATGGAAGTTTAAAAGTTCAGTCAATCTGGAAAATAAAATATATGCTCATTCATGTGAAATAGTCACACTAATTCTTCTTTGATGATAGTGCACCAATTAAAGGATGACACATTTTAACAATTTAAGCAAGTTGAAGATTCATGACCTTAAAACTGTCAAACACTTGGATCATTTTCACCTCATAGTAATGGGGCTAATCTAGCCCATGCAAAACAATGGAAACAGAATAGAAAAGGAATTCTTTTAACTAAGGTTTCGTATCTGCAGAAATCAGGAAAATATATAAAGCAAAGGCACATAAGAAAATGAATATCAAATAAATAATCTGGAAGCCAAGAAGGTGACAAAAAGTAGAAAATAAGGAGCACATAGGGAGTAATCCACAGTAAATGCCTCTAACAGATCTGGTTTTCTAGGGCTTTGAAGAAAAACGAAGTTTTGGCCAAATTACAAACCTTATAGAATTGAGTTTATCTGAACAATTGAAAAAGAGAGAGCAAAAGAGAAGATGCCTGATGGCGTTCCTTTTCACATGACACCTGACTATACTTCATGAAATTAGCTTCCAATAGATTTACCAGTATCCGTTCAATAAATTTACATTTGCTTGAAACACTTAAGTGATACATACTTCTTACAAGCAAACAACCAGTGTAACTAGGATATCCAATGACTACTACTATAATTTCTATCCTATCAAAATTTATTGGAAACCTAAATTAAAATGGATCATAGACCTAAATGTAAGCTAAAATCATAAAACTTTTTGAAGAAAACATGGGAGAAAATTTTTGTGACCTTGGGTGAGACAAAGATCTTTTAAATACAACAGCAAAAATTCAGTCCATAAAAAAAGATAAATCAGACTTCTTCTAAGTTAAAAACTTTTGCCCATCAAAAGACACTGTTAAGGGGGAGCTTCAAGATGGCGGAAGAGTAAGACGTGGAGATGAACTTCCTCCCCACAAATGCATCAGAAATACATCTACACGTGGACCAACTCCTACAGAACACCTACTGAACGCTGGCAGAAGACCTCAGACCTCCCAAAAGGCAAGAAACTCCCCACATACCTGGGTAGGGCAAAAGAAAAAAGAAAAAACAGAGACAAAAGAATAAGGATGGGACCCGCACCAGTGGGAGGGAGCCGTGAAGAAGGAAACGTTTCCACACACTAGGAAGGCTCTAGGCAGGCAGTGACTGCGGGTGAAGGAGGGGGAAAGCTTCGGAGCCACGGACGGGAGCGCAGCAACAGGGGTGCGGAGGGCAAAGTGGAGAGATTCCCTCACAGAGGATCGGTGCCGACCAGCACTCACCAGCCCGAGAGGCTTGTCTGCTCACCCGCCGCCACGCGCGGGGCTGGGAGCTGAGGCTCGGCCTTCGGTCGGATGCAGGGAGAGGACTGGGGTTGGCGGCATGAACACAGCCTGAAGGGGGCTAGTGCGCCACAGCTAGCCAGGAGGGAGTCCAGGAAAAAGTCTGGAGCTGCCGAAGAGGCAAGAGACTTTTTCTTCCCTCTTTGTTTCCTGGTGCACGAGGAGAGGGGATTAAGAGCGCAGCTTAAAGGAGCTTCAGAGACGGCCGCGAGCCGTGGCTAAAAGCACGGACCACAGAGATGGGCATGAGACGCTAAGGCTGCTGCTGCCGCCACCAAGAAGCCTGTGTGTGAGCACAGGTCCCTATCCACACACCCCCTTCTGGGGAGCCTGTGCAGCCCGCCACTGCCAGGGTCCTGTGATCCAGGGACAACTTCCCCGGGAGAACGCACAGCGCGCCTCAGGCTGATGCAACGTCACGCCGGCCTCTGCCGCCGCAACCTTGTCCCGCATCCATACCCCTCCCTCCCCCGGGCCTCAGTGAGCCAGAGCCCCCGAATCAGCTGCTCCTTTAACCCTGTCCTATCTGAGCGAAGAACAGACGCCCTCAGGCGATCTACACGCAGAGGCAGGTCCAAATCCAAAGCTAAACCCCAGGAGCTGTGCAAACAAAGAGAAAGGGAAATCTCTCCCAGCAGCCTCGGGAGCAGAGGATTAAATCTCCACAAACAACTTGATGTACCCTGCATCTGTGGAATACCTGAATAGACAACAAATCATCCAAAATTGAGGAGGTGGACTTTGGGAGCAATGATATACATTTTTTTTTCCCTTTTTCTCTTTTTGTGAGTGTGTATGTGTATGCTTCTGTGTGTGATTTTGTCTGTATACCTTTGCTTTTATCATTTGTCCTAGGGTTTTGTCTGTCCGGGTTTTTTTTTTTCTTTTTTTTTAAATTACTTTTTAAAAATTTATTTTAATAATTATTTTTCATTTTAATAACTTTATTTTATTTTATGTTATTTTATTTTATTTCATCTTCTTCTTTCTTTCTTTCTTTTTTTAATCCCTTTTATTCTGAGCCATGTGGATGACAGGCTCTTGGTGCTCCAGCCAGGCATCAGGGCTGTGCCTGTGAGGTGGGAGAGCCAACTTCAGAACACTGGTCCACAAGAGACTTCCCAGCTCCACGTAATATCAAAAGGTGAGAATCTCCCAGAGATCTCCATCTCAATGCCAAGACCCAGCTCCACTCAACGACCAGCAAGCTACAGTGATGGACACCCTATGCCAAACAGCTAGCAAGACAGGAGCACAACCCCATCCATTAGTAGAGAGGCTGCCTAAAATCATAATAAGACCACAGACACACCAAAACACACCACCACACGTCGACCTGACCACCAGAAAGACAAGATCCAGCCTCATCCACCAGAACACAGGCACTAGTCCCCCCCACCAGGAAGCCTACACAACCCACTAAACCAACCTTAGCCACTGGGGACACACACCAAAAGCAAAGGGAGCTACAAACCTGCAGTCTGCGAAAAGGAGACCCCAAACACAATAAGTTAAGCAAAATCAGAAGACACAGAAACACACAGCAGATGAAGGAGCAAGGCAAAAACCCACCAGACCTAACAAATGAAGAGGAAATAGGCAGTCTAACTGAAAAAGAATTCAGCATAATGATAGTAAAGATGATCCAAAATCTTGGAAATAGAATGGAGAAAATACAAGAAAGGTTTAACAAGGACCTAGAAGAACTAAAGAGCAAACAAACAGAGTGATGAACAACAAAATAAATGAAATGAAAAATTCTCTAGAAGGAATCAATAGAAGAATAACTGAGGCAGAAGAGCAGATAAGTGACTTCAAAGCTTTTGCACAGCAAAGTTGAATCAATAGAAGAATAACTGAGGCAGAAGAGCAGATAAGTGACTGGGAAGATAAAATAGTGTAAATAACTACTGCAGAGCAGAATAAAGAAAAAACAATGAAAAGAATTGAGGACAGTCTCAGAGACCTCTGGGACAACATTAAACACACTAACATTCGAATTATAGAGGTCCCAGAAGAAGAGAAAAAGAAAGGGACTGAGAAAATATGTGAAGATATTATAGTTGAAAACTTCCCTAATATGGGAAAGGAAATAGTTAATGAAGTCCAGGAAGCACAGAGAGTCCCATACATGAAAAATCCAAGGAGAAACATGGCAAGACACATATTAATCAAACTATCAAAAGTTAAACACAAAGAAAACATATTAAAAGCAGCAAGGGAAAAACAACAAATAACACACAAGGGAATCCCTATAAGGTTAACAGCTGATCTTTCAGCAGAAACTCTGCAAGCCAGAAGGGAGTGGCAGGACATATTTAAAGTGATGAAGGAGAAAAACCTACAACCCAGATTACTCTACCCAGCAAGGATCTCATTCAGATTTGATGGAGAAATTAAAACCTTTACAGACAAGCAAAAGCTGAGAGAGTTCAGCACCACCAAACCAGCTTTACAACAAATGCTAAAGGAACTTCTCTAGGCAGGAAACACAAGAGAACGAAAAGACCTACAATAACAAACCCAAAACAATTAAGAAAATGGTAATAGGAACATACATATCAATAATTACCTTAAATGTAAATGGATTAAATGCTCCAACGAAAAGACAGACTGGCTGAATGGATACAAAAACAAGACCCGTATATATGCTGTCTAGAAGAGACCCACCTCAGAACTAGGGACACATGCACACTGAAAGTGAGGGGATGGAAAAAGATATTCCATGCAAATGGAAATCAAAGAAAGCTGGAGTAGCAATTCTCATATAACACAAAATAGACTTTAAAACAAAGACTATTACAAGAGACAAAGAATGACACTACATAATGATGAAGGGATCAATCCAAGAAGAAAATATAACAATTGTAAGTATTTATGGACGCAACATAGGAGCAACTCAATACATAAGGCAAATACTAACAGCCATAAAAGGGGAAATCGATAGGAACACAATCATAGTAGGGGACTTTAACACCCCACTTTCACCAATGGGCAGATCATTCAAAATGAAAATAAATAAGGAAACACAAGATTTAAATGATACATTAAACAAGATGGACTTAATTGATATTTATAGGACATTCCATGCAATAACAACAGAATACACCTTCTTCTCAAGTGCTAATGGAGCATTCTCCAGGACAGATCATATCTTGGGTCACAAATCAAGCCTTGGTAAATGTAAGAAAATTGAAATCATATCAAGTATCTTTTCCAACCACAACACTATGAGACTAGATATCAATTACAGGAAAAATCTGTAAAAAATAAAAACACATGGAGGCTAAACAGTACACTACTTAATAATCAAGAGATCACTGAAGAAATCAAAGAGGAAATCAAAAACTACCTAGAAACAAATGATAATGAAAACACGACAACCCAAAACCTATGGGATGCAGCAAAAGCAGTTTTGAGGAAAGTTTATAGCAATACAATCCCACCTTAAGAAACAAGAAACACCTCAAATCAACAACTTATCCTTACACCTAAAGCAATTAGAGAAAGAAGAACAAAAAAACACACAAAGTTAGCAGAAGGAAAGAAATCATAAAGAGCAGATCAGAAATAAATGAAAAAGAAATGAAGGAAATGATAGCAAAGATCAATAAAACTAAAAGCTGTTCTTTGAGAAGATAAACAAAATTGATAAGCCATTAGTCAGACTCATTAAGAAAAAAAGGGAGAAGACTCAAATCAATAGAATTAGAAATGAAAAAGGAGAAGTAACTGACACTGCAGAAATATAAAGGATCATGAGAGATTACTACAAGCAACTCTATGCCAATAAAATGGACAACCTGGAAGAAATGGACAAATTCTTAGAAATGTACAACCTTCCAAGACTGAACCAGGAAGAAATAGAAACTATGAACAGACCAATCACAAGCACTGAAATTGAAACTGTGATTAAAAATCTTCAAACAAACAAAAGCCCAGGACCAGATGGCTTCACAGGCAAATTCTTCCAAACATTTAGAGAAGAGCTAACACCTATCCTTCTCAAACTCTTCCAAAATGTAGCAGAGGGGAGGAACACTCCCAAACTCATTCTACGAATCCACCATCACCGTCATACAAAAACCAGACAAAGATGTCACAAAGAAAGAAAACTACAGGCCAATATCACTGATGAATATAGATGCAAAAGTCCTCAACAAAATACTAGCAAACAGAATCCAACAGCACTGTAAAAGGATCATACACCATGATCAAGTGGGGTTTATCCCAGGAATGCAAGTATTCTTCAATATAAACAAATCAATCAACGTGATACACCATATTAACAAATTGAAGGAGAAAACCCATATGATCATCTCAATAGATGCAGAGAGGGCTTTCAACAAAATTCAACACCTATTTATGATAAAAACCTCCGGAAAGTAGGCATAGAGGGAACTTACCTCAACATAATAAAGGCCATATATGACAAACCCACAGCCAACATCGTCCCCAATGGTGAAAAACTGAAACCATTTCCACTAAGATCAGGAACAAGACAAGGTTGCCCACTCTCACCACTCTTATTCAACATAGTTTTGGAAGTTTTAGCCACAGAAATCAGAGAAGAAAAGGAAATAAAAGGAATCCAAATCGGAAAAGAAGAAGTAAAGCTGTCACTGTGTGCAGATGACACGATACTATACATAGAGAATTCTAAAGATGCTACCAGAAAACTACTAGAGCTAATCAATGATTTGGTAAAGTAGCAGGATACAAAATTAATGCAGAGAAATCGCTTGCATTCCTATACGCTAATGATGAAAAATCTGAAAGTGAAATCAAGAAAACACTCCCATTTACCATTGCAACAAAAAGAATAAAATATCTAGGAATAAACCTACCTAAGGAGACAAAAGACCTGTATGCAGAAAAGTATAAGACACTGATGAAAGAAATTAAAGATGATACAAATAGATGGAGAGATATACCATGTTCGTGGATTGCAAGAAAGAACATTGTGAAAAAGACTCTACTACCCAAAGCAATCTACAGATTTAATGCAATCCCTATCAAACTACCACTGGCATTTTTCACAGAATTAGAACAAAAAATTTCACAATTTGTATGGAAACACAAAAGACCCCGAATAGCCAAAGCAATCTTGAGAAAGAAAAACAGAGCTGGAGGAATCAGGCTCCTGGACTTCAGACTATACTACAAAGCTACAGTAATCAAGACACTGTGGTACTGGCACAAAAACAGAAATATAGATCAATGGAACAGGATAGAAAGCCCAGAGATAAACTCACTCACATATGGTCACCTTATCTTTGATAAAGGAGGCAAGAATATACAGTGGAGAAAAGACAGCCTCTTCAATAAGTGGTGCTGGGAAAATTGGACAGCTACATGGAAAAGAATGAAATTATAACACTCCCTAACACCATACACAAAAATAAACTCACAATGGATTAAAGACCTAAATGTAACGCCAGACACTATCAAACTCTTAGGGGAAAACATAGGCAGAACACTCTATGACATAAATCACAGCAATATCTTTATTGATCCACCTCCTAGAGAAATGGAAATAAAAGCAAAAATAAACAAATGGGACCTAATGAAACTTCAAAGCTTTTGCACAGCAAAGGAAACCATAAACAAGATGAAAAGACAACCCTTGGAATGGCAGAATATATTTTCAAATGAAGCAACTGACAAAGGATTAAGCTCCAAAATATATAAACAGCTCATGCAGCTCAATATCAAAAGGACAAAAAACCCAATCCAAAAATGGGCAGAAGACCTAAATAGACATTTCTCCAAAGATATTCAGACTGCCAACAAACACATGAAAGAATGCTCAACATCATTAATCATTAGAGAAATGCAAATCAAAACTACAATGAGATATCATCTCACACCAGTCAGAATGGCCATCATCAAAAAATCTACAAACAATAAATGCTAGAGAGGGTGTGGAGAAAAGGGAACACTCTTGCACTGTTGGTGGGAATGTAAATTGATACAGCCACTATGGAGAACAGTTCAGAGGTTCCTTAAAAAACTAAAAATAGAACTACCATACAACCCAGCAATCCCACTACTGGGCATATACTCTGAGAAAACCATAATTCAAAAAGAGTCATGTACCAAAATGTTCATTGCAGCTCTATTTACAATAGCCAGGACATGGAAGCAACCTAAGTGTCCATCAACAGTTGAATGGATAAAGAAGATGTGGCACATGTATACAATGGAATATTACTCAGCCATAAAAAGAAATGAAATTGAGTTATTTGTAGTGAGGTGGATAGACCTAGAGTCTGTCATACAGAGTGAAGTAAGTCAGAAAGAGGAAAACAAATACCATATGCTAACACATATATATTGAATCTAAGAAAAAAAAATGGTCATGAAGAACCTAGGGGCAACATGGGAATAAAGGCATGGACCTACTAGAGAATGGACTTGAGGATATGGGGCAGGGGAAGGGTATGCTGTGACAAAGTGAGAGAGTGGCATGGACATATATACACTACCAAACGTAAAAAAGATAGCTAGTGGGAAGCAGCCGCATAGCACAAGGAGATCAGCTCAGTGCTCTGTGACCACCTAGAGGGGTGTGTTAGGGAGTGTGAGAGGGAGGGAGACGCAAGAGATATGGGGACATATGTATATGTATAACTGATTGACTTTGTTATAAAGCAGAAACTAACACACCATTGTAAAGCAATTATACTCCAATAAAGATGTTTAAAAAAAAAATACACTGTTAAGAAAATTAAATATAAGCCACAAATTGGAAGGAATTTTTCAAATTATATATCTGATAGAGGACTTGTATGCCAAATTCATAAAGGATTTTAAAAATTCAATAAAAATAAAAACAAAGCAATTAAAAATAAGCAAAATATTTGAATAGACATTTCACCAAAGAAAATATAAGAATGGCTAATAAGCACATGAATAGATGTTAAAACATAATTAGTCTTTAGGAAAATGCAAATAAAAATTACAATGAGATACAACATCACATCCACTAGAATGGTTATGTCAGAAAGACAAATGTTATAAGGTTGTAGAGAAACTGGAAATCTCCTCATACATAGATACTGGAAATGTAAAATGGTACATTTTAGAAAACCAAAAGTAGTTTCTTAAAATATTGAACATAAATTTGCATGTGACAGCAACTACACTCCTAGGAGCCTACCCAAGGGAAATGAAAATATATGTCAACACAAAGGCTTATATGAAAATGTTCATAGTGGCATTATTTGTAGTAGCTGAAAAGTAGTAACATTCCAAATATCCATCAGTGAAAAAAAAAATTGTAACATATTCATACAATGATTATTCAGCAATAAAAAGGAACAAAAGTACTGACAAATGCCACAACTGAGATGAATCTCAAAATCATTAAGCTCAGTACAAGAAACCAGATGCAAAATACTTCATATTGTGTAATTATATTTACATGCCATTTCCATAAAAGCAAATCTGTAGAGACAGAAAGCATACCAGTGATTGCCTAAAGCTGAGGGTAGAAGTGGAGATTGACTGCAAACAGGCTTGAGAGATCAGTTGCAAATGATGTAATGCTTTAAAACTGGACTGTAGTGATGTTTGCACAACTATGTATACTGACCAAAATTCCTTGAATTGCACACTTAAAGGCATGTGAATTTTTTGCCACGGAGCAACTAAGCCTGTGCGCCACAACTACTGAGCCTGTGCCCTAGAGCCCACAAGCCACAACTACTGAGCCCACATGCCATAACTACTGAAGCCCACATGCCTGAAGCCCACATGCCTAGATCCCATGCTCCACAACAAGAGAAGCCATGGCAATGAGAAGCCCGTGCACCACAACAAAGAGTAGCCCCCACTTGCTGCAATTAGAGAAAACCTGTGCTCAGCAACAAAGACCTAACACAGCCAAAAAAATAAATATTTTTTTAAAAAAAGACATGTGAATTTTATATGTAAATTATACCTCAATCAAGCTGTTTTTTGTTTTAAATTGACCACTTCTACTGAACATAGTACTGGAATCCTAGCCAGAGCAATTAGGCAAGAAAAAGAAATGAAAGACATCCAAATAAAAAAGGAAGAAGTTAAATTGTCTCTGTTTACAGATGACATGATCTTACATATAGAAAACCCAGAAGATTCCACCAAGAAACTGTTAGAAGTAATAAACTAATTCAGTCAAGTTGCAGAATACAAAATCAACACACAAAAATCAGTTATGTTTCTATACACTAACAACAAATTGCCTGAAAAAGAAATTTTAAAAAACAATTACATTTACAATAGTATCATGAAGAATAAGCTATTTAGGAATAAATTTAACCAAGGAAGTGAATGATCTGTACATGGAAAACTATAAGACACTGAGGGGAAAAAAAATGAGGAGACATAAATAAATAAATAAATAAGAAAGATAGCCTGTGTTCTTTATTTGGAAAAATTAGTATTGCGAAAATATCCATCCTACCCAAAGTGACCTACAGATTAAATGCAATCCCTATCAACTTTCCAATGGCATTTTTCACAGAAATAGAAAAAAAAAATCCTAAAATTTTCGTGGAACCACAAGCCTTCTGAATAGCCAAAGCAATCTTGAGAGAGAACAAAACTTAAGGCTTCACACGTCCTGATGTCAAACTATATTACAAAGCTATCATAATCAAAACAGTATGGTACTGGCATAAAAACAGACACATAGACCAATGGAACAGAATAGAAAGCCCAGAAATAAACCCACATATATGCAGTCTACTAAAATGCTTAACTAATCCTCAGGGAAATGCAAATCAAAACCACAATAAGATACCACCTCACATCTGTTAGGATGGCTTTTATGAAAAAGACAAGAGATAACAAGTATTGGTGAGGACATGGAGGAAAGGGAATCCTTGTATACCATTGGTGAGACTATAAACTGATACAGCTACTATGGAAAACAGTATGGAGGTTCCGCAAAAAATTAAAAATTGAACTACCTTATGATCCAGCAATCCCACTTATGGGTGTATGTCCAAAGGAAATGAAATCACTATCTCAAAGGGATATTTATACTCCTCTGTCCATTGAGGCATTATTTACAATAACTAAGACATGGAAACAACCCAAGTGTTCGTTGACAGATGAACAGATAAAAATATGTGGTATATATATGCAATGGAATATTATTCAGCCACAAGAAAAAAGGAAATTCTGCTATTTGCAACAACATGAACTGGACATTATGCTAAAGAAAATAAGCCAGAGACAGAAAGACAAATCGGTAGGATCTCACTTATATGTGGAATCTGAAAAGTTGAACCCAGAACTAAAGAGTAGAGTGGTGGTTACCAGGGGATGGGAGATGTTGGTCAAAGGGTATAAACTTTTTGTTATAAGATGAATAAATTCTGGGAATCTAATGTACAGTGTGGTACCTATATTTAATAATACTTCATTGTATACATGAAATTTGCTAAGAGAGTAGATGTGCTCTCACCACACCAAAAAAAAATAAAGAAAGGAAAGAAAAAAGGTAACTGTGAAATGATGAATGTGTGAGTTAACTTGATTGTGGTAATAATTTCACAATGTAAATGCACATCAAATCAGCATGTACATCATATATATGTTGATTTTATGTCAATTATACATCAGAAAAGCTGGAAAAATTGACAACCAATTCAAACTATCTACTTAATATTCTTAATCTTCACCATAAGCAACATTCTCGCTTTAATGATGTTTATTTGCTTATCTTTTGACTCCCTCAAATAAATCTACAAATAAAAACCTGTCAAACGTACGATAAACATAGCCTTTTTTCCCAAATAATAAAAGGCAACACAGAGTTAATTCCAATTTCTTCAAAACATTTTACTGACTATCTGCCTTAAGTGTTTAAGCAGCCACATTGATTATCCAATTACTCGAAGATTTAGGAGGAATTGACTGGCTAGAGAAAAACACACACACAAATTTGTAGACAAGAAGTTAACTCACGACTCAAAAGTTGTAACTGAGTGTTAACAATGTTCTCTCTTTCCAATTGTTTCTTACTTTTTACCCTGTGTGTATCCAGTGGAGGGCAGAAGATTCCTAATATTAAAACTGACGTAGTTTAAATAACATTTTTTATCAATATGACTGATCACTAATAAAAGTGATGACAGTAATCTTTTGATTCTGATTCACGGGGTAAGAAGGTGTAACACAGCTTCTACCTGATGAATACTGAAAATGACAAGGCAATCCACTAAAAAGATGAGACATATGCAGTAAAAGAATTTGGAAATGTGGCAGAAATGTGCCTTTGTCTTAAATCATGTCTATTGAATCTCAGAACTTGGCTTTTCTTCAACTTTCAAGGCCCAGTACTCTTTGGCTCTTTCCCTCAAATTACCACTTCCAGCATCACTCCACAAATTGCATGTCTTCAGCTGATGGCTCATCATTCACTCCCACTTACACAATGAGGTACAAGCTGATCCAGGATGCCAATCGTTGGCCAAACGTAGTTTCCACTCCCTTCCCAGGAACACACCACCAGAAGCTAAAACAGAACTCAATAACCTGAATGAGAAACCAAAATAGGGACCAGTATAAAAACTTCAAGTACTCCAATATATGTTAGATCACTACAATAATTCATTAAATGTTCAAAAGGGAAACTAATGTTAAGGAATGAAAAAAAAATTTTTAAACCAAAATTGTTCTCAAAATACTTATAGATGAATATTCATAGTAGCACTATTCTCAATAGCCAAAAAGTAGAAACAACCCAAATGTCCATCAGCAGATGAATCGATAAACAAATTATGTTATATACATGCAATGGAATTTTATTCAGCCACTAAAATGAATGAAGTACTGATACATGCTACAACATGGATGAACCTCAAATCATTGTGGTAAGTGAAATAAACCAGATGAATATCCATCTGCAGATGTCCATCAGCAGACGTCCATCAGCAGATGAATCAATAAACAAATTATGTTATATACATACAAGGGAATTTTATTCAGCCACTAAAAGGAATGAAGTACTGATACATGCTACAACATGGATGAACCTCAAAAACATTGTGCTAAGTGGAGCAAACCAGACACAAAAGGTCATATTCTTTACAATTTCATTTATATAAAATACCCAGAATAGGTAAATCCATAGAAACAGAAAGCAAATTGGTGCCAGAGGCTGGGGGAAGGGGAAATAGAGAATAACTACTTAATGGGAAAGAGGTTTCATTTGGGGTGATGAAAATGTTTTGAACTAGATAAAGGTGGTGGTTGCACAACTTTATCAATGTATTAAGTGCCACTGAACTGTACGCTTTAACAGGGATAATTTTACGTTACGTGAATTTCACCTCAATTTAAAAAAAAAGAAAACATTGATTGTAGCCATTTCTGCTTTCTGAAGCCAAAAGCATCATTCAGAGTGCAAAACTGAGACGAGGTTCTCTTCGCTTCCATCTATAGAGACGGACAGAGGGAAAAAGGAAAGAAAGGAATTTAAAGTCTCTGTAGCTTCTTCAGTATGGATAATGGTTTGTTATAATCACTCTGAAGTATAACTGAACATGGAAGAAGCTGATTAACAGGTAAAGCAGTAAATTACCATGCAGAACAATCAGAGAAGGATTTGAAGGGGAGAGGGACAATAGTCCACTGGTAAGAGGCCAGCGACCATGGGCAAAGGTGGCCAGTGAGAAAGTCTTGATGTGAGGATGGCCAAATAACATTTAAGAGAAGGGATGTCTTACATCCAAATGCACTGTACAAGTACAATGCAGTTTGCTTGGGGAAAAGAAAAAGTTAGCGATTCGCTGCACTGAGCACAAAGCAGAATGAAGAGATCAGATACTGGAAATGAGACCCCACAAAAATAAGAGTTTAAAGCCAGAAGTGATCACTAAAACACATAAATCACTCAAGAATTCACAGAAATCTAGCTGTGGCATTGGATCTCTAGAATGTATGACAACAAGCTCAAGGAAATTTTATCTATAGGGGTCAGAGAATGGGATTATTAGCAGGCATCTCGTTAGTTAACTACTATGCATAAATTAGGTAGGTATATGTCGATAATCTTGTCTACCTACTCATTATAACTCTCTAATTAAACATATTAAAGAGCCATTACCCATTCACTCCATTTCATTCCTTGGGTACCTATACAAAGTTTCAAACTGAACATTGATGTGCTAATAATCTTAAACCAAGGATAGTACTGTGAGGGAAATAGGGAAAATTCTTAGTCCCTTTAGTCTGGGTTTCTCAAAGTACAGTCTACTAAGGAACAGCATTTGAAATATCTGAGACGTTTGATAAAGCTACCAATTCCCAAGTCACACTTTAGACCTAACCAGAATCTCTCTGAGTGGGACCTAGAGACTTGTAGTTTAATACACTTTCCAGGTGATTCTTATATACACTAAAGTTTGAGAACCACCACTTCAGTTCTGTGCTCTCCAAAGTAGTGGGTAATTCCAAGGTGTTTATAATAGTCCTCTGGGATTTGAACTTCTTAAATATTCATTTTTAACCTAAAAATAAAAATAAGAAAGTTCTGTTCATATTTAATATGTGGGTTGGTCCAGACACTGCTGTGAAGTAACCTGCGGAAAGAATAAATTCTACATGAGAGAGGATTTGATGATCCCACCCTCCCAGGTTCAGCCTTTGTGGGCGATTACAGTTGGTTACTTCATAATGTCATTGTGTTGTGACATTTATAAAAGCAAAAATATTGAATAGTAGACTAATGATATGAGGAGTCACCAGAAAATTCTTTTCTACCACAACAGGTTCACTGGTTAGTGCAAGACAAGTACTTAAAAAAATCTGTCAGCTGAAATACGAGTTAAACATTATTCTTGTATAAGAAAATAAGAGTTCCAAAATTGCTCACCTTTGCTGGATAAGTGGCCTTCAGTAAGCTCTATCTAACAAATGTTTTTGACAAAATAAACATGCTTAATAAATTATTTCCTTATAAAGCATATATTTTAACAATGGTTGAGAGGTCAACTTGTTTTCAAAATAAAATGGAACATTTTGAAAATGAATGCTTGGAAATATTTCCATGGTTAAGTGATTTTCTTGCTAAAAATGATGAATATGGATATCACATAAACCTCTCATATCTTTACACTCAAAAATTAGAAACAATTTTCTAATGTTTTGAAATTTTGCAAATAAAAAGGCTGAGAATATGCCATAACTATTTTGTTTTAATGTAGAACAACATCTTTTAATTGGTATGTCAGGAAAAAAATTTATTAATGTCAAAGAATGTGGAAATTTAGTACTTTTTAATTTAAAACTTGTAAAATTGGTAGATGATTTTTTATGAATTCCATGATTAATAAATGCAGCCAGATACATTTCTTTCTTCTATTTCAATTTATCTTTATGAGGTATCTTTTTCACTGAGGTATCTTTATCACCTTTTTAAAGTAAGTTGTGAAATAAACTGACCTTAGATTTAAACTTCCAAATAACTGGATCACAAAGTGTTAAACCAAGTTTTTCAAAAAGAATTAAACATACTCACTTACGTTTCTAATAGTAATACTACTAGTATTTTAAGTAAAAGCAAAAATTGTTTTTAGTTTTTAAATATTATTTATTTCATTTTACTTGTGCTTTAAATTTCCATTTGCGTGTACTTTAAACAATGTGTATAACACACCATGAAAATGTAAAATAAATAAAAATAACATAATTTGGAGAAGCATGCTTTAAAATACTGCTAAGACAGTGCCATTTGGAAAATGTGCAAACAACTACTTCAGATGGTAACATTTTAGTTGGCATAGCTATATTTTCTTGTCAAATTAAAATTGGTGAAGAAAGCGCAAAAATTCTCTTTTCCAAGCCATTCATCTTATTTACATTAAAGTGACCTGGTGAAGTTTTGGCTGGTGAGATTTCATTGTGAGCCCTTTAACATGAATAATATCCCATGTTTTCAGTTTGTCTCTCCCACATCAGCCCCTGAAATCTCCATGGCTGAGGAACCTGGTCCCACAGAGCATAGCTCACCTACTTCTGTTTTGTAGAGATAACAGCTTATTGCTGCTGTGATAATCATATCCGTGTGAAATTCCTTTTCAAATCTATGGCTTCCAACAGTTTCAAGGAAGAAAAAAAAATTCATAAGCTGTCCAAAAATCTTTTGATTTAGATCAAATTCTCAAGAACTGTTGAGCCCAATTTAAGTTTTTGTAGCACCATATTTTCAAGCATCCAAGATACCCTTTGCTAAAAAGGTTTTTACTTTGTTTCTCCAAAACGCCAGTGCACCTTTATAGCTATCTCCTTTACGAATCCTAAAATTTATCTCACTGTTTGTTTTTTGTTTTTCTAGAGGCATGTAGCACTCAGGAGAAGTCTCCCTACCTATGTGTCTATCTATAAGATTTAATCAGAAAAATAGGTGTGAACAGGCATAACATCAACAGGAAAAAATCCACAAAGGGCACAACAGCCTATTTACTCCTTTGTTTTGGTGCTGGTGAGGTAGAATATAGACTGCTTGTAGTTTCTGTAGATATGAGCCTTGGATCTTTTCTGGAACCAATAGAAGGATTTGATAGAATAAACAGGTTTGGGATTCACAGAACGGGCGTTTAAGAGTTACATTCTGTCTTTGTCACATTTAGCTATAACTTTATTCTGTGGTTCTTCATGTATAAAGAAGGGCTAAAAAAATCTAACTTACAAGGTTAATGAAAGCTTAATATGAAATAACCTATGATAAGTGCCCTGGGCATAGAGGGGGTCAACAGGACCCTGGCATCTCATTTAATTGCCCTATCAGTTGCACCATCCATTGGCTCCCATTGTAGGCCAATAAATAATAAATTATCCCTGCAACTTCATCCAGTTACAACACCCCTAGAAATAGTAGTAGTAAAATCTGAATACTCTCTGATCTGTTTTTTTTTCATTTGTTGTTGGTTTGCATAAAGAGGACAATAGTTTTGGAAATATTAAACCAATATATGGTCCATGACCCTCTAAATCATGTTCCCTTAGCACTGCTCAGCCATTAGGTATTAGCCTTGAGGTTCATTGCATCAGGAAGAAGAGGGTGCATTCAAAGAGGTCCTGGAATAAAAAAGTAAAAGTTTATATCATTAGGAACTCTCATTCAACAGAGCAAAAAAAACAAGAATTGGCAGAGATAAGCTGAAAGGGGTAGGAGGTGCCACGAGTAGAGCAAAAATGGTGGGATGCCAAGCTCCTTTTTACTCCCTCAATTTATTAGCAAGAGGCAATGACATCAAAGCATGAGAGAGGGTAAAGTTGAAATTAGACAGGTTTTGCCCCACCTACCACTAGAGATTCTAAAAGAAAATCATCTACCACAATATGGAACAGCTACAGCAAAGTAGAAATTGTGTGGAGAACATCTGGGCAGAAGAGGATTAGAGGAAGCACCCCTCCCCAAAGATTGTTTTGGCTCCATGAGTTATGAAAAATCTTCAAGCATTCACACACGCTCTAAAGCCAGTGGTACTAACATTGGGCCATTATGGTGAGGGGTGAGGTGATTTAAGTGTCTGGGGCTTGAGGGATGACATAACTGAGTCTCAGTCATGTGCCAAGATGAGACCCACTCAGCAGAGAGAGAGACAGATAGTAGCAGAGGACCCTCAGTTAGACAAATCACCCCTCATCTCAGTGAGGGCAAGCAAACTTCCTCCTACCTCCTGCATCCACGTTAGAATATAATAGGGAGAAAACAGTGGGATTAGAACTTTGAATGGAATGACAATTACCAGTTTTAAATTTACTATTTATCTGTTTTAAATCTGAAAAGAGTAATAAGTCTTCAGTTGGCAAGTGTGTGTTCCCCTACCATCCCCCAAGCCTTCTGCCTCAGCTACTACCAAGCAAAATGGGACCTTGAAATCAAAATGTCTTAGAAAATTTTAAATTCTCTTTTTTTGCAGATATGTGTCTAAATGTCTGTATATGACTCAACACAAAGGGTCCGACTGTCAAGAATCAGATTCCCATAAATCAGAGATCTTCCTCACTATCAAACTTGTTAATAATTTCAAGGATACGTGCAATCAAAAAGCACAATTGAAGCAAGGAGACATCTCAGACATGTCACGTGCCTCCCCAGGTACGCTCTTTATGTATCACACGTGTGCTGTCTGGCTCAGAATAATAGATGAGGCCTCCAAGTAAGGTCCGTACGTCTCTTCACACAGTGAGGAGTGCTTAAGCTATGAAACATTTTGTACCAAATCTTTACAGGGCCTATGTGACAAGACATTTCCAGAAATCCATATCTCATTAATCAAAACAGAGAAATGAGAAAAAGAGCAAAGATGACTAATAAGAATATATAAATAGATATATAGATATAGATATACAGATAAACACAAATCAAAAGAAAACTTTAGAGTCTTTATTAATATTTTACAAAGTAAATTTCAGAACAAAAAAAATCACGTATTTACCAAGGATAAAAAAGTTTATTTCATAATGATAAAGCAGTTAATTCATCAAAAAATATAACAATTCTAAGAGTTATGTACTTAACAATAGAGCTTAAAAAATACACAAAGCAAACTCTGACAGAAATATAAGGAAATATAAAAATAGACAAATCTGTAATTAGAGTTGGAGATTTCAATACCTGTCTCTCAATAATACATATAAAAGTAGACAGAAAATCAGTAAGGATATTGTTATGGATTAAATTGTGTCCCCACCAAAATTCATATGCTGAAATCCTAACCCTCAGTATCTCAGAAGGTGACCTTATTTAGAAATAGTCATTGCAAATGTAGTTAGTTAAATTAAGATGAGGTCATACTAGAGTAGTATGGGTCTCTAATCTAATATGACTGGTTTGAATTATTAAAAAAGGGAAATTTGGACACAGAGACAAGCACACAGAAATAAGGCTATGTGAAATTTGTAGTTATGCTGCCACAAGCCAAGGAACAACCAAAGCTAGGAGAGAGGCCTGGAATGAATCCTTCCCTAGTGCCTTCAGAGAAAGCATGGCTCTGCCAACACTTTGATCTCAGACTTTAAGATACTCAGTTTGTGGTATTTTGTTATGAAAGCCCTATCAAACTAGTACAGATATAGAAACCTTAACAACACTATCAAACACCTCGATCTAAATAACATTTATAAAACACTCTACCCAACAACAGTAAAATATGCATTCTAAGTGCAAACAGAACATTTTCTAAAATAAATCATATTCTGGGCCATAAAATCAAGGACAAAGTCATACAAAAAGTACATTCTATTTTTAAAACAAGTTGTTCTCAATTAATGTCTTGATTTGATCGCTATCAACTTCAACTGGTCTACCTGACCATGGAGCAGCATTCAGAGAGAAATCTCTAGCACAAAACTTTGCAAAGCACTTTTGACAAGTTCGATCAGTCACAGCACCTTCTCCATAAACTGCACAAACCTTTTTTGCATTTCAGTTTCATTTTTACCTTTCTTGAAATAATAAAGCATAATATGCCAAGGGGAAAAAAGTACATTCTATGGAAACAACACAAGTGCCCATCAACAGATGATTGAAATAAAAAGATACGGTATGTATATACAACAGAATATTACTCAGCCACAAAAAAGAATGAAGTACTGCCATTTGCAGCAATGTGGATGGACCTAGAAAATATTATGCTTAGTGAAATGTCAGACAAAGACAAATACCATATGATACCACTTATATGTGGAATCTAAAAATAATACAAATGAATGTATATGGAAAACAGAAACAGACTCACAGACATAGAAAACAAGCTAGTGGTTACCAAAGGGAAGAAGGAAGGGGGAGGCGCAAATTAGGGATATGTGATTAACAGATACAAACTACTATATATAAAATAGAAAAGCAATAAGGATTTACCGTATAGCACAGGGATTTATACTCATCATCTTGTAATAAACTATAATGGGATATAATCTACAAAAATAGTGAATCACTATGCTGTACCTGAAGTTAACACAACACTGTAAATCAACTATACTTAGATTTTTAAAAAATTAGGTTCTCTGACCACAATATAATTAAATTAAAAATCAATAACAAAAAGTCTTATTATTCCTTCTTTTGCTCTTTTGACACATAAATTGATTATGTTTCAGTACTTACATATAGTGTGGAATGTGATGTTCCAATGATCCTCTTGTAGATTTAAAATTATAGATTTAAAACAAAGAATTTGGGAGAGACCGATAAAAAGGTATTCCATTTTAACCCAAATAGGATCTAGGCAAAAGCTTTTGTAAAGTATGTATAATGTCAACCAGAATACCTGGGATTAAATTATACAAATTTAATGGAAAGCCCTGTGCACTCAAATGTGCCCTGCTTTCATTATAACCACAAAAAAATAGAAACAATGTAAATATCAATATTAATTATTTTAGTAACAAAAGAAAAATGAACGTGAGAAAGAAAATACAATCTGAATAAGCTCTAAGGTGTTGATCAGTTACCAGTGCTATAGTCGAAGCCCATAAGTGGCTTATCTTTTACTCCAGGAAATTCTGCATTAACTAAAAAATAATCTAAAAAAGCAAATGTTATAATCCAAAACCATAAATTTTTGGCAATAAAACACTTAATTATCCCTTTAAGCCACACAATAGTAATAAAATCATTATCATTTTACATAGAGACTCCAATTTACGAAGTGATTTTTCATAAATTGCCTGATGCGAGTTTCAATATGTCCATAAAATAAACAAGATGAGGATTATGCTCAGTTTCCAGAGAAAGAAATCAAGGCACAGAGATAATAAGAAAATGTAAATGTTGGAGCTAGGAATCAGTTCTTCTAATGCTTAAATCATTGGATGACTCAGATAGGTGTGATTTACAATGAACATTCTCTTTGATCTAGGAAACGAAGTTTTATATATAAAAGTAGATTAATTTATCAACACATTTTATCACATAACTAAAAATATACGAATAGAAAAATTTGTTCCAAATTACATTTGGAAAATTGAGTGAAATCTATGTTGCTTATCACAATCCCACAAAGTGAATGAGTTACAAAGCTCAAAACAAAAATCACAATGTCTGGTCCAAATGCAGGGCAAATGGCTCACTAATTTTCTCTCACATGTACCTATCCAATTTTCTCTTCCATTTTTAAAGCCCCTGAATCCCATTACAGTGCAATCAATGTAATGAATTCAGAAATAAATAAATTAAATGAATCAGGCTTTGCCTCACAGCAGATATTTGCATTACATCCATGAGAATTTGCTGTTATTAAATTAGCTGCAGGAGGGCTTTTTTATTGCCACCTAAATGCAAGAGAAATAGTCAAACCAAATAAAATTCCATTTTTAACAACCAAATATTATACTAAAAAAGTTCAAATACACCTGTTTTTACTATTATGTGCATGCAAATTTTGATACAGAGCAACCTTTAATTTTCAATTAAAAATGCCAATAATAGTTGCCTTACATTTTGGCTATTCAGATCTCCCTACAAATAAAGAAGATATTAAAATTGCATAATACTGAAGTTTGTGTAATAAAGAAAATGATGACCTCAGTAGGCTTAATGGCATATCATTCATTTTTTCTGCCAAGTTTATTGCCTACATTAATACTCCCATTAACAAAAACACCAGCCAAGAGCCAAAAAGTAAGCCAGGTATTACAGTGAAAAAAAAAGAACTTTGGTGTCAGATGGAACTGATTTTGAATCCCAGCATAATCATTTCCTAGCAAGGTGATTTTGAGTAAGTGGCTTGGCCTCATCTGTAAAACAAAGATAATGATAGCTATTTCTTATGGTTATACAGCTTAAATAAGAAGAAGTAAATAAAGCATGTGGGATAGCTTCTGCACATAATAAGTACTGAGTTGTTATTATTGTTATTAAGCTGCTACCTCATGAAACTAAAATTTTACTCACAGGAGAACCATGGAGATAATAACCAAGGGCCTATTTGCTCTTGTACACATGGCTCTAAATATCTTACTTTCCCTAATTCTCAGTAATAATTCTTTTTATTTACTCATCCAGTGTATATTTATTAAATTCCAACTATGTGTCAGGCACTGATTTAAGCCTTAGGGACACAACAATAAACAAAAAAAAATCTTTGCTCTCATGGACAATATAAAAGGTACACAAGAAAAATTCATAGTATGTTAAATAGTAATGAGAGCTAAGGAATAAATGCAGAACAGGAAAGGGAGCAAAGAATGTTGTGGGTAGGTGTGAAGGTCCAATGTGGCATATCTTGACTTTCACTGAGAAAGCAGCATTTGAGTAAAGACATACAGGAGGTGAGGGAAGAAGCTATATAAAGTGGTAAGATTGTGGTTATATTGTGAAGGTACAGCCAGTAAGATTTGACAGATTGGATATAGGTTGTAAGAGAAGGAGAAAAATCAAAGATGACTCCAAGACTTTTTGCCTCAGCAACTAGAAGAATACAGTTGCACTTTACCAAGATGCAAAAGATTAGGAGAGCAGTAGATTTGGGAAAAAACATGGGAAACTCAGTTTGGAACATACTAAGTTTGAAATAACTATCAGACATGTAAGTAGAAATCTCAAGTAGTCAATGAAATACATAAATCTGGAATTCAGAGAACAGACCATCCTGGAAATAAATTTGGTAGCCATGACACTATTATCAACATGTAATCCATGAGACTTGTGAAGATCTTTAAGGCTCATTAAGAGTTTGTATGTATACAGAAATTTTAGAAGGACCAAGGAATGGGACCTGGGCCCTCCATCATTCAGAAATCAGAGAAATGGGAAGGAAAAGAAAACGAAAAAAGAACCAAAGATGACTAATAAGTAAAAGTTAGTGGGATAGGAGAAAAACCAGGAGCAGCAGTGTCCAGGAAACCAAGCAGGAAACAGTATATCAAAGAGAAGGAAGGGTCAGTAGTGTCAAATGTTTTTGAAGGTCACATAGCATGAGGACTGAGAAGTGTCCATTGGATTTAACAATTTGGAATCAATTGGTACCTTGATAAGAGATGTTTCATTCGAGTGGTAGGAGCATAAGATATAGTAGAACTAATTAAGAGAAACTGAGGCAGGAAGTATAGAGACAGTTTTCAAAGAGTTTTGCCACAAAGGTAAGGAGAAAAATTGGTGGTGGTGAAAGGAAAGTAAGTCAGGAAGAGTTTTGTTGCTGTTGTTTTTAAGATAAGTTCCAGCAATGTTGAGCACTGGTGAAAATAGTCTAATAGATGAGGAAACCTGATGATGTAGAAGAAAGAGAGGACAATTGTTATAGCAATGACCTTGAGTAATAATGAAAAGGGATGTGAGCTGGTGCAAAGTAGATGGATAATAAGAGGCAGGAAGACAGTGCATGTTGGTGCTAACGTGCTAATTTAAGAAGAAGAGAACTTAATAGAACTTCTAATTAGAAGTTCTCTTCTACAGGCTTCCCTGGTGAAGAATCCACCTGCCAATGCAGGGGACACGGGTTCAAGCCCTGGTCCAGGAAGATCCCACATGCCGCAGAGCAACTAAGCCCATGCACCACAACTACTGAACCTGTGCTCTAGAGCCTGCGAGCCACAATTACTGAGCCCGCATGCCAAAACTACTGAAGCCTGCATGCCACAACTACTGAAGCCCGCACACCTAGAACCCGTGCTCCACAAGAGAAGCCACCGCAGTGAGAAGCCTGTGCACCACAACGAGTAGCCCCCACTCGCCGCAACTAGAGAAAGCCCTCGTGCAGCAATGAAGACACAATGCAGCCAAAAATAAATAACTAAAATAAATAAATTTTTAAAAAAGAAGTTCTCTTCTAATTTTTCAGTAATATAGAAATCAAGATTAAGAGCTGAGAGTAAAGCATGGTGGGTTTGAAAAAATAGAATAAGGTATGAAATAATAGTCTAGGAGAGAGATGGTAAAACGGACTTCAGAATGGAGTAAAACAATGTGACAGCATCAAGGCCCAGATAGAGATAGGTGATCACAAATTTAAAATAAAATCTTGAGCAGAAAAACAAAATATGGTATATTACACACAGCCTTAAAAAGGAATGAAATTCTGACATGCTACAACACAAATGAACCTCGAAAACATTGTGCTAATTGAAATAAACCAGTCACAAAAGAACAAATGCCATATGATTCCACTTATATGAGGTACCTAGATTACCTAGAGAGTACCTATGAGAGTAGTCAAAAGGTACAATGGTGCTTGCTGAGGGTTTGGGGGGAATGAGAAATAAAAAGTTATTATTTAAAACTTATTGTGTAAAGTTATTGTTAGAGTACCAGTTTGGGAAGATGAAAAAGTTCTGGAGATTGATGGTGGTGATGGTTGCACAACAATGTGAATGCACTTAATGCCAGTGAATTGTACACTTCAAAATGGTTAAAATGGTAATTTTTATGTAATATATATTTTTATCACAATAAAAAGGTAATTTGTCATGCAAAAAACATAAAATAAAGCAAAATCAGACAGCATAGTTTTGTATTTCTCTCCAGCCATGTTTAGCTATGCAGACACAGAGCAGGGGGAGAGGTGGGTTTAAACAATATGGTTTACTTACTTTTCAAGGTCAAGTAAGAAGTCATTATTATGATAAACCGTGTAACTTTAAAAAATGAGGGGACTGAGGACACAAAGGAGATTACAGACACTAAAATTCTGGTGGAATCATACCTGATAGGATTGGAAGGTTATTGGAGTTGAGATATTTGAGAACATAAACTGAAAAAAACCAGGAGATGGTTTTCAGGGAGAGGGGTGCTTGAAATTAAGATTATGGTGATATTAAATCATGTGTACTGACAGAACCTAAAACATGACCATGGGAGTGAAAAATTTAGAGATGGCTGAGGAAAAAAATCACTAAACAGTAGGTCAAGGAAGTGCTGGGCCAGGATATTGGTTGTATCATCTATGCAGATGGTGAGATTATCAAGAATTATAAAACTGTATTATTGTAAAGAGTGTCAGTAAGCCAAGAGCTAAAATCTTCAAGGAATAAAAGGTAGTAGGTGCCAGTGAAGCAGATGGTGGCAACAGATGATTGCAAGCAGGAGGACCAGGGGGCAATAATGAAGTCTGATGAAGTAAGATTTATAGCTGAGCGTCTGTAAGGAGAAGAAAGAATGATTGGAATCAGCAAAGAGAACATATACTCCACCTGCTGGTCCAACAGTATAAAATTGCATGAAAGAATATACACCTCCCACTCGGGAGGGCTGCCAGGGAAGAAGTGTCCAGATCCAGTTAAAACACAGCATTAATGTCATGTTCAGGAAAGAGGTCAGTGATAAAGGGCAGTTTGCCAGTGACTGGTGTTAAAGTCTAATCAGCCAAGGACCATGAGGAACAAAACTGTAGTCTAACAAAATCAAATTTATTGACTTGATGCAGTGGAGAAAGGCACTCAGAGGAATCCTGGAATGCCCCTTTCAACCAGAGGGAGGAGGAAAGCATGCTTTTAAGGGTTTGGTTCCTGCTGAAGGATTCTGAGGAAGGACTGAGGGAAGTCAGGATCAGTTCTAGATCAGCTGCAGTTTCTGAGGTGGAATCTGGAGAAGCAAGCATTAACTAGGGATCAGGGGCTGTTATGAGGTGAGGGTGGCTGAGCAATTGGGTGTCCCCAATAATACATGAGGATAGCAAAGTGGGTCTAGGATGTCATGGGTAAGAAAGCAATAATCACTCGATGAGGGGAGCCTTGTGGCATTTTACGGTTGCTGCATGACCTCTGCAGAAATCCTGCTTCCTGTTCATTTTGCAGCTGGCTTTATTTTTCTCTGACCTCCTGGCCTGATGAACAGCAGTGATGTTTTTTCCTCTTTTCAGTCTGAGCTGATATTCACTCTTTCAGCCCCGGACAGACTTTGACTCCAGAACATGAATCTAGAAGGCAAACTGGAGGAGATTCAGAAGAAGGAAGAGGAGTGAGAGATGGGACCAAAAAAGACACATCTTGGACAAAGAGGATTAACATTTAGGAAACAAGTGATGACCTGGAAAACATTGATTTCTTGTCCTGAATATTTGAACCAACTGTCCTGAGATGCTTTGTGGGGGAAAGGTTCTGAGTGTCCCATGGGGTTGGGGAGATTGGAGTCTCTCTGGGAGTGCGCAGGGCCTGAAGTGTCTGCCTACCTCTGCTGAGTGAGGCCTACAGAAAGGCAGGCTTATTTGGAGCACTTTGGCTCTCTCTCGATTTCTACGAGAAAGCCGCAAATAGAAGGAAGAAAACATCTGGAATGGGTATTGTCTCATAGTGAAGAAAAGTGACAGCAGAGGAGGAAATAAAAATTATGAAATCCATCAAATTTCAAAATATACAGTAATTTGAAATTATTTGATATCAAGGCAAATAACCCAATATACAGCATATTCCCTGAAGTCATCGTAGTGTTATAGCAGAGTATGATTAATATTTTTAATGGTGTCCCTGAATTACCAATAAAATGGAAAATTACGGTAAGTATGCACTTTACAAGGCAATAATGTAGATCCAGAATATATTTTATATTTTCTTCTGTTCACAGTAAATAATCCATCTCTTCTTCTTCACTAGTTCCTTCCCCATTAAATTTATTTGGAAGAGATTCCCATCAAGAAATATTTTTAAAGTGTTGAGACTTAAAAGAGTAAACCCTCAGCCATACAGAACACCTGGTTCTACAGACAGGCTGTTACCCCTAAGGTTGTCCAGTGAGTGGACTGAAATATGCCATGTCCTCATGTTCACATTCTCTCACTCAACACGTGGTAACAGAACAGGTTCCTTCTACCAACAGCACCCTTAAAAGAAAAATGCTGTGGAGTTAGAGACAAAGAAGACAGTCCCTGCCTACTGGTACTCACAGTGTAGCACAGATTTATACACTAAACTCACCTTTGCATGTTTTACAGTTTACTTACCGCTTTCATGTGCATTCTACCATTTGGTTCTCACAAATATCCTGTGAAGATATGTAATCTCATTTTGCAATGGCAGTAACTATGCTTCAGGGAGTTTAAGAAATTTGTCCAAGGTCACAGTGCTAATGAGCAGAGACTGGACTTCAATTTGGGTCTCAACCTTCACATCCGAACAACTCCTCGGCCAGAGGAGAAGCAGGGAGAAATTACAGGAGTGTTTTAGGAAGCGCATACACAATCAGGGCAGAGAGGATTGATCAGACAGATGAAGAGAATGAGAAGGCATCTGCATCTCAAACACAGGTGAGATACAGGAAGCAGCCAAAACTGGCTAAAACACGTTTCCGATTTGTTTTTTCTTATTCTGAGCAGAACAGATAAGCTCTAGCCTTGCAATTGGTCTTACTCCGGAAGTATTCTTCTGCATTTGACCTCAGAATAATAAACTCATTCTATTGGTCTAATTTGAGTTGAACCATGATCTTAAGTGTTAATCCAGTGTGTTTATATTGGCCAAATTATATAAACTCATTTCATAAACAAATGGGATATTGTCCAATTTTCCTCATGTGGAAATAGCTTTCATTTTCACTGTTCTCATATGTTATTACCTTAGTCATCTGGGCAGTGTGTTGACAGTGTTTAAGAGAGAATAAGATCTACTTTAAAATAAAAGATCCCTGGGGCTTCCCTGGTGGCACAGTGGTTCAGAATCTGCCTACCAATGCAGGGGACACAGATTCGAGCCCTGGTCTGGGAAGATCCCACATGCCGCGGAGCAACTAGCCCCATGAGCCACAATTACTGAGCCTGCGCGTCTGGAGCCTGTGCTCCACAACAAGAGAGGCCGCGATAGTGAGAGGCCCGCGCACCACGATAAGGAGTGGCCTCCGCTTGCCGCAACTAGAGAAAGCCCTTGCACAGAAACAAAGACCCAACACAGCCATAAATAAATAAATAAAATTTTTAAAAAATTCCTAAATGTTATAAGTACATCCTCCTGATTCTTGTAGAGATTATCTTCCCAGATCATTTAAGTCAATATACTGACCTACATACAAAAAGACACGTTTAAGAACATACAGACTCTTGAAAATACAAGTAGATAGTTGTTTATTAATGTGTATGGCAAGAAAGTGGAGTTGAAATGTAAGCATTAGTTACTAATATCACTTACATATGCCTAGAATACTTATCATGTGTTCCTTCACTTAGATATAGTAAGCACCTGCTATATATTAGCATCTGCCCTCATGTGGCTTACAGTCCAGCAGGGAAATATATCCATGTGAGAACTATGCCATGAAATCTATAGGGTATGGTGGGATCACAAAAAGTAAAGCGGAAATTATATATTAGTTTATTGAGAAATTTTTATCAGCAGAAATAACTTTTGATCTTGATCATGGAAGAGGGTTAAGTGTTTGCTATGTAAATTGGGAGGACCAGAAACTTTTAGGAGAAGGTGCTTACAATTAAACTGCATATGATAAGAGCACAAAAATGTGCAATGGAGCTCACAGAGAGCTAGGGTAAGAGAAGAAGACAGCCTTATGCCATAAAAATCAGCTTGGACTTTATTCTCTCAGCAATATCATTATTAATCAGGGCAGGCTAACTGTTACAGCAACTCTCAATTTCAATGTATTGAAAGCAATTTTATATCAATATTGTAATATTCAAATATGATGATACATGAGTGGTCAGTAGGGTAATGTTTGCAATGGCATGGCAACCAAAACTAACTGTGATATCCTGCTCATTGCCCTTAGTTTTTATTTGCTTCATAGTTAACACTTTTTCCTGTGGGTCAATGATTCAAGACAATTACATAGTTCTGCTTTCATTAGTTACCCAAGTCCAATAGATTATGTATAAGAACTGAAAGACTTATTCTACATCTCTTAGGAACACTCTATAATAATTATTGAGCATGTAATATCCTTCTGAGTTAAGTGCTTTGTACATATACATACTTTCATCCTCAAAATACTTGTATTATGTAATACTATTTTTCCCATTTTTTTTTAAGGAAGAAATTAAAGCTCAAAAACTATAAATAGCTCATCCAGGGTTATGCACCTTATGAATGGTAAATTGGAACTTGAACCCAGGTCTCACAGACTGCAAAGGCCATATTCATAATCATTAAATGGACTCTACAAATATAAATATAAATAATTACAGTTCCTTCCCTCAAAGAGCATATAATTTAGTGGAGTAAATAGTCAGTTGCAAAATAGACAGTAGATGTGCACTCTGAGGGCACACTGGATGAACACCTGCCACAGACTTGAGCCACTGGGGAATTCATTCCATAGAATGGGACCTGCAAAATGAAGGAAGAAAAGAAGAAGGCTATTCCAGGCTAAAGGGAGAGAGGAATAAGAGCACAGTGTCTCTGTGCAAAACCATAGGCAGTTCCATGGGACTACAGGGTCTGGTGGATGGTGACAGAACTTTGCACTAAGACATATATTGTTCATCCACTGTTGGAGCCACTTGACTTGGGCCTTTATCAATACTCCACATGGCATCAATCTAGTCCGAAAGAATACATTAAAGTTCGAGGTCAAAGACATGCACAAATCCCTAAACTATGAGCTGCAAGGAGAGCAGCCTCTGGTAAAATATGATCAGGAAAGTATATGGTTTCTGAGTTGCAAACTTCTGTTGTTATACACAATGAAAATGTTGGTCTCTGTCTAGGGCTATAAGTACCATTTATCCTTTCATACCTCCCGGGTCAGGCATTTCAAGTTTATGTATGCCAAAGGGCAGCTATTCAGGGAGCCAGCTCAATTCTACATGTATGTCAGAAAAGTATAAAGTTTGTAGGACCATCAGAAATTGTTAGATCAGTTTTCAAACTTATAATTTCAGGATTGTGGAATATCATTAAGTGTTATAAACTCTAACAAAGGGCATAGAACTAGAAAAACGAGTGCACCTATTAATAGAAGTAAATAAAATTCACCAAAATTGTCTGGGCTGTGGCTTACTGCACTAGAAAGTATGATCCAGCACTGATTTCAGAAAGTTATTTTTTAATTTTAAATTAACCTTCAAAGTAGTTTAGCCTCATGAACTTGTGTCAACAACAAAATTCGACTTCCCTCCCCACACCCACAAACACCACCACCACCATCACCAATAGGAGAAAAATTGTATGACTCCCATATAGAGGTTGCTATTTGGGGCCTAGGCATCTGTAATACCCTCCAACATGACTCTAGCTTAGGCAAATGAAACAGGGATTTAGCAAAAAACTACACCATAACTGAGCTCAAAGAGCCTGCTTAACCCTGTCTCTGAAATAGGGATTGAACACAGTGGAGTCCCAAATTACTTCTTTTTCTCACCTACTGATCCACACGTCCATAGTCCTAATTCATCTGAATTTTGTTTTTTAAAAAATCCTTGGATGTCAAAATAAGAAAGATACAACACTTGGGACAATTTACTCTATCAGTTGAGTTCAACTCCTCAGATTGAATTTGGGGCTGTCCTACAAGTACCTTCCTAATTACAAGCCATACAAGCAGTGTTCTAGAGCTAAGGAGCCCAAACTTCCACAACTATCCCTTTCTCTGTTAGTTCCATCAGTCTCAAGAAATGCACACTGACCTGAACTGATCACTTACAAATCAGACTATGTATAGGGGCAGAAAATAAGAGTAAAAAAAGATCTACTTGATATGTAATCTTGTCAGTCAGGGATCTGGCAAGAAACAGATGTCATAATTAATTTGGACAAGTGAAAGAGAGTTTGATAAAAGGTAAGGGGTAGGAAAATCATAAGAGATAAAGCAGTATAGAGGACCCATTATCTCCGGGCTTTATTACTTCCCAACTGGAATTGGAACTGAGATTCAGCAAGCCACTCCACCATTGTATAATCCAGCTAATCTGTTTGATGGGTCACATGCTAAAACCAGTTAATTCTGTGGGAATTAGGCCATTGTTACACTTCCTTGCTTGTCAAATGTGTTCTCTGATAGGAGGAAATGTTAGGAAGGATACCAAGGCAATGGCTAAGGCATCCTGTAAATGCACTAACTGTGGTACCAACAGAAGCACATTGGGCAAGAAGTATAAATCCATATCCAAATTATGAAGGACAAAGTATTGATGAAAGAGATCCAATGTAATCAACTTCCTCCAAGTAACTGGCTTTGTATCCCAGAGAATGGCCCAGGATGAATACACAGCAGTAGCCTGTGTTGGGTCAGCCCTGATGAGAGGAAGTCCTATGCTATTGACCATCTCCTTGTGAAGCAACAGATACTATCATCAAAAATCTTTTGGGGGCTTCCCTGGTGGCGCAGTGGTTGAGAGTCCGCCTGCCGTTGCAGGGGACGCGGGTTCATGCCCCGGTCTGGGAGGATCCCACATGCCGCGGAGCGGCTGGGCCCGTGGGCCATGGCTGCGGGGCCTTCGCGTCTGGAGCCTGTGCTCCGCAGCGGGAGAGGCCGCAGCAGTGAGAGGCCCGCGTACCACAAAAAAAAGAAAAAAAAACTTTTTTCAAGGTTAGGTTGGTTCTTTCAAGGTAAAGGAGAGATTCTGCCTCTACCAGCATAAGAGGCTCAGGGGGATTTGGGTGCTCAAAGTTCTCAACCTTGTCTTGTCTATGTCTGTCCTAATGATTCTTTCCCACATATCAGTGTCCTTGTGCCCTTCTCCTTTATTGCTCTGACCTTACTATAATAGACCTGACAATGTTGAACATCTAATTGGGGCTGAATTCTGTACCTTTTACAGCCAGGTCCTCTTCTTTGTCCTCAGCCACAACAGAAGATAAGACAATCCTAAACAGCCTCTGAGGCTGTTTGATTTTTCTCTGCATGTTCTAAGCTTTAAAATTCTCCATTTCACTGTACACACTCTCTCTAGGACCAAACTTTTATAATCACTTAGACAGCACAGCAACTATTTTCACAGTTGATCTCTCATTGCCTTGCCCTCCACCTGCACCTAATCCTGTCCACTACTATTGATATTCAGATGACCTTGTTGCCACTACATGCCAATAATCATCCATGCCCTATGCCCCCTAGCAAGAAGGTTCTCTTGAATTATGTGAGCAATTCACTCCCAGTATCTCTCCTATCCCTGCTTCTAATTACTCTGAATAGGCTTTGGCCTGAAAATAATGAAGTTTCAAATTTATTTTGTGAGGAGAATTTCATATATAAATCTATTTACAAAGGTGTAGACAGGGTGTAAAGAAGCCACAAAGGGTAGTGCCATATCCCAGGGCTAGTAACAGTGGGGCAATGTTAACACCTCCAGGCCCGAAGCAATGAGGTACAGGAGGAGTGCCTACCAGAACCCAGAGAGAGAGAAAGAGAGACATGAGAGAGAGAGGGCGAGAGGGAGGGTGAAAGAGAGAGAACACAGTGGGGAGAAAGCTACTTGAAAAGAGCTATGACTTTTAGACAAAGAATACATCCAGTTTGTGGCGAGAAGCCACAGGGTAGAAACTAGAGGAATAAATTCTTCCTTTCTCACTCTGACCTACTGCAAGTGCTCCCACTGTCTGACCCAAACAGAAGCCAGAGAACGGGAGTCACTATCACTGCTGTCCACCCAGTTTAGATGCACGTTGATGCTGTGGGGGTAACATGTCACTGAGGAAGCTTTGAGCTTGGAACCCTCCCAGTCCCAGACTCCTCCCAAGGTGTCTCTTCCTTTGTCCAATTCTAGTTTGTATATTTTGCTATAATAAAACTATAATCATAAATGTAACGCTTTCATTAATTCTGTGATCCGTTCTAGTGAATTATCAAACATGAGGGAGTTCATGAGGACTCTGAATTTGTAGCCAGCTGATCTGAAGTCAGGATGGCCCTGGGGACCCCCAAACTTGCAGCTGGTGTCAGAAGTCTTGGGCAGATTTGGCAGTCTAAAGGATTGTGCCCTTAGCCTTAAGTGTAGCTAACTCTAGGTACTTGCAAATTCTAAATATGAATCAAAATGTCAGTATGAACTCATGATTCTGTATTCTTAAAAAAATAACCTTTATACAGTTTCTAACTCTATCCACTGAAAAGGCCTAGAAGCTATGACTACTTACCTAGATCATGATTCTAAATATCCTTTCTGACTAGACTTCTTGGTTGATTCCATATCTAGAACAAGAAGTTTACACCAAAGATTGGATCATCTTGCTGCGCCAGAATGCAAAAAGCTTTGAAAGATAAACGGGGTCTATGTCAAAAGGACACAGAAGTCAACATAAAGGGACTCACAATACCACAAAAATGGACAAGTTGAACACCAAAAGGAATAACAAAAACAATAAGTTGAAACACACTGAATTCAAATATGAAAACAAAATTTCATAAGTTCACAATTATATTTTTTAAACAAACTCATCATCACCATCAAATATTGCTAGGGAACCTACTCCTTATTTTGAAAACTGACAGACAAAGAGCAAAATTAAGCACAGTATTCTGGATAACAAAGTGGCTGAGGTAAGACTTTAAAGAGAAATTCCAGGTAAAATATATAGAAGGAATAACCAAATTAGAAAATCACCTTTTTGATTCTTCCTCTTACCTCTTCTTTCTCTTCCCCTGGGCAATGAAAGGTCATGATATGCCTGGATCATCTTGTATCAGAAAGTAGATATCTGCTTAAAGAATAATGGAGTCATGTCAAAAGGACAGAGGAGCCAACTTTCAAGGGGCTCTGACTGGCCAAATCAATTTGAGTATCAAAATTTTAAATGATACTAATGGATTATAACTCATTGAATAAAACAGGAGAATATAACATAGCACACTGCTATAACAATAAGTTGAAATTTTCATGAAGAGTGTGATATTTAAATAGTTTCAAAGTACCTTTCCATAAAATATTAAGTAATTACAAAAGGATAAAGAATAACTTCCCAGTGGAGAAACCTGGCAGATACTCACTACTTTAATCAAGTGATAAAAATGAATACCGTCAGCAATGGAACAAATCAAAATCATGAGCCACCTGATAGTTTGGAACAAGAACACAATATCACCTTTGTGATATTTCTGCGAAGATGCATAACCTGGATCTAATCATCAGGAAGTACCAGTCAAACACAAATTGAAGGACATACTATTAAATAAGTGCTCTATAATCTTCAAGAAAGTCAAAGTCATAAAGGTCAAGGAAGGACTGAGAAACTGTTCCATTTCAAAGGAGAATAAAGAAGCATGATAACTAAAGACAGTGCAAGATTCTGAACTGGATCTTTTTTTTATTAAGGACATTACTGAAGTATTTGGCAAAACTTGAATGCGGTCCAAGATTAGATGACAGTAATGTGTCAGTATTAATTTACTGATTTCAGTTGTTGAGCTGTGGTTATGTAGAATGCCCTTGTTGCAGGAAATATACTAAAGTATTAGGAGATGGCTGGGCATCACATCACCAGCCAACTTTCAAACATATAAGAAAAAAACAATTTTCTGTACTGTAGTTCCAAGTTTTCTATAGGTTTAAGGGTTTTTTTAAGTTTTTAATAAAAAACTTAATAAAAAAATAAAATAAAAATAAATAAATAAAATTTTAAAATAAATAAATATAATAATATAAATAATATAAATAAAATAATAAAATAAATAATAAATAAATAATAAATAAAATAAAAATAAAAAAACTTTAATAAAAAAAGAAATCACCATTTTGCAATCACAATTAATTGAAGACCTAAACAGCAATCAACAATGGGTGCTATAATTATAAGGTATCCTGTAAATAGGCTATCTCATAGTTTAAGCTTCCATATGCTCTTCTTTATAATGGAGGGCTGAGACTGACTGCACCTGAACCAACTGATCAATGTGTGTTTGGTTTTTTTTTTTGCGGTACGCGGGCCTCTCACTGTTGTGGCCTCTCCCGTTGTGGAGCACAGGCTCTGGACACGCAGGCTCAGCGGCCATGGCTCACGGGCCCAGCCGCTCCGCGGCATGTGGGATCTTCCTAGACCGGGGCACGAACCCGTGTCCCCTGCATCGGCAGGCGGACTCTCAACCACTGCGCCACCAGGGAAGCCCTGATCAATCTTAATGTCATTAAATGTCAACAAAGGAGAATATGCTTCATGATGTAATACAATATGAAGTACACAGTAGCCACTATGAAGTAGCCTTGCCTCGAAATATGGATCTGAATCTCATAATGCCTCTAGCTCTAGTGAAGAGTACCCAGGAAACACAGGGCATAGAGCAGTCATTTAACAATACCACAAGGACACAATCAGCCAAATCCAGAGTGCAGAACATTCTACTGGACAGATGAACTGGTCTCTCCAACAAGTTAGTTACAAAAAGGAACAAAAAGTGGTATATGAGGGGGGACTTTAGTAGAATAAGAGGCTTTAGAGTCATAATAACTAAATGTCACTATAGACCTTGTTGGAACCTGATTTGAATAAACGAGCATCAAAATAACATCATTGATATAATCAGAAAAACTTAAATAAGCGCTAGTTATAAATAATATGAAAAATCAATTGGTAAAATTGTTAGAAATAATTACTGTGTAATAGTTACATTTTAAATTTCTCTTTATAGATTAGAAATGTATATCAGTGTAGTTAGAGGGTATGATGTTTCAGATTTGCTTTAAAATAGAGAAGCAAGATAAAATGATAAAAACACTTGGCAAAAGCTGATAACTTTTGAAGCTAGGTATAAGTTCACTATACTATTCTCTCTTCTTTTGTGTATAATTGAGAATTTCCATTTTGAAAAAAATAAATATATATGTAAAAAATTAACTTGTCCTATTTCTCAAAATAACTTTGAATATTTTTATTAACCTTTAATGGTACATATAGGAATTCAAACATCAATAAAGAAATTTGGGTAGAAGAAAGGACACAAGGAAGGTCTGGCTTGTTTCAAATGGTTCAAAATTAAGAGGGAAGGTGTGAATTCACATATATACACACACATACACTCAGAGACAAATGGACCCCTTAGTTAACGCTGTGTAAAGCCACTGTCAGTAGCACCTGGCTAATGGAAGGTGACTAGTGGAGCAAGATTATGGTGGGATGTACTTTAAACCCAATTAAGTCCAACTTGTGCTTAGGAAACAACAAAATGAATCACCATGATCCTAAGTCACACACCTAGCCAGTTTTTAGAGTGAACTCTTGATTCTGCACATAATGTTGCAGTTCCCAACTTCATCAGAAATACTAAGAACCTTTTCTTCCAGCCTGGATATAGCGTCCCCAGCTTACTATTCAGAATACTCAGAGTAAAGGAGTTATTACTCTCCCCAGGAGACAGTAATTCGATTACTACAATGTCAAAGTGTCATAAGAATGTCCACAGCCCTTCTACAGACTCCGATTTTAGAACAGATGGCCCCATGAGTCAGGGCTGGACCGTCTGCTAAGGAATCAGTAAATTTTTTATATTCTAAAGACATATAAACGTTCCAGCATGATGGGAGATAAATTTCTATGTAGAAAATCAATTATTCAGAAATATGTTTCACTGAAAGTAAAATTACTCAATAAATCAAAATTTTTCCTAGGATTTCTTAAGGAAACTGATTTTACTCCAGCCGCAAAACTCTTCCTCACAAAGGGACTTGCAGAATATGTTTAGCACAGTAAGCATCTAATAACTGCTCTAATATGAATGAAAGCAAGATTGCAAATAGAAGAGCATAGAAGCTAGTCTGAAGACTTCGCTTAAACCACGTATATTTCTAATTTAAAATAGCAACACAAAAAGCCCTGTTGAATTTTTTCATCGACAACTGACAGGGATCATAGAATTGCTAAATCTGAATATCAAAGAGTTAAATGTAGCTTGCCCCAAACTACTCAACAGTTATTACTTCACAGTAAAACAAATAGTTACAAATTAAAAACTCAAGTTTCCAGCAGCCTTTGTGTTAGGTCTTTTCTTTTCTGTCTTTTCCCTTAAACAGCTAGCTGAGTAGGGGAATAAAGGTGATCTCTGGAAGTGAGATAGATGGACAGAGCAATTCAAAACAAATATAGAGTGGATCAAGTTTCCTGCAGAGGAAAGATACATTACAGAGATATCACCGTGTGTGAAATGTATCTTCTGAGCTTAATATTTCATATTAACTTTTTTCCTGCTGAAATTTATTTTAGAAAATTCAAGCCAAAACATCCCTTTTGGATCCGGGTGTGTCCTTTACCTTTGACCTCAATAGGAGTTCTACACATATGAAAGTAGAAATTGGCTTTTTATGGTAGATCGATAAAAGCTCTCTGGGAATGAGCAGAATGCCTCCCAGAAACATTTCTGTCTTTACATCTCATAAAATGACCTCGATATCTGGAAGGAAAAATATTCTCTCTATTTTCCCATCCAATTCTCTTTTCTCATATCACAGAGACTGCACATTGCTTATACTATGCTATACACCACGACAACTGGGAGAGAGATTTATCACATTCTGATACTCCTCAGTTTAGAGAGGTCTTGCTGCTGTTCCATTTCACTTGCGTGCATCTGGAGAACAGAAATTGGACTCAAATATTCAATGTAAGTAAATATTCCATCAAATAAGTCAGTAAACACATCCTCTGTCCTGATTTTTCCTCATCTTTCCTTTCTTCATCTCCATCTTCCCTTCTCATTCAATTCTCTTTTTCTCACATAAATGCACAAAATAGAACATGCTATATAATACATTTCAGAATTGTGTTCACTACACTTCAACTACCAGCACTTACTATGGATTAAAAAAAAAAAATTCTCTTCAGGCAAATCAACACAAATAATGTACAACTTTCAAATAAATTATACTAGATTTAGGGAAGACATTTTAGATTCTATTTTCACATACAATTGCCTGGAAAATATTTAGATTAAAAGAATGCTACAAGCTTGCATGTCCAGCTTGCATGTCATGGCTTTCCATGAAATAAATGATTTTAGGAAAACTCCTGTAATTGGAATTTAGATATCTTGATGTATACAATCTCAGAATTATATTCTTTAAAAGTTAGTAACTTGAATTTAAAAGGGAGAAAACACAGACTTCAGTTTTAAAACTTTGACCACCTCTTTAGTTTTCTCAATATCTTTCAATAAATAACTCTCATTTCAAAGCCATAAGTGTGTGTGTATATACAACCAAAGCAGTCCTATGGCAAATCCAATACCATCTTAGCAGTTTCCAGATGGGATTTGAAGACATGTATCTTTCTGCAGCCTTATTTTGAATTTTATACTTCAGTAATCCGACTTCCAGCACTTTAGTTAGTGAATTCAGGTACTCAACTAAGCCCAAAACTTACCTGGCTCATTCTCATACCTAAATCTTTGTTCATACACCCTTATACTTGAATTATCTATACGTGTGCTCTCAATATGGTAGCTATGTGGCTATTTAAATGTTCATTTTAATCAACTGAAATTACATAAAATTAAAATTTCAGTTCCTCAGTCACCCTTGCTTTATTTCAAGTACTCAGTAGCCATATGTAGCTAGTTGGTACCATATCACACAGTGCAGATATAGAACTCTTCCATCATCACAGAAGGTTCCATCGGACAGAGATGCTCTATATTACGTTTAACTTTGAGCATATTATCTGTCCTTGTCCCCAGTTACCAACAAGAACCCTCTCCAGATAAACCACATACGTCCTTCAGAGCTTCTCCTCTATGGTTGAACCCTCACTCTTCTAAACTCCACAACTCTTATTTCAAGGCCACTTGTCATTCCAACCCTGCTTTGTATTACTAAGCCTTTTTCTATATGTCTTTTCTCATCAACTACCATAATCATTCAGTCTTCAAATATTCATTGAGCACCCCACGCAGTAGTCAGCGTTCTGAATTCTGGAAGATGATGTTTATCAAAACAGACAAGAGCACGAGCGCCTTCAAATCAGAGCCAACGCTTCTTTGATTTTTCTTGCACTTAGAACAAACTAAGGACACAATAAGGGAATGAAAGATACACATATTGGGCAGCTTTGGAATTCTAAGTTTTAAAGAAATAAGTGAACAACAAAAATAAAAAATATTTTGACAGGAAGAAATTTGATGCCTTCTCACTGGGTCTACATCCTGAATTAGACATTCACTGGGTCACATACATACTGTTATATGATTACATTTATGAAAGCATTCAACCAAGTGCATCTTTTCAGAACCTTTTTTTAGCATCATTGAGTTACTGAGACAATTACGCATCACATGCACTAGGCTATATGTTGAGCTCTTTCACAGAAGAAAATATTTATTTCAAGCATAAAAGGTGAGGTATATTAGTTACAGTAAAAGCTAAGGTAGTTTAACAAAGAGATAAAAACAGTGGCTTTTGTAAGATATAATTTACTTCTCTTTCATATAACAATCCCAAGTGGAGGATTCAAGTTTGATAGGGTAGTTCTGTTACACAAGGTCCTTCAGGATTATAGGTTCCTTTCATCTTATTGCTCTACCACTCCCCTAAGGTATTACTTTCATCTGCATGGGTGAAGCTGGGTCACAAACACATTATATTCCTACTCACGAGAAGGGGAAAAAGAGAGGAAATCTAGAATATTTTTTTTTGTTTTTAAGCAAATGAGTCTGAAGTTTACCACACCATTTCTATCCCCATTCCACTGGTGATAACTTAGACTTATGATCACTCTTGACCAAAAGAATCCTGGGAAATGTAGTCTCTAGATGGCTATTTGCTCCCAAAAAAAGAAAAAATGGAATGGTAGAAGTGAGGGGAGTCTACCAGTGAAATTATTTTAGCTATACTACCTGGAGAAACTATTCTCTTAGGTTATAACCCATTCATGCATAATACATTAAGGAACTACCAAAAGAATTATAATTCTAAGTATACACCTGTTGAAGAAAGCACTATCCTGTTCTATTAGGAATTCATATTGTCATTTTCCATAAATTTACATATGACCTGGAATAAGGCTGATAAAAGGAATGCTTACCAGTTAACAGTAGGTTGTAATAAATGCTATTGACTTACCAAAATTACTATTTTATAATATATGTACAATACATGAACCTGCCTCAAAGAGCATATGACTTCAAAGGAGATCAGCAGAATATGGCATATATAGAATTATAAGTACATGGTGCATTCAGCATAAGCTCAGATAAAATTATGAAGTATGCAATTTATGTCACCTCTCCTTTTTCTCTATTCCAATACTCAGCATCTTCCCAAGAACAACACCAACTCTTTAAAGGCTCTTTAAATAATAAGACATTTTGAAAATTCTTCTCCCTGTAGGAGAAAGATTATACCTGAAAATCTTTAATACCCGAGTATGAGTTTTTTCAAGTCACATTCATCAAAGAATATTCACAATTTAATGGAGGTTTTGGGGGGAAAAGAACACAAACGACTGAATCTGAGATGGTGACATTTCAGGATTTAGACTCCTATATGAGGGAAGTAGTTAAAGTAATTTTTTCCTGCTGGCTCTTGCAAGTCATGCAATATAAGGAATCAGCTAATTATAACTGACACACAGTTTAGCTTTCCTGCATTCATGTTATTTGACCAATAAATGTTTGTATCTTCTTTTTCTTGCACAGCTTCAAGTGTGCAGTTTTTCCCTGAGGACACCAATTATATTTTGACACTGCCACCAGGGACAAACTAGTGAGCTTGATGTTCCCTTAAACTAAATTACTATGTTCTAGAATTCTAGTTTATGACAGTGACCCAGAAACTGTAAGAATATTGTCTGCTGTCAACCCTGAGAAATATCTTATTGAAGCCGGTCCTTAGTAATGTCACTCAGACTCAAATATTAATCTACCCACTTGTCCCAGCTGGCAAGTAACATAAAAAGATGATAGATAGATAGATAGATATTGATAGAAAAAAATGCAATTCATGTTCATTTCTCCAAAGGCTGTTCAACCATATTCAGGGGTTACTGAAAACTTGTGATATCGGAAGCTTTTCCAACAAAAGCAAATCCTAATAAAGAAAAATATAATGTTCCAGGTTTTTATAATCACATAAAACAACAATTTATTATGATCCCCCACATCCCTGACTTGGCTGGAACAACCAGTTTTTGCTTGGAGTCTCTCATTGATTGCATTGGGCAAGCATCTGGGGCTGAATTTATGTAAAGGGCGTATTGGACCGACATCTAAAATGGCTGACTCACATGGCTAACAATTGATACTGGCTGCAGGATGGAAGGTCAATGGAGCTGTTATCCAATGTTCTTACACATAATCTCTACATGTGTCTTAAGCTTTACACTATGGTGGCTTCATTCCAAGCGTCTCTATTCCACAAAAGTGGAAGCTGCCATTTTCTTAAGGTGTAGGCCTGAAAACTGGCTCAGCATCGACCCTGCCATATTCTATTGTCTAAGCAGTTACAGAGTTCACCCAGATTCAAGGGGAGGGGCCACAGGCTCCACTTCTCAATGAAGAAGGGCCAAACAATTTGAGGACACCTTTAATTGGTCACACATGGCTACATACTCACTGCACATGCAAAGAACAGCAAATAGATCATCAAGAACTTTTTTTGGTATTACCAGATAATTAAACTAAAAGTGATATTTCATAACAAAATAATTTACTTCAGATTACTTCAAATGAAGTTCATCTGGCCTCCAAGGAATTACAAAAGTCCTGTTATGATTATTACATTGTAGGTTATGGAGTTCTCTTCAACAGAAGCAAAGAGCTTGATAATTAAAGTGAGATCCTAAGGTAGCAATAAATATAAAAATAAGAACTTAACGGTTATATTCAGAATACCCTAAATTAGAAAGAAAGGAAAAGTGAATAAGCCTTTCATGAAAAAGCAACAAGGATAAATTTGAATTAATATATCAGCTACCACCTGTTTATCATTCAAAGTGAATTTTAAATAGAGAGATCTAAATTTTTCCAAAGATATTCCAATTAAACATAAAACATTTGTAAATAAAAAGGCATGCAGGCTGCTTGTCAATCCCATTTTCTCTTTCTGGGCCTCTGTACAAACCCCACCTCCCTTGTGGCTAGTTAGGGCTATATCACTGGGTTCTGGCCAGTAGAATGTGTGCAGAATTGATGTGCACCACTTCCAAAACTGTCTGTCAAACAACCTGTATGATCCCGCATGCTTTCTCTTTGCTTCTTAGACAGGCAGATGAAAGAGAGTGGAGGACTCCATAGCCTCTAAGGGTCAACAAAGACAAGTCACCTTCTGGTGGAGATCTGCCCTGTGCACATCTGACATAAGCAAGAAAAAAAATCCTTTGTTGTGTTAAACCACTGAAATATGGGAGTTGCTTCTTACAGGCACTGCATTAAACACACTGATTCATATAGAAAGTACAAGTTAGTATCCCACCTCCCTCCTAAAATAGACACCATAATCACCTTCTTTGGAATGCTTAATACATCGTGGAAATTCAAAGATGACAGGCACCATAGATGTCATCTGGCTAATCTATTTTCTTGATGCCAGTAACCACACTGCCACCAATGAATAAAACACTTATAAACACCCAGACTCAGAGAAATACACATTGTAGAAAACAGGAACATGGAATCCTATGTTGCCATGACAACAAGAACATAATTCCATTTCAAAAGGATCACCAGCTACTGTATGAAAAATAAACTTCTTTTCCAAGCAAGCTTTTTAAAATGTTCCGTGCAGGAAAGAAAGTATTGAACATCTCACTCAGAAAAACCGGTTACATCCCTTGGTACTATAAACACCAATTGTAACCAGTAGTAAAAAGCCACTTTGGTTTCTTCAGGTGTCCCTAAAATGTGAGTGTCAACAACAGAAGGAAACTTCCAGATAACATATCATTTCCTCTGCTAGGGAATAAAGTATCTTTTCCTTGAATAGTAACAGTCATGCAAGTTCGGTAGTCTCCTCAAAAACAAATGTTTTGATTTAATAAATTAACCTTGTGATTAAAGTCATATGCCAAAAGTCTTACTATTTTAAATAAATACACTCTTCAAAATTACATGATACTAATGTTCTTTGAGGCTACATGATAGTAATATTATAGATATAGATTATTGTAGAATTGTAAGTAACCCTACAGATCATTCAGTCCAAATTATTCATATTAAGGATTAGGAAATTGAGACTCAGAGATGCTTAGTGACTCAACCAATGTCACAAGATTAATTAATATGATTTTGTACTATTATAGTATTTTTGTACTACTGCACTGTGAATACTATTTTTATACCATAGAGTGTTTTCTATTAAAAAACAATCAAAGTACCCACACTTCCAGCAATTATATAATCTCTAGGGATTTTAAAAAATATTTTTGCCAAGATAATACTTCAGCATGTATAAGTAACTTCTAATGTAATCTTTTTAACTATAAGGAGTTTAATGAAAGAATAAATTGATCTCTTTTAACTGTTTTAAAACCTTCCTTGTCCTTTACCATCTTTTGAAAAACTAATACTGTAAAACTTTATCAAGTTTTTATTACTTGCAAAAGAAATGATTTTGTCTAATGAAAAGCATCATTTTATATATTTAATAATAAATGTAGCATGATTTCAAATGTATGGCTTTATTATTCCAGTTGTCTGCATTAACTGAGCTACCCAACATTAAAATCCTCCTTTAATGAATAAATAAGAATGCTTTTATTAAAGTATGTGAAATCAAACTTTTTATTTCATAAATAACAATTACATAATATTATGTTCAAAGTTCTTCAAAACTGTCTGAAAACAATTAGTTGACCAAATTAGACAGATGTGCCATTGAAATTTCACTTACTATTAATTTTCTTAGAAAACATTTTTTCATTGAAAATATAAAGAAAGGTACATTTTAGTTAAGCCCCTCTTCAAATTAATGTAAATTTATAATTAAGTGAAATTGTAAATAAAATATTTTTGTATATTAATACTGATTTAACATTTAAATAACAAGAAAAAAATAAGTCTGGGAGAAAATATTTATTGTGATATTTTCTAAAATGAAAAAATAGGGAAGCCAAGAAAAGAGCTTATAAACAAATATATCCTTTTCCACCAACCCCTTGCCAACCCTACTTTGTAAGCCTTAGCACTGTGAAACAATCCATTTTGAAATTAGAACTATCAATATTATGGCCCAAGTAATTCCTCATATATTTTAGATAAAGGTAGAAGGGCAAAATTATGGAGAGAGGCAAATATATGGACTGATAATGTATGAGCTTCCTATCTTTTATGGTCACCAGAACCTTCCTTTTCTGAAGTATTTGGTTTCCTCTGTAACTGTCTACCTCCTCTATTATCACAGTCCAAAATAGTCAGATCATAAGGTGGACCAACCCCCTCCCAGATTCCTCCCCGACCATCCAAAAAATGCTGAAAAGGAGATTCAGCCTTACTGCCACTATTTGCCATTTATTAGGAATAAGATCTGAATAAAAACAGAAGCAATATGTTAGACACACTTACCAGTGAGTTCATCCCATAAACCACCATATCTTACTTGATGCTTATTTAACAAATGTTAAATTTAACCCTTCTTTGATTTAAGCCTTTCCTCCTGGCAAAGTTAGTATGGCATTGGATAGAGATTATAATTTACACTTTATTTTCACAAAATAGAAGTAGGGCTTCCCTGGTGGCGCAGTGGTTGAGAGTCCACCTGCCGATGCAGGGGACACGGGTTTGTGCCCCGGTCCGGGAAGATCCCACATGCCGCGGAGCGGCTGGGCCCGTGAGCCATGGCCGCTGAGCCTGCGCGTCCGGAGCCTGTGCTCCACAACGGGAGAGGCCACAACAGTGAGAGGCCCGCGTACCGCAAAAAAAAAAAAAAAAAAAGAAGTAATAATTACCCAATGGAAAAAATAATTTTAGGAGAGGGAGAAGATTTACTAACTCGCCCTTTATCACCTTATTCACATAAATATCTGTGTTGAGTTACTGACAGAATGACATAAAACCATCACCATTACTGACAGAATGAAATAAAACCATCACCATAATCATCATCATCACCTGAACTAGATACTGGTCCACCGTACTTGTCTCTATCTCACTGTAAACATTCTTAACACAATCATAAAAAGTTGTAAGCTTTTTGTAGTTTGTTTTGTTTCATTTGGTTTGTTTTCAGAATAATGCTTCTTGCCCATCTAATATAGTGAGAACCAGCAATAAATATTAACATGAAAATGAAAAACTCAAACTTCATTTAAAAATGTATTTCTATTTTTAACATAACCAGAAGATCACATTTTTCCACCACCATCACTTTCTAGAATGCCAAAGTCTAGCCCCAATGTGGGGATTTAGGAATCAATCCACCTCTTTGCCAGTTAAGTTGCCTTGGGGAAGAAATTGTCTGTTAGTTTTTCTTCCATCTCTTTCCCCTGTCAGTTCTTCTCCATAACTTAGCCTGAGCACATCAGCATTTCTCTATAGAAAAGAAGGAATCACCATTGAAGACATTTGATGTGCAAAACTGAAAACTAACGAGGTGAGAAAGATTAAGGGATTGTATGTAACTCATCACCTAGGAACTAAACAGGAGTAAAGGACCCTGAAATATGTGAAAACAAATGGTTGAGCTTCTTGGTTTCTATGAATTATATTTTCAAGCTTCTAAATGCACCTCTTAAAACTAATTTCAGAATTTTTGTTATATTCTGCTCTGGATGTGTCCCATAACATTTATATGTGTAAGGAAGGAACTATAAAATAGCTCTTGTCATACCCTGGCTAATGTTTAGCACTGGCATTTCCAGTGCCTGTCCCTTAGGGACACTGGTCAACTCCCCTGGCTTTTCTTTTTCCCTAGTAGTAATCACCACACTAGATTAGAAGCCCCCAGAGCATCTATGGCTCTTGATCAATGAATGTCTCAGATTTGATCTGTCAATGGGTAGTCTGATTTATATTATTTGATTTTAGTCAGTAAAAAAGGGATAAAATTTTTTATTTCATATTTTAAGATATTTGCTGTTGCTTAGAGAGAGAAAAATGGAAACAATAAAATCCACTGCCCTCAACTTTACCAAATCACAGAAAAATACCAAACCAGACTAGGCTAACAGCCACAGAATTGAAGTATAATCTATCAATATGAGTCACGAAATTTATAGATTCATTTACCATATAAAGAAAATGTAAGAATACATGAGAATATATGTTCAAAATAATACATAAGAGCTTCTGAATCTAATGGAATGTTACTTTAATGGTTCTATAATATGGTTGAATATACTCCAAGATCTAATTTGTATTGATATATAAAAAAGCCATGTTTATGAGTTTCTGTGTAACTCTTTCCAATATGTTATATAATAATTTCACTTTATTTTATTTTTCACTTGGTCAAAAAATATTTTAGAGATAGTTATTACTATTCAGAGGTCTAAATAGTGTTCATAGGAACACTGGATATAATGGAATTCCTTAAATAAATAGTAGCACATAAAGAGCTTTATGAGAAAAAAAGACATAAAGATTAATAAAGTATGTACACCTGAGCAGCATTTTTAATGCACTGGAAAGATGCTGTGCTATGTACATGCAATATTTGAATTAATAAAACACTACATATGCTCCAGACATCTTTATGTAAAACCAAAGTATTTGACAACCAGACCTGAAGACCTCTATGCATCAATATGGCTATTAAATCATTGTGTACATGAATATTAGTTACTCAGATCATTCCATGTACCACTGAGAATATCTGAGAGCCTGAGTTTTAGAAAGAAAATGGACTATCACACTTAACAAACAGATTAAAAATGACAATAACATTTCTTTTGGTTACTCTTTCCCACTCAGTTTTTTCTTGCTGGTGAAGGAAGTTAAGATAAACAAGTCCTTCTCCAAAGATGTTTACTTGCTGTAAAAGCTGCCATGAATTTGCTTAAGTTCTACCCAGCCCTTTTTTGCAGAAGTCATTTTTTTTTTAATCTGAAAAGGCTGCTTAGTTTTCAGATACTTAGAGTCTCCTAGATCAACCCTTGAGAAAGGCCAAAAAGGTGTCCCATATTCCCATTATTAGCTTTTCTCTGTTTGACTTCTAAAGACTCTCTAATTCTCAAAGGAGCCAGGGGTCACAAAAAATATATAGGGAGCACAGAATATCAAAAAAAAGAAAACATAAGCAAACAACCTCAAGAAAAATTTTAGAAAATGAGAAGACAGTTGCTTAGAAGAATCTTTCTCTTTTCTCTTACTTTGGGGGTTACTGTAAGTTCCCTACATACGAACCTTCAAGTTGCAAATTTTCCAAGATGCGAACGTACGTTCTCATGTCCAATCACGTAAGTTAGTTCACGTGTCTGGCGTACATTGTCACATGGGTGCATCCTCTACAAGTGGTTGTGCTTTTGTGTACTTTACTGTACAGTACTGTATAGAGTACAGTAGTACAGTATATTTCAAGCCAATGTCCGGAAGCAAGCGTAGAAGCAACGGTGATGTAGCTAGTACTGCTAAAAAGTGCCAAGCAATAATGAAGGAAACAAAAGTGAAAATAATTGAGAGAGTGGAGAGAGGCGAAAAGATGGTAGAAGCTGTTCATTCTCATAACATGGATCGTTCAACCATGGGCGCGATTCTGAAAAACAAGGACAGGATCATAGAACATGTGAAGTCTGCTGTGCCGATGATGTCGACAATAATATCGAAGAAGTGTGGAAAGGAGACGGAGAAACTTCTCCATGTGTGTATGCAGGATCAGTGTCAGCGTTGAGTCCCACTCGGCTTAATGCTGATTCAAGAGAAAGCTAAAAGCCTTTATGAAGTCTTGAAGAAGAAACACGGCAAAGAATCAGAGGGCACATCTTTAATGCCAGCCATGGCTGGTTTGATCGGTTCAAGGCTGGAGCCAACCTTCACAACATAAGTAAGTGGCGAGGCAGCGAGTGAAGATACGGTAGCTGCCCGGGAATTTCCTGAAATGCTTTGAGAAATTATTGATGAAGGCACATATTTACCCCAACAGGTTTTTAATGTGGGTGAGAGAGAACTGTACTGGAAGAGGATCCCAGAATGAAGTTACATCAGTAAGGAAGAAAAGTTGGTGCCAGTCTATAAAGCAGCAAAGGATAGGCTAACTCTGTTGTTTGCTGGCAATACCTCCTCCCGAGATATAAAGCTGAAGCCTCTCTTAGTTTATCATTCAGAGAACCCAAGAGCCCTTAAAAACATAGCCAAGGGCTCTCTTCCTCTTGTGTGGAAGAGTAACCCCAAAGCCTGGATTACACAGGCCATTTTGCAGGACTGGTTTTTCCACCACTTTATCCCAGACACAGAGAAATATTGCTTGGAGAAGGACATCCCATTCAACATTCTTTTGCTGCTCAATAATACGCCGGGTCACGCCCCATTCATGGACAACATTCATCCCAACATCAAAGTAGTACACCTGCCACTGAATACTCATCGCTCAGCCAAACTACATCGCTCATCCAACCTATGGACCAGGGAGTTATAGCAACTTTCAAGAAATATTATTTATGTCACACGTTTTGTCAGGCAGTAAAAGTGAGTGACGAATCAGGAACAACCTTACCACAATTTTGGAAGGACTATAACATCTGTAAAAAACATTGAATTTGCTTGGTGTGAGGTTACGGCCATCACCATGAATGGGGTTTGGAAGAAATTTGCCTGCAATTTGTTCACGATTTTCATGGATTTGAGAAAGTGCACGAGGAGTCCAAAGAGGTCTTCAGCAACTTAGTGACCCTCAGCAAGAAGCTGGAGCTAGATCTGCAAGAGGACGATTTCACTGAACTCCTTGCTGTGCAACATGAGATGCTTACTAATGAAGACCTGATGGAATTAGAGGCCCAGAGAAAGGACGAAGAGAGCCAAGAGGAAGAAGAAGTAACTGAAAAACCAAAGAGCTTCATGATGCAGGAAATGGAAAGGGGATTTTCTTTATTTGAGGAGGCACTGTTAGTTTTTGAGGCACAGGATCCAAACATAGAACGGTACACAAAGCTTGCAGCAGCCGTTCAGAATGCAATCCAGCGCTACCATGCCATCTATGACAAGAAAAAAAGAGCTACTGCCCAGACATCACTGGATCGTTGTCTCAAAAGGGTAGATAGAATTGAATCCAGCAAGGAACCAGAACCTGTGCCATCAACGTCAGGAGTGAGTGCAATTGCAGCTTGCCCTCCGTCTCCTATTGCTGGCGATCCTTCAGCTCTTACCATCTCCCACCTCCTCTCCCTCCTCCAGTCAGTAATTCTGTTATGTTTATTCGATGCCAGCCCCTGTATGCCAGCTGTGGTACTGTACTACTGTACTTTTCAAGGTCCTGTACTGCGAGACTAGGAATGTTTTCTTTATTTTTTGTGTTTGTTTTTTATGTATTATTTGTGTGAAAAATATTATAAACCTATTACAGTACAATACCATATAGCTGATTGTGTTAGTTGGGTACGTAGGCTAACTTTGTTGGACTTACTAACAAACTGGACCTACAAATGTGCTCTCGGAACAGAACTTGTTCGTATGTAGGGGACTTACAGCATTTATCATAATTTCATCCTTCGAATCTTTTCTTCCTTTGTATCTGACTTCTATTATGTTGCTTCTTGTCCATGAGATAATATCTACTCAATCTGCCTGCCACTCATGGGTCACTCATGGGTCATTTAGTGTACCTGCCCTCCCTAACTCATGCCCTCCACAAACACAGCCACACCTTCAAGCATTCTGTAGATTAGGAAACTGAGGCCCCAAAAGACTAAGCCTTCACCATTGTCTTGAAATTTGGTTTTCTTCTAAGATGTTGGTTTTTGATATTTTGCACATATTGTCACAATACAGCCCTAGTACAACACCAGGAAACTAGTAAGGGCTATCAAAAGAGATGCCCAAGTTTCGCTGGTGGTCACCCTATTGACAATTTCTCTTTAAGAGAATTTACTGTGATATCTCAGTGTAAAGACAGAAAAGAAACAGGGGGACTGGCAACTCAAAGAACTTTATTTCAGACAGCAGTAAACTCCCATTAGTTATTTCTAGTTCTGTTTTGTTTCCTCTTTAAAATTCATCTTTAATGAAAAACACATGGGGTGCGCTCAGGGGTCCCACGTATCTGTCTTTTGCTTCAACAGTGTTTGGACGGAACAGACCCAGGGATGCCCCTTGCTCCAGCCTTCGACCACCCTCCAACCTTTCTTCCAGTCACAAATTTCAGAATCAGCCACTCAGCTATCCTTGGCCACTGGGAACGCCAATACCAATTTTTGAGCTTAACTCCATTTTACCGATCAACCATCAGCTCCCAGATTAGTCAGAATTATTCCACCAAGGTGGAGGCATTGTCAACAGCCTGGTCAACATGCATTTGTGGGCCCCCTACACCTACCTCTCTCTCTGGGTTTCTATTTCGACTGTGATGATGTGGCTCTAGTGTGGGTGGGTGGGGACGCCGCTTTTTCCACGAATTGGCTGAGGAGAAGCTCGAGGGCTCTGAGCGTCTCTTGAAAATGCAAAACCAGTGCAGTTGCCGTGCCCTCTTCCAGGGCGTGGAGAAGCCTTCTCAAGATGAGTGGGCTAAAACCCAGGATGCTATGGAAGCTGCCATTCTCATGGAGAAGAACCCGAACCTGGCCCTTTTGGATCTGCATGCCCTGGGTTCTGCCTCCCAGACCACCACCTCTGTGACTTCCTGGAAACCACTTCCTAGATGAGGAGGTGAAACTTATCAAGAAGATAGCAACCACCTGACCAACCTCTTCAGAATGGCTAGTCCCCAGGCGGGACTGGGTGAGTTCTCTTCCAAAGGCTTAGCCTCAAGCACGACTAGGAGCCTCTGGAGCCCAGCGGCCTTTGAAAATCCCCTCCGGTGTCAGGGCTTCTGCCTGAAGCCCCGCTCTGCAGCCACTAGGCAGCTTTTTAATCACCCTGGAGCCCTCTCTCAAGCCTTAGACCAAATGGAAACAATAAAGCTTTTTGCAGCAAAAAGAAAAAAAAGAAAAAGAACTATTCCAAAGTTTTACCCTAAGAAGGTCCTATATAAATACTTTTGTTTTCTTTTTCTCCCAGAAATATAATAATAGTTCAAAGTGACGAAAGAATAAAGCTGAAAAGATAAAAAATGAGACCTGTACATAATGGTTTAGTCTTTTCCTCACCATTCTCTACCTTTAACCAACTATTTAAAAACATGTAACTTGCACTTTTACTCCCTTGTTCTTTTGTATCTTTATAGTGTTTTCCAACATATTATACACTGTTGTACATATTAAATGTATTTTTTATTTAAATATATTCTTTTCCATTAATAGTTTAAAGCTTGTAGGCCATTCATTGTGATTAGTTATCCAAAGTGAGCAAATGAGTCCCTGAAATCATTTTGTTATAGTGCCATAGGGAGAGTTCCAATAGAATTGAAAAACTATGGGACTGAGGACCTCTGCTGTCAGTTTTGGGGCATTATTTTCTTAAACCATGGTAATACTGACAAGAGGGAAGCTGAAGTTATCTACTTTATCTGAGGTATTCCTTTTTACTTATAATCTTTTAATTGCCTTCCTAAAACTTTATTTATTGGCCCTGACACATTTTCAGCAATTTGAGTCTTTCATTTCCACAGCAGTTGCTTTACTTTTTGAAAAAAATACATGAAAAGTAAGACTGTTGGATGAAAATATTAATTTTAATATTATTAATGTTTCAGCAAATTAAATTTGTTCATGAACAATGCTTTAAATTTTCTTTAATATGGTAGCTGTATATAACTATATGCATATGGAGGCATAGACATAGGTATAGATAGGTAATCCTCATGACATAGAACATGGAATTTTGTATCAAAATCTAATAAAGTTTTAATAACATAATTACTATGATAATTCTCATTTTTCCAGAAACTAGGTTTGTTTCATATGCGATATATTCTTAGATAGCGTTGGAAGCCAAGTTTTCATTGAAATGTCCAGAGCATTTTTTTAAACTCGAAAATGCAGTTGTACTGGTTACCCCTTACTCTACTTTACCACTAATGTCACTTACCAGTGCATTCTCTCTATTATTCATAAATTCACAGATTACTATAACTGAAAGAGACCTTAGAAGTCATGTAGTCCAACCCTTTCATTTTACAAAGAATTTGAGACCTATAGAGGTCTGCTCAAGAACAGCTGCCTGTTCTTGCCAAGTGTGGGTAAAATGAACAAATAACTACCAAAGATTTATCTGTCTTCTAGGGAGATACCTCCTCAAGCAAAAGAAGGGAAAGGGACAGCAGAGTCGCAGCCTTGGGCCACAATAACCCAGTCCCGCTGTGGAGGCAGGAAGCCTTAATCCAATCTGATTTCAAGCATTCGAGCAGTTAGGAGGAAGTTTGGATCCAGGGGCCAGAAGCAATAATAATAATCATGACAAACATTATTGAGCACTGAATACATGCCAGGCAGGCACAGTTCTAAGCACCCTACATGGGATAGCTCATGTAATATCACATCAATCCTGTGTAATGGATAGAATTGCTAGTATAATTGAGGAAACTGAGGCACAGGAAGATTAAGTCACTTCCCCAAGGTCACTCAGTCAAATCGAGGCAGTGTGGATCCAGAGCTCATACTCTTAACCCTACACTATGAGAAAACATAACAAGCCTCAAAATTGGTCCCAAAGTGTTTACCCTAGAATTTTATAGTTGCTTTGTCTGACCTTGAATGAGAAAGTGATCTTCTATAGCCCAAACCCATTAGATCTAGAATTCTAGAAATTTAAGAGCGGGAAAGGGCCTTATTAAGCATGTACTGTGGTGGCCCTTAATCTCTTTTGGCTTATGGACTTATCTGCTAAAAGGAATAAAACTTGGCCTCTGAGAAATATGTAAACACACATGACAGCACAGCAGCAGACACACACAGAATAAAATTTCGTGTTGTTTATGGGATCTTTGAATCCCCATTTATAGACCTTAGGGGACCATAGGACTCTCATCCTGACTTAGTCCAACTTTCACAATTCATATTTTATATGAAGTTATTGGTCTCATATCTCTGTACCCAAAGCAAATATATACTGGTCTTATAAATGTCAGTGCTGTCCAACTGTTTCACATGACAGCACATCTAGAAAATAATAATATTGTATGAAACACAAGCATAAAGGAAGAAGCCTTCTCATGACCAGAGGTGACCAGCCCCAAGAATCCAGGCTCCAGAGACCTCACCGAACTACCAAAGGACAGAGAAGAGTCAATATCTCTATATACCCAATTCACAACACACCAGTTACGAGTTCCCGGCTTAAAGCCCTCCAATAGATAACAAAGTATAAAGGGGCTTAGGAAATCAGTGCTTAAACTTCCTTCTCACTCCCAAACCCACCTCAAATTCTCACCCCCGACCACTAGTCCTAACTTAGTTTAGATTTTAACCCTCCCTTCCCAGATCTTCAAAATAATGACTATGTGTATTAGTGACTGATTGCTGCAAAACAAATTAACCCAAACTTAGTGGCTTAAAGGAGAAGTATTGATACATATTACCTCACAGTTTAGGTTGGTCAAAAATTCAAGAGCAGCTTAGCTCAGTGGTTCTGGCTCGTGGTCTCTCACAAGAACGCAGTCAGTGTCAGCTGGGTCTGCAGTTGTCTGAGGCTTGACTGGGTCTGGAGGATCTGCTTCCAAACTCAAGCAGAGATCTGTTGGCAAGAAGCCTCAGTTCCTCAGCACACCGGCCTCTCGCTGGGACTGCAACAACATGGCTTCTCCCATGGTGAGTGATATGGAGAGAGACAGAGAACCTCAAATGAAAACAGCAATCTTTTTATCACCTAATCTCAGAAGTGATACTTCTGCTATATTTTATTGTTGCCCAAACCAACTCAGGTACAACATGGGAAGGAACTGGGCAGAGGTGTGAACACCAGGAGGTGGGGCCATAGGTGACATCTCAGAGCGGCCACCACACTATGGGTTACGAGTGCCTACTTTGTTACAAGCGCTTTAAGTTTACTCAGCATTATCTCATTGAAATTTTAAAACAGTACTCTGAGATAGAGATCCCTTTTCACAGCTGAGAAGACTAAGACCAAGGAAGGTTAATTGCCCAAGATCACACAGATAATAAAGCAGCAGAAAAGGAAGTCAAAAGAAGACCTATCTGTCTCTAATGAGTTACATTCTTTTCCACATATTTTTATGCTGTGCTTTGCCTCCTGAATCTCAATTTTTCTGGACCCCCAGTTCTCAAGTGTAAAGCCCCTCTCACTCTCTTCTCAGTCCTATATTTTGTCCACCCTTGCTGCCAATCCATACTCTGATAACTTAGATCAACAGCACTTCCTAAGGCCATATTTAATTCCATCTTCTCAATAATCATGTGAGGTAATGTAGGCATTATGTATCAAAATATAATCATAATTTTATTAATAGCCATTGTTAAAAGACATAAAAAAGAGTAACGATGTTGCAGAATAAACTTGAGACAAACAATTGTTTCATTTGCAGTGATTAACAAATGTATTCCACTATCATAAACACAGGCTGAAAGTTTGAAGGAGAATGAAGCAAACTGGAGGTGCCTTTGTTTGATTCCCGCATGTTTCCTGAAGACCAACTGCATGTTCTATTGATTAAAATGGATACACAACAAACTGCAAGATAAAAGTGGGTCTGTAGAACGTCAACTGGCCATGTATGTTTTCACATCAAAAAAACAAGAGTCAAATATGAAAAACTGTCTCACTTCCTGACCCGTTATCAACTACACTAAACGGTTCTTACTGAACTGGATTGGTGGCTCTTTATTAATTAAAGAAATCCACCCCTATACCAACTTATCCAGGTATTAACATCTCAGGATATCAACTGATCAATTATGATATGAGCCAAGTAGATAAGTTGAATCAAGTTTCCTGACACATATAAAAGAGCCTTGAAAATAGTCCTTCCTCTTGAGGACACGGGGAGTGGGAAGGGTAAGCTAGGACGAAGAAAGTGGCATGGACATATATACACTACCAAATGTAAAATAGATAGCTAGTGGGAAGCAGCCGCATAGCACAGGGAGATCAGCTCTGTGCTTTGTGACCACCTAGAAGGGTGGCATAGGGAGAGTGGGAGGGAGACACAGGAGGGAGGAGATATGGGGATATATATATAGCTGATTCACTTTGTTATAAAGCAGAAACTAACACACCATTGTAGAGCAATTATACTCCATTAAAGATGTTAAAAAAAAGAAAAAGAAAGAAAATAGTCCTTCTTGAGTTGCTTCAACTCTGAAGTTACCTCTCTCTGGTCACTCTGAATAGGCAGTGGTAAAATGTGTTGGAAAGACAGAGTATGCATATGTATGTGCATTTATGCATGTGTGTGTGAGTACATGTATGCTTGCATGAATGTCATTCTATGATTAATAATGAAAATCAGACTTCTCGGCCTGTTTGTACATTGTTCTAAGTCTTCGTCTCTAAAGCAATGCATTTGTAGATATGCCTTTCCCATTTTCTTTGAAGAGAGGATATAGTCATAACCTTCCCCAACTTAAAACCAAAACAAAATGAACAAATATTAACAAAAAATATTGAGGTTTGGAGAGAAGTTGTGAAATATAGAAAAACCAAGACTGAAACTAGAATCTCCCAGCTCTAAATCTAATTCTCTCTCTACTACACCATACCAGAGAGTCACAGTTAGAGAAAAGCTATTGGAGGAAGAAGGGCTTTGGTATCAACATAAGGAATAACATCTCTTAAATGAGTATCTAACATTAGAGAGAGCCCTTTCACATATATCATATCAGTATCATCTCATTTAATGAAAAGTGAATGGAAATAGGGTAGAGGGATGTTGGTGGGTAAAAGGAAATAAAAAATTTTTCTTCTTCCTTCTCTCCTACTTTGGTATTACTTTGTGATGTTTAGATATGGTAACAAGTGCCTGCCCAAAATCTTCAGTAGAGCTTCAGCCCCTGGTGAAGAGTTGAATAAGTAGGGCCAAAATCTAATGTCCATTACTCTAAGCTCTGCCAGTGCCATTCTAAGACTCCATGAAAGTGTTTCACAAGATAATATAGACCAACTTTATTATTTAGTTCATCAGTTCTTAAAAAGCACCATTGAACATGTTGGGCTTCTTTATCCTGAGACACCTAATTTTATCTTACAAAAGACTGAAGAAACTTACTAATAAAGCTCGGCTCTAGGAAGGATTAATTCAAGTAGAGCTATCATAGAGGACTCTGTTAGATGTTCCCAAAAACAGTGACATAAAATGGTCTACTGGGAATATAATATAGAAGAATTAACAACTTAAGTATGAAATTTACATGATACTTTTAGGATTCTAAGACATTTTTCAGCATTAGTTAAACCATAATGCATCATACTGTTGGCATTATTGTTTTCTTAATAGGTTATTACCAAGGAAATGGTGTGGCTTATAACCCATAACAAAGTAAAATCAAGGAAAAATGGCATCTATAAATGAACTTACACTAATGAATGTTTTAGAAATGCATGTCCAAAGAGACTTGGGAAAAAAAATAAAACTCTTCAAAAGTGTCAGGCATCATGACTAAGTAAAACTGTAGTCTAATAACTTGCACTGTCCTCTGAAGAAAAGTCTGTTGGCAGGGGAAGGTGTCCTATGAGGAACTTGAAAGTAGAGGGTCAAAGAGGACAGATGTACAAGTTCACCTCCAGGTTGCTCCAGAGGATAAGTCTCTTATCACCAGGTAGGTACAGCCCATGTGCAAGGAGACTAATGGACTCAGATAGGACCTCTTGTTCTGAACCCAAACTACATTAGTCAGACATATTTCAATGTTAAGTGAAAGAAACCCACTCAAGCATACTTCAGTAGGAGAGGGAGCTTGGTTGGAACACTTATGGATGGAGCTGGTCTCAGGCAGTTCAGGGATTCAAACACCATCATCTGTTCATCCTTGCTTAGTCCCTGTTCTTGACTCTTCCCACATCCAATCTCCCAGCTCCATTTTGCTCTATACATCTACTTCATTACTCCTCGCCAAGGCAGAGGACAGAGGGATATAGTCAACATAACCCAAGAGGAAAAGGAAAGCTCTTTTCTCTCAGAGACAATATTTCCACAGCTTGGGCTACTCTAGGCTCACTCTTGAGTCAAACACTATAGCTGAGGGGATGGGACATTATGATGGACCCACTCTTGGTCCCACGCCCACCCATATGAGAAGGCTAGAAGGACCTTGTTATTGGCAGTTACTAAAGAGCTACAGGGAACGAGGAAGGGCAATTCGCAAGGAAAAGATGACAAAGAAAACAACAAATATCCAACACATACATTCACTACACCAGCTCATACATAAAGTTTGTTTCCCACACAGACTTCCCCATCAGGGTGCCAATGCAATACCCACCAACAGGAGTATTTCCAGACACTCACAATTATTGTTCTCAATATCTGGCTGACATTTCAGACTCTTCAGTGTTTGATCAATTTGAGTCAGTCCCCTGAGCCTAACAAATCAATAACTAAACAGGCTGCCAATCTAAAAGATGACTTTGCATAAATTAGAATAATGTTTTCCTCCCTCAAGACACTTTAATGTCATCTAATGACATGGTCATAATGACGTGTATCATGTCCACTGATGTAAATACTGCTCCGTGGAGTTGTGTAATGCAAAACTTGCACAACCAAGAACTATAGCCCTGACCAGAAACTAGAGACATGTACTCCTGCCCTGGCACTCTGTAAGCAGCTAGGTACTCCCTTACCTAACCTTTGTACTTCTCTAATTCAAGAGGCTCATTTAATAAGTACAATACCTACTTTGTGCATATGGCTGAACAAGAACAGAAAATCTTTGCTCCAAATCATATTTTCTCCATTTGATTTAAAAATAAAACAAGAAAAGTGGGTCCTCAAATTCTTTGAAGGGATAGAGCAACACTTTGAACATTGAAAAGGCTAAATGGTAAGACCTACCAGCCTTAAAATATTTTTACCACCATCTAAAATTTTCCCTAATAAGTTCCATTGTATTCTCTCTGAGACCCTTCATAAGACAAATGTTATTTAATTAGGAGCACTGTTCATGTGATGAAATAATATTAGTATGAGCTAGTACAGAAATTTTCATATCCCATTAAATCTTGCAAGTTCTGGAAAAGTATCTTGGCGGCTTCCTAGAGGGTGTGTGGGCAAGTCTTTACTTCTCCCACACACCTTCTTTTACAGTTATCTCATGATTTTGTGAGTTTTACACACTGACATTTGTTTGAATAAAGGGTTTTATTGTTTAAAAGTTTGAAAGCCAGTACATTAACTGATATTATAAGTTTTCTCTTGGCATGTACATGATGGGTAAATGTTACATTGCTAGGACAAGGAGAAGGAATCATAGGGGCAAGGCCGTTGAAAAAAATGAAACCCAGGGAAAATGTGAAATTCATCAATTCTGTCAATAGAGGGAGTGCTAGGCAAGCATGGAACAGTTTCTGAGCGCTTATGGAAAACAGAAAAAAAATGAGTAGACAATTCCAGTGAGATGAGTCAATAAAAGGGTTTTCTTTCCCATGTGCAACACTCAGTATTTGCTGTATGCTGGGGCTGACCCTGCGAAAACAAGTGTGCAGCGCTCCTAGAAGGAACCATATTCAGCATAGATCTTGGAGATTACCCAGAGCAATATCTTTGGCAGAGACCTTATGAAACTAAGAAGGATACACCTGTACCAACAAGAAGTATACAAAATGTATAGACCTGAGCACAGAGGATTTTTTGGTCAGTGAAATTCTGTATGATACTACAGTGGGGGATACTTGTCACTATACATTTGTCAGAACCTATGGAATGTGTAACACCAAAAGTGAACTCTATTGTAAACTGTGGACTTTGGGTGATAATGATATGGCCGTCTAGGTTCATCAGTTGTAACAAATGCACCACTCTGACGAGGGATGTTGATAATGTAAGAGGCTATGCATGTGTCAGGGCAAGGAATACGTGGGAAATCTCTGTACCTTCTCATCAGTTTTACTGTGAACCTAAAACTGCTCCAAAAAATAAAATAAAGTCTATTTTAAAAATTTGTAAACTTGTCTTATCCCACTATCAATGGTTACTGGTGAGAAAAGTGGATACAAAAAGACCAATTTCCCTGACTTCTCGGTACCACACACAGATTATAAATTTGCTGTTTGATCTAGAGACCTATGAATGATTCACTCTTAACTATGTTTCCTTTATTAGAATTGAAAACAGATCTTCATCAAGAGATCTGGCAAGGTAATACAATGTAATCAATTATCTGGGAAATGCAAATAAGAATTTTCCCCTCATCTAGAGGGACAGTGGTTATAACATTGGTCTTTATTTATATAGCTCTCAAGAGTTGTGGGGTTTTTTAAAGCCTCAAAAGACTTTGGCCTGAGTAATCTCATACGGTCATCAAAATTACCCTAAAACATATGTAGAGTAAATAATCATCACACAAATGAGAAAATCATGCCTCAGAGTGTTAAGTGACTTTCCCAAAGTTATGCCAATTGTATGTTGGCTCAAATCTTTTGTTCTTAGATAGATGTCAAGATTCCTATTCCACTGCATCAGATGGAGAAGACATGAAAAGAATCCAAGCCTGGGCTGATTCTTTGCAAATTTTGTAACAGAGAAGGTGGGTGCCTTTCTTCCAAGGCAAATCCCTTTCATCTTTATTTTAGAACTTATCCCTTCCTACTTCCCAGGAATTATACTTGATAGTAACCTATTCTTGTTTGTCTTCAACATCTCCATTTGTACTGGATTTTTACCTCTGATATATATGTGACTAGCCCAAGTCTCTTAAGTCTCAAACAAATTAACCAAAATTTTCTTGACCCTATGTCTACTTAGATAGACACTATTCTATCCTTCTCTTCTCAGACTTCTCAAAGATAGTCTATAATAACTGTTTCCACTTTCTAACCTCTTTTTTATCCTTCAACCTACTCCACTGTTCCTTCTACTTCTTCCATGCCATTGAAATAATTAATACCAATTTAACCAGTGACATTCTTATTAATAATCCCAATGGGAATTTCTCAGTTTTGAATTACTAGACTTCTTAGCTGTTTTTGACAAAATTGGTTACTATCATCTTCTTGACACTCTTTCCTTCCTTGGCTTTTGGGTTGGAGAAGGATGGAATGAAACAAAGAACAGAAAGATTTTAAGACAAAAGCAATTATGTATGTAAAGACTTTAAGGCATAAGGGAAATGATTCAAAGAACTAAACGATAGTTATTGTGATTGGAATATGTTAGTGAGGGGAAGCATAGAAGATGAGCTGGAAAGATGGGTAGAAACTATGAACATGCAGGCCATTTTTAAGATTTTAGATTTTATCCTAAGAAGAAAGAATGAAAACTGAGGAAGGATATGATCTAATTTGTTTTTCAAAGACCATCCTGGCTAGTCAGGAGAAAACGCTGGTTGGGTAGATTTGTGGACAGGTCACAGAGGAGGCTAATCTTTCAAGTAAGAGATGGTGATGGTTCAAAGTAGTCTGGTGGTTGTGAAGATGAAGAGAAATAGCTGGATGCCACTTTATCCTGGTTTTAATGTGACTTTTCTGGCCACTTCTTTTTTTCCATGTGACTCCTAATTTACCACTTGTAAAATATTGATGACACCCAAGATTGATTCTATCTACATTTGAACTTTTTCATTTCATTATTCACTATTGTTTCTAAATCAGCATCACCTGTATAGCTTCCAAGATAAAAATATGTCCAGAACCAGTTTCTTCTAACATTTGGCATATGTGGTGGCCATGAGAACATGCCTCTCAGATCTCTGACTGCAGGGAGTATAATTTCTTCAGTTCACCAATGGCCCCAGTTGCTTCTCTCTGAAACCATCACATTTGTATTGAGGCCATGCTGGAGGCCAGGCATTTCCCTACTTAATTAATTTCTTCTACATTTAAGCGATCCTGGCATCTGATTTGTTGGCAACCCAAACTGGTCTTAGCTGTATCAGTAGTAAACCTAGACAAAGACAGTAAGTTCAAGATTTGGGCTGGTTGCCTACTCTCCGGCAATTGAACTGAATACCATCCTAGTTAGCAGGGGCTCACAGTCCGTCGTTGACACAATGTCTGGTCAGGGCACTCAAGTGGCTGTTCTCCTGCTCTATGTACATCCCCTCCTCCACCAATCCCTGCTTCACACACATGACTATCCAATCTGCTTAACTATAGGGCTTAATCAGTAACAGCCTATGTCCTTGTCCATGCCCCAGCCCCTGTTTTCCCTGATAACTCATGAGCCAACCTGATGTCAATTCCCCCTATAAATGGTAGCCTCTTTCTCCCCCAAGTAAGGAAGATTGCTGCAATGTCCTGCCTGCCGTTGGCCGTATATATGGTGGAGTGTTGCTCCAGGACCCTTTGTTTTGGACTTGTAAGATCCCCTATCCAGTAAACCAATGATGTCTCTGTCACTGTATCTGAGCTCTTTCTTCAGTCTTGAGGCTGGGCAACTACAAGGCTTGCAGGCCTGTGGGGTACAGCCCAACACACAAGGTGACAACACAAATGTTAAAATTTCAGCAGTAGTAACCTGGGAAAATGTCCCAGTGGAGGAGAATGCTATGCTATGTGTGATGATAGGCATTCAAAAAAAACAATCCTGGACACAGCAGTTAAGAATCTGCCTGCCAATGCAGGGGACATGGGTTTGAGCCCTGGTCCAGGAAGATCCCACATGCCATGGAGCAACTGGACCCATGTGCCACAACTACTGAGCCTGCGCTCTAGAGCCTGTGAGCCACAACTACTGAGCCTGTGTGCCACAATTACTGAAGCCCACGTGCCTAGAGCCTGTGCTCCATAACAAGAGAAGCCACCGCAATGAGAAGCCCACACACTGCAATGAAGAGTAGCCACCGCTCGCCACAACTAGAGAAAGCCCACGTGCAGCAATGAAGACCTAACGCAGACAATAAATAAATAAATTTTTTTAAAAAATCCTAATCACTGCTAAGTTGTTTTGGCACACTATGGAAGGATAATGAGAGACTGAGGGTTGTTAACAAGCCATTAATGGTTAAATGTGAAAGCACTATGTCCTATCTAATAACCCACAGGATGTCCTTATCTCAGATAGAGGAAGGGCCGACACAGCTGAGCAATAAGCTGAAGACTTAATCGTTAGTCTCAGAGTCCCAGAGATGTTTGAGTGCTCAGCCAAGGCAGGTATATTATGTAAAAGTCAAGTTCCTGGTGGGAAACCTGGGACACTTAAACATGAGATGGGATCATCTGAAAGGATGCCCCTGAGGATGTTGTCTCTGCAACCCCTGAAACCTACGGATTTACATAAATGGTCAACAATTCCCTAATAAGAGCTATCACTTCTGTTTTGCTAGAAGATGTTATAGAGACCTGTCCCTCATAAAGCATTACCTGCTCCCATCAGAAACTTTCTGTTCGATCCACCAGACCGATAACCACAAGTGTTAAAGCTGAGCAGAAGCAATAATGGATCCAATAAAAGATGAAAGATATGATGTACCTAAAGAGTAGCAAGAATAAGCATTTACCAGCAGGAGCCAAAGGAGAATTCCTAGGATTGATTTTGAGAATGCTTAATCAAGCAGGGGAAGAAGGTAAGAGTGGAAAAGAAAGAATTCATTGATTTGGGGATATTTCTTTGGACACAGGATTTTTTTTTTTTTTTAGCTGTATGCGGGCCTCTCACTGCTGTGGCTTCTTCCGTTGCGGAGCACAGGCTCCAGACGCGCAGGCTCAGCGGCCATGGCTCACGGGCCCAGCCACTCCACAGCATGTGGGATCCTCCCGGACCGGGACACGAACCCACGTCCCCTGCATCGGCAGGCAGACTCCCAACCACTGCGCCACCAGGGAAGCCCTGGACACAGGATTTTAGCATCTTAACAATGTCTCCAGGGAATGGCCAATTCATTGCTGAGATGGCTCATAGAGGTCTGGAAAAAATAATGGCCACTGTCAACAAAGTGTAAATGCCTGATTTGTCCTAGAATAAAACAGAGAAAGAAACAGAGATGGGGAGAAGTGGAATAATATGTGAGGCTAGAAAAACTAGCACAGGACTATGTTCCATGGGAGGGCTCAGGGTATACACCATTCACCAAGGCCACAAAGTATGAGCTGGTAAAAAGGGCACTCCCCTTGGCAGACCAGGTATGGTGGCAGGAAAGGCATTCACAGAACTGGGTTAGTTAATATCTCAGGAGATGATGGGATTCTGATGTAATTGAAGGCAGGTGTTATGATGCTCAACTGCCAAACCCAGGAGGCTACAACTGCTATGAAGACCAGCAAGGTCATAGGGGCAGCCAAGGTCACTGGAACTGCAGGGAATTGAGACAGTTAAGAGAGAATGGGGTCCCAACATGCAAAATTGACAGCCAGCCAACCAGGCGCTGCTTACTATCTGTCACTGGGAGGGTTGGGAGGTAAGCAAGAATGGAGGAGCAGGACCCTACACTAAAAGTGATTGCTCTAATAAAAAGCTACAATCCTTTGCTCATTTTCCAGACTTGAGCTGATTTTCAGGTCCAGAATAGGAACCCAATGGCTTAAAAGGTGGCCAGGTCCCTAGGAAAAAGGCCCTGGCTTATACACTGTGACGATCCTCCCAGTCCTTCCCCTAAAGGGATATACAGCCTTTTACTTAGGTGAATGTACACTGGGAAAAGAAAAAATACTGGCTGATGATTTAAGAGAAGAAAGCAGGCTAGCAAGAAGGCCAGAAGCGCTAGGGAAGGTTTTAAGGAGAAAGCACACTGACTCAATAGGATTAATTCCCATCTACTATTTATCATTTTAAAAGCTGTGAATCCAGTTATACAATGTATGTTCTATGACCACAATGGAATTCAATTTGAATTCAGTAACAGAAACATATATGAAAAATACCCAATTATTCAGAAACTAAATAGCACAGTTCTATACAACCCACGGGTCAAAGAATACATAAAAAGAGAAATAATAAAATATTTTGAAATAATGAAAATAAAAATACAACATATCAAAATTTATGAGATACAGCTACTGCCTATATAAAATATTTCTTTTGTCTCCATCTGTAATAATTTTATTTATGTTTATTCATTTAGTATCTAGAATTTAAGCTTTATGGGGCAACAATATCATTTTTATCTCCATTGTACATGTAGTTCCTAGCATAATGCCCAGTCACAATTAAAGAAATATATATGTATGTGAATCCCATCACTCAGAAGCAACTACTACAAAAATTTAAGTGTATATCCTTCCAGAATTTTCTAGACATATATAAAGATATTTACATTCTTTTTTACAGTAATGGAATAACACTATCCACATCAGCTTGTAGACTGCATTTCCTCAATTAACAATATATTGTGAAGTTATTTAAATGCAAGTAAATGAAAATTTACATCAATTACTAGTGGTTGTATAGTATTCTATTTTAAGGACTTATCCCGATTTATTTAATCTCTACCAATAGACATTTAGGTATTTCTGGGTTTTATATAAATAATTTTTATTTTAAAATGCAATAATTCACATATACCCACACATCACACTTATCTGACTATTTTTTTAAGAATAAATTTCTACAGGTAGAATGACTGGCTTAAAAGGTGTGCACATGTAAATGTTGGATACAAAATGACAAATTCTAGAAATAACATACAAATCTCATAGCATACTAAGCTACTTTTTTTAAAAGCTAGTATCTTGATCTTGGAATCAAGTATACATTAATACTTTTATGTCTATCATATTTATAACTTTCCCCTTTTACTCAAATAATTATTAAAATGACAATTCTTCTTTGCAGCATCCTAATAGCCTGTTAACAAAATACTGATAACAGTTGTGCATTTTAAGATTTGTGTAATATTTATAAACCAGCTGCTGTTATTTACAAACTGTTGCTGAAAAAAATTACACTACCAATAATGGCTAATTGTTGAGCAGAGTGAACTTGACCAAGCACTTATTTTGCAAATGCCTTGAAACTTGAGCAGACTATTTGATGTTAAAAATACCTACCCAAGGTGAAGCTATTCTTTCTCCTCTCCTACAGATCCTTTGTCACTACTTTGGCAGGTAAGTGCTCTGGGAATCAAATTCCAAGTTTAATACACTGTTACTCCAAAATAGTGTTCATTTTAGCCTCAATTTGCCATTGACAAGATACAGATAATAGCACTTGTTTAACAGCTGCCTGGCAGAAAAATGAGATGTATGTCAGATAATTACTAGAGTCCCCCATACTAGTTTCAGGCACTTTACACTACTGTACTTTCATAATCTCGCCATGAGATAAGTAGAAATACTATGAATGAAGAAATTGGAGCAACAAAAATTTAATAGTCAACAGTAAAATTAACAGAAAAAAAAACCTATCATAACTTAGATAATCCCACATCATACTGCAGCTACCAAATAACTGGTCCCTGAATAAGATTATGTCCTTAATTAGCTCTTTGCTTATGACAAGATTTAAATAGGACATTATATCTCAGATTTGAAGAAAAGATGGCACCAGTCCTGCATACCAAAGGGAGTTTCAAAACCACCTAAGCAGAATTTGCAAGTAAGATGCCTGAGACACTGTTTTGCTCCCCTACCCTAGGCTCATGTAGGGTCTCACTGACTGTTTAGCCAATCTGTCACCTCCATCTCCTCGCAAAAAAAATGAGCGTGAAGAGAAAAAGGAAGGTGAAAATTAGAAGAGATTAGGAGGAGGAAGACTGCTATGGACCACTATACATGCACTACCACCCTGAAGCTTGCAGAAAGGGGCATTGACGGCCTAGTCAGACAGTTTGGCATATTTCCTCTGGAGGATGGAAATCACACCTGCCTGACATCAGACTCACTTGATAAATCTGCCTGACAGCTGACCCTGGCTAGCCTATCTGGATGAAGGCAGAGTCAGGAGAGACTGTTCCACTGAACTCGATGTGTTTCTGACACAAAAGACAATTGGGTCCCACCCAAGAAGACTGCCTGTCCCACATCCAGCAGGGAGTAAACTTTCTAGATTTCTAAGAACTGAAGGAAGAGCTATACACAGTCAATCAGAAAATACATTCACCAGCATCAACAAAATATAGGCCGAATATCTCCAAACAATGGAGGAAGGAAGGTATGGTGTTATCCAAAGAGTAACAAAAGCACTTTTGCCAGTAAAAGTTGACCTTACACATCTGCCGTGACCAAAATAAACAAACATAAATCAGTGCCAGACAAGCAGTATCAATAAATATATCTGCCCTCTCCACACATCTTTCAACACTAAAGGAGGAGCAAGAGGCAGCCTCATGAGTGGAAAAGAGGGTTCACTCTCTGAAGAAATGAAGAAGCTAACCAGGCCCCTCTTTCCATAGCTGGTGACCCTATCTAAGGAAAGGGAGAATCTTTAACTTCAATAAATCTGAAATTTCTATTTCATGGAAATAAATATTTGAATGATCTGAGATTGTCTGAGAAACTAGGAGGACCTAAAAGTAAACTGAAAAGTCATGAAGTAGCCTTAAGTTTATCCATGGGGCAAGAGGAGAATTGGTCCCATAGAAAAGGTTTTAAAGATTAATGGGAGATGAATATTAGGTTGCTTCATGATTGCACACTCTCTGTGTCCCACTATTTCAATATAATGATTCTACACTGAACCTAAATATAATAGTATCAATAGACTACAAAGCATCAAATATTTCACAGTCACAATCTGTCAAATAGCAATTGAATATCCCACAATATGAAAAAGACAAGTTCTTGTTATGGTTCTTCAATTAAAGAGGCATTGTTAAGTAACAGACTTCAGCTTTACAATGTGAATAGCAATGAGTCTACAGGTACTGATTAAACTCCATCTATGTATCCATTTCTCTTTCTCTCTCCTTCAAAGGAGTATAAATTCTGATTAAAGAGGCATTAAAATACCTATAAGTTCAACTTTCAACTGAAAATTCAATGAGTTTTGAAGTTAAAAATATATATATTACAATAGGTTAATAAAATTTGAATTTTTTTAATAGGTGTCTTATTATTCAAGTAAACTTAGTTTTGTTTGAATTTGACATGTCCTTGTTCCTAAAAATAAATAGGATATTTGATACTAGAAAATTCTGAAAAAGAGCTAGGAGTAAAGATACCATAACTTATCTGTTCAAATCAGCACATGGTCCGAATCTATTGACACTTCATAAATATTTCATTTATAGAAACAAAAAAAGCAATAACATAAAAATAAATAATAAAACCAACGACTAACAGTATATGAACATTTTAACCTCTTTAATATAAACATATTTTCATATATTTTTATATGTCTAAGTATCCTTAACAACCATGCATTTTATATTCACCTCAGGGTTCACTAACACACGATAAGAAATGGACTTTTAGGCCCTGAACCAAGATGGTGGAGTCGAAGGACGTGCTCTCACTCCCTTTTGTGAGAACACCAGAATCACAACTAGCTGCTGGACAATCATTGACAGGAAGACACTGGAACTCACCAAAAAAGATACCCCACATCCAAAGACAAAGGAGAAACCACAATGAGATGGTAGGAGGGGAGCAATCACACTAAAATCAAATCCCATAACTCCTGGGTGGGTGACTCATAGACTGGAGAACACTTATACCACAGAAGTCCACCCACTGGAGTGAAGGTTCTGAGCCCCACATCAGGCTTCCCAACCTGGGGGTCTGGCAACGGCAGGAGGAACTCCTAGAGAATCAGACTTTGAAGGCTAGTGGGATTTGATTGCAGGACTTCAACAGGACTGGGGGAAACAGAGACTCCCCTCTTGGAGGGCACACACAAAGTAGTCTGCGCATCGGGACCCAGGGGAAGGAGCAGTGACCCCAGGGGAGACTGAACCAGATCTACCTGCTAGTGATGGAGGGTCTCCTGCAGAGGCAGGGGGTGGCTGTGGCTCACTGTGGGGACAAGGACACTGGCAGCAGAAGTTCTGGGAAGTACTTCTTGGCATGAGCCCTTCCAGAGTCTGTCATTAGCCCCACCAAAGAGCCCAGGTAGGCTCCAGTGTTGGGTTGCCTCAGGCCAAACAACCAACAGGGAGGGAACCCAGCCCCACCCATCAGCAGTCAAGAGGATTAAAGTTTTACTGAGCTATGCCCACCAGAGCAACACTCAGCTCTACCCACCAATACTCCTTCCCATCAGGAAACTTACACAAGCCTCTTAGATAGCCTCATCCACCAGAGGGCAGAAAGCAGAAGCAAGAACTACAATCCTGCAGGCTGTGGAACAAAAACCACATTCATAGAAAGATACACAAGATGAAAAGGCAGAGGGCTATGTACCAGATGAAGGAACAAGATAAAACCCCAGAAAAACAACTAAATGAAGTGGAGATAGGCAAACTTCCAGAAAAAGAATTCAGAATAATGATAGTGAAGATGATCCAGGACTTCAGAAAAAGAAAGGAGGCAAAGATCGAGAAGATGCAAGAAATGTTTAACAAAGACCTAGAAGAATTAAAGAACAAACAAACAGAGATGAACAATACAATAACTGAAATGAAAACTACACTAGAAGGAATCAATAACAATAACTGAGGCAGAAGAACAGATAAGTGACCTGGAAGAGAGAATGGTGGAATTCACTGCTGCAGAACAGAATAAAGAAAAAAAAAAATGAAAAGAAATGAAGACAGCCTAAGAGACCTCTGGGACAACATTAAATGCAAGAGCATTCACATTATAGGAGTCCCAGAAGGAGAAGAAAGAAAGAACCAGAGAAAATATTTGAAGAGATTATAGTCAAAAACTTCCCTAACATGGGAAAGGAAATAGCCACCCAAGTCCAGGGAGTGCAGAGAGTCCCATACAGGATAAACCCAAGGAGAAACACATCGAGACACATGGTAATCAAATTGGCAAAAATTAAAGACAAAGAAAAATGATTGAAAGCAGCAAGGGAAAAATGACAAATAACATACAAGGGAACTCGCATAAGGTTAAGAGCTGATTTCTCAGCAGAAACTCTACAAGCTAGAAGGAAGTGGCAGGATATAATTAAACTGATGAAAGGGAAGAACCTAATACCAAGATTACTCTATCTGGCAAGAATCTCATTCAGATTCAACGGAGAAATCAAAAGCTTTACAGACAAGCAAGAGCTAAGAGAATTCAGCACCACCAAACCAGCTCTACAACAAATGCTAAAGGAACTTCTTTAAGTGGGAAACACAAAGGAAGAAAAGGACCTACAAAAACAAACCCAAAACAATTAAAAAAATGGTCATAGGAACATACATATTGATAATTACCTTAAACGTGAATGGAAGGCTTCCTTGGTGGCGCAGTGGTTGAGAGTCTGCCTGCCAATGCAGGGAACACGGGTTCGTGCCCTGGTCCAGGAAGATCCCACGTGCCATGGAGTGGCTGGGCCCATGAGCCATGGCCGCTGAGTCTGCGTGTCCGGAGCCTGTGCTCCACAACGGGAGAGGCCACAACAGTGAGAGGCCCGTGTACAAAAAAAAAAAAAAAAAAATCAAACAATAAAAAAACGTGAATGGATTAAATGCTCCAACCAAAAGACACAGGCTTGCTGAATAGATACAAAAACAAAACCCATCTATAGATCTATAGGTCTACAAGAGACCCACTTCAGACCTAAGGACACATACAGACTGAAAGTGAGGGGATGGAAAAAGACATTCCATGCAAATGGAAATTCAAAGAAAGCTGGAGTAGCAATACTCATATCAGATAAAATACACTTTAAAATAAAGAATGTTACAAGAGACAAGGAAGGACACTACATAATGATCAAGGGATCAATCCAAGAAGAAGATATAACAATTATAAATATATATGCACCCAACATAGGAGCACCTCAATACATAAGGAAACTGCTAACAGCTATAAAAGAGGTAATCGACAGTAACACAATAATAGTGGGGGACTTTAACACCTCACTTACACCAATGGACAGATCATCCAAACCGAAAATTAATAATGAAACACAAGCTTTAAATGACAGAATACACCAGATAGATTTAATTGATATTTATAGGACATTCCATCCAAAAACAGCAGATTACACTTTCTTCTCAAGTGCGCAAGGAACATTCTCTAGGATAGATCACATCTTGGGTCACAAATCAAGCCTCAGTAAATTTAAGAAAATTGAAATCATATCAACCATCTTTTCTGACCACAACGGTATGAGATTAGAAATGAATTACAGGGGGAAAAACGTAAAAACACAAACACATGGAGGCTAAACAATACGTTACTAAATAACCAAGAGATCACTGAAGAAATCGAAGAGGAAATCAAAAAATACCTAGAGACAAATGACAATGAAAACACGATGATCCAAAACCTATGGGATACAGCAAAAGCTGCTCTAAAAGGGAAGTTTATAGCTATACAGGCCTACCTCAAGAAACAAGTAAAATCTCAAATAAACAATCTAACCTTACACCTAAAGGAACTAGAGAAAGAAGAACAAAACCCAAAGTTAGCAGAAGGAAAGAAATCATAAAGATCAGAGCAGAAATAAATGAAATAGAAACAAAGAAAACAATAGCAAAGATCAATAAAACTAAAAGCTGGTTGTTTGAGAAGATAAACAAAAGCAATAAACCACGAGCCAGACTCATCAAGAAAAAGAGGGAGACGACTCAAATCAATAAAATTAGAAATGAAAAAGGAGAAGTTACAACAGACACCACAGAAATACAAAGCATCCTAAGAGACTACTATAAGCAACTCTATGGCAATAAAATGGACAACCTAGAAGAAATGGCAAAATTCTTAGAAAGGTATAACCTTCCAAGACTGAACCAGGAAGAAACAGAAAATATGAACAGACCAATCACAAATAATGAAATTGAAACTGTGATTAAAAATCTTCCAACAGGGCTTCCATGGTGGCACAGTGGTTGAGAGTCCACCTGCCAATGCAGGGGACACGGGTTCATGCCCCGGTCTGGGAAGATCCCACATGCCATGGAGCGGCTGGGCCTGTGAGCCATGGCCGCTGAGCCTGCGCATCCGGAGGCTGCGCGTCCAGAGCCTGTGGTCTGCAACGGGAGAGGCCACAACAGTGAGAGGCCCGCGTACCGCAAAAAAAAAAAAAAAAAAATCTTCCAACAAACAAAAGTCCAGGACCAGATGGCTTCACACGTGAATTCTATCACACATTTAAGGAAGAGCTAACACCCATCCTTCTCAAACTCTTCCAAAAAATTGCAGAGGAAGGAACACTCCCAAACTCATTCTATAAGGCCACTGTCACGCTGATACCAAAACCAGACAAAGATACTACAAAAAAAGAAAATTACAGACCAATATCTCTGATGAATATAGATGCAAAAATCCTCAGCAAAATACTATCAAACAGAATCCAACAACACATTAAAAGGGTCATACACCATGATCAAGTGGGTTTTATCCCAGGGATGCAAGGATTCTTCAATATACGCAAATCAATCAATGTGATACACCATCGTAACAAATTGAAGAATAAAACCCATATGATCATCTCAATAGATGCAGAAAAAACTTTTGACAAAATTCAACACCGTTTATGATAAAAACTCTCCAGAAAGTGGGCATAGAGGGAACCAACCTCAACATAATAAAGGCCATATACAGCAAACGCACAGCAAACATCATTCTCAATGGTGAAAAACTGAAAGCATTTCCTCTAAGATCAGGAACGAGACAAGGATGTCCACTCTCACCACTATTATTCAACATAGTTTTGGAAGTCCTAGCCAAGGCAATCAGAGAAGAAAAAGAAATAAAAGGAATACAAATTGGAAAAGAAGTAAAATGTCACTGTTTGCAGATGACATGATACTATACATAGAGAATCCTAAAGATGCCAACAGAAAACTACTAGAGCTAATTGATGAATTTGGTAAAGTTGCAGGATACAAAATTAATGCACAGAAATCTCTTGCATTCCTATACACTAATGATGAAAAATATGAAAGAGAAATTAAGGAAATACCCCCATTTACCACTGCAACAAAAAGAATAAAATACCTAGGAATAAACCTACAAAAGACCTGTATGAAGAAAACGGTAAGACACTGATGAAAGAAGTTGAAGATGATACCAACAGATGGAGAGATATACCATGTTCTTGGATTGGAAGAATCAATATTGTGAAAATGACTATACTATCCAAAGCAATCTACAGATTCAATGCAATCCCTATCAAATTACCAATGGCATTTTTTACGGAACTAGAACAAAAAATCTTAAAATTTGTATGGAGACACAAAAGACCCTGAATAGCCAAAGCAGTCTTGAGGGGAAAAAATGGAGCTGGAGGAATCAGACTCCCTGACTTCAGACTATACTACAAAGCTACAGTAATTAAGGCAATATGGTACTGGCACAAAAACAGAAACATAGATCAATGGAACAAGATAGAAAGCCCAGAGATAAACCCACGCACCTATCATCAACTAATCTATGACAAAGGAAGCAAGGATATACAATGGAGAAAAGTGATGCTGGGAAAACTGAACAGCTACATGTAAAAGAATGACATTAGAACACTCCCTAACACCATACACAAAAATAAACTCAAAATGGATTAGAGACCTAAATGTAAGACCAGACACTATAAAACTCTTAGAGGAAAACGTAGGAAGAACATTCTTTGAGATAAATCACAGCAAGATCTTTTTTGATCCACCTCCTAGAGTAATGGAAATAAAAACAAAAATAAACAAATGGGACCTAATGAAACTTAAAAGCTTTTGCACAGCAAAGGAAACCATAAACAAGACGAAAAGACAATCCTCAGAATGGGGGAAAATATTTGTAAACGAATAAACTGACAAAGGATTAATCTCCAAAATTTATAAACAGCTCATGCAGCTCAATATTAAAAAAACAAACAACCCAATCCAAAAATGGGCAGAAGACCTAAATAGACATTTCCCCAAAGAAGACATATGGATGGCCAAGAAGCACATGAAAAGCTGCTCAACATCACTAATTATTAGAGAAATGTAAATCAAAACTACAATGAGGTATCACCTCACACAGGTCAGAATGGCCATCATCCAAAAATCTACAAACAACAAATGCTGGAGAGGGTGTGGAGAAAAGGGAACCCTCTTGCACTGTTGGCGGCAATGTAAACTGATACAGCCACTATAGAGAACAGTATGGAGGTTCCTTAAAAAGCTAAAAATAGAATTACCATATGATCCAGCAATCCCACTACTGGGCATATACCCAGAGAAAACCATAATTCAAAAAGACACATGCACCCCAATATTCATTGCAGCACTATTTACAATAGCCAGGTCATGGAAGCAACCTAAATGCCCATCGGCAGACGAATAGATAAAGAAGATGTGGTACATATATACAATGGAATGTTACTCAGCCATAAAAAGGAACGAAATTGGGTCATTTGCTGAGACGTGGATGGATCTAGAGACTACCATACAGAGTGAAGTAAGTCAGAAAGAGAAAAACAAATATCGTATATTAACGCGTGTATGTGGAACCTAGAAAAATAGTACAGATGAACCGGTTTGCAGGGCAGAAGTTGAGACACAGATGTAGAGAACAAATGTATGGACACCAAGGCGGGAAAGCCGCGGGGAGGTAGGGATGGTGGTGTGCTGAATTGGGCGATTGGGATTGACATATATACACTGATGTGTATAAAATTGATGACTAATAAGAACCTGCTGTATAAAAAAATAAATAAAATTAAATTTAAAAAGAAAAAGAATGAAATGAAAAGTCATAGACTAGGAGGAAATATTTGTAAATTATATGTCTGAAAAAAGACTTGTATTCAGAAAGTATATAAAGAACTCTCAAAACTAAATGATAAAAAACAAACAGGTCAGTTAAAAAAAATAGGCAAGGGATTTGAACAGACAGTTCACCAAAGAAGATATACAGATGGCAAATAAGCACATGAAAAGATGCTCACTATCATTAGTTATTAGGAAAATGCAAATTGAAATCATAATTAGATACCTGTATATACTATTAGAATGGCTAAAATAAAATAAAAAGAAACCCAACAATACCAAGTAATGGCCAGGATACAGATCACCTGGAATTCTCATTCTTTGTGGGAATACAAATTGGCAGTGTCTTGGAAAAACAGTTTGGCAGTTTTTTATAATAATAAACATACACTTAGCATATGACCTAGCAATCTCACTCCTACATATTTACCCAAGAGAATGAAAATGTATGTTCACCCAGAAACCTCTACATGAATGTTTATGGCAATTTTACTCATAGTTTCCTCACAATGGAAGCAATCCAGGTGTCCTTCAATTGGTGAATGGATAAACAAACTGCAGTACCTCCATGCAATGGAATACTACTCAACAATAAAAAGTAATGAACTACTGATATACAAACAAAAACAAAACAAAAAAAGAAATGGACTTTTAAGTAATTTACTTAAATGCATTATTATAAAAATCAGTTTAATAAAACAAACTTATTAAATGTAATAATAATTAAATTAGTAAATTAATGAATCATTAAATAATTGAATTATCAACTATAATAAACCTTAAGATCATATTTTCTTGCTAAATTATTTTAACTCCAAAAACAACTAAAATATGATAAAAAAAGAAATTTAAAAAACAATAAGAATCATATAGATATACTGCCTGATTCTTTTTGAAATTAGGAGAATATTAAACAAGAAAGAAAGGAAAAAAGAAGGAGGGGGATAGAGAAAGAGGGGAAGTTTCTGAAGACCTTAAATGAGTAAATAAACTAATAATATATCAAGTGGTAAATAAGCTAAAAATATATAAAATGGTTGCAGTTTCAGTAAGAGCAGCAAACATTTTGATTTATAGAGTCCCACCAAAGTTGGATCAGTGAAACTCAGTAACTAGATTCTATTGACACTATAGGGGGAAAAAACCTGTCTATGACCTGTGGTTCCAAAATGGAAGAATAAATCCTGGAGCTACTAGAGGCCATCTTGCCAATAGGAGATGAAAATAAACACAAAGGAAAGCAGAGCCAAAGGATGGAGAGAAAGATTCCTGTCAACATCTTTGATCCCCTGGATTCACCAGAGCCAGTGCAACATAGCCCTGTGACTCATTTATGGGAGCCAATAAGACCCCTTTTTTGGGTAAGCCTAACTGAGTTGTTGTTGTTGTTTTTATAATACTTGAAAATTAAAGTGTCCTGATTAATACAATTCAAAAGTAAAATTTATTCTACACAAATAGAAAACTAAAACATTTAGCTGAGCATCGGTGTGGTAGTTCCTCCGAAGATGTTCACATCCTGATTCCTGGAACTTGTGAATATGTCATCTTACATGATCAAAAGAACTTTGTAGATGTGATTAAATTAAGAATTTTGAGATGAGTTGATTATCTGGGTAGGCCCAATGTAATCACAAAAGTTCTAATAAGAGTGAAGTAGGCGGAATCAGAGTCAGAAAGAGAGAAAGCAGTTACAGAGACTGGAAGAGAGAAGCAGAGATTAGAGGGATGAGCTCTGAAGATGGAGGAAGGGGCCATAAGCCAAGAAATACAGGTGGTCTCTAGAGAATGGAAATGGATTCTCCTGACAGCCTCCAGAAGCAATCAGCCCTGCTGATATGTTGACTTTAGCCCCATGAAACTGATTTTAGACTTCTGGCCTCCGTGTAAGAGAATACATTTGTGTTATTTTATGCCACCACATTTCTGGTAATTCGTTACAGCAGCCATTGGAAACTAATAAGTTGGACATTTCATGGAATCATTTTGTGTGTTATCCAATATCCTCTATATGATCCCTCTAAGAAAGCTAATGTTAGATTTTGTGTATGCTGAATTGAAAAACAGAATATTGAAGTATTGGTTTGAACTGAAATATTTTCTCTACCTCTAACTAGTGAGAGAACCCGGGAACAGTGTTCCACCCCAGCAGCAATGAGCACTTCTAGCACCCAAATCTTGATTTCTAAATACCATTCAACATTAAAAGAAGCAGGACCCATTAGAGAAACGTCTAATTCTGGGGCTGAAGTTGGGAAAGGACAAGATGAGTATGTAACATCTTTTTGTGCCAGAAAATAATAAAGTATTCAATGAATGAAAGGAACAAATCAAACTGACACAGAAGCCAGTATGATGGAACTTCCACTGACCAAATCAAGAACAATGTGAGTATCAAAGTCAACAATAACAACAAATGACAGCCAATTTTATAAAACAGGAATTTGTGAGTTCGTATCGAAATAAATAAATACATAAATAACTAGGGAGAAGAAAACCTTACACTAGAATGACAACTAATAAATATAGAAGGAATGCTTACATTAAAAAAATCAAAACTTTGGTAACCATTATCATAACACAATTAATTCAGCCCCACTATATCGACGGACACTAAAATTAACAGATGAAAGTTTGACAAAAATGAGATAGTCACATATTAAAAGAACTAAAGAAATTCCAAAAGGAAAGAATTACATTAAGCTAGGCCTAAAGTCCAATCTTGCATAGAAACACTTCTCAAACACTTACTAATATAAAGAGACTCAAGCAACTGCACAATGGAGAAACCAGACCGACACCATCTCAATCAAGGATTCAACATAAACCTCACCAATAATGGAACAAATTAAACTCATAGACTACGTGATAGAATGCAATAAAAAGAACATGTTGCTTCTGTTTTTCTGTGACATTCCTGCCACATACACAAAATCTGAATCTAATCATGAGGAAACCTCAGACATACCCAAATTGAGGAGTATTCTAACTAGCCTGTAAAGATCAAAAAAGTCAAGGATGACTGAGATTCAAGATTGAAGGAGATTAAAGAGAAACGACAACTAAATGCAACACGTGATCTTTGACTGGATTTTTTTTATTGTAAAGCATATTATTGGGACAATTGCCAAAACATGAATAGGGTAAGCAACTAGCTGGAAGTAATGTAGCATGTTAATTTCCTGATTTTGATGATTATGTGGTGTTTAGGTTGGAACATGTCCTTGCTTTTGGATTTATACATTAAGTATTGGACTGTAACAGGCATCATGTCAGTAACTTTGTTTCAAATAGTTCAGACCAAAAAAGTTCATTGTACTATTCTTGCAAATTTTATACAAATTTAAAATTATTTCCAAAGAAAAACATTCAATTCTACAATTAAATTTTTAAAAACTAAGCTCAGGGCTTCCCTGGTGGTGCAGTGGTTGAAAGTCCGCCTGCCGACGCAGGGGACACGGGTTCGTGCCCCGGTCTGGGAAGATCCCACATGCCGCGGAGCGGCTGAGCCCCCTGAGCCTGCACGTCCGGAGCCTGTGCTCCGCAAGGGAGAGGCCACAACAGTGAGAGGCCCGCGTACCGCAAAAAAAAAAAAAAAAACTAAGCTCAGAAACTACAGTTGGATGTGTGCAGCCCTGGTGCCAGAGTCAGCACCATGGACAGACAAGATTGATTATGTTGTCATAAGTATACCTGGTCTAATAACCAAACAAATCCTAAAAATGATGTATACAATTTAAAAGCCCACTTTATGGAATTTCAAGGTACACCAGGCACAACTGTTTATTCATTCAGACATGTGTTACTGACACTGATGCATTTCTAACCTCCTCCTATAGGGAACATAACCTGTGTGGTAGACATCAATAGTTGTCTACCCAGTATCCATTCCTCCTTCCTCTTTTCTAACACAATCCACTCTTACTCAGGCAACGACTCTGCCCCCCATTATCAACAGTTTTAAAAGGAAGTTGATAGACCCTAGCACAGAATTGGGCCTCATTTATCTAAGAGTAATCCCATTCCCCATATTAGAGAGATTGGTTCAGTTAATCCAATTAGTTCATGGTGGTCTCCTAGCCTCAAAAATTGGTTCAGGAATTAGCTTGTAACCTAATATGAGCCAGTAAGTCATGAAGCAAAAGCAAAAAAGATTCCTGTCGTTTTGCATATGCTCCATTATATGGAGCCAAGAAACTCAAGCCTCAAAAGGCATTTTTGCCACCATGAGGCAAGTCAGCCTAAGCAAAAGCTCATTATACTAATAGCAACAAAGCCAAGGAAACCACAGAGAAAAGGAACTGTACTCACAAAGCCAGACCTGAAACCCATCCTGCTTTTGTCTGTTACTTTGTGGGCCAATTTTAATGAGTGGGATTGAACTGAATTTTCTGTTACTTGCTTGCAAAAGTATGCTAATACAATCTGCAATTTCAGTTTTGAAAAGCGGCACACACAGGCCAGTCTTTTTAGGTAATTTCTAATTTTGTTCTCCTGAAGCCTAAAATGAGTATAGGGAGGAGAAGAGAAATGAAGACGAGGAGAAGGCAATTAGTCTATCAGTTGAAATGAAGTCTGAAGTTAGGTAGGATTTGCATATACATTTAAAAGAGGGATAAGTATTTTATTTATTTAAGGAACATGCATATTTCATTATATGTTTGGCACCATTTAGATGTTTTATAATGTTAACTCATTTGATTCTTATAACACATTTATGAGGAATTATTACTATCATCACCACTTTCAGTTGAAGAAACTGAGGCATGTAGACATTAAATAACTAGCCTAAGGTCACACAGCTAGCAAGTGGCAGAGCCAGGATTCAAATCACTGAGTATATTAATACCAGCCAGAAAAAAGATCATCTAATGAGGACAGTTCAGTTTTACATGTATATTAGAGGATATGGCTTGTGGTTAATTCATTTGAAAACCTAAAATTTGCATCAAGAAACTAGATATTTCTCAAATATCAGAAAAAATAAGTGGAACTATTAGTCATTTATCTAAAAAAAAAAAAGTTACCAGATGTCTAAGTTTATCTAAAATCAACGCATGAGTAGATAGTAGCACAGACTCAGTAATTATGAGGTATGGTGCACTACAGTAGAAAAGCCTATTAAAAATAGATAAAGAAAAATTCCTGTTTTTAAAAATAGAGGGTCCATGAGGTTTATAGTGGGAAATCTGAATAATTACAGTTGTCAACTAGGAAATAATATCAGTTTTCTTTTTTGTCCAGTACATTGCGTATCTTTGCTCATTCAAATCTGCCAACTTGACACCTGAACTTCATTTCTCACCACTTTGACCCATTTACTCTATACTTTCCATAAAAGGTTGGTCTAACAATCTTCTCCAGGCTTGGAAGGGAGGAAAAGAAGGAGGTGGGCCTCTCAGCTAATGATATAGAAAGTCCTGTGTTGCCAAACAGTTTGTGTTATAACTTAGGGGTGTCTGCCTGTCTCTCCCTGAATGAATCCTCCCAGAACTTTTCCCTTTCAAAGCTGTCCATCTTGTTTGGAGTGGGTGTATAGAAGAAGAGGCCTAAAAATAGAACACAGAGAAGATGAGTAAGAAGGCATCCACCTTCAGCCCATCATGACTGAAGTGCTTAATGATGCCTTTAATTATTTAAATGCTCCAGTGTCTAAATTTTAAAAGGACAAACATAATATTGAGCATACGGAAGTTTAGCAGCATAATTTTAAATGTTTCCGCTTGCTACAAGGAAATTCATCAGAAACAAATCACCAGTAAAACTTACCTGGACAGTTTTTAAGCCTCCTGGCTCATTCCGAACAGTTCCCAAAGCTCAGCTAAATTCTAAGAAGGCAATCAACATTACCGTTGAACTGTTTTGTTGCTGTTTTAGTTAGCAGCTTCATTTTATCTACGTCAGATGTTGTTTTTTTTTCCATTTCTGGATGTCAGAAAACATGTCTTTACATTTATATTCCATATAGTATGTAGAATATAGCAGCTACGAAACGAATGCGTTTAAATAACTGAATTAAAAAGGAGTCTAGAGCAGAGGTCATGATTCCTCGCCCTTAACCTGCCTGCCGCTCTGCGGCGCCGCCTACAGGTTGCGAGGTTGGTTCCCCTCGCTCAGAGGCCCAAGGTGCGCTTTCCGGCTCACACTTTAGAATCGCCTGGCTTTCCTGATTGCGGGGTACTTGAAGCACTGCCCTTGGGGTCCAGTTAACCGGGAACGCCCTCTTTTCTCACAGTCTTACCAAATTTTCAAAGCGCATCTGCAGGTGTTCCTTCTGTGACGCAGAAGGAATATTAACTAAATTAAAAATGACTGGGTTTTAGTCCTGACTTGTATTCTGACTTGCTGTGTAATCATGGACAAATTATTTAACTTCTCTAAGTTAAATAATTTCTTCTTCTCTAAGTATCATTTCGTTTCTTCAAGCCAAAGGTTGAACTGTAAGAAAGGCTACGAACTGACGCCCAACAGGGTCCATATCCATGTTTTCTTTGACCACATAGTAGGGCGTGTGTGTGTTTAACATTTTAAGTTACTCGCCAACATTTCAAAGTTGAGTAGAATTTTTTGAGTAGAATCTCAAATATATATAGAAAGAAGAACATTTTTCTAATTCTATAGCACTTATAGTTTTATTAAGTTTATTGTAGGTTTATCATTTTATCTTTGCTTTTATAATGTGTTGCTAGTCACAACCATGACTTATTTAATGGTGAGTTAACTGAGCAGGAATGCAACTGCAATTTTAGGTTCCTGTGGGAAAATGCAATGTGTTTATAATGCATTTTCCAGAAAAAAATTGGAAAAAATGAGGATTATCCTGTGATTTTTGTTATATTATAGATTCACATGCCCACTAAACTAGATTTTACTCTGTATAATTACTTTTGATTTAAGAGTTTATAGCGTTTGCTGATATGATAAAATTTAGATTGTGGCTAAAGTTGTTAATATTTTCTTAAAAGTAAGTTTGGTTGGTAACTGCGGAATATAAACAGTTGAAATTTGTATTAGGGCGAACCAAATTTGGTTCTGTTTTCTCTCAGCTGCTTGTCTTTAACGTTAGAAAATAAAGGGGAAAAAAGCCAAAAATCTAAGGAATGCTTACAAAGTATCTGAAGTTAGTTTTCAAATGCCATTCAAAAAAATTGGGGAAAAGGGAGAATAGGCATAAAGGAGTAATACAGATACGTGGAAAATTCTACAAGGGAATTTTACTTTTAAATTTATTGCATGGTTTAAATGTGTGCATAAAGTGTGTCTGTGGGTGGATTTCTGATACACGTTAAATAACATAAATTAGATGTACAGAAGACCTTAAAATAAATAAGTTGCAAATATATGATTAATGCAATGGTGTTTTTAGGCTGAAATGGGCTGATCTCTTGGAATTAGTTAAGATAATACCATCTTCTAAACTAGAATTGAATATGCTTTTATTAAATGAGTATTGGTTATCTGGATAAGTAACACCTTGAAATAACATTTTGTAATTGTAATGCTAGTGAATCTGGATAGTCTACTAAAATCCTTTCATGGAAACGAAAAAAAAATAAATATAACTCATAGAAAATAAACTTCAGACTGTATGACATTTTAAAAAACTGAACTCAAAGGGTAAAAATTCCTTTGTCTCCAGTTCAGCCCTTTCAGGAAAAAGAGTTCCCAGGTGTAACAGTTAACTTTATGTGTCAAATTGGGCCACAGGATGCCAGATATTTGGTCAAACATTTTTCTGGGTGTTTCTGTGAGAGTGTTTCGGGGTGAGGTTAACATTTAAATCAATAGTCTGAGTAAAGCCCTCCCTAATATGGGTGGGTCGGGGTGGGCTGGGGCTGGAAGCAGGGAGGGCTCATCCAACCCACTGAAGGCCTGATAACAGAAAGGATGATCCTCCCCCAGAAAGAAAGAATTCCTCCTGCCTGACTGCCTTCAAGCTGGGACACTGACTTTTTCCTGCTATCAGACCCAAACTGAAACCTCAGCTCTTCCTTGGTCTGAAGCCTGCCATCCTCATATTGGAACAACACCATCAGATCACCTGGGTCTCCAACTTGCTGACTCACTCTGTAGATCTTGGGACTTGTCAGTCTCCATAATCTTGTGAACCAATTCCTTATAATAAATCTATTTTTATTATATTTTATCATATAAAATACATATCCTATTGGTTCTGTTTCTCTGGAGAACTCTAATATACTAGGCCATCCACAATATTAGTTCGCTGATCTGTTCATCACATACATTCCTACTTTGCTGATGGGTCCATACACTCTCTTATCCTAAAGCCGTTATTCTTTAGGAACATCCAGCTCTTTATTTTCTTTAAATTGTTTTATTAACTTTCTGATATTAATTTGGTTTCATGGGAAGTCTGTCGCAGGTAAAAGACTAGGTAGACCACTTAGGTGGACCACTAAACATGTGTTTTCTAGACTTCTTATCTAGAAATTTCATTTTTAACCATGAAATTTTCAAGATTAATGACTCAGTTTCTTCAGAATATATCTATCTCCCAAAGCCTGTTTTTTCCTGAACTCACAATATAAAGGTGCTCAGAACCAAGGCTGAAGAGCAAATCCTAGGCTCAAGGTAGGCTCACATGGGATATATGCTCCATATGGCCTCTCTGAAATACAGCTTCAATCAATCATCCCTTCTCTCCTTCTCCCCCACCCTTCATCTTTCCACTCCATCCCACCCCACTGACAACATCACTAAATTTCAGAATTTTCCACATTATACAATCTTTAGGGAACAGATGGTAAGCGTATTCCTATTTCAATTTCTGATTCAATTCATTAATACTGGCTGTCTCACCCATTATGTTGACAATTAACAAGCAACTGTAGACCACAGATAGAAATGATTAATTAGCTATATCTGCCATGAGTGAGGGAGAAAGCAGTGGCTGCAAAAGTCATGCATTCACCATCCTTGCTCCAGATATTTAAATTGACACCCATTTAAAATATACATGAAGAAAAATGTTGCAGGGTAATTTATTGAGATAATTTCTCTCTTATTCCCACTCCTATATGAGATTCTCAGAAGAAATGCAAAACTTTCATTTCATTATGATTACCCAGATCCTTAGAAATAGGAACTCCAAGCATTGTTTTCTGATTTCCTTTAACTTTTAGGGCTTGTTGACAGCTTTGGGTTCCAGAGGCAGAAACAGGTATTGTCTGGTACCAAGGAGACAAGTCCTTTGTGGCTTTTATTTGGTACACTCTGCTGGGTAATCTCAGTGGAGAGAGGAGAAGGAGGCAGTGCTTGGAGTAATGTTTTTAAAAAGCTCATCTTGGAAAAGAAAGAATAGATTCTGGGGGACTAGTGAAGGCACAGGGGGACTTCATGATTTTCATATCTAGTGAGCATTCACAAACCCTTGCTCCCAGCTCCAGAGACTAGGGAGTATAGAAGGCTTTTGGACATCTGTGGAATCCTGACTCTTCTTCACAAAGAAGAGAGTCTCTGTGGCCAAGCCTGAGGTCAGTACTGAAAGGCATCTGAATCCTTCAGGGGAAGCAGTGCCTGAATAATGGTAGAGATGCAGTTCTTCCCAGCAGCATCCCTTCATAGAAAGAATATTAATGACAACCAACACAATGGACTAAGAACCAGGATCTTCTCCCATTTTTCAAACAGGTGAATGTTTGTACAACATTAAAAAGAGGTCTACCACCCTTACCCTCCCCACAAAAAAAAAAGATCAGACTAAAGTAGGGGGCTCAAATTCACATTTAGGCTATGAAAAAATGTTGTATATTGTTCCCCAAGAATTGCAGAGCAAAACAATTTTTCAGTACACAAGAACTAAAAAACAACAGAAAAATGCAAGGTAATTTAAAATAGGTTCAAATTCATTGGCATCACTAAAATTCCACAAAGCTGGGAAAAGAGGTCAGAAGATCTCATGAGTCAATGAGAGGGATAAAGAATGAGGATTGAGGCACTAATAGTTTAAGCCCTTTGTCCAAGATCATGTAACTGGTATGAGAGAGCTGAAATACTAACCTAGGTCTTCTTATTTCTGTGAGACTAAAAGAGCCAAGGTGATTTAATATTAAGAAGCATAATTCATGCTATAGTATTTGGAACTCTGTAGGGGACCAGAAATCAGGTGGCTGAAAGTGCTCCATGGGGCTCCTATGCATGTTAGGGAGGAATGACTAGAGAATCATCAGGAACAGGGTGGCACGACCATAAAAGCCTGATGTGTGCATTGCAGCAGACTGAGAAACCGTAGATGGGATAGATGTAGTCAGGCAGACCTGAATTCTTCTCACTTCTTTTTTTTTTCTTCGCCTTTTAAAAATGTTTTTTATATTGAGATATAATTGGCATACATTATATTAGTTTCAGGTGTACAACATAATGATTCAATACTTGTACACACTATGAAATGATCACCACAATAAGTCTAGTTATCCATCACTATACATAGAGAATTCTCCTTGTGATGAGAACTTTTAAGACCTACTCTCTTGGGCTTCCCTGGTGGCGCAGTGGTTAAGAGTCTGCCTGCCAATGCAAAGGACACGGGTTCAAGCCCTGGTTTGGGAAGATCCCACGTGCCACGGAGCAACTGGGCCCGTAAGCCACAAATACTGAGCTCTGCGCGTCTGGAGCCCGTGCTCCGCATTAAGAGAGGCCGCGACAGTGAGAGGCCCGCGCACCGCGATGAAGAGTGGCCCCCGCTTGCCACAACTAGAGAAAGCCCTCGCACAGAAACGAAGACCCAACACAGCCAAAAATAAATAAATGAATGAATAAATTTATTTAAAAAAAAAATCTACTCTCTTAGCAAATTTCAAATACACAACACAGTATTACTAACTGTAGTTGCCATGTTGTACATTACATCTCCATGACATTTATTCTATAACTTGAAGTTTGTACCTTTTGACTCCCTTCACTCATTTCACCCACCCCTACCCACCGCCTCTGGCAACCACCTATCTGTTCTCTGTAACTACGAGATTTATTTATTTATTTTGGTTCCACATATAAGTGTCTTCTCACTTCTTCAAGAAAGTTTCCTAAACTCTGTGAGTTTAAGAAATGCCTGTAGGGTTTCCCTGGTGGCGCAGTGGTTGAGAGTCCACCTGCCGATGCAGGGGACACGGGTTCGTGCCCTGGTCCGGGAAGATCCCACATGCCGCGGAGCAGCTGGGCCCGTGAGCCATGGCAGCTGAGCCTGCGCGCCCGGAACCTGTGCTCCGCAACGGGAGAGGCCACAACAGTGAGAGGCCACGTACCGCAAAAAAAAAAAAAAAAAAAAAAAAAAATGCCTGTAATATGCCCAGGACAGTGCAGGTACTTAGATCAACATACTTTGAATAGAGGTGCAGTGAGATTGATTACAAAACTTGGGAAAGAATCTGCCACAGCAGATCAAAACATCACAGCAAATTTCTTGGAGAAAGTAATTCAGGAAAAAAATTATCTATTAGTGCAAGTTTTTCATAGCTTTGGCTTATGGTTTGTTTTGAAAGCAGCTGCTTTTTTAACTTTTATTTATAATTTGTTATATTTATATCTCCATTTTGTTATATATTGCAATATTTACCAAATTTCTGTTGATTTCCAAACTTCTATGAGACCTTGATCCTACCAACTCCAGTTTTGTCATGCCCATTAAAGTTCAGGAACATAATCCTGAAACTTGGCAAGAAATTAACATGTACCAAATTTCACTGTTCTTTCAGTCTTTTACTAGACTCTTACTTTCTATATTTATAGTCAATTTCTTTGTTTAAAAAAAGAAAAAGCAAAGGGAAAGGAAGGGGAAAAAAGTTATTTGAACACTTTTTCTACTTCATGGCACCCAATTCCAATTGCTGATTAAACAGTTCTCTAAACTTCTTAAATGAGAGAATAATTTCTTACATAAAATTTTAAAATCTTTAGCAAATATTCAGTGTGCTATTATATATACAAAAGATTTATAATTGTGCTTATATTCAGTTTTATTTATACTTATTAATTATGGATATATATATATCACAAAACTAGGTCAATAATGGATGGATACACATACACCCCTATATATGTGCTTTATAATCTCTATACAATCAATAATTACCTTAAGTCATCTAGCAACTTATCACATATAAATAACATAACTGAGAAACAAGGAGCTTTCTATTTGAATCACAGTTTTCTACTTGACTAGTTTTATTCACATATAAAATAGATTAGGATGTGGCTGAACAGACAGTCAGCTTGTTAATTGCTCTCTGAACAAGTTCTAAATGTGTCATTATTATCTAAATAATGAATAATTGTGGTGTGATTTCAATATGGAATAGCCTGCCCTTGGCTTTTATTTCTTGAGAGGTGTAATATCACTTCAATTGCTTTCAATCAGATGTGACATCTTCTGTACACTGACAGATGTATTATTGATATACATGGTCTTGATGTGATGGGACAAATTATCTCTTTTATCTTTGATTAAAGTGAATTATCACATTGCAACAGCTACTCTCCCTATTGTCAGTTACACAGCCAGCTTACCACTTATTGACCACAATACTTCAATTTTAAAAAACATGATCAGCAAACACGTTTGTGTTTCTATATAGGCAACCCAGCTTCCCTTCTTGAAATACATGAGACATAAAGACTTCTACTCCCCTACAATGGAACTCTATTGTTTTTGCCTGCCTGACTTCCTTTCCACTCTGGTCACAGCAGCCCAGTTTTCCTTTGGAGAATCTCCCCTACCCTATCTTAAGTCCTTGTGATATGAGTGGGGCTGATCTTACCTGTCCCCCAATCACCCCATTTCTAAGAATAAGAATATGAATAAACTTGACCATTGAGTTTATTGCATGACCCATTCACAGTGAATGGTTCAGAGTAAGGGACATAACCCAGTCAGGTGAATCAGAATCATCCTCTAGACTGTGTTGGTACAAAAAAAGAGTAAAAGTGTACATTAGGCTAGGAGTGAGACCCAAATCCTGATGACAGTTTTTGATTCTTTGGATTTAGCTATGACTAACTCTGAAGACCTACTCTTGGACCATTCAGTTATATAAACCATTCAATTCCTTTTCTTTTTTAAAAATGGATTGAGATGGATTTTCATTCACTTACAACCTAAAGACTTCTGATTAATATGCCCATGACCTGATTTTTTTTCTGTTTAGATAGTGTATTATTCAAGGTAGGATAAACTCTGATGAAATAACAAAATTTGAAATCTCAATTACTTAACACAACAGAGATTTAATTTTGTTCATATCACAGCCCAATACTAGTTGGCTGCCTTCTTTTAAGGTATAGGTATATTATTCGGGCACATAGTTTCCAAGTTTCTCCCAGTCTGGGATGGGAGAGAAGAAGGCATCCTGGCTCCTCAGTGGCTTTAATGAAATATGACATAGTCACTACTGCTCACAGCCTATTGTCCAGTCTGATCACTTGGCATCAAACTAAGGAAGGCTGGGAAAATGCAGGGGAACACATCCATACTCACTGAGCAGTACCCTCTGTATCAGTCAGGGTTCTGCAGAGAAGAAGAACCATAGCGGGGAGAGTGTGTGTGTGTGTGTGTGTGTGTGTGTGTGTGTGTGTGTGTCTGGAGAGAGAGAGAGAGAGAGATTGTATGGAATTGGCTCATATGATCGAGGGGTTTGGTAAATGTGAAATCTGAAGGCCAGCAGTCTGGAAACTCAGACAGAAGTTGATACTTACATTCTTGAACAGAAATTCTGTTTTAGAAAATCTCAGGTTTTGCTCTTATGGTCTTTAATTGGATGAGGCCCACCGACATTACTTGAAGTCAACTAATTAGAGATGTTAACTACATCTATAAAATGCCTTCTCAGCACCTAGACTATGTCTGATTAAATCACCATATACTATAGCCTAGCCAAGTTGACATATAAAATTAACCATCTCTCTGCCAAAAATCAAATGCCTTTATTTCTTATTTTCTTCTCATAATATTACTGTGGGAATAAGTATCTCTGCTTTATGGTGGGAATTATAGCCTTGTCCTATTATTCAACATATTCTATGCATCTCCTTCCATGCCATGAGGCTAAATGTTTTAACAATATAAAAATATTTTTCTGATCATCAGAATACTAATTCATTTCTGAAATCTTAGCTAAATTCTAGGGCTGTATTTTTAACTGCTTTCATTATGTATTTATTAATTAATTCAATTAATATTTTTGAGGACCTACTATAACCTAGGTAGACCAGAGGTCATCCTTTCCTGTCAGATATCTGCATCTTCACGCTGAGGGGAAATCAATAACTGTGGTAAGAATTTAATGCTCTGTGACAAATCATCCCAAAACTTGGAGACTTAAAGCAAGAAAAAAAGACCCCAATCCTTGGGTTGATAATCTATTCAAGTTCAATACTAAACCAGGTAATTGAGCTAATAATGTTGCACAGGCTTGTTTAAAGAGATGTTCAGAATAAACTATTTATAAAAATCTGAATTAATTGGCCAAAGAAATGCTTAAAATTTTTCAAAATTAAATAATCAATGCTTTATTACTTAAATGGAAAATTGATAGCACAGTTAGTTTTAATGATCTAATTAATGGAAAATTACAAAATTTCTTTAAAATTTTTTTTCAACATCCTTGTATCCCACCATATTCATTACCATTGTGTATACTTTCAAAGGTATTAATATCAATGGAATAATTAAAGACAATGAAAATGGAGCTCATTTATATCCACTTCTCCTTTTCTTAAGGCTTTATGCTGCTGGTTTATGTAGCCTTTGGGCTAAAGCCGGAAATATATATATATATATATATATATATATATATATTTTAAAGAAGATGTTGGGGGTAGGAGTTTATTAATTAATTTATTGATTTTTGCTGTGTTGGGTCTTTGTTTCTGTGTGAGGGCTTTCTCTAGTTGCGGCAAGCGGGGGCCACTCTTCATCGCGGTGCGCGGGCCTCTCACTATCACAGCCTCTCGTTGCGGAGCACAGGCTCCAGACGCACAGGCTCAGTAGTTGTGGCTCATGGGCCTAGTTGCTCCGCGGCATGTGGGATCCTCCCAGACCAGGGCTCGAACCCGTGTCCCCTGCATTAGCAGGCAGATTCTCAACCACTGCGCCACCAGGGAAGCCCCCAGAAATATTTTTTTTTCTTGGCTAAAAAATTAGCTTTTCTAGTTCTTTCAGAATAAACAGAAACAAGAAAGTGGTATGTCAAATGGCTAACTGCCTTATCATTATAAACCCAACCTTCAGAAGAAAATAATAAAACCATATCCAACTAATCTAAACTGCCAAACCAAAATAAATTTCCATTTATTTCAAAGGTCCAGAACAAAATCACCAGCGCTTCAGTTAAAAACAAACATGCAGCATAATGTTGTTGATATAATAATTCATCCCATCAACTCTAATTAAACCTTAATGATCAAATCTCTAAGATTTTCTTCAGAGTTCATAGCAGGCAAGAATTTCACTGACAGTATTATATCATCCATAGAAAGTTTACAGTGACACTGTTAGTACTATGCTGTATTAAGCTACACTAGACTGTACTTGCTTGACTTTTTTTAAATAAAAGAAAATGCAAAACTTATCCTCAAGTTTTGTAATATTTGTTGAGAATGATACAGCAGAAAAACTTAAAAGGTGAATATTTGTTATCTGTTGAAATGTAACAAATTATTGGCTAATGTACTGCCATAAAACAATAGTATTATCTCACTGTTGCTCCAGGTTAGGAATCTAGGCATATCTTAACTGGACCCTCGGCTCTGGACCTCTCAAGAGGATCATCTCTGGAGGCTGCAGTCAAACGGTCAGCTGGGTCTACAGTCATCTTAAAATCTGACTGGTAGTGGAATTGTTTCTAAGCTCACTCCACTGGCTGTTGGCAGGATTCAATTCCTCTCTGGTTGTTGGGTTAAGGGCCTCAGTTTCTCACTGACTGTTGACCAGATGCCACCGTCACTTCTTTACCACACAGGCGTCTCCATGGGGTCGCTCACAACATGACAGCTTGCTTCATCAGAGTAAGCTGAGGGTAGAACCAAAGAGTTCACAAGCAAGACGGAAATCACTTTTACTTTACTAATCTCAGAGTGACATCCCATCTCTTTTGACTATTCTATGTATTAGAAGAAAGCCACTAGATCCAGCTCACACAAAAGATGAGTGGCTTATACAGGAGGTGAATAAAAGGAGGTGGGGATCATGGACAGTTATTTCAAAACTGTCTACCACATGGTGCTACTAAACTAGAGGGGTTATCTGAGTTTAATAGTGCCCTCCCAATATTCATATCCTTCCCAGCACCTCAGAATATGACCTTATTTAGAACTAAGGTTGTTACAGATGAATTTAGTGATGTTAAATTTAGGTCATACTGTAGTAGAGTGGCCCCTTAATCCAATGTGACCAGTGTCCTCGCAGGAAAAGAAGATACACAGAGACACCCAGGGAAAATGCCAGGTGACAAAAGAGGCAGAGATTGGAGCAATGCATCTATAAGCCAAGGGATGCCAAGGATTTCCAGCAACCATCAGAATCTAGGAGGAGGTAAGGAAGGATCCTACCCTAGAGCCTTCAGAGAGAGCACAGCCCTACTGACACCTTCTTTTCAGATTTCCAGCCTCCTTCCAGGACTTTGAGAGAATTCCTGTTGTTTTAAGCCACCAAGTTGGTCATACTTGGTTGTTAAGCCACCAAGTTGGTCATACTTGGCTGTTACAGCAGCCATAGGGAGCTAATACTTTTATATAGGTGTTAAAGAATAACTATATAGACCATTCTGATAACAGAACTTTTCCTTCTGAAGAAAACAATGGTTTCTTCAGGGTATGCTAGGTAATTTATAGATTCCTCTTTAAAGAAGAAAAACTATCCTGATTTACCACTGTGAAACTACTTTCATTATTAATTATATCAGTTTTGTATGATAGATGACATTGCTTTGTTGAACATAATTTACAACTGTTGGGGTTAATAGTAGATTATTTACAAGTCTTACACTTCATTTATTGTGGGCTAGACAGTCTTGTAAGTGGCCTCAGATACTTGCCTCCTGATATTTACATCCTTGTATAATCCCCTCCCCTTGATTGTTGTGGGACCTGTAACTCTCTTCTAACCAACAGAATGTAGCAAAAGTGATGGGCTGTCACTCCCACAATTATAGTATGTCATATAGGAGTCCATCTTGCTAGAGACTCTTTGTCTCTACTGCTGACTTCAAAGAAGCGAGTTGCCACGACTCCCACAGTTGCAATTAAATGAACTCTGTGTACAACCTGCAAGAGCCTGGAAGCAGACCCTTCCCCACTCAAGCCTTCAGATGAGAACATAGACAAGCAGAAGCCCTGACTAAAGCCTTGTGAAACCCTAAGCAGAGGACACCTCAAAGACATGCTCAGACTCCCAACCCACAGAAACTCTGAGACAATAATATGGGTTGTTTAAAGTGACTAAGTTTGTGGTAATTTGTAATGCAGCAATAGATAACTAATGTTCAACTTGATTCTTCTTATTTTAAGCATGATGATCCCTCATTTGGGGAGGGGGGATTTAAACTTATTTTAATACTTTTTTTTTTAGACCAGTTTTAGGTTTACAACAAAATTAGGAGGGAAGTACAGAGATTTCTCATATACCTCCTGTCCCCACACATGCATAGCCTCTGCCATTGTCAACATTACTCACCAGAATGGGACGTTTCTTACCAAGGATGAATCTATTAATACATTGACATATCATAATCACCCAAACTCCATAGTTTACCCTAAGTTTCACTCTTGGTGTTGTATATTCTGTGGGTTTAGACAGATGTATAATGACATATATCCATCATTTTAGTATCATACAGATTATTTTCGCTGCCCTAAAAACCCTCTGTGCTCTGCCATTATTTTTAATAATATATTTCATTTAAACTATCCATCATTTTTTGATGAATCAATCAGTTACCTAATGCCAACATTCAACACTGAAAAGTAAAAAGCTCTATTTAATTAAAAAGTCTTTTTTATATTACTCTTAATACTAACAGAATTCTCCAAGTTGGGTGGGTGAATAACTTAGAGATATTTATATTACTTTTTGCAATGTTATTATGATACTATCACATGCCATAGAAGATTCAATTCTCTAGTCAGTTTTCTCAACTTAAGCTAGTCTGAAAATGCAATCCATACAGCACATCACAATGTCATTTGGCCTTCACTGGATAAAATGTAAGTCATAAACATAAATGCACACTCCACAGGAATCATGGAGCCATTCTCAGTTGTAAATGTTCAACAGATGATCCAGATTATATTTATTTTTGCTTATATTAAAATTTTAGATTATTATGCAAACAAAACTGCAAAATATAAAAATTCTCATTAATGAATATTCAAAATTATCCCCAAAGACACTCTGATCTACACCTCTTCTTCTCAGAAAAATAGTAGAATAAAAACAAGTAAAAGTGACATTAAAATGATAACTTGAATAATGTTAATATAAGGTTAACTTTTCTAATATAAATAATTTGCTACATTTGTTTTATTTATCATTACTATTTTTGTAACAGGCATATCTCCCCTTTGTCACCAGCTTGGATGCAAAGGTAGGCCCCAATCCTATCCCTAAATCATGGGTTATTGAGGCCCTCCCCCAGCCCCATCAGTTTTCAGGTATTCCCTAGAGCTTTACCAGGGTCCTGGAAATATCCCCTGTGGTGTTTAGGCAGGATGCTGCACTCATATCTGTGTGGTGGGGTACCCTGACCTGCTCATCAGCCTAGGGCTGAGGTGCTAGATGGGTTCAATCTCTGCTCCTAGTAACTCCCTTTATATACTACAGTCAAAGCCCAGATCTTAGGACCCTAAGACTTCTCTACCCTTCTTGGAAGGATAGACATGGAGGGGCAGGGAGAAACCAACCCTCAGTAATGACTAGCATATCACCAAGGACAGAAGGGTCTTCTTGATAAAGCATAAAAAAAAAAAAATCAGTAAAGTTTCTTTGGTGAGAACTTCTCTCTACAATAGTAAATTTCTAGCAGCACATCTCAAAGCTGACAGCAACACAGTGCCATGTTTTTTAAAGAACCATTGTCCAAACATACATTCACATTTACTTGATGGATTTGAAGAAAAACTTGAAATATAGTACTTGAATGTAGTCATAATTCTTCATTGCTAACGAAAGAAACACTAAAAAGAAGCAATTCTACTTCTAAGTATTTACCCAAGAGAAATAAAAACATGTCCACAAAAAGACTTGTATAGGGCTTCTGGTTTACGGTACAGCATGTAAAGAGCTTGAGGTCATCACTCCATCATAACAGCAAGCGTGAAGCTGAACAAACTGAAAATCAACTCTTCTTAGATCCAGTAGAGAATTAAGGTTACAGGGCAGGCCTTGTTAAGAAGAATGGAATGATATGGTATGTTTCAAAATGGGATCTTTCTTTAATTTCACTGTGAGAACCTGGTAGAGCTTTTGGAGGCAAATCTCACAGAAGTGTGGCCATGCCCCTCTGGAGGCCATAGCTCTCAGCTTTGTCTGAGCCTCCAGCAACTTGTCAGTTACGGTTTAGGTTTTCTCAGCCCATACTGATCCCCATGGAGGTTTTTGCTCATGGGTTTCTGCTCCAGTGAGTTGTGGTTCTCTGTGCCTTCGTCTCTCCAATTTTTGAGGACAGAAAAACTAAGTACTTCATACATATTATCTTCATTTCATCTTTACGATTCTTCAATTATTTTCCCCATATTACAATGAAGAAATTGAAGCTTAAAAAGGTTGAACTGTACCTAAAGTCTGTAGCAAAACCATGCCTTGAGCCTAGGCTGCCCCAACTCCAAAGCCTGTACTTTGAACCACCATACCGTATGGCCTATTCAAACTCATTTTCAGTCACCAGACTTAGAACCTGAGTAAATAAGTCACCTCCAGATGGTGGTAGGGGAAAAAGGGGTTTAGAGAAGACATGGGTGGCCGACAATTAAGGCAAGAGTTATTGCTTGTAATCTGTAATCCTAGACCTATTACTACTTCAGAATGTCACCTTGGCTTGATAACTTTTTGAATAAAAGAAAGAAAAATGGACAGACTAGATCCAGATGTTCCCCTTAGATTGGAATACATTGTTGGGCTTGGAAGGGATCAAAGAACACTGAAATTCTGTGATGGTGGTATGTACGTATGCACACGCTAGGGCATAGGTATTTTTCTGGGAAGAAGATCCACAGCTTCAGATTCTCAAGCAGCTTTAAATCCAAATATTTTAAGGTGATCTCTAAGATCCCTCTCAACTCCAGTAGTCTGTGCATCTTTCATTCTGAGTCATAGTTCCTCTTTACCTTAGTTTCCATCCATTATAGAGACAACTTGTATTCCTTCCAAAATATAATATTTTAGAGGAAAAGAACAGGAATAATTTCACATTTTGAAACATCATGCTTGAAAAGTTCTCTAGTAGATGTTCATATTTTGCCTTAAAATTGCATCTACATCTTCAAACAAATGCACTTCATGGGTAAATATATGGTCATTTCCCCAACAATATTACCTAAAATATTACCCAGGTGGACTAACATGTATCCACTTTGTACAGTTAGAGAAGTAGGAGGACAAAAGCAGAGGAGCAGAACCCAATCGTTCCCATTTTCACATATATTGTCACTGTGCCAATTTGTTGAAGCTAGAAAATCTGGAATTTTTTAGTGATTTTAAGAAACTTTTATAAACAAAAGTGAAAAACAGAATTGTTTTTCTTGGAAGAAAGGCTTTCTATGTTCTGAGAGGAAATGTTTTGTTAAGCACTTTTTAGCCAGGCAGTTATGACAAGAATCTTCACACACTCTCAGGGAAACCCTGAAATGAGTAAATAATCCAAAGATAGATACTTAAGGCTGGATTTGTGAAACAAAGCATTCCCTGAGGATTCTAAGAAATACCTGGGGAGGATATTAGACTTTTATACATTAGGGACTTGACTGTGTTCATTGAGTTTTAAATGGAGACGAATCTCTCACGAGGACAGAAATATGAGAACAAACAAGTAGTGATACGCTAGTAAATGTTTAACAACTGGGATTCCAAGAAAAATTAAAAGCCCTGATTTGTAGTGTTTGCTGATTTCTGAAAGACTTTCTGAGACAGTAAGAGTAAAAATAAACTTGCACTGAAAAACAAAAAGCAGCCTTGCTGTTAAACAAGCTAAAAAGACAAACATATAAAGTCAGCTGCAAAGTTAACAGAACAAATTGCTTCTCCCAAGGTTATGTGGCTGTAAAGTGTCACAACAATCCCCTTTATGAGTGATTGCTGCTTTCTTACCAATGACACTCCCAGATGCCCCTTGTTGTTTCCAATTAGATGCTAAACTTTCCTATCCTCTTGGCAGCACACAACCCTTAGTTAATCCCCATTCCTCCTAATCTTGTCTGAGAAACAGCAACCAAACCAGAATGGACCTCCCCTACCCTCAGGATCCTCTGGCAGGAACCCAACACTTACACCATTCTCTCCACCCCCTTGTCCAGGGTGGGCTCCAACAGAGTTTCTCAGAGTGCTACCTTGCTGTGCATTAGTCAGTAAATTGGATTTTGTCAGACTACAGGCTAGAAGTCTTTGGCTAATGAGGTTTTAACATTTTCATACTGTTAATACTCCCACCAAAACTGATTGTAAGCTACCAACGCCAAGTCCCTGAACACAATTTGGGAAGAGATGAGCACAATCAACAGAAGTAGATACAACCTGGCTCTACTGCCCAGGTTACACTCACAATAACCATGGAAGAGAGATGCTTTTAATTTCCAGGCTATAGATAAGAAAACAGGCTCAGAGTTTACATAAATTATTTAGGGTCACAAAGCTGGTGGTAGAGCCACCATTTAAATCTGTGTCAATTTGATTCAAAATACTAAGATTGTTTAACAAATACCACACTGTTTAATATGATAAAATATTATCTCTTCTTCTAATAATGTCAAGGGTGTAGACCTTCCTGCAGACTGCACATTACATTGCTTATACAGACTGCATTTTATAATTCTTTCGTATACCTTTCACACACTGTATGGTAGCTGTATAACTTTAGGCAAAATACTTATTGTCTTTAAGTCTCAGCTTCCTCATCTGTAAAATGGGGACAAATATAGTGCTTACTCCATAGGGTTATTGTATGGATTTTAAAAATTAATAAATGTAAACTGTTTAGTATAATGACTAACATATAGTAAGCACTTAATAAATATTTGCTTTTAAAATTATAAGGCTGAATATGTAAAGGGCTGAATAAATGTCATATTTATGGACATTCAGCTTAATACGGCTCTATAATTCTCATTCAAACCACTTTTAGATTTTCATACACAGGTAAGATGGTTTTAAAAAATCTTTCTTGGGAATTACCTGGTGGTCCAGAGGTTAGGACCCCATGCTCTCACTGCTGAGGGCCCAGGTTCAATCCCTGGTCATGGAACTAAAATCCCACAAGCCTCACAGCGTGGCTAAAAACATAAAAATAAATAAAAAATCTTTCTATAGTCCTGTTTTCATTATCTACTGTTGCTCTACAAACCTACACTTACCGGTTTAAAACTACAGTGATGGTCCTGCCCACTAGAAAGACAAGATCCAGCCTTATGCATGAGAACACAGGCACCAGTGCCCTTCACCAGGAAGCTTACACAACACACTGAACCACCCTTAGCCAGTGGGGGCAGACACCAAAAACAACAGGAAATATGAACTTGCAGCCTGCAAAAAGGAGACCCCAAACACAGTAAGTTAAGCAAAATGAGAAGACACAGAAACACACAGCAGATGAAGGAGCAAGGCAAAAACCCACTAGACCAAACAAATGAAGAGGAAATAGGCAGTATACCTGAAAAAGAATTCAGAATAATGATAGTAAAGATGATCCGAAATCTTGGAAATAGAATGGAGAAAATACAAGAAACGTTTAACAAGGACCCAATGGAACTAAAAAGCAAATAAACAATGATGAACAACACAACAAATGAGATTTAAAATTCTCTAGAAGGAATCAATAGCAGAATAACTGAGGCAGAAGAATGGATAAGTGACCTGGAAGATAAAGTAGTGGAAATAACTACCACAGACCAGAATAAAGAAAAAAGAATGAAGAGAGGACAGTCTCAGAGACCTCTGGCATAACATTAAACATTCCAACATTCAAATTATACGGATCCCAAAAGAAGAAGAGGAAAAGAGAGGGACTGGGAAAATATTTGAAGAGATTATTGTTGAAAACGTCCCTAATATGGGAAAGGAAATAGTCAATCAAGTCCAGGAGGTGCAGACACTCCCATACAGGACAAATCCAAGGAGAAACATGCCAAGACACATGTTAATCAAACTATCAAAAATTAAATACAAAGAAAAAATATTGAAAGCAGCAAGGGAAAACCAACAAATAACATACAAGGGAACCTCCATAACGTTAACAGCTGATCTTTCAGCAGAAACTCTGCAAGCCAGAAGGGACTGGCAGAACATATTTAAAGTGATGAAAGGGAGAAACCTACAACCAAGATTACTCTACACAGCAAGGATCTCATTCAGATTCGACGGAGAAATTAAAACCTTTACAGATAAGCAAAAGCTAACAGAATTCACCACCAACAAACCAGGTTTACAACAAAAGCTAAAGGAACTTCCCTAGGCAGGAAACACAAGAGAAGGAAAAGACCTACAATAACAAACCCAAAATAATTGAGAAAATGGCAATAGGAACATACATATCTATAACTACCTTATTTGTAAATGGATTAAATGGTCAAACCAAAAGATGTAGACTGGCTGAATGTATACAAAAACAAGACCCGTACATATGCTGTCTACAGGAGACCCACTTCAGACCTAGGGACATGTACAGATTGAAAGTGAGGGGATGGAAAAAGATATGCCATGCAAATGGAAATCAAAAGAAAGCTGGAGTAGCAATGCTCATATCAGACAAAATAGACTTTAAAATAAAGACTATTACAAGAGACAAAGAAGGACACTACATAATGATCAAGGGATCAATCCAAGAAGAAGATATAACAATTGCAAATATTTATGCACCCAACACAGGAGCACCTCAATACATAAGGCAAATGCTAACAGCCATAAAAGGGGATATTGACAGTAACACAATCATAGTAGGGGACGTTAACACACCACTTTCACCAATGGATAGATCAACCAAAATGAAAATAAATAAGGAAACACAGCTTTAAATGATACATTAAACAAGATGGACTTAATTGATATTTAGAGGACATTCCACCCAAAAACAGCAGAATACACTTTCTTCTCAAGGGCTCATGGAACATTCTGCAGGATAGATCATATCTTGGGTCACAAATCAAGCCTTGGTAAATTTAAGAAAATTGAAATCGTAATAAGTATCTTTTCTGACCACAACACTATGAGACTAGATATCAATTACAGGAAAAAAATCTGTAAAAAATACAAACACATGGAGGCTAAACAATACACTACTAAATAACCAAGAGATCACTGAAGAAATCAAAGAAGAAATAAAAAATACCTAGAGACAAATGACAATGAAAACACAATGACCCGAAACCTATGGGATGCAGCAAAAGCAGTTCTAAGAGGGAAGTTTATAGCAATACAATCCTACCTCAAGAAACAACAAACAGCTCAAATAAACAACCTAACCTTACACCTAAAGCAATTAGAGAAAGAAGAACAAAAAAAAACCCAAGGTTAGCAGAAGGAAAGAAATCATAAAGATCAGATCACAAATAAATGAAAAAGAAATGAAGGCAACAAACAAACAAAAAAAGAAATGAAGGAAACAATAGCAAAGATCAATAAAACTAAAAGCTGGTTCTTTGAGAAGATAAACAAAATAGATAAACCATTAGCCAGACTCATCAAGAAAAATAGGGAGAAGACTCAAATCAACAGAATTAGAAATGAAAAAGGGGAAGTAACAACAGACACTGCAGAAATACAAAGGATCATGAGAGATTACTACAAGCAACTCTATGCCAATAAAATGGACAACCTGGAAGAAATGGATAAATTCTTAGAAAAGCACAACCTTCTGAGACTGAACCAGGAAGAAATAGAAAATATAAACAGACCAATCACAACCACTGAAATTGAGACTGTGATCAAAAATCTTCCAACAAACAAAAGCCCAGGACCAGATGGCTTCACAGGCGAATCCTATCAAACATTTAGAGAAGAGCTAGCATCTAACCTTCTCAAACTCTTCCAGAATATAGCAGAGGGAGGAACACTCCCAAACTCATTCTACGAGGCCACCATCACCCTGTTACAAAAACCAGACAAAGACATCAGCCCAACATCACTGATGAACATAAATGCAAAACTCCTCAACAAAATACTAGCAAAAAAAATCCAATAGCACATTAAAAGGATCATAGGCCATGATCAAGTGGGGTTTATTCCAGGAATGCAAGGATTCTTCAATATACGCAAATCAATCAATGTGCTACACCATATTAACAAATTGAAGGATAAAAACCATATGATCATCTCAATAGATGCAGAAAAAGCTTTCAACAAAATTCAACACCGATTTATGATAAAAATCCTCCAGAAAGTAGTCACAGAGGGAACTAACCTCAACATAATAAAGGTCATATATGACAAACCCACAGCCAACATCATTCTCAATGGTAAAAACTGAAACAATTTCCTCTAAGATCAGGAACAAGACAAGGCTGCCCACTATCACCACTAATATTCAACATAGTTTTGGAAGTTTTAACCACAGCAATCAGGGAAGAAAAAGAAGTGAAAGGAATCCAAACTGGAAAAGAAGAAGTAAAGTTGTCACTGTTTGCAGATGACATGACACTATACATAAAGAATCCTAAAGATGTTACCAGAAAACTACTAGAGCTAATCAATGAATTTGGTAGAGTAGCAGGATACAAAATTAATGCACAGAAATCTCTTGCATTCCTATATACTAATGATGAAAATTCTGAAATAGAAATTAAGGAATCACTCCCATTTACCATTGCAACAAAAAGAATAAAATACCTAGGAATAAACGTACCTAAGCAGACAAAAGACCTGTATGCCAAAAACTATAAGACACTGATGAAAGAAATTAAAGATGATACAAACAGATGGAGAGATATACCATGTTCTTGGATTGGAAGAATCAACATTGTGAAAATGATTATACTACCCAAAGCAATCTACAGATTCAATGCAATCCCTATCAAATTACCAATGGCATTTTTCACAGAACTAGAAAAAAAAAATTCACCATTTGTATGGAAACACAAAAGACCCCGAATAGCCAAAGCAATCTTAAGAACGAAAAACGGAGCTGGAGGAATCAGGCTCCCTGACTTCAGACTATACCACAAAGCTACAGTAATCAGGACAGTATGGTACTGGCACAAAAACAGAAATACAGACAAATGGAACAGGATAGAAAGCCCAGAGATAAACCCATACACATATGGTCACCTTATTTTTGATAAAGGAGGCAAGAATATACAATGGAGAAAAGACAGCCTCTTCAATAAGTGGTGCTGGGAAAACTGGAAAGCTACATGTAAAAGAATGAAATTAGAGCCCTCCTTAACATCATACACAAAAATAAACTCAAAATGGATTAGAGACCTAAATGTAAGGCCAGACACTATCAAACTCTTAGAGGAAAACAGAGGCAGAACGTTCTATGACATAAATCACAGCAAGATCCTTTTTGACCCACTTCCCAGAGAAATGGAAAATAAAAACAGAAATAAACAAATGGGACCTAACGAAACTTAAAAGCTTTTTCACAGCAAAGGAAGCCATAAACAAGACAACCCTCAGAATGGGAGAAAATATTTGCAAACGAAGCAACTGACAAAGGATTAATCTCCAAAATTTACAGCAGCTCATGCAGCTCAAAGAAACAAACAACCAAATCCAAAAATAGGCAGAAGGTCTAAACAGACATTTCTCCAAAGAAGATTTACAGATCACCAACAAACAAATGAAAGGATGCTCAACATCACTAATCATTAGAGAAATGCAAATCAAAACTACAATGAGGTATCACCTCACACCAGTCAGAATGGCCATCATCCAAAAATCTACAAACAATAAATGCTGGAGAGGGTGTGGAGAAAAGGGAACCCTCTTGCATTGTTGGTGGGAATGTAAATTGATACAGCCACTATGGAAAACAGTATGGAAGTTTCTCAAAAAACTAAAACTAGAACTACCATACAACCTAGCAATACCACTACTGGGCATATACCCTGAGAAAACCATAATTCAAAAAGAGTCATGTACCACAATGTTCACTGCAGCTCTATTTACTATAGCCAGGACATGGAAGCAACATAAGTGTCCATCAACAGATGAATGGATAAAGAATATGTGGCACATATATATAATGGAACATTACTCAGCCATAAAAAGAAAGGAAATTGAGTTATTTGTAGTGAGGTGGATGGACCTAGAGTCTGTCATACAGAGTGAAGTAAGTCAGAAAGAGAAAAATAAATACTGTATGCTAACACATATGTATGGAATCCAAAAAAAAAACAAAGTGGTTCTGAAGAACCTAGGGGCAGGACAGGAATAAAGATGCAGACGTAGAGAATGGACTTGAGGACATGGGGAGGATGAAGGGTAAGCTGGGACGAAGTGAGAGAGTGGCACGGACATATATACACTACCAAATGCAAAACTGACAGCTAGTGGGAAGCAGCCACATAGCACAGGGAGATCAGCTCAGTGCTTTGTGACCACCTAGAGGGGTGGGATAGGGAGAGTGGGAGGGAGATGCAAGAGGGAGGAGATATGGTGATATATGTATATGTATGGCTGATTCACTTTGTTATGAAGCAGAAACTAACACACCACTGTAGAGCAATTATACTCCAATAACAATGTTAAAAAAAAAAAAACTACAATGATGTAATATTTTCACATTTTTTGTGGGTTTATTGTGTGCTTCTAGTCTTTGTAGTGTCACCTGAGGTCTCTTATATGTTGACATTCAACTGGAAACTTGTCTAGGGCACCTTGGTTTTCTTTCACCCAGAAGAATTGGTGTCTCATCCTCCATGACCATTCCACAAGGCTCTCTCTATAGCAACATAGCCTGGACTTCCTCACGCTATGATATCTGTGTTCCATGATGGAGTTTTCTAAGAGGACAACTTGAATGTGTATGCTCTCAACAAGCCTTGCTTATGTCACATTTGTTAATGTCCTTTGACTACAGCCAGTTAGGAGGTCATGCCCAGAGTCCTTGTGGAAGGGGCTACGCAAAGGCTTTAGCATTGAGAGGCCACCAATGCACCAGCCTGCCACAGATTCCTTTGCATATTCATGTATAAACCTCTTTCAGAATCAATGAGAAGATGCCAAATAACTGATTTTATAGAGAGAGTCTTTAGTCCCATGAATAATTAAAGCAGAATTGGAACTGACTGAAAGTTCCCGTCAGTCCAATTCTCTGTGCCGTTATGTGCGTGGCCCTATCACAAGATGAGAATTTAGACATAATGACAAAGTAATTTTAATGAGCTAGGGAGATGTGAATAAATTATGATCCCATAAGTACCAATTTTAATCTACCTCTATAGACTAAAAAAAAAAGTGTCACAGATTATATAATCATTCATCTAACCACACGCACATAACATCATCATCATTAGAGTTGCCATTATAACCATTACATTTTTATTAACATTTTCTCCCTGTAATTTCCACTTGAAAGCCAATGGTAATTTTATTTTGAAATCAGTTCTAACTATGAATGGTTCCAGAACATATTTTGATTTTGAAGTCAGCCTCCCATGATAAAAGCTGGTCTGTTTTACTTTTTTCTTGTTCCTTCCCTCTGCCCTTCTGGGGATAAAAAAGAAAAGGCCATTAAAAAAAAAAAAACAGCTATTATTGTACATCTACTATAATTATAAACAAGATTCAATTACACTGTTCTAATACATTCATTGTAAATTTATGATTTAAAGATATTTCATTTCCCATTCATATGTAGTTCCCACATTCACAGTATAAATATTTACAGTTAATTATGGAAAATTTCACACATTAATCCCAGTAGCACAAAAACATATTAATAAATTTACATGAATAAGTGATTCTTTGAAAACTTATTTGGAAGTGGGAAAAGAGAAGACTTTCACGTAACCATGGTAGCCAGAGGCTTAAACTTTGGGGCTCTCATTCACCCAGGGCCCTTCCAAGGTTGTGTTCACATAATTGTATGTTTCTGTAAAAATCACAAAATGAGGATACCTTATCTTAAGGTCCTTTGTCTCTTTCTCTGAATTCCCTTCCATCACATGTCCCCTTGAGTTGGGTGGTGAAGGAGTGGCTGTGGGGTTTTTAGACTCTGGTAAGGAAAGGTAAGTATCAACACATTTAGTTTGAGCTTTGCAGGATATATTTATATGGCTTACAGTCACATGGATGTATAGTTAAGTGATTACCAGCCATCTCAGGAAAGGAAAGACTTTCAATAAAGTCTTTCCAATAAAGACTAGGTATGTTCACCCATCATGACAGGAAAGTGCAAGTCAAAGTCCCATCTCCATGTGAATGTATCTTACAGTGTCTGGCATGGAAGTTTGTTGGTAGTGTGGAATTTATGGACTAAATTATCTGTATATTCTCAAATGATAATCAATAATATACACCAAAAAACTACTGGGGTGGGGCTTCCATGGTGGCGCATTGGTTGAGAGTCCGCCTGCCGATGCAGGGGACACGGGCTTGTGCCCCGGTCCGGGAAGATCCCACATGCCGCGGACCGGCTAGGCCCGTGAGCCATGGCCGCTGAGCCTGTGCGTCCAAAGCCTGTGCTCCGCAACGGGAGAGGCCACAACAGTGAGAGGCCCGCGTACCGCAAAAAAAAAAAAAAAAAACTACTGGGGGGGAGTAATGTACAGGTATATCAGGCAATTAGTTAATAAAAAGTGTATGTTTTCTTTGTGGATTTTGTTATGTTTGCAGTATTTTTCAGCTTTTAAACTTTTGTAAATTGTTGTGATCCCTCTTCTCAACCTAAATATTCACTTCCACACCTAAATTGGTAGCAGTACTTTTATATTCTCTTCTTAAATACAGCTCCCTAAACTATACGAGCAAAACCTGGATCCGCTCCCCATGGTAACTAATCTCTGATACAGTGAAATCCCCTTCTATTTGAAGGATTGAGCTACTGGACAAAAATAAAATCATTGAGTAAATTATTTTCTTATTTTTGGACTTCTATCTTTCTTCTCTTTACTTATGAAGACTGATTCATTCATCTACAAAATGTGACTCTAGTCTTTCACGTTCACTTTAAACTCTAACTCTAGGATTTTAAATGAATTTTGGCCAGAAGTAGATCCTTAATCCTGATTGACTGATTATATTAGTCAGGATTCTCCTGAGAAACTATAGATCTAGATCTACATAGATAGATAGGTAGATAGATAGATAGGGAACGACAGAGAGGAATTTATATTCCTCATATTCCACATATATATGGAATCTAAAAAAAAAAAAAGTGGTTCTGAAGAACCTAGGGGCAGGACAGGAATAAAGACACAGATGTAGAGAATGGACTTGAGGACACGGGGCAGGGGGAAGGGTAAGCTGGGACAAAGTGAGAGAGTGGTATGGACACATACACTACCAAATGTAAAATAGATAGCTAGTGGGAAGCAGCCGCATAGCACAGGGAGATCAGCTCTATGCTTTGTGTCCACCTAAAGGGGTGGGATAGGGAGGGTGGGAGGGAGACACAAGAGGGAGGAGATATGGGGATATATGTATACATATAGCTGATTCACTTTGTTACACAGCAGAAACTAACACACCATTGTAAAGCATTATACTGAAATAAAGATGTTTAAAAAAAGAAAAAAAGAAAAGAAATTGTATCACACAATTATGGAGGCTGGCAAGCACAAAATCTGCAAGACTTGATTTGTGCCAGTCTAGGTCTGCATGCAGCAGACCCAATAAAGAGGTGATGTTGCAGCTTGAGCCTGAAGGCAGCCTGCAGGCAGAATTCCCTCTTCCTCAGGGAAGTTGGTCTTTTTCTCTTAAGGCCTTCAACTGTGATGAGGTGAGGGCCACCCACATTATGGGAGAGTAATTTGCTTTACCCAAAGTCTACTGATTTATATGTTAATCTTATCATAAAATACCTTCACAGCAACATCTAGACTAGTGTTTTATCTATTGAACATTGAAAATCTGGATACTGTGGCCTAGCCAAGTCAACACACCCAATTAAGCATCTCACTGATGAATACACAGTGAAGGTGGGAACTAGCATTGCTACATTCACCTAATTCATGATACAAAAATAAATTTGCCATATTCTATTCATTTGTGGGAGGATAAATGCTATGAAACTGAGTATCCAAATTCACAAAAAGGAATCAAATAAAGAAAGCATGTTTTGCTTCACCATGTGAAGCAAACAAGATGTCAGAAGAACACAAGAAGGCTTGACTGTAGATACAGAGCAGAACGTTGCAATCTTGGCCAGGTTATAAGGTTGGGCTAGTCCCTAGGAACCACCTAGAAAAAAAAGACTACTTTGAATTATATTTCCTCCAATCCCTTAGAGGATTCCAGAGAAACGAAGAGATTGCAACCATGTGAAGCAAGATCCCTTACAGTTCTAATATATTCTATAACTCAATTTGATGTTATTAAATAAGATTTAGTGGAGATAGGGGAAGAAATATTGAAAGAAGATTTGATAATAACACTGCATTATATGTGTTATGCTACTTTTTGCCTCAAAGAGCCTATCTATTAAATTATCATCTAAAAAAAACAGCTTTGAGAGGCAAAGGTGGTTTAAAACCAGACACATTCATAGTTCACATCCTAGTTCAGAATAGCTGACTCTCCAAATAATGTTTCAAAGAACTGCTTGTAAAGTGACTTTTAACAAGTGCTGACAGAAGGCAAATACAAAGTAAGCCCCCTTTATCATCCAAATCGTTAACATTTTGAAAATGAAATTCATGGAGTAGAAAAATTCAAATAAATTTTATTACATGACATGTCATACTTAGCATCTTAGCAACATCCAATTGTTAAGTGGAAATTATCACTCCAAATTTCAATATTCTTTTTTTTAATTGAAGTATAGTTGATTTACAATGTTGTGTTATTTTCAGGTGTACAGCAAAGTGCTTCCATTGTATACATATATATGTCTGTGTGTGTGTGTGTGTGTGTGTGTATATATATATATTCTTTTTTAGATTCTATTCCATTATGGTTTATTATAAGTTTTGAATATAGTTCCCTGTGCTATACAGTAAGCCCTTGTTGTTTACCTATTTTATATATAGCAATACATATATGTTAATCCCAAACTCCTAATTTATCCCTCACCCTCCTTCCCCTTTGGTAACCATAAGTTTGTTTTCTATGTCTGTGAATCTATTTCTGTTTTGTAAATAAGTTCATATGTATCATTTTTTTAGATTCCACATATAAGTGATATCATATGATATTGGTCTTTCTCTGTCTGCCTTACTTCACTTAGTATGATAATCTCTCAAATGACACCAAATAGCCAAAACAATCTTGAGAAAGAAGAACAAAGCTGGAGGAATAATGCTCCCTGACTTCAGACTATACTATAAAGCTACAGTAATCAAAACAGTATGTTACTGGCACAAAAACAGACACATAGACCAATATTCTTGTTAAGAGATTTATAAGCCTTTTAGTTTAGGTTTTTCCAACAAATATCATACTCTCATCCACTGTGCAATTTAATATGATACAGTAGGGTCATGTTGCCTATCAAATCTAGTCTCCAAAAAACACATTCTCTCTTTAGTCTAACTTGATTCTCCTCTGCATTCTAGTAAAGGTCTGTCTGCACATCTTTCTCCTACACTTTACTCACTCTCCAGGTTTTATGTCCTATTTTTATTCTAATCCAAATCTAACACCTCATTCAAAGATTAGATCAAGTCTTAACCCTTTAATAAATGCAAGTGCATAAGACAAGCACCAAGATAAGAAGGCATTCAAATTTGTAGCAGCGGTTTTCAAACATCCTCTTGCAAAACACTGGCTTCCCTCATGTTGATCTGTGATATTTTAACTATTAAAATCTTAACATGAGAAGTCTCTTCTCAATCTGCATATTTAAAAGTGTAATTAGTAGATAAAACTTTTGATGTGAAAGAATTCTGTTATACATTTAAAGTAAAACTTTAGTGTCATCTAGTACCAACCAGATGACAAAATGAATGTATCAATAAAATGAATATTAATGAATTGAAAAAAAATTCATTTTATCTTCTACTGGATATTAGCCATCAGTAAATTTTACACAAGCATTCTCCTCACTTGAAAAGAATATTCCCCACTTTACATTAATACATCAACATTCTAATTATCCATTAGCTTCCTTTGAGTTTGGTTAGAAAGAATAAGTTTCTGACATCTCTATTAGCTCAAAGTACACTAACAAATTGAGTTTCTTTATCCAAAGTTTTATCATTAACCCTGAGTTTTGACATCCCCACCAAAGTGTCATCACCATATGAAACCATGCAGAAATGGTCAGCCTTCCAACCCACTATCATCTCTCACTTTAGAAATGCAATACGTATTTTTCATTTATGCAACTATAAATTCTTCAAATGCATGGACTATGACTTTCACATCCTTTGTATCCTCCACATCACTTATCACATCCTTGGCATGTCAGAGATGCTTAATAACTATTTATGCCATTGTTATTTCTACCATTAAATGATTCCCTTCAACTTTAGAAGATCTACAGTTTTTAATCCACTACCAACACACGCTCACGTGTCTTCCCAGCACCAGTCCTAGCTGCTAATCTCTTGAACAGCACAAAGAGTAACTGGAGACCAATGTTTTGTTTTGCTTTGTTTACCCCCAGTGTATCCAGTTTCTCTCCTCACTCTCAATACTAAAAAAGGAACAAAAGAAAATGGTAACCTCACCCACCTCTTTTCTGGCAACCAGATCTCTGGAAACCCAACATGCATTGGCTGAGAACAAGAGCAACAGCATCAACAATATTAATAATAATAATTACCTTTACTAGATGCTTAATTTGTTTAGGCATTGTGCTAAACACTTTACATGGATCATCTTGTTTATTCCTGTTAATGTACCTAGAAGGTAGGTTTTGTAACTGGATGATTGTTTTCCATAAACCCTAAAGTGTGTCTACACGGAAGAGAAAACTAGGGTGCCTGAAGAGCCCTTACAATTGGGATGAGGAAGAAACAGCAACTTTGATATCTAAACCCCAGACAGGCAAGAGAATGACCCAGCTGATCATATGCTCTTCCTCCCTTACCTGTGTACTACTTAGAGGAAAGGGTGCATTTTTATATATGGGGGAACGTGAACCCTGAAAGGACTGAGATTGTTTTCACCAATAGATGGACTGAGCATTCATAATAGAAATTAATTTCAGTTATGGAAAGGTAAAAGCATGTATTCTTGAACATCTGAGATTCTGGACCTAGGTAATAATATCACCCCTATGGTTGGAGGGGGAGGGGAAAAAGCTGAGATTCAGACACTTGTTCAAGATCATACAGATTGTCAATGATGGTGTCTATATTTGAAGCGATAATATCTAAATCCAGAGTTTACTCTTCTGAGAATTGGATATATAAAAATTTTACAAATTTAATGGGAATACTCTGACATTAAAAATGTAACCTGCCTTGGGGCTTCCCTGGTGGCGCAGTGGTTGAGAGTCTGCCTGCCGATGCAGGGGACACGGGTTCGTGCCCCGGTCCGGGAAGATCCCACATGCCGCGGAGCGGCTGGGCCCGTGAGCCATGGCCGCTGAGCCTGCGTGTCCGGAGCCTGCGCTCCGCAACGGGAGAGGCCACAGCGGTGAGAAGCCCGCGTACCGCAAAAAAAAAAAAAGTAACCTGCCTCAGTATCATTTCTTCCAGAAGTTATGTCCTTCCTGTGTATCCCTGGGTCAACAAGAAAAGGCATAAGTGTATCTGGGTCATAGCACTGTCCTATAGAAATATAATTCAATCTAAATATATAATTTTTCTAATTTTCAGCAGCCACATTTAGAAAAAAGCTTTTAAAAAGGCAGGTAAAATTAATTTTTGTTAATATATTTCCTTTAAAAATATCCAAAGTATTATCACTTCCAACATGCAGTCAATACCTTAAAATTTCAAATAAATTATTTTACTTATTTTTATAATAAATGTTCAGATCTGATGTATATTTCATACTGATACCACATCTCACTTCAGATTAGCTACATTTCAAGTGCTCAATAGCCACATGGGGCTAATGGCTACCTTTTGGATGGTGCTAACCCAGGTAAAACACAGTAAAGCAGTGATTCGAATTTATCACAAAGGACACTTTATGACCCCAATTCATGTTTTCCCCAGACACTCCTTCTTCCATAAAGTGGTGAAGGAAGCACAGACCTTCTGTCCGTCTTTCCCAGAACTTTATCTTCCTTTGAAAAAAATCTCAGAATTTTTGGGAGTCAAGCTTAGCGTTTTCTTTTGGTCAGACAATTTTTACTTAAATTTTTCTTCCCTCACTTTTATTAACAGCTTTACTGAGGAATAATTGGCATATAAAAGCTCACTTCAGTGAGAAAATTTTTATTTTGTTTTAGTAAGGACAAGAGTTTCTCAAGTCTTTACTGCATTTCCTGTACTATCCTAGCTCTTATTAATAACCTCAGTGAAGTCTTGCAACCTATGAGTAAGTGCTGTCAGTATTATTTATCCCACTTCATATATCAGGAAACTGAGGTTTAGAGGGCCAATGTTACTGTCAAGGTTATTCGGCTGGTAAGTGGAGCACCTGGATTCGAAAAAAGGCAGGCCACCTCCACTTAGCAGTGCTGTCTTCAGGCTACCTAATTGTAAATATCAACAAGATCTAGGTTTATATTATTGCACCATAAAATGCTAGAGACAGAAATGAGGAGGTGCTAGGAGCACTATGATATAATTACCTAGAAAAATAGAAGAAACAAAAAAGTCTTTATGCAGACTTCTGGCTAGTCAAGCTAACCTCCCTTTAGAAAACACCTTCTCACTTACAGAGGCATTTGACTATATGGTCTGTTGTAACCTTAATATTTGTAAGCAGGAACTTTACAATAATTCTGTGTAATATTTGCTGAATACATCACAAGGTGAAAGTACGTTACAAGATAGAATAAAGCAAGAACATCTAATTTTTAGCATTATTCTCTCATATGTTCAAGAACTTTTGAAACTATCCTCCAAGTTTCCATGAGATGTATTCTCCCCTCAAGAATAACTGCTAGAACATTTTAGAAGCGTGAGGAGAGCCAGCATCTTCCATCTAAAGATGTTTCTTTTCTCTTAACGTGGCACCACCGTCCGCTATCACCTTCTCACCACTAATGAATACAGGGAGAGCCCCACTGGAGCGTGAGCTGCATTCTTCCTAGACGCAGACATGTCTGAGCATTTCTGCAAACAGATGAATCAGAGCTATGAGGAATCTGTTTGGGAAGAGGGAGCCTTTAGTCAAAGTAAGAAAGAGAAGTGAAGCTCACTGTTTCTTCTAACAAAAACGCCCTGGGTAAAGAGTGAGAGGAGAAACAGCAGGCAAGTGCAATTCACTTTGTCCAGTGATGTCCCTTCTTCCTCCCGGCTGTGCCTTCCCTCCCTCCAGGGACACGGGCCAGAGCCGCAGAGATGGAGCCTTTAACAGGAATACAGGAGAGCTGCCTGGCTCAGAGGTCAGCACTGAAAGATGATACAACAAGGGTAGACATTTTCCACAATCAGAGAAGAAGCCAGAACAGATTTGAGAAATCAAAACACAGAGTGAAGCCTTGGCGTAGCTAGAGCTCCAGCACACCAGCAGTGTCCGGACATTTCCGGCCACAGGGTAAAGCTCCAGTGACCTCAGCTGGCCTCAACGTGGCAAGGGCAGCATCATTATGACCACACATTCATCAGCAGCCTACACCCACACTAACAGGCAACACCAGGCAGCCTGTGCATCCCCAGAATCTGGCGTAAAGAGAGGAAAATATGTGACTGCACAGTGGCTAAGAGAACTGAATGTGAGCCCTTCTGGGAATTTGTGGGAACGCCCAGAAACAGTTGGGATGGGGATACCTGGAGGCAGCTGGAGGTTCCACAGAGGCAGGGATAAACAGAATCGGAGAAATAATTTACATGTTGTGAGCCTAATTTTATTCCTAGCTTTGTGTGGTCTAGGCATACAAGCACTGTGCTATCCCAGTACCATTACTCAGACTCCAACTCTTGTTAAGTGTTCAAGGATCACTAAATTATTTTTTCCGACCTCAGGAAAGAAAAGTAACATGTCAGTGGAGGACAAGCCAAGGAAGACCACTGTGTAGGAGATGCCAGGGTAGGAATTGGGCACTAGGATGAATTGTGGAATTGTGTCTGCAGGGACATTCTTCCTAACAATGGTGGGTCCCGGCCCCGGACTTGAGAGGATAAACGGTGAATGGAAGACTCCCCTTTAGTGAATTTAGTCAATGGTATTTTGGCAATTAATTATTATCAGTACAAGTGAGAACAAATGATTCCATCTAACAAATCAAAATTTAATAGGAATTTAATTGTTTTATCAAGAGTTTTTATAATGTCTCATGTTTGCTTTAATAGAAATTTATCTCAGTTCCTCAGTCTTATAACTGAGCAAGAAGTAAGTCACATTGTTTCAGAAATTCAAATCATGTTGCATAAATAAATGGAAAAATGATTCATCCTTCCACATTTCCCTAAACAAACTACAACTGAGCTGCCAATAAGACTAACACCTGGAGCATTTCTACACAAGGGGGCGCCAGAACCTGACTTTCCTTAATAATATAATCTACCTAGAACTAGTGAAGATTTCTGAGTTTGATGGCAAAGGAGAGAAGGAGTCAAATATGTAAAAGCAATAGGCAGATATATCCGGTTCACATGCCAGCTTTATGCTAATGCTTAAATAGTTTTAAAATCTCCATAGTGGTTCAGGATGTTAAATGTGTAAATAGCAACATCTGAGCAAGGGAGATAGTGGTATCACTCTGCTTGAAATTGCCTTGCTGAATACAGTGGGGTTTTTGTAATGAATTAATTTTAATAGGCTTTTTTCTACTTAAAGAGGAACTCAGGATGGTATTTCAATTAGATTCATTGGTACATATTCCTTTATGCAATGGCCAAAGTGTTACATTAAACAATAGAAAACATAACAAGGTATCACTATGGAATAAGTCGTTAATTTGCTAAGCAATGCCAATTTTAAGGATTTGGGTTTTGAAATGAAGCGCTAATGTAGAATACAAATAGAGGGCTTTAGAATATTCTATTACCAAAAGAGAGAGCAACAAAGTTGTTTTTCAAAGGGGTAGAGAGGCAAAAATATGATCCAAATTACGATAGAAATGGATTTAAATAAATGTTTAAAAAAAAAAAAAGAAAAGAAAAGGTCAATGGAACTGAGGAAAGAAGAACACAGATACTTCCAGCAGGAAAAACATCATGCTGGTGATTCTTAAGACAGGTACACACAGTATAGTTTTGTTCAGATTACTCAGTCTCTCACACCTGTATTATTCTTACACGTAAGCAGTAACACTATCAATGAGTTACGTTCTTTCGTTGTCCCCCGGGATTTCTCATTTCAGCACTTAAAATTGTAACCGGAACATCACATCCTTTATTATGAAGGGTGGAAAAGTATAGTACATTTTCCTAAAGGCTTGCTTTGAGCTACTCAAGCAGACACAGAATTCAAAAGAACAAACAAATAGTTCACATTAGAACATGTTCAACTCCTACAGAATTCACAGGGCAGTGGAAACTTGGAATGGATTCTATTTAATTCACTTCTCAGTGTATTAGTTATCTATTGTTACATAATTAATTACTCCAATGCACAGTAATTTAAAACAACACAGATTTATTACTCACAGTTTCTTTGGGTCAGTAATTCAGAAGAAGCTCAGCAGGTGGTTCTGGCTCAGGGTCTCTTGATTTCACAGGCAAGATATGAGCCCAGGCTGTAGTCATCTAAAAACTTGACTGACGCTAGAAGATCCATTTCCAGGATTTCTCACTCATGTGGCCTCACTTATTGACCTCTCTATAGAGCTGCTTGAGAGTCCTCACAACATAGCAGCTGGCTTCTCCCAGACTGAGTGGTCCAAAAGAACAGGACAGAAGCCACATATCTTTTATAACATCAACTCCAAAGACACAATCATTTCTACAATATCCTATTGGTTATACAAGTCAGCCTTTTCCAATGTGGGAGGAGACTACAAAAGGACGTGAATACAAGGGGGCTAGAATCATTGAGGACTGTCTTGAAAGCTGGTTCCACACCCAGCTCCTCTAGATTCATGGCATTCCCATATGGCCAACCAGATGTAAGCATAAAAGTATCTCCTTCCTTCCACAGCCTCTGATTCTCTTTATGCCTCTTTTCTCCTCACTCTCAACTCCTTCAAGCAGACACCCAGACTCTGTCACTGGATCTCTTCTTGTTCAGCTCCTTTATGTTTCATGGCCATATTATTCCAGAGATTTTCATCACTGAGAGAAGAGAAGGGAAAACAATTTTCACTGAGGTCAGTCTTTTAGAGCTTCAGTATAAAGCCATTATCATCTTCATACTACCAAGATTAATACCTTTTAGTGTATCTCCTGCACTTCATTATGCTAAAGAATATCTGTCTCCTCCTTGAGTCAAATTTCCCAAAAAATCCCCTGTTTTCTTGGTCTCAATATCAGTCAGGCTCCAGGTCAGGTGGGGGAGGGGTTGTAGAATGAGGAAGGGGAAAAGGAAACAAAAACCATATAACTATGCAACAATTGCAATACATAAATTACTTGCAAATTATTCCTTTGGCATACATCTTACCCAATAAAATACACACTCCCCAAATGCAACCAGTGTCTACCTGTTTACCACTTTAATCCTAGTACCTACCACAGTGTATGACACATCATACTCTAATAATCATTTAGTATAAAATAGGCAGCTACTTCAATTACATTATTTAAAAGACTAAAAGTGTTTCCTGATGATAATCTAAGTAAAGATTAATAGATCTGTGTTGAAATACAATCATGTGATTCAGATATATTAAATAATGTTAATATACTGACCTCTTAATTAATATATTTGTTCATTTCTGGTATGTATTTACAATGCATCATAATTTAAGAATAAATCCAAACTTAGTCATCAACAAAATCATTTATTGACCACCCACTCTATAAATGAAATCCTTCTATGGTTGGTCAATAAATAAAGTTATACCTGTTAACAGAATTTGTTATCAGATCGTTGATAAATTTAAATATTTCTTCTGTTAGATATACCACAATGGAATAATTTGCCAAGGTATGCTGCCTCAATTTAAACCCACAGCTCAACACAGAGGCATCTCTTGTGATGGGGTTAAGGATCCCAGCATGCTGGGCATCTAGAGTGCTGGAATCTACAGTATCACACTCCATGTGTCAGCCAGTGTTCAAGAACAGAGACCTTGGTGCTGCTGTTCCACCCAACCCAAGAAGAGAGGAGATATACCCCCAGAAACAGTTCAATTAGAAGGAGGGGATGTATCACTCTGTGTCCCAACCAGAACCAGATGACATTTACCAGATAATTCAAGAAGGAGGATTTATTTTAGAAAGGGGTGAGTTTTGAAGATATGGTGAGATGCAGACAAGCCTTCATAGAAAGTGCAGGTCAGTGGAATAAGGACTGGCAGAGTGCCCAACAGGCTTAGAAGAAGGGGGGTGGGCTGCTGACACCCAGATGGAGAGAACGTTTAGTAAGTAGTCTCCTAGAGAGGTGATGTGACTGTCCACAGCCAGCCTCACTCTTCTCCCTCCCTCAGGGGAGAGCATCCAAAATATCCAAGAGAGGAGAGCTTTATTTTATTCCTCTCTGAATCTTCTGCACGTAACACAGTACCTGCCACAAGCAATGAGTCCCTAGGAAACGTTTTGTGTGAACTGAACCAGACCGCCTCCTCCTCTCTCCTCACACTCATGCTGATAAAACTGGCAGGTCACTGTAGCTCAGCCTCTGCACCCCTAACATGAGAATGATAATAATACAAGGGATTCTTTCTGAAAAAAAAAAAAATTGAGAAAATGTGCTGTGAACTCTACATCTCTACCAAATACAAGCCATGGAAGGTCCCTAAAGGAAGGCTCCCTCCGTGTCAATAATACAGAAATGCCACTGCCTAGGATCACTTAGTAGTCAAAAGGCAGGGCTGATTTTCTCCTTTAAATTATTCCATTTGATAAAGTAGGTAGTCTAAGGCAGAGGAATCTATATCTATTTCCACATTACTCAATAATTCTAGTCTTACTTTTCATGGAAAAAAAGGCACTTACAAAAGAAAAAAAATTGTATTATTAGTTGAGACTTAACTAAGTCTGTGTAAAGGCAGAACTGAGTTGTTCAATACAGTAGCCACTAGTCACATATGGCTATTTAAATCTAACTTTTAATAATTAAAATTCGATACAATTTAAAATTCAATTCCTTGGTCACACGTGTCACATTTCAAGTGCTCCCCAACCACGTATGTCAGATGGTGCATAACGAACATTTTCACAAAAAGTTCTACTGGTGAACTGCTGAGCCCAGAATAATAACCTCTCAGGATTCTTCCAGAATTAAATTTTGAAACTTATATGACTAAAATTAAAAATGATCACACTTTAGAAGAAAAGGGAACCTTCCTACACTGTTGGTGGGAATGTAAATTGGTGAAGCCACTATGGAAAACAGTATGGAGATTCCTTAAAAAACTAAAAATAGGCTTCCGGGAAGATGGCGGAAGAGAAAGACGCAGAGATCACCTTCCTCCCCACAGATACGCCAGAAATACATCTACACATGGAACAACTCCTATAGAACACCTACTGAACGCTGGCAGAAGACCTCAAACCTCCCAAAAGGCAAGAAACCCCCCACGTACCTGGGTAGGGAAAAAGAATAAACAGAGACAAAAGGATAGGGACGGGACCTGCACCAGTGGGAGGGAGCTATGAAGGAGGAAAGGTTGCCACACACTAGGAAGCCCCTTCGCGGGCGGAGACTGGGGTTGGCAGAGGGGTGAAGCTTCGGAGCCGCGGAGGAGAGCACAGCAACAGGGGTGTGGGGGGCAAAGCGGAGAGATTCCCGCACAGAGGATCAGGGCCAACTGGCACTCACCAGCCCGAGAGGCTTGTCTGCTCACCCGCCGGGGCGGGTGGGGCTCGGAGTTGACGCTTGGGCTTCGGTCGGAGCGCCGGGACAGGACTGGGGTTGGCGACGTGAACACAGCCTACAGGGGGTTAGTGCGCCACGGCTAGCCGGGAGGGAGTCCGGGGAAAACTCTGGACCTGCCGAAGAGGCAAGAGACTTTTTCTTCCCTCTTTGTTTCCTGGTGCGCGAGGAGAGGGGATTAAGAGCGCTGCTTAAAGTAAAGAAGCTCCAGAGACGGGCGCGAGCCGCGGCTAAAAGCATGGACCCCAGACATGGGCATGAGACGCTAAGGCTGCTGCTGCTGCCACCAAGAAGCCTGTGTGCGAGCACAGGTCACTATGCACACCCCCCTTCCGGGGAGCCTGTGCAGCCCGCCGTTGCCAGGGTTCCGGGATCCAGGGACAACTCCTCCGGGAGGACGCACAGTGCGCCTCAGGCTGGTGCAACGTCATGCCGGCCTCTGCCGCAGGCCCGCCCAGCACTCCATGCCCCTCCCTCCCCCCGGCCTGAGTGAGCCAGAGCCCCCGAATCTGCGGCTCCTTTAACCCCGTCCTGTCTGAGCGAAGAACAGAGGCCCTCCGGCGACCTACACGCAGAGGCAGGGCCAAATCCAAAGCTGAGCCCCTGGGAACTGTGAAGACAAAGGAAAATCTCTCCCATCAGCCTCAGAAGCAGCGGATTAAAGCTCCACAATCAACTTGATGTACCCTGCATCTGTGGAATACATGAATAGACAACGAATCATCCCAAATTAAGGAGGTGGACGTTGAGAGCAAGATTTATGATTTTTTCCCGTTTTCCTCTTTTTGTGAGTGTGTATGTATATGCTTCTGTGTGAGATTTTGTCTGTATAGCTTTGCTTGCACTATTTGTCCTAGGGTTCTATCCATCCATTTTTTTTGTTTTGTTTTGCTTTCTTTTTAATTTTTCTTTTCTTTTTTTCTCTTAATAATTATTTTTTTATTTTAATAATTTTATTATATTTTATCTTACTTTATTTTATTTTACTTTATCTTTTCTTTATTTCCTTCCTTCCCTCCTTCCTTCCTTCCTCCCTCCCTCCCTCCCTCCCTCCTTTCTTTCTTTCTTTCTTTCTACTTCTACTAATTCTTTCTTTATACTTTTTCTCCCTTTTATTCTGAGTCATGTGGACGAAAGGCTCTTGGTGCTGCAACCAGGAGTCAGTGCTGTGCCTCTGAGGTGGGAGAGCCAACTTTAGGACTTCTGGTCCACAAGAGACCTCCCAACTCCACATAATATCAAACGGCGAAAAACTCCCAGAGATCTCCATCTCAACACCAGCACCCAGCTTCACTCAACGACCAGCAAACTACAGTGCTGGACATCCTATGCCAAACAACTAGCAAGACAGGAACACAACCACACCCATTAGCAGAGAGGCTGCCTAAAATCATAATAACTCCACAGACACCCCAAAACACACCACCAGACGTGGACCTGCCCACCAGAAACACAAGATCCAGCCTCATCCACCAGAACACAGGCACTAGTCCCCTCCACTAGGAAGCCTACACAACCCACTGAACCAACCTTAGCCACTGGGGACAGACACCAAAAACAACGGGAACTACGAACCTGCAGCCGGCAAAAAGGAGACCCCAAACACAGTAAGATAAGCAAAATGAGAAGACAGAAAAACACACAGCAGATGAAGGAGCAAGATAAAAACCCATGGACCTAACAAATGAAGAGGAAATAGGCAGTCTAACTGAAAAAGAATTCAGAATAATGATAGTAAGGATGATCCGAAATCTTGGAAGTAGAATGGACAAAATGCAAGAAACAGTTAACAAGGACCTAGAAGAAGTAAAGATGAAACAAGCAACGATGAACAACGCAATAAATGAAATTAAAAGTACTCTAGATGGGATCAATAGCAGAATAACTGAGGCAGAAGAACGGATAAGTGACCTGGAAGATAAAATAGTGGAAATAACTACTGCAGAGCAGAATAAAGAAAAAAGAATGAAAAGAACTGAGGACAGTCTCAGAGACCTCTGGGACAACATTAAACGCACCAACATTCGAATTATAAGGGTTCCAGAAGAAGAAGAGAAAAAGAAAGGGACTGAGAAAATATTTGAAGAGATTATAGTTGAAAACTTCCCTAATATGGGAAAGGAAATAGTTAATCAAGTCCAGGAAGCACAGAGAGTCCCATACAGGATAAATACAAGGAGAAATACGCCAAGACACATATTAATCAAACTGTCAAAAATTAAATACAAAGAAAGCATATTAAAAGCAGCAAGGGAAAAACAACAAATAACACACAAGGGAATCCCCATAAGGTTAACAGCTGATCTCTCAGCAGAAACCCTACAAGCCAGAAGGGAGTGGCAGGACATACTGAAAGTGATGAAGGAGAAAAACCTGCAACCAAGACTACTCTACCCAGCAAGGATCTCATTCAGATTTGATGGAGAAATTAAAACCTTTACAGACGAGCAAAAGCTGAGAGAGTTCAGCACCACCAAACCAGCTTTACAGCAAATGCTAAAGGAACTTCTCTAGGCAAGAAACACAAGAGAAGGAAAAGACCTACAATAACGAACCCAATGCAATTTAAAAAAATGGGAATAGGAACATACATATTGATAATTACCTTAAATGTAAATGGACTAAATGCTCCCACCAAAAGACACAGATTGGCTGCATGGATACAAAAACAAGACCCATATATTTGTGTCTACAAGAGACCCACTACAGACCTAGAGACACATACAGACTGAAAGTAAGGGGATGGAAAAAGATATTTCATGCAAATGGAAACCAAAAGAAAGCTGGAGTAGCAATTCTCATATCAGATAAAATGGACTTTAAAATAAAGACTATTAGAAGAGACAAAGAAGGACACTACATAATGATCAAGGGATCGATCCAAGAAGAAGATATAACAATTGTAAATATTTATGCACCCAACACAGGAGCACCTCAATACATAAGGCAAATACTAACAGCCATAAAAGGGGAAATCGACAGTAACACATTCATAGTAGGGGACTTTAACACCCCACTTTCACCAATGGACAGATCATCCAAAATGAAAATAAATAAGGAAACACAAGCTTTAAATGATACATTAAACAAGATGGACTTAATTGGTATTTATAGGACATTCCATCCAAAACCAACAAAATACACATTTTTCTCAAGTGTTCATGGAACATTCTGCGGATAGATCATATCTTGGGTCACAAATCAAGCCTTGGTAAATTTAAGAAAATTGAAATCGTAATAAGTATCTTTTCTGACCACAACACTATGAGACTAGATATCAATTACAGGAAAAGATCTGTAAAAAATACAAGCACATGGAGGCTAAACAATACACTACTTAATAACGAAGTGATCACTGAAGAAATCAAAGAGGAAATTAAAAAAATACCTAGAAACAAATGACAATGGAGACACGACGACCCAAAACCTATGGGATGCAGCAAAAGCAGTTCTAAGAGGGAAGTTTATAGCAACACAAGCCCACTTTAAGAAACAGGAAACATCTCAAATAAACAACCTAACCTTGCACCTAAAGCAACTAGAGAAAGAAGAACAAAAAAACCCCAAAATTAGCAGAAGGAAAGAAATCATAAAAATCAGATCAGAAATAAATGAAAAAGAAATGAAGGAAACGATAGCAGAGATCAATAAAACTAAAAGCTGGTTCTTTGAGAAGATAAACAAAATAGATAAACCATTAGCCAGACTCATCAAGAAAAAAAGGGAGAAGACTCAAATCAATAGCATCAGAAATGAAAAAGGAGAAGTAACAACTGACCCTGCAGAAATACAAAAGATCCTGAGAGATTACTACAAGCAACTCTATGCCAATAAAATGGACAACCTGGAAGAAATGGACAAATTCTTAGAAATGCACAACCTGCCAAGATTGAATCAGGAAGAAATAGAAAATATGAACAGACCAATCACAAGCACTGAAATTGAAACTGTGATTAAAAATCTTCCAACAAACAAAAGCCCAGGATCAGATGGCTTCACAGGCAAATTCTTCCAAACATTTAGAGAAGAACTATTACCTATCCGTATCAAACTCTTCCAAAATATAGCAGAGGGAGGAACACTCCCAAATTCATTCTACAAGGCCACCATCACCTTGATATCAAAACCAGACAAGGATGTCACAAAGAAAGAAAACTACAGGCCAATATCACTGATGAACATAGATGCAAAACTCCTCAACAAAATACTAGCAAAAAAAATCCAATAGCACATTAAAAGGATCATACACCATGATCAAGTGGGGTTTATTCCACGAATGCAAGGATTCTTCAATATACGCAAATCAATCAATGTGATACACCATCTTAACAAATTGAAGGAGAAAAACCATATGATTATCTCAATAGATGCAGGGAAAGCTTTTGACAAAATTCAACACCCATTTATGATGAAAACCCTGCAGAAGTTAGGCATAGAGGGAACCTTCCTCAACATAATAAAGGCCATATATGACAAACCCACAGCCAACATCATCCTCAATGGTGAAAAACTGAAAGCATTTCCACTAAGATCAGGAACAAGACAAGGTTGCCCACTCTCACCACTCTTATTCAACATAGTTTTGGAAGTTTTAGCCACAGCAATCAGAGAAGGAAAGGAAATAAATGAATCCAAATAGGAAAAGAAGAAGTAAAGCTGTCAGTGTTTGCAGATGACATGATACTATACATAGAGAATCCTAAAGATGCTACCAGAAAACTACTAGAGCTAATCAATGAATTTGGTAGAGTAGCAGGATACAAAATTAATGCACAGAAATCTCTGGCATTCCTATACACTAATGATGAAAAATCTGAAAGTGAAATCAAGAAAACACTCCCGTTTACCATTGCAACTAAAAGAATAAAATATCTAGGAATAAACCTACCTAAGGAGACAAAAGACCTGTATGCAGAAAATTATAAGACACTGATGAAAGAAATTAAAGATGATACAAATAGATGGAGAGATATACCATGTTCTTGGATTGGAAGAATCAACACTGTGAAAATGACTCTACTTCCCAAAGCAATCTACAGATTCAATGCAATCCCTATCAAACTACCACTGGCATTTTTCACAGAACTAGAACAAAAAATTTCACAGTTTGTATAGAAACACAAAAGACCCCGAATAGCCAAAGCAATCCTGAGAACAAAAAACGGAGCTGGAGGAATCAGGCTCCTGGACTTCAGACTATACTACAAAGCTACAGTAATCAAGACACTGTGGTACTGGCACAAAAACAGAAATATAGATCAATGGAACAGGATAGAAAGCCCAGAGATAAACCCACGCACATATGGTCACCTTATCTTTGATAAAGGAGGCAGGAATGTACAGTGGAGAAAAGACAGCCTCTTCAATAAGTGATGCTGGGAAAACTGGACAGGTACATGTAAAAGTATGAGATTAGATCACTCCCTAACACCATACACAAAAATAAGCTCAAAATGGATTAAAGACCTAAATGTAAGGCCAGAAACTATCAAACTCTTAGAGGAAAACATAGGCAGAACACTCTATGACATAAATCACAGCAAGATCCTTTTTGACCTGCCTCCTAGGGAAATGGAAATAAAAACAAAAATAAACAAATGAGACCTAATGAAACTTCAAAGCTTTTGCACAGCAAAGGAAACCATAAATAAGACCAAAAGACAACCCTAATAATGGGAGAAAATATTTGCAAATGAAGCAACTGACAAGGGATTAATTTCCAAAATTTATGCAGCTCAGTAACAAGAAAAAAAAAACCCAGTTCAAAAATAGGCAGAAGACCTAAATAGACATTTCTCCAAAGATATACAGACTGCCAACAAACACATGAAAGAATGCTCAACATCATTAATCATTAGAGAAATGCAAATCAAAACTACAATGAGATATCTTCTCACACCAGTCAGAATGGCCATCATCAAAAAATCTAGAAACAATAAATGCTGGAGAGGGTGTGGAGAAAAGGGAACCCTCTTGCACTGTTGATGGGAATGTAAATTGATACAGCCACTGTGGAGAACAGTATGGAGGTTTCTTAGAAAACTACAAATAGAGCTACCATATGACCCAGCAATCCCACTACTGGGCATATACCCTGAGAAAACCATAATTCAAAAAGGGTCATGTACCAAAATTTTCATTGCAACTCTATTTACAATAACCCGGAGATGGAAACAACCTAAATGTCCATCATCGGATGAATGGATAAAGATGGGCACATATATACAATGGAATATTACTCAGCCATTAAAAGAAACGAAATTGAGCTATTTGTAATGAGGTGGATAGACCTAGAGTCTGTCATACAGAGTGAAGTAAGTCAGAAAGAGAAAGACAAATACCGTATGCTAACACATATATATGGAATTTAAGGGGAAAAAAATGTCATGAAGAACCTAGGGGTAAGACAGGAATAAAGACACAGACCTACTAGAGAATGGACTTGAGGATATGGGGAGGGGGAAGGGTAAGCTGTGACAAAGCACCAGAGAGGCATGGACATATATACACTACCAAACGTAAGGTAGATAGCTAGTGGGAAACAGCCACATAGCACAGGGAGATCAGCTCGGTGCTTTGTGACCGCCTGGAGGGGTGGGATAGGGAAGGTGGGAGGGAGGGAGACACAAGAGGGAAGAGATATGGGAACATATGTATATGTGTAACTGATTCACTTTGTTATAAAGCAGAAACTAACACACCATTGTAAAGCAATTATACTCCAATAAATATGTAAAAAAAAACAGACTAAGAGAAAGAAAAAAAAAGAAAACTAAAAATAGAGTTGCCATATAATCTAGCAATCCCACTCCTGGGCATATATCCAGAGAAAACTCTAATTTGAAAAGATACATGCACCCCTATGTTCACAGCAGTACTGTTTACAATAGCCAAGACATGGAAACAACCTAAATGTCCATCGACAGATGAATGGATAAAGAAGATGTGGTACATATATACAATGGAATATTACTCAGCCATAAAAAGAATGAATGCCATTTGCAGCAACATGGATGGAACTAGAGATTATTATACTAAGCTAAATAAGTCAGAAAGAGAAAGACAAATACCATATGATATCATTTATATGTGGAATCTAAAAAATGATACAAATTAACTTATTTACAAAACAGAAACAGACTCACAGACAGAGAAAATAAGCTTATGGTTACCAAAGAGGAAAGGGTGGGGTTTGGGATAAATTAGGAGTTTGGGAATAAGAGGTACAAACTACTTTATATAAAATAGATAAACAACAAGGTCCTACTGTAAAGCACAGGGAACTTTATTCAATACCTTGTAATAAACTATAATGGAAAAGAATACGTGTGTGTATATATATATATCTGAATCACTTTGCTCTACACCAGAAACTAACACAACATTGTAAATCAACTATACTTCAGTAAGAAAAAAACAATAATTAATTTTTTAAAAATGGCCACACTTTAGCTAGGTTATTCTGAGCAGGGCTGAGGTATAATCACAACATTAGGTTCAAACTATTAATAATGGCTATTAACATGAAATATTTGATTTTTAGAAAGAAGACCAGTATTTCCATATTAGCTGCTATTAAGGTATATTTAACAGGAATGATGTAAAGTTTACATTCATGGGACTATGGGGATTTTTTTAAGCTTGTTATTTCTCTCTGCTCATGTAGCAGAGGTTCTATAATAAAATTAATGATATTTTTTCAAGTGAAATCACTTATTTATGTCTGTGTTAATATAACAACACAAATGTGACTCTAGGTAGTCAGAGCACAGATATGTTGGAACTTTATTTGCCACATGATTCAGCCCTTATTATAGCACAAAGTGTGACTGAACCACTTACAGCAGGATGTGAAATAGGATGTTTTTTGTGGACTCCAAATTTTGGCGACAGCTGAGAAAAACTGATGAATATCCTACATTCTATACGTGTCCCCACGGCAGAGCCAAAAGGATCTTGAAACCATCACACCCAGTGGCCCACTTAGTGAGAAAGTTAGAGACTCATAGAAAAGGAGTCTTTGAAATATATTCAAGGAAGAGAGTGCCATGGTGTCTCCCTTCACCCTGCTGTGTAGTATCGGGGAGTGGTGTGCCACCTCCAAAAGCAATCCAGGTAAAAGGAGCCCTAAGAGAATCATTCAGAGAGATTATGGTTTTCTTCAGAAGATATTTCACTTCCCAGGTGGAAGTTTGCTGAGTGGCAAAAATGTGTAGGCACATTCATGAGAGTATTTGGGGATGCTTTAACGTCTGTCCCCATGTGTTGAAGACATTTTTTTATAAGGATACAGACGCAGGGGGCAGATCGAGGACCCTAAAAATGTCTGTAGGCAGGAGGCAGCTAGGGGAATCTGTAATGTCAGGGCAAGGAGAGAGACCAGCAGGACAAATGGTCCGCACTTGCAATGATCAGCTGGGCCTGGATGCATGAGTTCTCCCATGTTCAATCTTTGCTGCCTGACCTGGGAAGAAAACCACCTGAGTCTAGTGCTAGGGCAGGAGCTGGGACAAGAATACTGGAAAGCATCAGCCAGCAAGTGCACGGCAAGCATCACAAAACTACAGTGCAGAGATCCCTGTGGAGGGGGGAGAGGGAGGAGATGGCAGAGAACCCACAATATCAACCAACAAAAGAGAACTAACAATGGATGCCCACCAAGGTAGAGAGCAATCATCATTCAAAACACAGTTCCAGAAGAAAGAACAATACCCAGTAGTAACAAACTCAGTAGGAATATACAGAACAAGTAACAATTATTGAGTAAGTGCTTTATGTAAATTAACTCATAGAATCCTCACAACCACAAATCTCTATTGAAATAAAGTCATTAAAATAAAATTATTATTGGCACTATATAGATGAGGAAGCTGAGACACTATGGAGTTATAACCAAGGTCACAAAGCCAGTAGGTGGTAGGGGATCTAGCCCCAGGTATCTAAGTCCAGAGTCCATGCTCTTAACTGCCGTACCTTCCTGCCTCCCTGTCTCCCCTCTACTGCTCATCACACTCCCCACCTGGACGAAGGAAGAGCCAGGTGCAGCATTATGAGTGGAGAAGAAGTGGAAGAGGGTTTGAAAAAACACTTGACCCTCCCCGCCCTCATCACTGATCCCTAAAACAAGGGTAGGGCTGAAGCTAAAGGGAAAAACTTTACATTGGAAGCAAGATTAAATGTTGCTTTAGAATGGACTTTTTAACACCTGTTAATGACTGACAAGCGACAAAGTCTGTTTGAAATGCTATCAAATACTGGAGAAGGGAAAGCCCAAAAATTAGGTGTAACATATGGTAGTAGAAGAATAAAGCTGCTTTCTGATTGTATACCCCTGAACTCAGAGCAGTCAATAAATGTTTTGTGTTTATAGCTATTTTTAATAGTTTGAAACTGACAAATTTGTGCTTATAGCTCTGCCATGCGCATTGATAAATAAACTCATCAAGACGGAGCCAAGATTAATTTTAGTCATAGGTTTATCAATATATAAGTCTGGAAGGACCTTGGGAAGTCATCCATCTATAATCCTTTCAACAGACTGTGTTAAGTCTAAACCAATAATGAAAAATAGCTGGGCACACACTGTATATGAAAGAGATAGGAAAAATGTCTAATTGCCATATATGTTTTCAAAGGGTAATTGAAGCTTAATGAGTACCTAATAACACAAAAGAATAAACTAGTAGAATATCTATTTGCATGTCTTTTCAAAATTTTACAAGTTCAAAATTTGCAACTCCAAAAATTATACTTCCTTATCAACTGATTCATCCTTTCACTTCAATACTGGCAGTAAGATAAATGACTTAAAACAGTCAAACTAATGAAAGCTGTAGGATAAATGGAAAAATATTTTAACTTCCAGGAAGCCACAACTTACAGAAGTTTGAAAGAAGTTGGACAAAGAACCTTTCCATTTCTTTCACCCCCCAGAAAAAAAATCATTCTTGAAAATTCAACAGATTTTCCAAATGAAATTTCCTTTCTAGCAGATTACACATCTCTCTCAACAGTTATTGAGGGATAAAACCTGTCAAAAACACATTGATATTTCAGACCAGATAATTTTTTCTGAAAGTCTACTCATTATGGTGAGTCATAGGAAAAAACTCTTTCATCAGTATTTTTTGATTTAGTAAATGACCTTCCTAAGACATTTCACATATAAAAGTGGTCTCAGGAATAGAGACACACACGTACAGAACGGATGTGTGGACACTGTGGGGAGAGGATGGGGAAGAGAGGGTGGGAGGAATTGGGAGATTGGGATTGACATATATACCCTACCATGTGTAAAACAGATAGCTAGTGGGAACCTGCTGTGTAGCACAGGGAGCTCAACTCGGTGCTCTGGGTTGATCTAGATGGGTGGGATGGGGCAGGGGGGAGGTCCAAGAGGGAGGGGATATATGAATACATATAGTTGATTCTTTTCGTTGTACAGCAGAAACTAACACAACATTGTAAAGCAGCTATACACCAATTAAAAAAAAAGAAAAGAAAAATTGCAAAAAAAAAGAAAGAAAGAAATCTTATTAGAAAATCTAAAATGTCTATAGAGTCCTTAAAGTTGACTAATCTTAGAAAGGAGGTAATCAGGCATAAACACCTGAAACAACTTCAAGGGGCTGAAGAAACCCTAAACAGGAGCTCAGTGTGGGGTTTCTAATTGTGTTCACTGAGGGCACAAATATAACAGCTACCTCATTTACTTTCCTTCCTGACCTACTGTAATTTTCATATGTGATATGCTTTCCTAAAATTAATTTTATCACCAGATTCCCCTTTTTAACTGAGGACAAAATTAAAAGGAGCCAATTCTAGCTTTTTGGCCTAGCAGCCATAAATACCTAGGCCACACCTCCAGAAATTCTGATTTGTAGTTGACCTTGGGTGAACCCTAGATGTTAGTATTTTTAAATAGTCTCCCTGAGATGACAACCACTGCTCTGGCTTATTTGTATATGTAAGCATGGCTCAGTTTTCCTTTACTAAAAAGACCTTCAATCCAAACCAAAAAGAGTAGAGAGATGTAAACCTCCAGTTAAATCTACAAGCAGAGTTGGTCTGGTATGTTCAATATTCCTGCAACTCTGAAACAATGCCCTTTCCTGGCTATTCACTGTAGTTTTCCCAGCACAGTATGTATCTTAATTGTAAATTAACATTTTCATAAATAAATCCTAAATAGAATTCTAAAGCTGTTTTCTAAACCATTAAACACATTAGGTGCCCAGACATTCGGTACTTGTTGAGCCTTTGATAAAACTGAAATTAAGACATTGTTTTTACTTTAAATGGCCCTCCTTGCAAATTTGTCTACTGTTCATTGGAATGACACTTTTTAAAATGACATTTGTATTCACATGCATTCATATTTATTTTTATGGATATTCCATTTTAAGTTGCCATTTATTAAAAATTAGTTGATGATTCTTCAATTGCCCTTTTTGGACCTGAGACTCGTCCTCATTGCTTTCAGAGGAGGTCTAAGGCAGCCGTAATCAGGAGCTCTGAGCCTACAAACCGAAGTCTCTTGTCTCATTTGCCACCTAAGCCAATCATTATTTAAACTGGATTTTCACTTGGTGAGAGAACCAGGAGAAAGTTCGTTCTCCAATTATAATATGGCATGCAAAACTGCAAGATAATAGCCAAGAGAGAAATGGAAACTGAGTAGGAAAAACCATTTTCCATTTTTTAAATATAAGGTTGGTTTTTCAATCAGCAAGTTCATTCAGCCTTTTACTCAACTGCTGATGTTAAAATTAAATATCAGTGTTGATGCTTTTTATTCAACAAGAATAACGCTTATTTTTTACCAGCATCTATATTATCACTCATGCATTTTCTCATTCCCAGGGCAGATCGATGAGGCAGAACATCCCTCTTTTATAGACTGGTAAGGTGAGGCTCAGAAATATTTAATGATTTTTTTCAGTGTCAAAGAGCGAAATTTGGACTTCCCTGGTGGCGCAGGGGACACGGGTTCGAGCCCTGGTCCGGGAAGATCCCACATGCTGCGGAGCAACTAAGCCTGCGAGCCACAACTACTGAAGCCCATACGCCTAGAGCCTGTGGTCCCCAACAAGAGAAACCACTGCAATGAGAAGCCCACGCACCGCTACGAAGAGTAGCTCCCACTCGCCACAACTAGAGAAAGCCTGCACACAGCAACAAAGACCCAATGCAGCCAAAAATAAATAAAATTAATAAATTTATTTTAAAAACTTGAAAAAAAATTTTTTTAAAAAGGAGCAAAATTATGGCAATGCAGGACTTAATTCTTAAATTCCCAATTCTTACTTCATCTCTAACATAACTGTTAACATATGAGTCAAATGAAGGATTGTTACTCTCAGCAATTGATCAAATAAAAAGTATTTATTATTTGCCTAACACTGTATCATCAGGCCCCATAAGGATGCAAAAGAGTAATAAAAATAATGACCTCATGGAATTTACAGTCTGGTTGATTCTAGCTAATTAACTATCTAATTTCAGTAAGTGTTAAGTTTTAAATTCTGATTTTTTTTAAGTTATCATTTTCAATAACACTATGGCAGATATAACCAGACAAGCAAGAATGTGAGAAATACTACAGAACTAGTGATCCAATTTCTTCAACAAATGAAAAGCATGAAAAAAAAGAGGGAAAGAAGTCAATAGATTAAAGACTGTAAAGGAAAATGTCAACCAAATTTAATGTGTGCCTTTTGTTTAGATCCTAATTTGGATAAACCTACTAGGGGAATGTGAACACTGATTGGGCATTTCATGATAGCAAGGAATCAATTTCTTTGAGGAGTTATAGTGGTATTTTAATCACATTTTTAAAATACTCCTCAACTTTTAGAAATAAAATTAAAAGGTTAGCAACCAGTTAATAATGGCTAGCATTTCATATGTTCCAAGGACTATCCTAAGTATATTATACGCATTATCTCATTTAAAACTTATAACACTAAACATTGGGTCCCACTTTACAGATGAAAAACTGAGATTCATATTCCTTAAGGGTAATAACCCAAATCAGAGAGCTAGCAAATGTCTGAGCTGATATTTGAATCCAGGTCTGTTTGATCATAAAGCTCACGCCATAGGCACTCCATCTGTAGTTAGTTGTGGGGTTTTGTTTGTTTTTTATCTAGTGTAGCACTTACTATGTTTTTAAAGGTTGAAGAAATAAGGAAAATTTGTAATTTTCTTTCTGAAACCTGACAGTAAAAACTTTTACTGCTGCTGAGTATGTAAGAAGTGTCTCACAAAGTGCAACTCAGATTTCCTTTTGATTGTCACTGTAAGGAATTTGAGGAATTTCTTAGGGGAGGCAGAAACATTGTTCTTCTCAAAAATTGGTACTATAAATTCAGCAAGTTGAGTGAACACATTTAAGAACAAGGGATGTAGCAGTACAGGCACTTAAATCACTTCAACTTCAAAATGCTTTGGGCTCTCTAAATCTTTTTGATCATTAAGCCAGCAGTAAGTGGATGTCTAAATTAGAACATTTTGAGAAATATTTTCTAGAAAGTGTGTAAGAAATATTGCTTCTTTGAATTGAACAAATTTTCTCCAGTCATTTATTTGAAGGCAGATAAGCCACTGCTCCAAGGAGATAGCTTATTGTCATTAACGTATTGACTCCTTTACCATGTTTTAGAAAATAATTGGATGTGGTAAAACTTGAGGGGCAGAGAGATAGGGTTGGAGAGATGTTACTCAGAGATACAGAACCTCCAATGTCCTTCAGATGAACACATTTGTCCTAATATTGCTCCCATGTGGGAGAGTACTGTGAACTAGCATTAATGCATTTTAAAAATTTGGAAGGGAAGAAAGAGCTGTTGCCTGATGTCTCAACTGTCCTCTCACCTACATTTTTACCAAAGTATGTACCATTTAGCATAGAAAGGCTATGCATATGCAATACTTCGTGTTTGTAAAATATGTGTAAGGAAAGAGCTAGCAGAGTGCATTATATCTATCCTATAGTCCACCTCTTATCTCCATCTCTAGCAAAAGATTATTGCAGGTGAATTTGCAGATAAAAGGAAGTACTTCTCTTAGTACTTTCTTCAGATATTGAAATTTAAATCTGTTACCAAAGATTCACAGAAATTTAGAATTGGAAATGATTCTAGAAATCATCTAGTCAAACTCTCTTTTTTTTTTCATGTGGAGAAAGTAAACCCAAAGAGGTCAAATAATTTGCCTAAAGTAACAACAGAATTGGTTAACTAAGGCAAGAGCTGGGACTAGAAATAAAGCTTCTTTATCCCCCCAGGGCCATTTTGGAGCAAGTGACTGACTGGATACCTTGGGAAATTGTACTTAAATCTTCAGAGTAACAGTGTACATTTTAGCTAAATCTTGCTTTATGAAATAAACAATATTCTGTGAAATGAAAGACTTTAAAACCTCTTTATGTCATGAGAATAACCCAGGTCTGGAAAATATTTTTCTCCATTTTAAAGTGAAAACATTAATGACACATATAAAAATATTTAGAAAGAACTAAAGAAGTCATAGTTTTTTGAGTGGTGATGCATAGCAAGCTGTTCTATAAAAAATGGTCAGCACTGGACATTGTATGCATTTTAAAGTATTCTTTCACCAGGAAAATTCTTTTTCTTTTTTTTTTTTACAGTCTAGATCTTTTATTTTCTTTACACCCATCATGCCATGCATTCATAGGGAATGGGTTCTAACAGGTCAGGCTCCTTTCCTTGGTTCTCACGAAGTGTGCTTCTCTGGGTGGAGCAGGCTGGTGCTTCAGTTGAACCCAAGTACTTTTCTCTTTGGCTTCCTTCTTCTTCTGATCATTTTCCTTCACACTTTTCAGGAGCTATCTCGGCTCTTAGAGTACTTAATATGCTGGATATGCACATTAACTCTCTTGGCAAGAATCTTGTCCTTAATTTGTTTGTTTACAATGATGCCAACCACACACTGGGTAACACTGTAGAGTCTTCCAGTTTTGCATGGTAACATTTGTGGGGCATTCCTTTTGAACAGTGTCCATTCCCTTGATATCTACAATATCACCTTGCTTGTAGATGCGCATGTATGTGGCCAAAGGAACAACTCCATGTTTTCTAAAAGGCCTAGAGAACATATTCCAGGTGCCCCTTCTCTTTCCCTTTGTGTTGGTCATTTGGGCAAATTACTGGAAGATAGTGGTTCTGGCGGAAAGGCCACCAGGAAAATTCTTTAAGAAAGTCCTATAATTTAACATTTCTGAACAATACTGGATTGTTCATCTGAAAATCCCTGTGGTATTTTGATTTTTTAAACCTCTAGCTAGATTCAGAATTCTGAAAGTACACTAAATGTCATATCATCTAATTTAAAAATCCATAAGAAAAAATATCACAACACTCAACACTAAAAAGGGGTGTTGAATAAAATGTTGCAGATAAAGTTATACCAAGAAGCAAATGTCAATTTAAGGTCCATTATTCCCATTGCCATCTTCAGCATTAGTCTTTGAACTTAATAGGAAGAATTTTTCGTAAGAAAAACATGATTTACCATGGAATATAAAAATATCAACTTATGCATACATATAAATCTTGCCCTAAAGACATTGAACAGACCAAGTAATTATTTCAAATTACTAAATCATTCATATTGGTAGGAGATGCATAAGGGACATAGCAAAATAGCACCAAACCTGAAGGTTAAATCTTCTAAGACATGAAGTCAAGAGGAATTAAAATATAGTGCATAAATATGATCATGTCAAAAGCATAAAGGAGATAGTCTGTAGGGACTCCCTCTAGTAAATATGGGACAATTTGACATCAAAATAATAATACTGCTAATGAATTACTATGCATTGAAAAATTTCATAATCCATAGTATTAAACCAGAGAGAAAGAAAAATTTGAGAGAGAAAAAAGATAAAAGCTAATTTGGCAAACTATTAACAATTGATAAATCTAAGTAAGAGACTCACAAATATTCATTGTACTACTCTTTTAACTGTGTGGTAATTTTGAAAATTTTCAAAATGAAATGATGAGGAAAACAGCATGTCTCCCTCCCTCCCCCCAACAATATATATATAGCAGGAGGGGGAAAGTAAAGGATAAGATCAGACATCTTTTGGTAGAGAACTAAAACTCAAATAAAGTGACCTAGGTAGAAGCTCAGAGTAGTAATAGGATTAAGTGATTAGGTTATGGTCATAACTGGGAGGCTTAAACCCAATCAATTTTATGGACAATAACTTTTTTCTTTTTAAAGAATATGTAAACAAGAATGGAGTAGTCTGCTTGTTATGTGTGAAAGGGGAATTTGAAGAGCTTAATTTGACTGGTGCTGGGTTTCTAGAGGACAGAGGAGTCTGACAAGCATAGACTTTGTGTTAATTTGGCAGTTAAACCACCATAATGGAAATGGATATTTCAGGTACCAGCTATGGTGGTACAGTCATTAAAATTATCTAATTCCCTGCTCCTGACAACCCTTCTGTAGATTTTTGTGGGGGAAGGGAGAAGAGGAACCACATTGACTAATCAATAATGCTCTGTCCCTTTGGCAGGTATATTTCTATTGACATCGTTCTTGATACATCAGCTCCCTCTAGCTTACATTATGTAGAGACAAAACTTAAGACCATAAAACTTCAGTTCTTGTCTAATTTAAGTTAAAGGAATTTTCAGAAAATGGTTCATTATTCTTTCATTTAGATTTAGTGAGTATACATGATTAAATATGTCTAGGCAATTAGGAAAAATTATATATCTGAGTTTTTAGGTGTGTCAACATGGGAAACAGAACCTGAGGCATGATAGAAATGGGGCCGTTTTCTTCACGTAGTGTCTTCATTGTACTGCCGAATATTTCTGAAATGACCTTGAAGTTTAGCAATAATATCAGTAAGAAATGGATATTGGAGGGTAATAAACACTTTCAGGAAAGGCAAAAGAACTTTGGTGCACTTTCCTATAGAATATAATATAGAATCTCAGTCAAGAGAGAATATCTCAACAAAATGATTTTTCCAGCTCTCATCTGTGATGCTTTAGAGGATCTTTAATTCCCACAGAAATAAGTGAGTTGAAATTAATCCATTCAACAAAGATTTGTTCAATTTATATTACATGTGCCGCTTCACTCTGGGAATTCAACAGTGGTCCCTGCTCTCTTAGAGGTTTTGTTACATTGTCTATAATTTATTTTAAAATTCTTCAAGATGGAGAGCAAGGCAGCTTTCTTTCACAGGGCCCCTTATCTCTCAAACCACGCTCTATGTCATGTGTTTCACTGGCCTAAGTAGTGTATCAAATTATTTCAGTTTTCAGCCCAATACCAGAAGAGAAACTAGTGGGATCCTATAATGACAAATCCAGGTATTGTCAAATCTAATTCAGTCTTACAAATAATTAAAATTTTCAAGAGATGATTTCCTGTCTGATGTGCTAGATCTTTGGTTTTTATCATTTAACAAATATTGGCCATATAACTTGTTTCTGAAGCCCCCTACAAGACAGTTCCATGATCTGTTTAGATACCCAAGGAGAGTGTTAGTGATGGTGGAACAGGAAGTAAGAGGATATCAGCGTTGGATATATGTGGGAACCCATTCAGCACCAAATAAATGTTATAAATGAAATAATCAGAACACAACAGAAATCATGGAACATCATGGGAATACCCTGGCAGGAAATGAATCAAGTAATCTCTACAAGCAAATATAATGAATAGAGTAACAGCAGTGATTACTACATCTTCGGACACTAAGGGAACTTTACATAACCACAAAAAACAAATAGGAAATGCAATACACCACAATAATTGTTCCCAGAAAGCCATTTCGGCACAAGCACAATGGGATTTATTTTTAAAAATTAATAGACTATGCATTAGAAAGCAGCCATGTTGTGCAGGGTCAATTAGAGTCCTGGAGACAGATATCTGCTCAGTAAATTACCTCCAAATTTTAGAGGCAAAGAAATGAGTTAACATTTCTTCCACCTTTCCAGAAGGATATGTCATCTAGAATAATATAAATAGCCTTAGCTGAAAGAGAGAGAGTCTACTTGACAGAAGAAAGTCAGCTAAGAACTGTGAAATAAATGATAGAATTACAACTATACGTGCTTTGCAAGCCCTAATGAGATTATTGAATCAGCCAAGACTTATCAATTGGTGCTAAAAGGATTAGGCATATGGCTGTTGGTAACCTGGATATTCACCAGTTCCAGCCAAAAATAAAAATTTGATCACAAGCTGAGAAACATACCTTTGCAATGGAAGAATCAGACTTTCAAACCCTTCAATCCTATGGCCAAATTTTATCACCACTGGTGGGACTACCAGACATTTGTGACTCCCAGTGTGATGCAACATGACCTATGATTCTAACTTTGGCAAAAACATGTAACTTAAACTTTATAAAGCCTTTAGTTTTGACTCCTAGATTACAGAGATTACTGGAGGCGAAGGAACAGGTAAAACACCAGCATATGAAAGGGATCAAACAATACAAGACATTCTAAAAAACAACTGGGAGAACTTCAGTAAGTCAGAATGTCATTGCAAAATAGTACTATGGAAGAACAAAAGAGACTCAAGGGATTTAATAAGATGTTTTTGGATTGAATCTTGATTCAAATAGACCGCTTATAAGCAGACAATATGTATGAACTGAGTATTAAGTGACATTAATAAATCATTAATTTTTTTAGGTGTGATAATGTCATTTTTGGCTATGTAAGATGTTTTTATTTTTTAAAAAAACATATTGAATGTTAGGAATGGAATGTTCTATTTAATATTTAACTTAAAACACATCACCATAGGCAGTGTGATATATATGTACACATTAGCTTTAATCTACAAACTAAAAGCAGAATACATATACCAGGGATAGTTATCATTTGGATGACTACTCAAAAGCCCTTCAAAGTACCTGCTTCTAGCTTCAACTATCTTTATCTCTAGCCACCAAAGTATTTATTAATTGACATAATGGATGTTAGCAATTATCTTGTATTAGTGAGATAATTGGTGTTCAATGTACACGGACTGGCTAGAAATATTTTGCAGGCACACTGGTCCTGAATTCAGTTGCTATAATATTATTCCATCTGCCTTGAGTAAACCTTCCACACAAGTTGCTTGTCAGAGACCCAAAAAGGCAGCTGGACTTCACTGAGAATACTGAGAGGAGGGATGACTGTGTTGGTGTTTACATGCTAATAAATGCTTGCTGACTTTCAAAATTCAGTCTGAAGCTTGCTCGATTTCTCACGTTGTAATGTATCACCTCATACCTAGGTTGAGGAAAAAGAGACCCATGGTCTTCACCTCCATCTAACAAGTGGAAGTTGTTAACTACCTAACCACCAAAGGAACTGAATTGTGAAGGAGCAATGTAGCTTATGTCAGCTTGAAATAGGGTCTAAAGGACAGCGATAGAGAGTAATTTCAGGTACCCATCTATGTAAACACTGGGCTGAGTGCAAAAGCAATGGTTGACCGGACAGGGCATTGTTCTCAAGGAGCTTACATTTGTAGAGACAAAACTCAAGACCATAAAACTTCAGTTTTTGTCTAATTTAAGTTAAAGGAATTTTCAGAAAATGGTTAATTATTTTTTCATTTAGTCTTTTTATATATAAAATTAACATTTGGATATCTATTTTCAATTCAAATTTTAGTGCTTAGTTTAACTTCAACTAGTTTAGTTATCAATTCCTTGCCTTTTTATTTTACCCACAAAGCATATCACACTCCCTAAAATAGATTCTGATTATCTTTTTAACATCAAAAGTATATTTATGCTAGTTCTTTGAAGTTAATCCTAAGACATGTTAAACCTATAATTCCCACCAAAGTGAAAAAACAAAGGATGTTTTATAGGACCTCAGGTTCTAATTAATTAATTGAACATAAATCATTGCTTGCCATTTATATGCTAATTCTCAATAAGGCCAAGAAAAATTTCTCAGGTCTTTTATTCAAAAAGCATTCCTGGGCTTCCCTGGTGGCACAGTGGTTAAGAATCTCCCTGCCAACACAGGGGACACAGGTTCGAGCCCTGGTCTGGAAAGATCCCACGTGCCGCAAAGCAACTAAGCCCATGCGCCACAACTACTGAGCCTGCGCTCTAGAGCCTGCAAGCCATAACTACCGAAGCCCGTGCGCCTAGAGCCCGTGCTCCGCAAAGAAGAGAAGCCACCACAATGAGAAGCCCATGCCCCGCAACAAAGAGTAGCCCCCACTCGCCACAACTAGAGAAAGCCCGTGCACAGCAACAAAGACCCAATGCAGCCAAAAGTAAATAAATAACTTTATTTAAAAAAAAAAAAAAGCATTTCTGGGACTTCCCTGGTGGCACGATGGTTAAGAATCTGCCTGTCAATATGTACGGGACATAGGTTCGAACCCTGGTCCGGGAAGATCCCACATGCTGCACAGCAACTAAGCCCGTGTGCCACAACTACTGAGCCTGAGCTCTAGAGTCCGTGCGCCACAACTACTGAGCCCATGTGCCACAACTATTGAAGCCTGCACACCTAGAACCCATGATTCACAACAAGAGAAGCCACCACGATGAGAAGCCCGCACACTGCAGTGAAGAGAAGGCCCCGCTCGCCGCAACTAGAGAAAGCCCGCGTGCAGCAATGAAGACCCAACGCAGCCAAAGTAAATAAATTAATTAATTTTTTAAAAAGAGAGAAAAATCAACTTAAAAAAGAAGCATTCCTGTTATTGAATCTTGTCAAAATAACTCAGCTTTGTGGAAGCATAGAAGGAGAAAGAAGCTGATTACTATTAGATCATTTAGGACTTGACACTTGCAGAGTAAGCAACATATTTTTAAAAATCAAAGGCCAGATGTTAAACCTTTCTGGTCAAGTGATGACTTGATTTAAGATTCCCTAGTCATAATTTGTTAGAGCATTACAGATTTCAATATTTTCTATTAATCATTTGTGCATGAAGTAGTTTATACAACTAAACAATATATATTTTACTTTAATTTGAAGCTAATTAACATGGTATTTAAATATGATTTTTTTGCCCCATTTTATGTAATAGACCTACTCCTGAAAAATTGTCTAAACATCAATATTCATTTTAACTTTGCCAGGAACCCTTACTTAAAATAATAGCATCGAAATACACAATGAAAAAAAATTATGTAACAAGAAAATTTATTTACACTAAATTTGTACATGCTTTTAGATATTAACTTTATGTTTGAATGTATTTCAAGTGCTCCTGGAATTTCTAATTAAAGTAACACATAGCTTTTAAGGTTCATTATTCCAGCCAAAATTAATTTATATTAATTTAATATAATATATTAATATAATATTAATATAAATTAATTTATAATTTTATATATGGGATTATGAGTTAAATTTGCAGTTAGGGTTGATAAGACCAGCTAGGTCAATATCTGCCATTCTTGTTGCTTCCACCAGTGAAGGGTGGTGCTTTGAGATACGACCATGTCCTTGAGCTTTTCTCTCCATAGCTAAGAAAGAACAGGAGTGGCTCACAGGCCATTCAACTATTCACATTTTATTAAAACATTTTTTCCCTCAAAGAGTAAATTTTAATTACTAACATTTGCAGAAATATTTAAGGAAAATTAACGAACATAAAGCACTATTTCAAGAAATACAGAAAAGTCTTCCAAGATCACAGGCTTGAAGGTAGATAACAAACTTTATTCAACTTGAATCTTTTTTTAGACCCTTCCTTTTTCCTATTTTAATCTACTTCCAGAAAACTGCTTCCTTGTGGCAGCTGATGATGTTAATTGTACTGTTGACTAAATTGCCCTAAGGAAGAACATCATGTATTTAACTGGTTTATAATCCTCAAGAATCCCAAATCCTCGCTTGAGGAAATAAGTCTCCCACGAGAAAGTTTCTCTTTCTTCTGACTGAGTCCTGTCTACTCACAAATCCCAAAGAATTGTGTATTTTGAATAAGTTTAAAACATACCTGTCTCTTTTTTCTAGTTAATAGATAATTTTTTTTTTTTTTTGGCAGTACGCGGGCCTCTCACTGTTGTGGCCTCTCCCGTTGCGGGGCACAGGCTCCGGACGTGCAGGCTCAGCGGCCATGACTCATGGGCCCAGTCGCTCCGCGGCATGTGGGATCTTTCCGGACCGGGGCACGAACCTGCGTCCCCTGCGCCACCAAGGAAGTCCAATAGATAATTATTTTTGATGAGAGTTGCATATTCAATGTATTCCTGAGCCTCCCTTATCAGTTCAGTACTTTGTTTTCTCTGAATAGTTTTTGGCTTTCTATAGAATAGTCACGTCTCAAAGGACCCAAACGTTTCTTTTTTTCTTTTGGGGTGCATTTGTGTGTATGTGTGTGTGTGTGTGCACAAATGCACGCTATCTTCAAAGTAGATTGGGGAAGACAGTGCTTATTTGCTCTTTTTATCATATTTTTTAAAAGTCTTTATTAAATTTGTTACAATATTGTTTCTGTTTTGTTTGCTTTTTGGGCCGCTAGGCATGTGAGATCTTAGCTCCCTGACCAGGGATCGAACCCGCACCCCCTGAGTTAGAAGGCAAAGTCTTAACCACTGGACCACCAGGGAAGTCCCTATCATATTTTTAATTACAAAATTCATGTACTTCTGATGGAAGCAGATAAAAATCACTCATTATTTCATGGCCCAAAGATAAGAGTAATAAAAGTAATTGAATATCTTCCCAGTATGTTTTATATATATGTATACATTTTTTACTTAATTTGTTTTTTTAACAAAAAAGTTTCTATTATACGTATATTCTCTTAGCCAATTTTCCTATAGCAATATATTATAATATTTTCACATATCAAAAAATATTTTTCTACAATGTTATTCTAATGGAATCAGAGTAATAAGGGTATTTTAAAGAAGCTGTACAGTGTTCATCTTATGCCTACCTTTACAGATAAAGCAACAGGGACTTCCCTGGTGGCACAATGGTTAAGAATCCACCTGCCAATGCAGCGGACACAGGTTCGAGCCCTGGTCCGGGAAGATCCCACATGTCGCAGAGCAACTAAGCCCATGTGCCACAACTACTGAGCCTGCACTCTAGAGCCCGCGAGCCACAACTACTGAGCCACATGCCGCAACTACTGAGGCCCACATGCCTAGAGCCTGTGCTCCTCAACAAGAAAACCACCACAGTGAGAAGACCGCGCACCCCAACGAAGAGTAATAGCCCCCACTCGCTGCAACTAGAGAAAGCCTGCAAGCAGCAATGAAGACCCAACGCAGCCATAAATAAATAAATAAATAAATAAATTTTAAAAGTGCGTCAATAAAAAAAGAGATAAAGCAACAGAAAAAAATTCATAACAACAAAACACAGATTGAGCTTCTTATTCATTTTTACATATCAAAGCAATTTTTGTCAAATGCCTACTATTTGCTTCTTATGTGCTGGGAAAAACAAACAATGAGTTCTTAGACCAGTTGTATTAAAAAACGTCAATCAAATATTGTTTATCTGTGTGCTGGGTACTATGACAGAGATTGGTTTAGGTGGTACAGGAGCACAGAAAAGGAGCATCTAAGTCAAAATGAGGGTCACCTGTTAAGAGACACTAAATAAAATTCTGAAGGACAAGAAGGAATGGTATTGCAGAACAAAGAAACAACATAAGCAAAAGGACTGCCTAGAAACATTCAGATAGTATTTCATAAACTGACCCCATCTTAAGAATCAGTAGTGATACCAGAAGTCTACCCCTGGAGATTCCAATTCAATAAGTTTAGGGCCAGGCCAAGAATCTGCACATGTTAAATGCAAATTTAAATTGTTAAAATGCACATGTTAAATGCAGATTTAAATTGTTAAAATGCCCTCAAGAATTTCTTACATGCAGGCAAGGTTACAAAACAACTCTAGTCCCTCCAAAAGGAAGCTTGATTGTTTCATAATAAAGAGGTAAGAAACTGGTCATCAAGCAAGACTTAGAAAGTGGCCAAAGACAGAATGTGTGGGATAAGCTTTGAAGTTTATCCTGAAAGATAAATGGACTAAATCCAAACTTGCAGATTAGATTAGCATTTTAGAAAGATCACTCTGTGAAAAATGGAGTGTGATGTGGAAGGAAACTAGTCTTGAGGAAGCTGATGTGGCAATCTAAGTGAGAAAGTATGAAGATCCTAATCAAAAGCATGGTTATAAGTCAGAGAAAGAGGAGGACAAGAAATATTTAGGAAGTAAATGACACGGGGTTTCATGAGTGCTTGGTGACTGGTGAGTGTTAGGTGTCAGAGTGACCTGGGAAGACTCCTGGGAAGTGGATTGGGAGACTGATTAGAGATGTGCCATTCACCAAAATAGAGCAGATCTGGGGAAAAGAAGGTTCTCTTTTAGATACGCTGAATTTTATTGGATATTCAAGTGTGGAATTCAGTCTAAGACCCAAGAGAAATTCTGATATGTGGTGTGGTTTGGGACATGACAGCAATGGAAGTTGAAGCCATACATCTGAGAAGAGAAGACCACAGGGCCATGGGAAAGCCAATATTTAATGCTTAAGCAGAAGAAAAGGTATCTACAATGGAAACTAAAAATAGTGTCAACTTTTTCTTTTTTTTTTTGTAGTGATGAGAACAGTGTCACAGAAATCAAAGAAAGAGAAGAACTTAGGAAGGAGAAAATGTTCATCCATGTCAAGTGCTACAGAGAAATCAAGCAAGATAAGGGCAAACAATGTCTAGTTAACTGTGCCGTGTGGAAGTCAGAAGTGAAAGTATCAAGAATGTCTCCTCTGGTGTGCTAGGCCAGTCAAATGATTCCTTCTTAGGAGTTGAATCTTGAGTGGTGATGCACAGTGGTTGGACCTGAGTTTGCAAATATGTGTGACCACAAAGGTCCACAGTTCCATTTTCTATGATCCTGAACTTTCTGCCCTCAGGAGGCTTGGTTGTTTAGCATCTTCTTCTAGGCTATGAGTTACATCAGTATTTTTCCAATGAATTGTACTTCTTCTGTAAATTATTCTGATTTTGTTTCTTTTGCTTAAAGTTAAAAAGCCCAAACTGATACAGTAGACTTGTTTTTTGTTTTGTTTTTGATGAGATAAAACATTGTTCTCTTTGTTTTCTAAGGTAAAGGAGGAGAGGGGAGATGATTGATATAATGAACTCATTGTGTAGGTAGGAAGGGACGGAGTCCAAGCCACAGGTTGAAAATGCACTTTACTTGGGCACCTCTTCCACCAGGAAGGGGAGGTACAGATGTCAATAAGTTTGTAAGGAAGAGGGAGAGGTAGATACAATCCTCACTTCATGTCCTTGGTTTTTCTTGGGGAAATGGCAGAACAGTCATCTGCTGAATCTGAGAAAACTTGGTGGCAAAAAGGGGATTTGAGAGGAAAGGGAAGATTTAGAATAACACTGTCAGTTGATCAGACATATTGACTATAAATGAGGACACAACTGTAGTCAGAAAGCAGCAATATATAGTGACATCAGTGGTCACAGCTGTGTAATTTTTCTCCAGGAACTCTCAGCTGCTCAGTTCAAAGGCCAAAGAAAGAGAATGGCTGTATTAGAGTTGAAAGTAATATTGAAAGCATGATTTAAGTGGTGGACACCAGTGTCTGGGGCTGGAAGGGGGAAAATGGGAAGACGGAAGGGGCTGATTGATTAGGAGAATATGGAGGACTCAAAGCACTTGGGGTCATGAGGTCAAAGAGCAAGCATAGTTCAAGTAAGGACAAGAAAGTTATCACAAACAAATGGTGGAGAGAAGCAGATGTCTTGCTTAGACATGAAGCCTGAATCTGAATCTCTCTACAGATGGAGCATTCATGTTCATCCATTTTCTGTCCTATCATTCTTTCTTTGGATTCCTAATCTGATTTTCTGTGACTTTCACTCACAGGTTGGATGACCACTTGGTTGGGCCCTTGCAGAGAAAATATCAGCCTATTTGTTGAATATTACGATCCTCTGAAAAACTGAAATACTATGAAATTAGGCAGTACAGTTTAGCCTAGTACATTAAGTGGTATTAAGTACTTTTCTTCTCATTTTTTTGAGCTACCTAGTCCCTATTGCTTCCAGTAGAAAAATATCTGACTTCTGGTACTCTGAGCAAACAAGATTTTGGAAGATTCTTTGATCTTAACCAAACAATTACTGTTCCCTGTATTACTAGCCTAACCCTAACTTTTTTTCTTTCTAGTCCTTCACCAGCAGTAGAAATCATCTTTAAGAAAGGATAAAAAAAAGGGACCATAGGAATTCCCTGGCGATCCAGTGGTTAGGACTCTGTGCTTTCACTGCAGATCGCCCGGGTTCAATCCCTGGTTGGGGAACTAAGAACCCACGAGCCGCATAAAAAAAAAAAAAAAAAGAACAGAAAAGAAAAAGGGACCATAATTAGGACATTGCTCTTTTAGTCTTAGTCTATTAATACTATCTTTACTACTTTACCTCAAAGGTTTAAAAAAATTCTACTGCTTAGTGCCACCCTTCTTTAGTGCTGACTATGAAACAATGATCTGTTGCATAAATTGCCACCTTCCTTTTATTCTGTAGCAGCCATGTATTATAATTGTAAGGCCAGTAATTACCAATAAAGCCTTGGCAGGTTAGCTTACTTGGATACTGTGTACCATAGACCACTTATTCTCCCGTCCTTGGCACAGTCCTCAAAAACATGCCTTATCTCTGCAGGAAGAAAGTGGCTGAATTGCTCCATGTTCACCTCTATAACTGGCAAGATGACTCAAACCACAAAATTTCATTACATAGCGTTATTGTTTCATCTTGGTTTATGACCGACAACACATACTTTCAAACGCAGTGTGAGTAAAGAAAATGTAGTTACAGTAATAACTTTGCAACAAAATACTTGTGTACTCCTTAAAATTCCATCCAGTGGTTGGAATTATTATACTAAAAAGCCACTTGTTAGGTAAGCTGTGGATGAAGATATGTTTCCTACACCAGGTGAAGGCTGGATGAAAGATTCTCTGTGATCTCTTCCAGCTCTGAGAGTTTAGGCCCAAAATACCAACTGAATTAAATTACAATGCCTGTCAACTATCCAAGGGCAAAGTTTGCTCCAGGCCTATAGTCTAGCCTTAATATCTTAAGAAAGATGTGACAGAATATAACACAACCAGTGCAAAAAGAAAGTAGGCCACATACCTGCATGATTGTAGGGGCAAAGAAGAAGAAATTGATTAAACGATATTGAGGATTAGTCTTGCATCACCTAAAAACATGTTAAAATTATATTATGTATCTCATTATCTGAGATTTCTATTCAATTCCATGATAACTAAAGACAACTACTGTATCTTTTAATTAAAAGAAGAGGAAATTGATTATGGAGGTTTTAAAGTTTGAACAATGTCATAGAATTGAACTGGAAACAATTGTCGGGCTTCCTAATGTCTAAGATAGAGAATTCTCCAGTTCTCAAAACTTGTCATTCCACAAACCTATCCAGACATTTTCCTTGATTTAATCAGCATCTCAAATTATTTACTGGGTGCTTAATCATGGTGCTGTTTTCTTCTAGGAAACACACTCACACAGAGCCTTCTGTTCCGTTCTGTTCTGCTACTACACAGGAATAAGTAATAGTCTCACCTTTCCTCTGTTTTATTTTCTTTCCACAAGGAGAATGAGTTGCCTATCAGGAACAAAGGAGCAAGGACAAAGTGAAAATAATTAGTGGAAAGGAAAGGCAAAGTTGAAGGATAGGACCGTGAGAAAGAGGAGGAAGAGGTGTGTGCAGTTGAGCAGAGCAATCACATTCTCTAAACCCTTCTCATTCTCTTGCAATTCCCTCAGGGATTACAATTTGGAAGGCACTACAATGGTAGGGAATGTGGGCAGAGGAGAGACTGGGACTGGAGAGATGTGCCAATGGCACGATCAGAGCCTAATAGATTGGCATTAATGTAGAAGAGGGTGTGGTTTTGTTTGGGTTAAAAAGGAAGGTCTGGACAGGTCAGCACCTAAGAAAGAAGCAAAACTCTAATTAAAACACTTAAAAAAAAAAACAGGTATGTGTGCTCTGAAGTTTCTGAACTTATTTTATGAGTTTATATAATGTAATCACATATTTCCATGAAACTTCTTTGAGGTGAATTTTATTTCAATATTTCTTCTGTAAATTTGGGATAAGGGACAGTTATCTAGGGACAGGGATGGAAGGACTGAGGAGAATAAAATGGAAGAAGAAAGAAAATCAGTACATGGAATGTTCTCAAGTTGGATGTGACCACAAACAACCAGGACATGATCCATTTGGACCTTCTAACGATGCTCAGAATTGTACACCCAAGGGATAGAAGAGGGTAGCATTAATCCACTGGAGGCTGTCTCTTACTGATCAAGAGTTGCCCCACAGGCATTAATTCTCTCTCTCTCACAGTGCGTGAGGCAGGTCTGTTACTTGACTCAGGCATCCCAGCTGCTGTGTAGAGTAACAATGAGGCTCTACTCGAGAGGTGAGAGCATGATGTCAGTTGTCACCTAGCTGAGGATGGTTGCCTAGTGATGGCTGGAGTGAGAGGGGGCCCACCAGGCTATGAATTGGGGCACACCAGTTGCCTATACAACAATTAGCCCTACTTGAAATTTAAAGAATTTAAAGCCCTGTGCATAAATAGAAGTGGAAAAATAGTAACTTTATAAAGAAAACTTTATCAAGCAAAGAAGCATGGCAGACATCACCAATGATGGGACAAGATGACATCATGCATTTCCCGGTGTGATACACTGAGAACGAAACAGCATTACTCTTATGTAGTAAATCTGCCAAAATGTGTAACCTAGATCTAATCATGGGGAAACATCAGACAAACCCAAATTAAGGTACATTCTACAGAATAAATGCCCTGAACTCTTAAAAAAATCATAATGAAATAAAAAAAAAAGAATGAGGGGGCACTTCCAAATTAAAGGAGACACAAAAGATATAAAAATTAAATGCAATGAGTGATTCTGTTCAATCCTGAATCAGAAAAAAAGTCATAAAAGACGTGATTAGGAAAATTTGCAAACTTTTAATAAGTCTGTTAATTAAAGTAGTATATCAGTGCTAAATTTTCTGATTTTGACAACTTTAGTATGATATGTAAATAAATATTCTTGTCTTAAGAAATATACACTGATGTATTTAGGGGTAAAGGAGCACTAATTGCTTAATTAATTTATTTATTTGATTACTTATTTGTTTGATTATTTATTTATTTATTTTTGGCTGCGTTGGGTCTTCGTTGCTGCGTGCAGGTTTTTCTCTAGTTGCGGCGAGCGGGGGCTAATCTTTACTGCGGTGCGCAGGCTTCTCATTTCGGGGGCTTCTCTTGTTGCGGAGCACGGGCTCTAGGCACGTGGGCTTCAGTAGTTGTGGCTCGCGGGCTCTAGAGCACAGGCTCAGTAGTTGTGGTGCACGGGCTTTGTTGTTCCCTGGCATATGGGATCTTCCTGGACCAAGGCTCAAACCTGTGTCCCCTGCATTGGCAGGCGGATTCTTAACCACTGCACCACCGGGGAAGTCCCTGCAACTTACTTTCATATGATTCATAAAATTATAGATAGATAAGATAGGTAGGTAGGTAGGTAGATAAACAGATGAGAGAGGAATAAACGTAGCAAAATGACAACAATGGGTGAATCTGGGTGAAGTACACAGGTGTTCTTCACACTAGTTTGCAACTTTTCTATAAGTTTGAAACTATTTCAAAAATAACTTAAAAATAAGCTCTAGATCAAATGAAATTACACTCAGTGTTCAACAGACCTGGTTTCTAGTCCAAGTCACTGATGCCTGTCAAGTCTGAGTTTTCTCATCTGGAACCTTGTAGAATTTTTGTAAGAACCAAATAAGGTAATATATGCAAAAGAGGTTTGAAACATTTAAAATAACACACAATTGTGTTGCACTGTTAGAAATGAGAGTCTGACACTTGAAAGATGGCTTAATAGTTGCAGGGCCTGATCAGGCATCATCTAAGCAGTGAGAGACATATGCAGACAAATGGAGGAATGAGATAAAATGAAAGAAGGGGGCATTTTAGATCATTTTCAGCTACCAACTCCCTATTCCCAAATTGGTTCTCTTCAACAGGATTTATTATCTACTACATACTAGATAATGTGCATATTGCAAAAATTGAAAGGATATGTGTTTTATATCCTCAAGGAATTCAGAGTCTATCACAGGATAAAACTACAAAAATAAATATCTGTAATATGATGTACTAAGAAGCATCTACAGAAACACAAATAAGAAACCAGTAAATCTGAGGTTTGGGGGCAGATATAAGAGAGTTTCTGGCAGGAAAAATATTTGAACTGAGCCTTGATGAATAAGGAGATCACTTAAAATTAAGAAAATAGCATTTCAGGCAAGGAGAATGTCTGAGAAAGGTATAAAAGTACTTGATTTGCTTACTCTCTTGGCAATTTTTTGCCTCCTCTGTGAACACCTCCCCCACATAATTTCCTAACATTCATGATGCCATGAGAATTCCCTCTATTTTAATTTCTTTTCTGTCACTATCTTTGAAATTTTAAAGTCTGATAGAATATTGGGTGGCCTACCACACTATGAGGAATGAATGAAACCTGCTGATAAAAATTTGTTTGTTTTAGGGCTAATTAATTCTCTTAAATCTGATCCTGGATCCCAAGAAGGTCATGGAATTGCTTAAAATAAAGAAGCAAACATCTGCATGTCATGCAGTTCTCTTCTGTGCTTTGGAGTTTGGGTCATCTCACAGAGCATTTTGATTAATGGTGCAGATTAGTTTAATGATTAAATCAGACTGAAGCTCTCCGAAGTGATGTCAGTGAATACACATGCTGTGGAAAGGGAAAGAAGCAAGACTTCATAATGCCACTAAGAGCTATTTTGGGTGCCCATAAGATGTCTTGGTTGGTACAGAAAACAGTAAGATATGTCCCAATTTAGAACAGAAGTGAAAGACACTTCTGTGGTTAATCATTTCACTTGCAACAAGGGAGCAGAAGCCCCCAGCAGACAGACACACACCACTGGTGCTACAGACAGGTAGGAGAGTTTCAGTTTCAATTTTGCTGTCTCTTTCTCTGAAATGATTATAGCTTCTGCTTTTGAACAAACAGTAACAGTTTCTGATCCCCATTTTACTGCCATTGAAGACCAAAGTGAGAACTTGTTTTTGACACAGGAAATGCTGGTGAAACTCCTAGCGCTGTCAGTACTTTCTAAGCAAATTTAGGCACGTTTCTTCCACTCTTGTGCTTTGAGATCTTCCTCTCTCCAGGATACTCACTGGAATCCGGAAGCTAAAATAATCCAGATCCTGGGTACTACTGACTTTTTTTTAAAGTGGTACAAAGACTTATATGAAGCAAAGTCTGAAAACTGTTCTAGTCACCTCAGAAGAAAATTATATACTCTAAAATCATCGACTTAGAAGGCATTGCTAGAACCTTGCTCCAACTCTGCAATACATTGACCAAGATAAATTTACAGGGCACAATAAGTTAAGATGGGTATTCTAGGCCTTTTGTTTTGAAAAGTCAACAAAGTGCAATTTGTTAAAACAGCTTTAGCTCTGTAGTCTTTGCCAATTTATGCTAAAAGAATTCATTTTTATACTTTTTTTTATACATTATACACACAAATTCTTCCCTCTCTTCTGCTCTCTTCACCAAAGCAATCCATATGAGTAAGATCTCTCTCCACTTGGTTAGTTTAGGCCATCTCTGGCTCTTCTGGAATATTCTATCCCTCTCAAGCTGCCTTTGATGTGCAGTTTAAATGTACTTTACCTTTAATGAAAATAACAGCTGGCAGGCAAGAGAGGTGGGAAGAAAGATTTCTCAGATTCTGGAACTCTCAGGTTCCATCCTCAGGGTGGATTCTGAAATCCTCAGAGATTTTCAGAAATTCTCTAGAGGTAGCTTTGTTAACACACAGCCACTGTAGCCCACATTGGTTTTTATCCCTTAGGGTGTAAGGCTTTAATTAACAATATTTAACTTAAATAGTCCCACAGCACCACAGCTTTGTATGCCTTTCCCAGGTGAGCCAGATGGACTGAGGAGACTCCCAAGAACTACTACTTCTTGTTTGCAAGCCCTTCCAAGTTCCTTGCCAAGACTCTCTCCCATGGCTCCCTCTCCTCTACAACAAATTCTCTCTTTTAGTTAATACTTAAAATCTATTCATTTAAGCTTTATGCCTTCAGCCTATATGTTTTAATTTCTGCTAAAATGAAAATGCTTTCTGCAGTACTATTAATTACATTCTACTGTAATGGATGAATCGAACAACAATTTTGATAGGTAGATGAACGCTTAAGACTCTGAGAGTGAATTAACCATTATTGATCACTTTGAGAATTAATTAACAATTATTGCTCACTTACTATGTATGAGCTCTGGACTGGGCACTTTTTGAAAGGCACTTTTGGTATGTTACTTATTTTAAGTCTCACAATAATTCTGCCAAGCAGGCATTCTTATCTCTATCTTTCAGAAGGGAAAATTGAGATTCAGAAGGTAGGAAGGGTTTACACCACCTGTAAGTGGTAGCCAGAATCTAAACTCATGTCTGCCAGTCAGATGCCAAAGCTGAGGCCACAGTTTTGCTGAGACCCAGAACAGGATGTGCACGTTATCTTGGACAGTAGCAAGAAGAGAGTGGATGGATGAGGACCAGAGATCTGGGGGAGGGCTAGTTTGAGGCTTGTGAAGGAACACAAGAATAAAAGAAGATACAGTGAGAGAAGTGAAACATGAAGAGACCATCTACTCACGTAAGAACATTTACTGAGCAACTACTTTGACGAAGACGCTGTGCTAAATCGTGGCACAGGAGGGAAGAGGCAAAAGCCTCCAAGAGCTCAGGCAAGTGTGGAGATAGCAGGTCAAGGGCAGGCTGCAAATTAGTGGTCCATTCAATGTTGACCTACTCAAGAGTTTTCAAACTTTTTTTAAATTTTCCCCTTTTTTTGGTTATTTTTTAAAATAAATGATCACATGCACATGAAACAAACTTCAAAAAGTAACAAAGGATGCAGAGTAAAGAGTAAGTAGCCTTCCCAACTCTGTTGCCAACCACCCAGCTCCCCATCACAGAGACAAGCCTTGCTTTGTTTTGTTATATTCTTCCACAGATAATCTTTGAATACATTTAGTACAATATATACATAAGTATTATATATAACATATATTCTTTAAGATAAAATACATACATATTATTTTAAAATATAAAGACAAATGGTAGCATAGACTATAAACTGTTTATTCTACACCTTGTTTTTCTTAACAAGTCATGTTAGTACATACAGGCTGCCTTATTCATCCTTATGGCTATATAGCATTCCATTGTATTCATGTGCCATAAGTTATTTAACCAGGACTCTTTTGATGGACACTTAGGATGTCTCCAATATTTTACTATTAAATAAGTGCTGCAGTGAATATCCGTATGCACATATCATTTTGCAAGTATGTAAGTATACTTGCATGGTAAATTCCTAGAAGCAGAATTGCTGAGTCAAATACATGCATTTATGTATAATTTTGACAGGCAATGCCAAAAGGTCTCCACAGAAATATTCTCAAACTCACATTCCCACAAGTAGTATATGAGAGGATCTATTTCCCTATCTCATACCATACCAGACCTTAGCCAATCTGTAGATGGAATACAGAGTCTCTATGCTTTTATTTGAAGGGCCAACATTTTTTTTTTTTCTTGCGGTACGCGGGCCCCTGACTGTTGTGGTCTCTCCCGTTGCGGAGCACAGGCTCCGGACGCGCAGGCTCAGCGGCCATGGCTCACGGGCCCAGCCACTCCGCGGCATGTGGGATCTTCCCAGACAGGGGCACGAACCCGTGTCCCCTGCATCGGCAGGCGGACTCTCAACCACTGCACCACCAGGGAAGCCGGAACGGCCAACATTTTTAAATGCAGGGTATTTCACGAGGGGGGAAAAAAGCATGACCTCCAAGTTCTCTTAAAAAAAAATCTAACATCTGGCAACTCTGGACCCACATTCCCACATGTTTAACAGCTGAATGGTGACTACGCTCCTTAGATAGAACATATGTGTTCAATATTGTGCCCTACCACGTCCCTCCGTATTCTTCCCTGACACTGAAGCCAAGAGCCAGTTACCATTTATCGTCTTTTACTATAGCCCCATTTACTAATTTATATTTCCTTCCTGGATTTAGATATTTGAGTTTTCAGCTGGTCTAGAGAGAGATTAATAATAAAAGAGAAAGCAACTGAAGCAAAAAGTAGAGTAGATAAAACAGCCAGAATAGTAGGTAAACACAGAAGAAAAGTATGTTAACATAGTTCATGAACAACAAATTTTAGGCTCTTCTGAATGATCACCCAACCTCCTAGAATTTTATTATCAGGTTATTTGCACAAACTTAATCCAGCACTGAATAACTTTATGTCTCTGGCACAAACATCCCAGAGTAACTTTGAAAATCTTGGGGTTAGCCCTGATGTGAATCTAATCTTACAGCAACCATGGCCCTTGCCTTCTAGAAGGCAAATATCTTCTATACATCCAGGTGCAGGAAGCATCACATTGCTTTATTTTCCTAAATCAAATTAAGTCTGGAGTCATGCCCATACTGACAAGGAAGTAAAATCAGCAGACATTAGTTATCATGGGGAGGCAGAAGAGGTTATCAGAGCTGCCCTGATTACTTGGAGAAGCACTCTAGTCTGTGCTCTGTCATCGTATAAACCTGTGATGTCCATCTAAAGACCAGTAGCCCACTCCCTTCATGGCAATCATGATTCAGTTTACTTTCCCCCTGACAAAGGAGGGACAGGAAGAAAAGTCCTAACTCTGGTCTTTAGAAACAAATTTCTGGCTACTCCTCCCTTGTTTGGGGAAAGAAGATGCCTTATTCTTTCCTGTGGAACAAAACATCTCCTTGGCTTGATTTTCTTAATAATTTACTCTGCTGCTTAAGGAGGAAAGTTCTGCAGGTTCTGCAGTTTAAAAGGAGGTTAGGTCTTCCTTTTATTAGAACCATATAACAGATCAGGTCCTAGATGAACCTTGATAATCTAGAGAATATTTAAATTGCCATAGATGAACCTGACTATCAAGAATCCTCTGATGTCCATTGCGCCCTTTTTCTACACAACTATTTACGGATGTACATCTAACCTGGATCTGAATCCCACCATTTTGGAGTTTTTACCACATATTAATTTTTTTAATGCTGATCTGCCATTTAATCCATTCACTTCATGATTTTTAAATGATTTGTTTGGAATAAAAAATAGTTAGGGGAACTTAGTGGTTAAGAATCCACCTGCCAGTGTAGGGGACATGGGTTCAATCCCTGGTCCAGGAAGATCCCACATGCTGCCAAGCAACTAAACCCATGGGCCACAACTACTGAGCCTGCGCTCTAGAGCCCACGAGCCACAACTACTGAGCCCGCGTGACACAACTACTGAGCCTGCGTGCCACAACTACTGAGCCCATGCACGGCAACTACTGAAGCTTGTGTGCCTAAAGCCTGTGCTCTGCAACAAGAGAAGCCACCGCAATGAGAAGCCCGCGCACCGCAACGAAGAGTAGGTCCCGCTCGCTGCAACTAGAGAAAGCCTGTGCGCAAAACCAAAGACCCAACACAGCTAAAAAAATAAATAAAATTGAAAAAAACTGGTACATTTACTATCCTCAAGTCTTCAGTTAAAAGGAATGATGGGGAGGGAGGGAATGACAGATTCAGGTTCAATTAAAACTTGAAGCAGATATGAATCAGAACAAATCATCACTCACACAGATTTTCCTTCTTTCCTCTACTGACAAACTGCCAAATAAGTATGTATCTGAATAAGTCTCCCTTTTTTTGTAGTAAAGTTACTACAGGGAAAGAACTCCCATGGCAAAGAATAGGGACATGTACGGCAGTTTTCCTACTTTTATAAGATCTCAGCAATTGACTACAGTTGAATATTTTGCTCATTGATTGTTTCCTACAATATTTTGTGACACTTCTAATAAACAATATGAGATTTTTGAGACCAAAAGGAAAGAAGGTATTTTCTTCCAGTGCCTAAAAAATATTCAATATTACATTTAAACTAGTTTTCATTATAAGATATGTTGACATTTCTTTCTTTCTTTTTTTTTTTTTTTTTTGCGGTATGCGGGCCTCTCACTGTTGTGGCCTCTTCTGTTGCAGAGCACAGGCTTCGGACGCGCAGGCTCAGCGGCCATGGCTCACGGGCCCAGCCACTCCGGGGCATGTGGGATCTTCCCGGACCCGGGCACGAACCCGTGTCCCCTGCATCGGCAGGTGGACTCTCAAGCACTGCGCCACCAGGGAAGCCCCAAGATTTGTTGACTTTTAAAGTCAACTTATTGCGACTGCTTCAGTGATAAGTGCATAAAGTTGGAATTTTGATTGTTCACACCTCATGCTGGAGAACAGTTAAGCCGCTATAAAAATTTGACTCTGTACTTTGCCCTCTCAAGTGTGAACTTACATAAAGAATTAAAACTTTGAGAATATAATTAAGTTGGATTTGCAGTGATAGCATCTTCAACAAGGTATTTACTATTTTGATGAGAGAATTTTGCACTGATTTAAAGCAAAACAGCTATAGATAAATAATTCTTACAGAGTGAAGTTTTCCAGAAATAAAGTTGCTCTTAAATGAGAATGATGTCATAATAAAGCCATATATCAAGGACAATTACTCAACATGTGGTCTGTGAAAATTAAACTCATTATAGGTTTTATGCGATGAGTCACCACAGTTACAGTCACTGGACAGAGTCAACAGTGCAAATTTTGAATAGACTTTCCAGTTCATAGAAATTTTTGGCAGTTTTTATACATAAAACATTGCAGATTTCTCCATGTCCCACTTGTTCTGCTTTGTTTTGTTTCGCATGAATTTAGCCCAGAGCTCTCCTACGGAGAACAGAGCTTCCTTCACCATCCCATGCTGCTGTTTTCTCTGTTCTTTCTTGGTCAATCTGACAGCGTTTGCTTTCTACCTCTCATTACTCCTCATATCCTACCTACTTAAGAGTGATGTTATGGTTTCATTACCAAAACAAACAAAGAACAAGAAAAAAACAAATAAAGCTTTCCTGTCATTTCCGTGGGAGCTTGACAGGGAAGTGAAAGAGATGCTTGAGTTCAGTCCCACTTCTTGAACATTTTCAGTGGCTCTTCATCACCTATTTACCTATTTTTAAAAACTTAATTTCCTCAGTCTAGAATTCATGGCTTAGCAACTCTCTTCAAACTTATTATGTTACTCCAAATCATTGTTCCATAAAACTGCTGTCATGAGTTCAATCGTGCCCCCCAAAATGATATGTCAAAGTCCTAGTACCTCAGATGTGACCTTATTTGGAAACAGGATTTTTACAGATGCAATCAAGTTAAACTGAAGTCATTAGGATGGGCCCTAATCCAGTATGACTGTTATCCTTATAAAAAGGAAAAATTTGGACCCAGAGACAGACATGAACTGAAGAAGGATGATATGGACACAAGGAGAATACCACATGAAGATGGGAGATTGAAGTGATGCATGTACTACAAGCAAAGAATGCCAAAAGTTGCTGGCAAACCATCAGAGCTAGGAAGAAGCAAGGAAGGATTCCCCTAGAGGTTTCAAAGGGAGCATGACCCTAGCTACACCTTGGTTTTGTATTTCTACCTTCCAGAGCTATGAGACAATAAAATTCTATTGTTTCAAGACACCCAGTTTTTGGTACTTTGTTACGGCAGGCCTAGGAAATTTATACAACTGTCTAGTAAATTTCAAACTTCTCTTAATACTGTTTCTTCTGCTTCTATTTCTCTTCCTTCTTTCTTCTTAAAAAAAAAAATTCTATTCTTTTTCAGAAGCCCAATTACATCTTACTTCCTCTGCTGCCTCTGTCCCTTGAAAAAACAATCATTCCTTGGAATCTGAACTCCTATAGCATTTCCTGCATTCTTAATACTGACAGTTCCTTATACCCTGTGGGTATTTACCAATAACTTGCATATGTATTTTCTCTTCTTTATTCTAGACTCTAAACAAACTATAGCTTTTGGTATTCCTTAAGTAAGCAATTAATTATGTGAAAGTATTCAATAAATAATTTTAGTGACTTGATGATATTGTCTCCCAACTGACAAACACAGTTGGCCCTTGAACAACACGGTTTGAACTATGCGGGTCCACTTATGTGTGGATTTTTTTCAATAAATACATATATGTACTGTAAATGTATTTTCCCTTCCTTATGATTTTCTTAATAACATGTTCTTTTCTCTAGCTTACCTTGTTGTAAGAATACAGTCTATAATACGTATACAAAATATGTGTTAATCAACTGTGCTATCGGTAAAGCTTCTGATCAACAGCAGGCTATTAGTTAAGTTTGGGGGAAGTCAAAAGTTATACACAGATTTTTTACTGCTGGGGGGTTGATGCCCTTAACCCCTGAAGTATTCAAGGGTCAACTGTATACTTAAGTAACTATCTATCTATCTACCTATCTATCTATCCTATTGGACAACTCTGACTAATACGGCTATAGAATATTCCTTTTTTATTGAAGTATAATTGACTTATAATATTATATTAGTTTCAGGTGTAGAACATAGTGATTTGATATTCTTAGATTCCACACCATAAAAAGTTATTACAAAATACTGACGATATTCCCTGTGCTATAACTCACATTCCTATGACTCATTTATTTTATAGCTGGTAGTTTGTACCTCTTAATCCTCTCCACCTATTTCACCCCTCCCCCACCTCTCTCCCCTTTGGCAATCACTATTTTATTCTCTGTGTCTGTGAGTCTGTTTTCTGTTTTATTATAGTTGTTCATGTGTTTTGTTTTTTAGATTCCACATATAAAACATACAGTATTTGTCTTTCTTGGCTATATAATATTTCAATCATATGGTTACACCATAATTTAACAATTTCCTCTTTATGGTCATTTAAGTGGTTGCAATCTGTACTCTTATAATTTCATGAAGATTGTCTTTACTCATATACCCTTGATAGCACCTAAGATCATTTTCTTGAGTAGATTACTGGAAAGAGACTTAGTACATCAGAGAGTATGGATGTATCTGTGTTTCTTGACACAGGTAATCAAATTATTCTTCACACCTGGCCATTCTGGTTTAAAGTCCCATTAACAGTGAACGAAAAGTGCCTACTACACCACAACCTTGAAACATTTTGGTATTATAATTTTTAATGGTAATATAATATGTAAAATTATTATACTAGTCTAATAATTTTTTAATTATCTGAAACAGCAAATGTAAGTCTTCCATATTCCTGGGAATTTTCTGTTTAAGCTCTTTGGTCATTTTTCTACTGTAGTATTGGTATTTTTCTCACAAAATAGGATGTCTACTATCTGGTACCTAGATAGTAGTTTAAAGTTTAAAGTCGAGGTTCAGAGGTACAAAGTATCCTACATGCTAAAGAGAAACACCATGCCAAAATGTCACCAGAAGTTTTGACCAGACAATTCTCCCTCCCTCTAAGGTACAAAGAGGCTATAGAAACAACCCTATTTCTTCCAGTCTCCTCCCACCCACTATCTGCCACCCCAGATAAAGCACCAGACTGGGGAGCAGAGACACTAGGATTCAGAGTAATCTTTTTTTGGTTATTGAAACACTTTACAGTTTTTGGAGTATTTCCTCAATTCCCTACACCCATTCCCTGAAGTCACTCCCACTAGCCAGAGACACATCTTTCAGTGGTACTAAGGTTGGGCATATGAGGTTGTGGTTTTAAACTTTTCAGGACTCATTGAATAACAAAGTGACCATAAGGTTTTGGAATCTGTGCAAGAAAGTGTTAAGGGATTAAAAAAAAGAAAATTCAACACAGTACATTTTCAAGCAATTATTTTCTTAAAAAAAACTATTTCATTTTTATACCTCAACAAGTAGAAACAGCTCAATGATCTGTTATACTTATTAACATAAAGTGCTTTTTATTTCTGACAAAGTGTTACTATGTGCTAGAGATAGTTTTCTCAATTTGTTTTTTGCCTTTTGTTTAAATTTGTTATTTAATGTACTGTGTTACATCAAAACTACTGGTCTATCTTGCACTTTAAATGAACCTTTTAGCATGCATGATTTTGTAACATCATGCTTCGATCATTTCAAAAATATTGGTTCACTGAGTTATTCAGACCTTCCAAATGATGACACATTTCATTATACAATATCAAAAACAAATCACATTAATTAATATCACCATTATAGTATTTAAAGTTTTTATTGCAAAGCTTTCAAGCTCACAGAGGTGGATAGTTTTCAAAAATTCTAACTTTTATTTGAAAGCTTGAATTTTTTCACTGGAAACAAAATACTGTCAATTATTTCCCTTGAAGTGACCGGCTCACTTCATTTATTTATTTATTTATTTTTGCGGTATGCGGGCCTCTCTCTGTTGTGGCCTCTCCCGTTTCGGAGCACAGGCTCCGGACGCGCAGGCTCAGCGGCCATGGCTCACGGGCCCAGCCGCTCCGCGGCATGTGGGATCTTCCCAGACCGGGGCACGAACCTGTGTCCCCTGCATCGGCAGGCGGACTCACAACCACTGCGCCACCAGGGAAGCCCTTCATTTATTTTTGAGAAAATATCTGCCAAATACAAAAGTCTAAATAATTGTAATTTGTCTGTCAATTGTTCTTTCAAGTATAAAAGCAGCTAGTTCAGCTTGCAGTTTACACAGTCACACAAGTGCTTTTCCACAAGACAAACATGTTATTTTGGTATGTAAAAAAACAGAAAAAATGCTATATGCATGACTTCTCATTTGTTACACAGGCTATTAAGAAGGCATATCCTAGAGGGTCAAACTTTAATAAAATTAAATATTTTTACTATGTCATCTTGAATATTTACATATTCTTGATGTAAAAATTTTTTCTGTGAGTGCCTAGTGGTGAAAAATCCTATGACTTTTAATCCAGTTTGGTGTCCCTTCCTTGATTCATGCTAAGGGTCAGAGGTTTTACCTACCATTGCTTTGGTACCATCAGTATAAATGAACATAAGGAAAATAGCAAACAAGGTCTTAGTTCTATTAAAACACATTTTTGACAACAGACCTGTAGTCTGAAAACCATAAGACACTGATGAAAGAAATCAAAGATGACACAAACAGTTGGAGAGATATACCATGTTTTTGGATTGGAAGAATCAATATTTTCAAAATGACTATCCTACCCAAGGCAGATTCATTGCAATCCCTATCAAATTACCAATGGCATTTTTCACAGAACTAGAACAAGAAATTTTAAAATTTGTATGGAAACACAAAAGACCCCGAATAGCCAAAGCAATCCTGAGAAAGAAAAATGGAGCTAGAGGAATCAGACTCCTTGACTTCAGACTATTCTACAAAGCTACAGTAATCAAAACAGTATGATACTGACACAAAAACAGAAATATAGATCAATGGAACAGAATAAAAAGTCCAGAAATAAAACCACACACCTATGGTCAATTAATCAATGAAAAAGGAGGCAAGAATATACAATGGAGAAAAGACAGTCTCTTCAATAAGTGGTGCTGGGAAAAACTGGACGGCTACATGTAAAAGAATGAAATTAGAACACTCCCTAACACCACACACAAAAATAAACTCAAAACAGATCTAAGACCTAAATGTAAGGCTGGACACTATAAAACCCTTAGAGGAAAACATAGGCAGAACATTCTTTGACATAAACTGTAGCATTATCTTTTCAGATCCACCTCCTAGAGTAATGAAAATAAAAACAAAAATAAACAAATGGGACCCAATTAAACTTAAAAGCTTCTGCTCAGCAAAGGAAACCATAAATAAAATGAAAAGACAACCCACAGAATGGGAGAAAATATTTACAAACGGAGTGACTGACAAAGGATTAATCTCCAAAATTTACAAGCAGCTCATGCAGCTCTATGTCAAAAAACAAACAAGCCAATCAAAAATGGGCAGGAGATATAAATAAGTTTCTCCAAAGAAGATATAAAGATGGCCAAAAAGCACATGAAAAGATGCTCAACATCACTAATTATCAGAGAAATGCAAATAAAACTACAATGAGGTATCATCTCACACTGGTCAGAATGGCCTTCATCAAAAAGTCTACAAACAATAAATGCTGAAGAGGGTGTGGAGAAAAGGGAATCCTCCTACACTGTTTGTGTGAATGTAAATTGGTACAGCCACTACGGAGAACAGTATAGAAGTTCATTAAGAAACTAAAAATAGAGCCACCGTATGACCCAGCAATCCCACTCCAGGGCATATACCCTGAGAAAACCATAATTCAAAAAGACACATGCACCCCGATGTTCACTGCAGCATTATTTACAATAGCCAGGACATGGAAGCAACCTAAATGTCCATCAACAGAGGAATGGATAAAGATGTGGTACATATGTACAATGGAATATTAGCCATAAAAAAGAATGAAATAATGCCATTTACAGCCACATGAATGGACCTAGAGATTATGATACTAAGTGAATAAGTCAGACAGAGAAAGACAAGTATATGATATCACTCATATGTGGAATGTAATTTTTAAAAAATGATACAAATGAACTTATTTACAAAACAGAAACAGACTTACAGTTATCAAAAACAAACTTATGGTTACCAAAGGGGAAACATGGTGGGGGGGAGTGATAAACCAGGAGCTTGGGATGAACATACACATACTACTATATATAAGATAGATAAATAATCAACAAAGGGGCTTCCCTGGTGGCGCAGTGGTTGAGAGTCCGCCTACCGATGCAGGGGACGTGGGTTCGTGCCCCGGTCTGGGAAGATCCCAAATGCCGCGGAGTGGCTGGGCCCGTGAACCATGGCCGCTGAGCCTGTGCATCCAGAGCCTGTGCTCCGCGACGGGAGAGGCCACAACAGTGAGAGGCCGCAACGGGAGAGGCCACAACAGTGAGAGGCCCGCGTACCGCAATAAATAAATAAATAAATAATAATCAACAAAGACCTATTGTATAGCACAGGAAACTCTACTCAATATTCTGTGATAACCTATATGAGAAAAGAATCTAAAAAAGAATGAATATATGTATATGTATAACTGAATTACTTTGCTGTACACCTGAACCTAACACATTGTAAATCAACTATACTCCAATAAAATTAAAATTAAAAAACAACAACAACACAGTTTTGACCTCATAGACTCCCTGAGAATTTTAAAGAACTCTAGGGTCACACTTGTTCCCCACACTGTTATATGGGATACCACAATAGTGAACAGAGTATTAGTAAGTTCTCTGATGGCGGTGCTGATAGGGACATTTCAGGCAAGGAAGACATTTTGGACATTTATCCAAAATAAGGATATACGCAAGGAAATCAACCTGCCACCAGATTGCTAGCTGGTATCCCAGGGGATTGTTGCCATTTCAGAGATTCGGCCCTGATTTACCCTATTGGCCAGTCAAGCACTCAGCAGTTGTGGTAATCAGATCAGCTCTGATGAGAGTAACTTCATGATTGTGAGCCCATGCATAACCTCGATCCCTGCTCTCATGTCACTTTGTTTATAAGCCCTTAGGTAAGCACTGGGTGGCTAGAGAGAGAGGCTGAGGGTTATCCACATAATTTGTCATATTTTCTAGCTGGCAAATGCAAGATTCCAGTTGGTGACTTTTGATAGGAATTCACACGAGACAAATGTTCATATTCTGTCCTCATTCTAAGGGTTACATCTACCTGCCTCTGCCTAGATTTCCTTGTCTCTAATCCTCCAATATTGTATCTTCCAAGTCCCTGAATATCCAGTATCGAGCACTAGCCACTGCCCATGTAATCTATATCTCTGGTCATCTCTCCTTTCAGACACAGTGGGCAAGCAGATATACCACTTGAAGTTCTGCTCAGTGGAAGTATTTCATTTCCTTACTATCAATCAGAACACCCCTTAGTTTGGCCATAATCATGCAGCAATTCACTTCCATTTGTGGCAGCATATCATAAAAAATCATGTGTAAACTGGGCCTGCATTTCTTTTTCCTCAGTCATCTGGTCAGAGGGAACTCCCCATGAGGTCATAGATGTGAGTTGAAGGAGAGGCAACAATTCAATGTTAGTAGGTGTCATGAGAGTCTGAACTTCAACTCATGCAAATTATATATTCAATATATCTTTGAGTTCAATCTCACACCACTATCACTTTATGATGGAGTGCTGCTGTTTCATAACCAACTTTAGAGCTTTGTGGATCAGATAACACCCGTTCATTACAGTCATCTCAGATTGTCTGGTCATTTGCTGCCCCATAATTAGGTATTTAGTCCCAACCAGCATTAAGTAGCAAGAAAGGTGCCATTTTGCAAAAGGAGAATAGATCTCTGCATGGCTTGGCTTTAAAATCCTAAGAGCAATGCACTGTCATTCTCTTATGGGGGGCTGCCAGAAGCTCCTTAGAATAGCCCTAAAAAAGCCACAGACCTGCTGCTTCATATGGCCTAAATGGTAGAATAGCTTGTACTGTACCCTGGACCAGCTTCAGAGCCTTCTTTTGCTCTGAACCCCATTTGAAACACAGTAAATGTACAAAGTAAAACACTGAAATGAGGCATATATTGACTTCAGAACCTAAAGAGCCCCACAAAGCATTGGATCTTTTTTTAACATTAGCAGGTGGAAGGTACATTAACTCAACTTTTACTTTGAAGAGATCTCAGTATATCCCAGGCCCCTGGAGCCCTAGAAACCTACCAAAATTTCATAGCATTTATCTCCTACATTCTGGCACGTATATATCTTATTAAAACTTCCAGGTTTTTATTACTTCCTGCCTCACAGGTCTACTAGCATGATTTCATAGATCCTGTACCCTAGATCATGACAGAGAGCCCTAGAGCTGAAAGCAACAATGGATATGTTTCGTTGGCCTAACCATGTGAAAATCAATTGCTTCTTGGTTGATATAAAGAGAGTAAAGTATTTGCCAGAGCAATAGTTGTATACCAGCTGTCAGAGACTGTGGTTTTTCTCCAGTAAGGAGACTTCAACTATAAAAGCAGCAGCATTTAGGATCACCAACTGATTAAGTTTAAGGAAATCCTCTACCACTCTCCGAAACCCCACCACCATGTGAACAGGCCAAGTCAACACTTTTGCATCTCTCAAGACTTTCAGGGTAACATTAATTTCCACAGACCTCCTCAGGGATGCAGTACTGAATTTGATTTAATATTTTGTTTGAGCAGGGCAATTACAGTGGTTTCCACTTGGCCCTTTCTATCATATAAGCCCTTGTTCCACAGTTGAGGGAGCCGGCATGAAGAGTCTGCTGGTTTGCAAATGTTTTCTTAGGAAATATAAATTCAGGTAAAATTCAGGTACAGAGAGAATCATTCTATGGCTGTATGTGTGGACCCACTGGGTCTACTGTTAGAAGGAATCAGATCAAAGCTCCATTTTTCATCTAATCTCTATAAATCCTCACTCTGCCTATTTGACCAAAGAATATTTGGGATCCCCAGGAATTAGCATCAACTCCAAGCCTATCCTAGTAATTTCAAAAAATCTGAATGGGGACTTTCCTGGTGGTCCAGTGGTTAAGAATCTGTCTTGCAATGCAGTGGAAGCCAGTTCGATCCCTGGTCAGGGAACTAAGATCCCACATGCCGCGGGGCAACTAAGCCTGCAAGCCGCAACTAAGACCTGATGCAGCCAAAAAATAAATAAATAAATGAGTAAGGACTTCCCTGGTGGCACAGTGGTTAAGAATCTGCCTGCCAACAGAGGGGACATGGCTTGATCCCTGATCCAGGAAGATCCTACATGCCACAGAGCAGCTAAGCCTGTGCGCCACAACTACAGAGCCTGCACTCTAGAGCCCGCGAGCCACAACTGCTGAAGCCCGCGTGCCGCAACTACTGTACCCACGTGCTGCATCTACTGAAGCCCGGGCGCCTAGAGCCCATGCTCCACAACAAGAGAAGCCACCGCAGTGAGAAACCCGCACATGCAAGGAAGAGTAGCCCCTGTTCACCACAATGAGAGAAAGCCCGCACACAGCAACAAAGACCTGATGCAGCCAAAAAAAAACCCAAAAAATAAATGAATATAATGTTTAAAAAAAACCTGAATGTTTCCCTCTTTCCAGTACACAGATATCTGGGTAAACAACCTCAAGTCACTTCCAGGATGGCAAAGAAGGATTTACAGTATACCCTATTGGCAGAGTTTTAGCATTCTTCCTCAAGGGACTCCACTTATATCTCAATTTTGGATATCTATTCCTGTACTAGTACCAAACTGTTTCTATTAATACAGCTTTATAATGTGTCTTCAAAACTGATGAGGCAATTCCCAATATCAAAGATTCTTTTGACATTCTTTCTTTTATAATGTATTTATTTATTTATTTTGAAAACTAAAGACAAAAAAATGATAATTAGGTTTTTTTTTTTTGCTATACAGTAGGTCTTTGTTGGTTATCCATTTTAAATATAGCCATGTGTACATATTGATCCCAAACTCCCTGACTATCCCTTCCCCCCATCCTTCCCCCCCGGTAACCGTAAGTTCTCTCTCTAAGTCTGTGAGTCTGTTTCTGTTTTGTAGAGAAGTTCATTTGTATCATTAAGTGATATCATATGATATTTGTCTTTCTGTGTCTGACTTACTTCACTTAGTATGACAATCTCCAGGTCCATTCATGTTGCTGCAAATGGCATTATTTCATTCTTTTTTATGGCTGAGTAATATTCCATTGTATATATGTACCACATCTTCTTTATCCATTCATCTGTCATACCATCTGTTGTCAAAAGATATTTTTGACATTCTTATACATTTGCTTGTCCTAATGAATTTTGGAATCTATTTGGTAAAGTCCACAAAAAAAACTATTAGCATTTTTTTTTAGATTGTTTGGATTTATAAATTCAGAAAGCATTGAAAATTTTTATAACATTAAGCTATCCCATCAATGAACATGATGTATCTACTTATTTGGATATTTTATGTCTTTTATTAAATTCTATAATTTTCTCATATTTTCTCTATAATTTGCATATTTTATTAGTTTTTATTTCTAATTGATCTCCAATAAAAAAACTTAAAATTTTTATGGACTTACATTCTCATCCAGCTATTTCCCTTCTCCCCCTTATAGTTAAATTTCTTGAAAGAGTTATCTACACTACGTGTTTTCACTTAGACACCTCACTTCCTCTTAAACATAATGCTGTTAGGTTTCAATGAACCCCAGTTCATCAAAATAGCTCAGTCACCAATGGCATACATTACTTAAAAAATCCAAGTCTTTTCTAGATCCTTATCTTGCTTGACTTTTAATAAATTTACATGTTTTTAGTTCCAGTTTCCAGTTCTGCATGTAAGGAACTTGGAAGTTGCCACTCCATCCAATAACAAGTAAAAAGCTGAACACACTGAAAACTCAACAACTCTTCTTGGATCCATAAAAGAGGGGAGGACAAAGGGAAACTGATAACCTCATGGTCTGAGAGACAGATAGGTGAATATAGGGAGCAGTGGCTTACCAGAGCAGAGCCTGGTGAGTGGAAACTGCCTCAGGAACTAGTACTGGGGTACAAAGCCTGAACTGTAATTGACAAATTGCTGGCAGCTGAGAGCAGTCAACTCTGAGAATTGAAAACTCCAAGGCAATTAATTTATAATATTTACAATATTGTGAGATTTCCCTCCAGGAGTTTGGCTATATTCTCACAGTAAATATCTGACAAAGATAATAATTATGTGGGAGTAGTGATCCTATTCCCAAAAATTTACCCAAGAGAACTAAAAACTTATGTGCACACAAAAACCTGTATATGAATGTTTATTTCAGTTTTATAATTGTCAAAACTTGTAAACAACCCAAAATAGTAATGAATGTGGTAAATATTAATCCAACTATAACAAAAATCACTTTGAATGTCAATGATCTAAATGCACCGATTAAAAAACAGAGATTGTCAGAGGGGATCAAAAAACATGACCCAACTACATGTTGTCTATAGGAAACCCACTTTCAATACAAAGAATATTAGATTAAAAGTAAATGGATAGAGAAAAATATATTATGTTAACACTAATCAAAAGAAAGCAGGAATAGCTATATTAATCTCAGAAGAGACTTCAAAATGAGAAAAGTTATCAGAGATAAGCACATTATATAATGCAAAAGGGGTCAATTCTCCAAGAAGACATAAAAAACATGAATGTGTATGCACCTAACAACAGAGCATCAAACTACATGAGGCAAAAACTGATAGAACTGCAAGGAGACATAGACGAATCGACTATCATAGTTGGAGACTTCAACACTCCCTCTCAGAAATGGACAGAACTAGTAGGCAGAAAATCAGTAGGGTTACAGTTAACCCAACACCACCATCAATCAACTAGATAAAATTGACATCTTCATCCAACAATATCAGAATACAAATTCTCAAACTCACATGAAACATTCACTAAGATAGATCACATTCTGGGTCATAAAACACACCTTAATAAATTTTAAAAAATAGAAATCATACAATGCCTGCTTTCAAACCACAAAGGAATTAAACTAGAAATCTGTAATAAAACTTTACATATTTTAAATTACATAATTCACTCTTTGTGATGTATATTTCTATGGGTTTTAATAAATGCAAAGAGCTGTATATTCCATCACAGTCACGATCCAAAAAGTTCCATCACAGAAAAATTCCTGTGTGTTGCCTCTTTGTAATCAACCCCTTCCTGTGCCCAACGCCTGCAAACCACTGTCTTCCATCTCATAATTTTGCCTTTTCCAGAATTGTCATATAAGTGGAATCATACGATAAGATGCCTTTTGGTTCTAGCTTCTTTCACTTAACAAAAGACATTTGACATTCACTCATGTTGTTGCATGAATCCCTCATGGTTTTTTTCCCCCTTTTATTGCTAAATAGTATTCCAGTGTATAGATATACTATAAACTGTTTATTCATTTATTCACATTTGAGTTGCTTCCAAGTTTTGACAATTTTAAAGCTGAAATAAACATTCATGTACAGATTTTTATGTATATGTAAGTTTTAAGTTGTCTTGGATAAATATTTGGGAATATAAGTAAACATAGGAGCATGTGTTTAGATTTGTTTAAGTTAACAAAATTATGAAACCGTTTTTCACAGTGGCCATGTTATTTTACATTCTTACCAGCAAAGTATGAGGATTCTAGTTGTTCCACATCCATGCTAACACTTGGTAGTGTCAGGAATTTTTTCCTATTATAATAGATGTATATTGATTTATACATATATATGTATAGTATATATTTCATTGTGATTTTAGTTTGAATTTTCATCATGAATACTGGTGTCTTGTCATATGGTTATTTACCATCAATATGTCTTTTTGAGGGCTTCCCTGGTGGCGCAGTGGTTGAGAGTCCGCCTGCTGATGCAAGGGACACGGGTTCGTGCCCCAGTCCAGGAAGATCCCACATGCCACGGAGCGGCTGGGCCCGTGAGCCATGGCCGCTAAGCCTGTGTGTCTGGAGCCTGTGCTCCGCAACGGGAGAGGCCACAGCAGTGAGAGGCCGGCATACTGCAAAAAAAAAAAAAATATATATATATATATATATATATATATGTCTTTTTGAGTAAAGTGTCTGTTCAAAACTTTGGCTTTCTTCTTTTGAGTTATTTCTTGTTGTTGAATTTTGTGAATTCTTTATAGTCTGAATGCAAGTCTTCTCAGAAATTGAGGTATAATTGTCACATAACATTATACTAGTTTCAGGTGTACAATGTAATGATTCAATGCATTTTTCTTATATCTGTTGGCCATTTGTATGTATTCTTTGAAGAACTGTATATGCAAGTTCTTGGCCTATTTTTTAATTACTTATTTGTTTTTGGGGGGTTTTTTTGCTATTGAGTTTCTTATATATTTTAGATATCAATCCCTTATTGAATAAATGGTTTGCAAATATTTTCTCCCATTCTGTAGTTTGCCATTCCATTCTATTGATTGTTTCCTTTGTTACACAGAAACTTTTTAGTTTCATGCAGTCTCATTTATCTGTTTTCCTTTTGTTGCCTGTGTTTTCAGTGTCATATAAGAGCAAACCTTTTAGCAAGGTATCTCAGGCTTTCAAAATCTGACCTCAGTCTGCATTTCTTATTTCATCTTTCACCATTACACTGCTGCATACCACATTCCAGGTCTCTGGGCCATTCCTAATTCCTGAAAATGCCATGCACATCTATGTGTCTCTGCATATTGTACTTTCTTCTTGAAGTATGTGTCCTCTGCTATCTATCCACAAGGCACAGTATTACAAAAGTCTCTGGAGGTTTTCTTAATCCTCCCTCTCCCAAGGAAGAATTAGTTGCATTCAGCTTAGTTAGGTCTCCTAATAAAGTATGCAATACAGTTGTTTACATAATTGTTTTTTATTCTAGATTATATCCCAGAAATTCATATCTATCAAAGATAGTATATGCTATTTTTAAAAATAAATCTGGTCATTTTGTCTCAGTTTCTTTATCTATAAAATGATAGTGCTTCTAAATTTGCCTGCCAATAGTAAGCAGCTGAAATGTATATTTAAATACATATTCTAGAGTCCCTCCCGTAGATTATGATTTCAGGGGTCCAGAAATTCATATTTGAAATGATCTCACTAGGTGATTCTCATAATCAGATTTATTTATGGGACACTGAGTTAGATTACTTCTAGAGCCCTATCCTGCTCTAAAATTTCTTCTTTTTTTATCTATACTTTCATATAGCATACACGAGAATAGAAGTGAGAACAAAGAAAAAGGGCATGTTTTAAGATGACTAGCTGGAGTTTTGGTAACTGATACCCATTCCCTTTCCTTTAGTCCTTAATTTCAAGTAATTTTGAAATTTTAAGCCTGGGAAACAGGTGGAAATATCATTAGAGTACAGGGAAAGTAGAGTACACCTTACTCCTGGTACAATGCTTACAACTTGCAAAATACTTTCCACTTCCTTTATCCTTTTTATGCCAGGGAAAAGTGGAATGGGCAGGACAGCAATCATCGTTCACATTTTATAAAAATACCTTTTGAGTGTCTATGTCATATGAGGAAAAAATAGAGTATTTCATATAGAAAAAGGCTCTGATCTTCTATGCATTTGAAAGAGGTAAATTTCTCAAACGGTACATGCCGAGGTAAAGAGTTATTGGACTGAGTTGGAAAGATATATTTTCCAGATATTTCAAAGCCATCAAAATCTTTTTTCCCATCACCAATGGAAAATTATTTTAGAAAATTGCTGTAAATGCCCCTTTGATTTTTAAAATTTTAATTCTGAAATAATTCAGATTGACAGAAAACTTACAAAAATAAGAGTTCCCATATACCCTCATTCAGCTTCCCCTAATGTTAATATTTCACATACCACAGTACAGTCAACAAAACCAAGAAATTAATATTGGTACTAAACTACAGACTTTACACTGGTGATCATTTTTCCACTAAGATCCATTTTCTGTTCCAGGATCTGAGCCAGGATCCCACACTGCATTTAATTGTCAAGTTGCTTTAGTCTCCTTCAATCTGTTACAGTTCCTCAGTGTCTTTTTCTCTTTATTGACCTTGACACTTTGGAAGAAAGTACCGGTGGAGCTATTTTGTCACATATCCATCTGATGATTTCTCATGTTTACATCAAGTTTATGCATTTTGGGCAAGAACACCATAAAAAATGTGTTGTGTCCTGCTCAGTGCATAATATCAGGAGACATTGTGGTACCTGCCAAGTTTCTGCAGGTAATTATTCCATTCCCTTGTCATTAATAAATATCTTAGGGGAGATACCTTGAGACTATACAAATATTCTGCTTCTCCTCAAACTTTTGCCCATGAATTTTAACATCCTTCAACATATTTTTGCCTCTAATAAGTATAACTGTGCTGTCTGTCTAACGAAGGTTTTTAATTTTCCTTATTCCCTCTACATATATTAACTGGAATTTTTCTATAAAGGGAAGCTATCTCTCCCCCCTCAATTATGTATTTATTCGCTTGTGCCCTTCATTTTTGAGTGTTCCTTCTGTTTCCCTTTCTTGTCAGGCCAATAGAAATTCAGCAAGCAATAGATAAAAGTAAACACCATTTAAAAAGACAACTCACAAAAAATTTTCAAATTTTTCACACTATCCTGTCAAGTCAGATGGATTTGTCAAACAAAAAAGTTAGAATAAGATCAGACACATAAATACCGTTGATCGAAGCAACATGAATCCATAAGAAACAAATTGACCTCAGAAAGACAAAAGTCCTTGCTGACTAACTTGTGGTGTCTTGAGAGCAAAAGCAAAGTCAATGCATTTTGATAACTAATGTTCATTTTGTTTTTCTCTGACTCTCTTACTGGGTAAAGTTTCTAAATAAAATAAGAAACTAATCACTTTATTTCAAAATGAATAATGGTTTTTAATGGTTTATTTTGGTTTGGGGCTTTTCCTCTCCAACCAGGACATCTATTATTTTTCAGAGAACAATCCAGCAAATAAGATAATGGTATTGAGTAGTATGAATATTGATACCATCAAATGTTTCTACTTAAGGAAGATTATTTCCATGTTTATTTTGCAACAAAACATTTTGCAAAATAGGTTGTTTTCATAACAGATTGGTGTATCATGAATCAAAAAAATTGGTTGCATATGAGGAGAATAAACATTGATTCTGGAAATGAGCCACAATTTCTTGGGTGGCCTAAGAAGAAGTCAAGAAACTTGTCTAGACCTGATTTTCTCACTAATGCAATAATAATAGTTTTTACCTACCTTGTTAAAAGATGTCAGATATTAATGTTCACAATGGGCTTGAGATCTGTGATTAAAATCTCTTACTCTTGATGGAAAACACAGTCATTCAACCATTGAGAAGCAGTAAACGAACCCAGGGAGATGTGTAGTCCATGAGGAGAAATACTGGAGAGTGAAGTTAGTCAGGAATGAGGAGCAGGTGCTGGGACAAGAATCTCTTTTGATGTATAAGTACTTGCATATTTTTCTTCATAGAATTAGGTAATACACCTCTCTAATGTTTCAATACGGGGACTATTCTCTACACTAAGATTCTTAAACTTTTTTTTTTTTTTTTGCGGTACGCGGGGCTCTCACTGTTGTGGCCTCTCCCGTTGCGGAGCACACGCTCCGGACGCCAGACTCAGCAGCCATGGTTCACGGGCCTAGCCGCTCCGCGGCATGTGGGATCTTCCCGGACTGGGGCACAAACCCGCGTCCCCTGCATCGGCAGGCAGACTCTCAACCACTGTGCCACCAGGGAAGCCCTAAGATTCTTAAACTTTTTTGTGCCATGGACCATTTTAACATTTTAGAGAAGCCATAGACCTCATCTAATAATAATTTTTAAATGCACAGAAAATATGTAGGGTTATGAAAGAAACCAATTTTATTAAGGCACAGTTTTCAAAATGTTTTTTAAAATTTAATTTTAGAGCACTACATGTGCTTCTTTATTAAATTAAATGAGATCTAATGGCAGTCTAAACACTACCATAATTTCAAAGTAGTAATGGTTGTAAACAACATTTTAAGATATTTGCAACAACTCTAATGTGGTATGAAAACATCTGTGTTTTCTATTGGTGTTAAGGTTAGAGGAACTGCTCTTATTTCTGTGGCTTGTTGCCTACATTAAAATTTTTTTTAATGCTAAGGTTTAGTTAGAAGTTACTGAAAATAAAGATGTATCTTGTTTCCCAACCAAATTTGTGGACCATAGGCTTCTTGGGGGTATTTGATCTTAGGTTAAGAAACCCCATTCTACACTTATCCTTGGATCCCTCAATAGCCAAACACTTAATACTACTTCTCAAAGTGTGATCAGGTGATCACGTTTATGGAGTGTTTATTAAAAATGCAATTCTCCTGGCCTTTTCTTAAACCTGTTGAATGTGCATTCTTAGCAAGCATCCAGGTGACTGACATACACACTAAAGTTTGAGAACTGCTTCAAAGGTGGTTACATCAATAGCTATCTTCAGTGGAATCATAATTATCAAACCAGAGATTCTTAAATATTAGTTTGAACATTATAATATATATAATAATATGATAGGAATGGAAATGGCCTAGAAATTTTAATGTTAATAGGCATTTAAGATATTGTGATGAATATGTTCTCGGCTCTATTATGAGAAATAATCCTAAACAAAGACACCGAAAGTCAAAGTATAAAATCTGCCTGGGAATGGGAGGAGCTGATGAGGAGATTTGCATCAATACCATCATAACTATACTCTACTTCCCTTTCCTTTTCTGCACTGGTTAACACCCTTCAAAAGAAAACCTGTACATAGAACACTTAACTATGGAGTCAATGCATTATATCACTGAGGATGCAAAAAATGAGGGACATTCTCTCTGCCCATTTTTAACATCGTGGTTTAAACTGGTAGGCAAAAATTAGTCATCATCAACATGAAAAGCAGTAATAACAGAGTAATAAGGGTACAGAAGATCTAAAGATCACCTTGTACTTTCAACTACTACCTTTTTCTTCTGCCTCACAAATCCCTTGCCCTATCCCAGAACTCTCTATAACTTGAGCTTCAAATCAGTATATCCAACTGCCTACTAGACATTTACCTCTGAATATCAGAGACGACTCAAATACTACAAACCAAAACTGAACTCACCACATTTTCCCACAGAATGGCTATCTCTTTTATATTGTCTTGAATATGGGTACCACCATCTAGTAAGATATTCAAAAATTGTCCTAGATGTTTCCCTATTTCTCATTAAGTTTTTCTTTGCTAGGGGACATATTTGGAGTGATGACCAGTTTTAGAGCTCTAGCCATGGCCTAATGTTCTTTGAGTCAGCATTTTTTGGAGCACCAACATCCAACCTGTCTGATTTAATAAGAAGGACATAGTCTAACAGTGAAAGATAAGAAAGAGAAAATTAAGGAAACAATCCCATTTACCATCACATCAAAAAGAATAAAATAAAATACCTAGGAATAAACCTACCAAATGAGACAAAAGACCTCTACTCTGAAAACTATAAGATGGATGCTGATGAAAGAAATTGAAGATGACACAAAGAGATGGAAAGATATACCATGTTCTTGGATTGAAAGAATCAATACTGTCAAAATGACTATACTTCACAAGGCAATCTACAGATTCAGTGCAATCCCTATCAAAGTATCAATGGCAAGGACTTCCCTGGTGGCACAGTGGTTAAGACTCTGTGCTTCCAATCCAGAGGGCCCGGGTTCAATCCTTGGTCAGGGAACTAGATCCCACATGCATGCCTCAACTAAGAGTTCATGTGCCACAACTAAGGAGACTGCATGCCGCAACTAAGGAACTCACATGCCACAACTAAGGAGCTGGTGAGCCACAACTAAGGAGCTCACCAGCTGCAACTAAGATGCAGCGCAACCAAAATAAAAAAAAATTTTAAATTACCAATGGCATTTTTCACAGAAGTAGAATGAAAAATATTTTAATCTGTGTGGAAACACAAAAGACCCCAAATAGCCTGTGAAAGAAAAATGGAGCTAGAGGAATCAGACTCCCTGACTTCAGACTATACTACAAAGCTACAGTAATCAAAACAGTATGGTACTGGCACAAAAACAGATATATAGATCAATGGAAAAGGATAGAAAGCCCAGAAATAAACCCATGCACCTATGGTCACCTTATCTTTGACAAAGGAGGCAAGAATATACAATGGAGAAAAGACAGTCTCTTCAATAAGTGGTGCAGGGAAAACTGGACAGCTACATGTAAAAGAATGAAATTAGAACATTCTCTAATACCATACACAAAAATAAACTCAAAATTGATTAAAGACCTAAATGTAAGACCAGTTACTATAAAACTCTTAGAGAAAAACAGGCAGAACACTCTTTGACATAAATTGCAGCAATATCTTTTTGGATCCACCTGCTAGAGTAATGAAAGTAAAAACAAAAATAAACAAATGGGAACCAATTAAACTTAAAAGCTTCTGCACAGCAAAGGAAATCACAAACAAAATGAAAAGACAACCCACAGAATATTTACAAACAGAGCAAACAACAAGGGATTCATCTCCAAAATATGCAAACAGCTCATACAATTCAATATCAAAAAAACAAACAACCCAATCAAAAATGGGTAGAAGATCTAAATAGACATTTCTCCAAAGAAGACATACAAATGGCCAAAATGCACATGAAAAGATGCTCAACATCTCTAATTATTAGAGAAATGCAAATCAAAACTACAATGAGGTATCATCTCACACCAATCAGAATGGCCATCATCAAAAAGTCTACAAACAATAAATGCTGGAGAGGGTGTGGAGAAAAGGGAATCCTCCTACACTGTTGGTGCGAATGTAAATTGGTACAGCCACTATGGAGAACAGTATGGAAGTTCATTAGGAAACTAAAAATAGAGCTACCATATGACCCAGCAATCCCACTCCTGGGCATATACCCTGAGAAAACTGTAACTCAAAAAGACATGTGCACCCCAATGTTCATTGCAGCACTATTTACAATAGCCAGGACATGGAAGCAATCTAAATGTCCACTGAGAGATGAAGGGATAAAGAAAATGTGGTACATATATACAATGGAATATTACTCAGCCGTTAGAAAAGAATGAAATAATGCCATTTGCAGCAAAATGGATGGATCTAGAGATTATGATACTAAGTGAAGTCAGAGAAACACAAATATCATATGATGTCACTTATATGTGGAATCTAAACAATATGATACCAATGAACTTATTTATAAAACAGAAACAGACTCACAGACATAGAAAACAAACTTATGGTTACCAAAGGGGAAAGGTAGGGGGGAGGGATAAATTAAGAGTTTAGGATTAACATATACACACTACTATATATAAAATAGATAATCAACAAGGACCTACTGTATAGCACAGGGAACTCTACTCAATATTCTGCAATAACCTATATGGAAAAAGAATCTGAAAAAGATGGATATATATATATATATATATATATATATATATATATATATATATGCATAAGTGAATCACTTCTGTACACCAGAAACTAGCACAACACTGTAAATCAACTATACTCCAAAATAAAATTAAAATTAAATAAAAACAAAAAGACGGTCATAGTGATTGGAAAATAGCTCTCATGTCCCAAACTAACTCCAACAACACAACTGCAGCCCTAAGAAGGCTTAGGAGAAGTGGCTTCTACCAACTCAAATTTAGGCCTCTGAAAGAAATGTCTTTTGCTTCTTTGATTCATGTTTCCTTATATTCATATTTTCTTGCCCTTCACTTCATTCAATTAGTGAGATTTTTAATTTTTTTTATTTTTATTTTTTTCGGTACGCGGGCCTCTCACTGCTGTGGCCTCTCCCATTGCGGAGCACAGGCTCTGGACGCACAGGCTCAGCAGCCATGGCTCACGGGCCCAGCCGCTCCGCGGCATGTGGGATCCTCCCAGACCGGGGCACGAACCCATGTCCCCTGTATCGGCAGGCGGACTCTCAACCACTGTGCCACCAGGGAAGCCCAATTAGTGAGATTTTTGAGGTATAACTTTAGGGTATAGTTCGTAAAGAATGGTCTCTCAGCCTGCCTCTGATCCAGGCAAGAGAAATCCTTGGAGTCTTACAGGGTCCTGGCTGAATCATGAGCAGACTACATTGGGGTTGAAAGCCAAAGGACAACCCAATAACATGATTCAGAATTTGCAATTTGATCACCAACGTCTGGTGGAGTTAAGCTGACCAAAGTGAGTATATAACTAAGGCTTGGGAGGTAAGATCATTTGAGTATCTCAAACTTGAAGGACGGTTGCACTATTGATGGGTAAATCCCCACAAGAAGGGCAAAGCTACTGCAGCAGGAAAGAGCTAGTAAGTGGACCATGGTCATGGTGAAAATAAAGGTTCATTTCTTAGGTAACAGGCTGTTCTGAAGGCTGAGTTTCAATAGGTAAATTTCTGATTTAGCAATGCTAGTTACCTTGCTGGACTGCTCTGTGTTCTCCACTTTATTATCTGTTTTCCTCTTCATCCTATTCCACCCAGGGCAGAAGGAACAATATGTAACACCAGAGAAAATAGAGCAAATTCCCGCTGCAGCAGGAAAATAGGTGACAGAAAAGAATGTTTGCATCACTATGAGAAGGATAAGTTTAGCCAAAGCTATGTGATTTCAACACTGACAAAGGTGAGATTTGGGGAATGAGACATGGCTGAGATAAAACACTTCTTAATGAGCCCCTGCGTGTAGAGTGGTAGGATGTGCTTAGAGCAGCAGCACAAGCAAAAAAGTTGGGGTTCTGCTGGGATGAAAGCCGCTCACACAGGCCACCCTCAATTCAGGCCAAAATCATGAGGCCAAAACAATGGAACCTTAGGGGACAATAAAAATAATTCAGAAAAAGGCAGAACATGAGGATCTCAGGAAAGGCCTGTCATGTGGTACATATATACAATGAAATACTACTCAGCAATAAAAAAGAACAAAATAATGCCATTTGCAGCAACATGGATGCAACTAGAGATTATCATACTAAGTGAAGTAAGTCAGAAAGAGAAAGACAAATACCATATGATATCACTTATAAGTGGAATCTAAAATATGGCACAAATGAACCTATCTACAAAAGAGAAACAGACTTACAGATATAGAGAACAGACTTGTGGTTGCCAAGGGGGAGGTGGGGAGGGAGAGGGATGGACTGGGAGTTTGAGGTTAGTAGATGCAAACTATTACATTTAGAATGGATAAACAATAAGGTCCTACTGCATAGCGCAGGGAACTATATCCAATCTCCTGGGATAAACCATAATGGAAAAGAATATGAAAAAAGAATGTGTACATGTGTATAAATGGGTCACTTTGTTGTACAGCAGAAATTACCACAACATTGTAAATCAACTATACTTCAATTAAAAGAAAAAAAAAGAAGTTTGGAAAAGAGATGTGGCATGGTCTGACTTACACTTTCAAAGGATCTCTAGCTGCCTCGTTGAGCACAGACTGGAGAGGAAAAGGGGTTTGGAGGGCAAATACGGAGAATGCAGAGGATGAGTTCAGAGGCTATTGTAGTAATCCAGATAAAAGATCAAAAAGTTTTTAAAATAGTGAAAAGTTTTTGGAATTGGGATATCTTTTGAAGGTGAATTCTAAAAGAATTAATATTGGATTGAATGTGAGTATAGAAAAAAACAAGAATTAATGACTATTCCCAATTATAAATTCCTTATTGTAAAACAGCACTCCAAAAAATTAAATTCAGCAGTTAAATAAGAGCATCTTTAAAAATAACAATAACAACAATAGTAGCTGTATTAGTCAGGAGAATCTAGGTTATGTTACTATAAGAAAAAAAGAAAAATCTCAGATAAAAGTCAGTTTCTTCCTTTATGCAAAGTTTGTTGCAGGTTTAGGAACTGTTTTAGGGCAGCTGTGTTCCATAGACTTTCCAGTGATCTAGATTGCTTCAATGTGTTGGCTCTTTCATCTCAACTTGAGGCCTCCTCCATGACCAGCAGGAAAAGAAAGATAAAGAAATGTGAAAAAAAAAAAAAAGGGGGGACTTCCCTGGCGGTCCAGTGGTTAAGATTCCATGCTTCCAGTGCAGGGGGCATGGGTTCAACCCCTGGTTGGGGAACTAAGATCTCACATGTCGTGCAGCCAAAAAAAAAGTGTGAATGGGCTTTTCCCTACCTCTGCCTAAAAGTGATATGCATCACTTCTGCTCACATTTCACTCACATATCTAGTGCCACAGCTCTACTCAACAGCAATGGAGCTGAGGAGTGGTCTCCCATGTATCAGGAAGGGGAAAAGAATGTATATTACTAAAAGCTAGCTTTGTCAACTACATTAGCTAACATTATATAGCATTTTCAATGTGACAGGCTATGTGTACTATGACCCACAAATAAAGACTCCCAGTGATATGTTCTCAATAGTTTCTACATCGATTGGAATAGCACAGCCTGGGCTCATTGTCCTAGACCCTAACAGAAATTATTTCTAATGCTTGGGAATCCACCATGACCAGGATTTAGAAATGCTCTGGGAAAATCCAATTATTCCCAGATATGTACATGCAATAAGGAAACAGGGATTATGTCTGCCAGTTTCCACCTTTATTTGTGAGTTACAGCATACTCTGGGGATAGGATTATGATACCTACTAAAGACAAGTCCACATAAACAAGCCATGGCTCTCAGCAGAGTCCATGCTTAGGCATAAACATTCATGAACTCTGTTCTTCCAGTGTTTGGATACCAAATTTCATGTCTTGGGAAATTGATGCTATGTCTGAAAAGATTAATTACCAAGGTGTCTGGAAGATAGCCCTACCCTGCGGCACCCTTCAACTTCATCACTGCTACTCCCTGCCGATAGCAGTTAACTTTTATACCTAGCAGGATTGAAAGAAGTCCAGGGCACCCAGCATGGCACCATATGCAATAAGGATTCCTATACCCAGGACTGAATTTAGGCCAAGAGTCTGTATTATGTTGCCTCTTATTTCCATCACATCACTCATTGCGGGCCAAAACACAAGTGTTCATCCAAAATACAAACCTAGAAGTCCAAAGGGCAGTTAAAACCACTTTTGACCCCCTAATATCTTTGAAGGGCATCCCTCTATATTAATTGTACCAGAGTCATGTTGCAACACTAAGTGGTAGTGGATAGGTTAATTCTGATCAAAAATTTATCTTTTCTTCAAGGATGAGCTCAGCCTCAGACATTACAATCCTTTGGTTCTCCATGGTACACAAAAACATACTCAGTTCAAGTTCAGTTTCTGGAAAATATAAACTCACTGTAAAGATGGAGAGTTTTTATTATCTTAGGAACAAATGTGAGAATTATTTTTATAGAGAAAGAGCTATTTTTATTGGGAAAACACTTCTAAGCTGAGAGTTGGAGCTGAGGTCCTGAAGTCTGGGTATTAGCTGGCAGAAAACTTAAGAGGAAGGGAAAAGTAACTCTTGAAAAAGAAGCAGAGGAATTTGAGCTTCTAGGGAATATATCAGAGGGAGGAAGAAAAGTAAGCAAAGTTGATGTATAAAAGAGGGACGGGCCAGAAAGAGAAAATCCCTGTGGCATGTTATCTGAGAAAGAACTTAGGAAATCAATGATGTCATAAGCATATGAACCATAGCATACAAACTATTCCTCCTTGTCTCCTGCAATAGCTCAAATGAAATCTATATTTCTCACTAACACTTCAGTGTGAGTTAATTTTTATGTGAAGGATCTGAGTCCTATATCTTGGATGAGACAAAATAACACAGGATTTTGTTTTCAGAATAAATACTATTCCTAGCTGTGTAGCTTCAAACTAACTTCCCATTATATTATTCTTTATGTACAATATCCATTAGGGAAAAAAAATGCTTCTAATGCTTCTTCCTTCTTAATGTCTCATGTATTATTCTTCTTTTCCTCTTTCTATTGACACATCCTAGTGGGCTAGGTACTGATACCTTTAGATCAGTATGACTAAAGTAGATTCTGAATTATTCTCTCTCTCTCTCTCTCTCTCTCTCTCTCTCTCAAAAACTCTAATATCTTCTGTGCATACTCGCCTTACTATTTTTCCTAAAATTATTCCATTAGATCATTCTTTTATTCAATAACCTGCTATTGTTGGCCAAAATATTGATAGTAATTTCTTCAATTATATCTTCCTCATTTTTGTAACCCCTACTCCTATACTAAATCATTTTTTTAAATTAATGGCTTCAGGGACTTCCCTGGCGGTCTAGTGGTTAAGACTTAGTGCTTCCACTGCAGGGGACACGGGTTCAATCCCTGGCCTGGGAACTAAGATCCTGCATGCCATGCAGTGGGGAAAAATAATAAAATGAAATGAAATGAAATGAAATAAAATAAAATAGAATAAAGGCTTCAAAATTATTCCAAGTGGGTGCTACAGGAGTACATAACAGAAAACAAGTAATACTACAAGGAAAAAGGAAAGCAAAGAAAAATAATATGTGATGAACTCTTACCATATCATCTTATGTATTCCCCCAACAGCCTGTGAGTTCGATATCATTTTTCTCATTTCACAGATGAGAAACTAAGGCTAAAAGGTTAAGTGATGACCAAGCATACACAGCTCGAAAGTGGCAAGTCAAGAGTTAATGACAAGTCTGACCTTTTTGCCTCTTTCTCTGGCCTCAGGTGGGTGCCATCTATGTTTTGAATCACGAGTACTGGTTTCACAGCTGGGAGAGAAGGGGGAATTCTATCATAGGCAGAGGAAACAGTATGAACAAATAGATACTCATATACATGGGACATTCAGGAAAATTAGAGTTGTCAACAATTGTTGTAGCACAGTTTCACCACCACTTCCATTGCCAGGTTGGGTAGGCAGAATGGAGAACCTGCCAGTGGTCTGGAGCAAGACTTGGGGTAGAAGGTAGAATCACTCACTAAACAGCCATGAGAGTATGTGTGTTACTAGAGGTATTCTAGATCAAGATGGAGCTATCTGCTGTCCCATCCTCAAAACTAACCACTATTCTAACTTCTAAAATTTAGTTTCTGAAGTTTATACTAATAGAATCATGCAGTTTTATTATTTGATGTCTGGTTTCTTTCAGTCAGCATATTTGTGAGATACATCCATACTGTTGTATATAGCTATAGAATCTGTTCACTTTCACTGCTGAATGGCATTCTATTTTATGACTATGCCACACACTATTTGTTCATTTTTATTATTATTTTATTGGTAAGAACATTTAACAAGAGATCCACTCTCTTAACCAATTTTAAGTGGACAGTGTAGTATTGTATAAGTACAGCATAAGTATTGTATAAGTATTGTATAAGTATTGTATAAGTATTGTATAAGTATTGTATAAGTATTGTATACTTATATACATATTGTATACTTATATACATAAGTATACATATACATAAGTATATATATATGTGTATATATATATATATGTATATATATATAAGTATATATATACATAAGTATATATATATACATAAGTATATACATAAGTATATATATACATATATATATATACATATATATATATATACATATATATATAAGTATTGTATAAGTATAAGTACAATGTTGTACAGCAGATCTCTAGAGCTTATTCATCTTACTTAACTGAAACTTTATGCCTGTCGATTAATAACTCCCATTTCCCCATTGGTAACTACCATTCCAACCTTTGACTTTATGAATTCTACTACTTAAGAAGCTTCATACAGGTGGAATCACTTCTATACCTGATTTATGTCATTTAGCATAATGTCCTCAAAATCCATCCATGTTGTCACATACTGCAGAATCTCCTTCTCTTTTTAAGGTTGAATAGTATTCATATATATATATATACCCACACACCATATTTTCTTTCTTTGGAATAACCTAAGGAAAAGCTGGCATGCATTCAGGGGCAGCCTTGGTATGGGAGGCTGGGTTTGCAGCATACAAGGTCACCAGGGCACTGCTTCCACTGTGTACTCTGATTCCCTACCTGAAGCTGCAGGCCCTAGATGCGGAGCAGTGTGTATGTCAGACAGGCTTGGCATGAAGGAATTAAATATAGCATAGATGAGCAGGGATAAATATAGGAGGAAATACTAAAGGGTTGGTTAATTCAACGAATTATCTTAAAGAACCTTATCAGTTGTCCTCCAACAGGTGTAAGTGTAAATGTCTATAAGGTAGGGAGAACCGTCCAGTGTTTCCCATATGGCCTGACTGCCGTGATGTTTAGTATAGGTTTCTATGTACTTTATATTGCTCCTTGCATATTGGGAGAGTATATTACTCAGTTTTCCCATTTTTAAGAGTCAAACTGGCTTCTGAAAAAAGGAAGTGGAGAGAAATTTCTTTGTTTAATTGAAAAAATATCCTGAAGTTCATGATTTCAGGCATGACTACATCCAGGGACTCAAAAACAAAGTGGATCTCAGTCCTTCTCTCTCAATCTCTCTCTCTCTCTTAAGTTTGTGTATTTATTCCCAACAGCATATATTGAGGTAGTGTAACATACTGGTAGTAAACACAGGTTCTACACCCAGACTGCGTAGGTTGAAATTCAGCTTTACCATTGTCTGTAAAACTTAGGGCAAGACAGTTAGCTTCATTTACCTCATCTCTAGAGTGGGGATGAAAAATGTCAACCCTGTCTCTAAGAGCTATTGTAGGACTAAATGATTAAATGCATGGTTAATTAATACATAGTAATTGCTCAACAATTCTTGATTCTAACCATACCTTGATTCTCTTTTTCTTTGCATTAACTTCAATCTCAGATAAGCTCTCCTCAGACAGGCTCTCCACAAATGGTAACAAAATTGCTATCATCAGCTCAAGATTTTTATTATTAGGTTTAAATCTGTTGTAAAGGAAGTTTTGTACCCCAATTGCAACATATAGCTCAGAAATTATCTTCCTGTCTTCTATTGTGTAGTTATCCATGACCCAAGCACTGTGGCTAGGCTAATATGATTCTCTGACTGGATCACATAATCACTCCTGGATCAAATTGGTGGCACCAGTCCCAACCTAACAATGTGGATTGACAATAGAAGACAGGCAATGCCCTAAAAAAAAAAAAAAAAAAAAAAAAAAAAGCTGATGCCTTTATTATAAGACAGGAGAATGTGCTGTTCTGGCTAAGCTAAAACAACAAATGTCCAAGAGCAGAGGGAATGCTGTAGGTTTCCTTGAGCCGCTCATCCAGGTATTAATCAGAGGCTTGTTAATGGAGGGGCAAAAAATGGGGAAGTAGGGATGGAAGCTGTGATGAAAATGAATGTTGTGATTAGCTGAATGGGTACAGCAATATACTCTCTGAAATTTCCACTGTAGTGGATTATTCCTTGGGCCTGTATGGTATGTATGTGGAAGTGATCTTCTATAAATGATCTTTTAGAACATGTTTGGTGAGTTAATTGTTCTAAGATGGTAGGTGTTGGACAAGTGGATATGAGGATTTAAAACTGTGAGCAGTGACAGCTGGAAGCATGAGGAGAAAAGGGCTCAATGGTAAGATATCAGTGCTAGGCAATTTTTCTTAAGTCATATGACAATGACAGGGGATTAGAGTTCAGTAAAGAGAATGAAGTCTGGAATTTTGGTGAGCGCATCTACCAAGACTGTGATGTGATCTTTGGAAAGATGCAAGTATTTTATGAAATCCATGGTGATGGTTTTTCATAGGGGCTAGGGACTTGGAGTGAATGAAGAAAGTCTTCCAGGATTTCCTGATCCCAAAGAAGTACATGACTGGGTGGTGCAATAGTGTAGGGCATTGTGTTGGAAGAGGGAGCATGTGAAATTTCTACGAGCAACATTGCAGGAGGACACAATTAAGATTCATGTTTATGTTTCCTCATTTGAAACATGGGGCAAGGTGTTTTTGTCTAGTTTAGGACCTGATCGGGGCTGTGCACTTAAAGGTATCATCTCCACTTGTTGTTTCTGCCTAATTATCTCAGTTATTGCCAATTGTGGCCAACTAGTGGACTCATGGTTTGGGCCAGCTTCTCAGTCAGTGCTCTCTTGTGGTCCTCCTGATCTAAGCCATAAGCATGGGTCAGTTTCAGATCACCTGCTGCTAGAAGAACCTTAATTCTATATCCATACTGTCCAAAAGAGATGTGCTAACCTGTTCTATTAGGGTAGGTTGGATACTTCAAACACAGACTAGGAGATGGCCAGAAACCCCCCCATAATTCCCCAAAGGAGAACTGCCAGGTTATCTAAATAAAATTAACCATTCATCTATGCCTCATTAGCAAGAGAATAAAAATGTTGCTTTTGTAGATTCCATATTTATTTATTAAAAAATATTTATTGAGCACTTACTATGTGTCAGGAAACTTTTTAATAGCTGGGAATGTTTCTGTAAATGTAGCAGATAAAAATCACCACCCTCATCTAGTGTACATGCTAGTAAGATAAGACAGACAGTAAACAAAATAAGCAAAACACAGGAAGAAAATGCCAAAATATCTGAGATTTGCTTTAAAATACAGTAGAAAAAAAGTAGTTGGAGTATAGGTTAAATAAAATTGGTAAAATATTGATAATTATTGAAGCTTGGTATTGGGAACATGGCATTCATTATACCATTCACACATGTGCGCATGCACACACACAATTGTTCATTTGTGATAAATGCTATATAAAAAAGTAAAGCAGAATAGGAGAATGAGTATTCGGGGTACAATTATAAACAGAGTGGTCAGGGAAGGCCTGCTGAAAGGTGATATTTGAACAAAGATCGTAAGGATGGGGTTACACATTTACTCACTACACTCAGATGTATGACAATGAGGCCTTTGCATTTTCTATAGCTTATCTGATCCTTCTTGTGAGACCCTACCATTTGGGGAAGCAAGGAAGAAAAAAATTTTAATTTAATGCAACCCAGGAAAATCTCACCCTAATCTACTTGTTGCCTCAAATGTGTAGGATGAGGCACACTGATAAGGCAATGTAGAGACACAAACTTCTACCATCTATAGTGAATGCAACCTTGTCACTTAATTATAACAGGTCTAAGGCACCCAAGTATATTCTAAGTATGCAAGTCTGTACATTTTTACGTCTAACCCAAGTTTATAATTTTTACTTTCTCATCTTTCTTGGACAACTTCCCTCCCCCTTACCCCCTCAAATGCTCCCTAGTTTTTCCTTAAGGAGACACTAACTAGACCACAGGTTTAACAATTCATTCATTTTCTTATTTTATTTTCTTATTAAAATGTTAGTATCAAGAAGAGGGGTTTGATTGCCCAGGCCATCAGGAGTAGGGTCTATACAGTGTAACATCAGTTACAGTCTGTCCTTCTTTTGGTCAAACTCCTGTGCTTATCATCATAAGAATGGAAACATTCTGCAGCTGCATCATCCTTATCTGTTTTTCTCAGTGTCTTGATGACCTCACAATTCTCTCTGAATTCAGGGACTTCATACATTCTGCTTTTTATAACCTACATTACTACAATTCCATTCTCCAATATAAGGTGTTTTCCCTCTGATCAATTCTACTCAACACCAGGAATTTGAACAATCCAGATCATCAGATTCTCTCCCTCAGCGCTGGCCCCCAACCCCATCATCCCCTCCAGAAGCCGACTTAACCTCTCTCCTTTTCCTGATTCTTTGAATCCTCCCTTTCGAAAAACCCTAGGCAAGTTCTTTTTTTTTTAATGTATCATGAATAGTGGATTAAAAAGAAATGAAATTGTAATTTGTAATGGACATAGACTATATCAAAATGCACTGCAAGTAATAAAAGTAAGTTTTTTATGCAAAACCGTTGTTTCTGTAACATATATATATATATACTAAATATTATACATATATGTGAACTGTGTCATAACACAATGTTTCCTATTATGGTTAGTGGTGCTTTGAAAGTCTGGTAGCTATCAGGCCTAGCTTTTGATATGTTAAATGTGAGTAAAAAAAAAGATTGGGAAAACCTTTTCACCCTCCAGGTTTGCAAGACAATTATCTTCCTAAAGAGGTCAGGAAAGTCAGCTTTTGAGTCTAAAGCTCATCTGTGTCTTTTTTGGTATAGCATCCTTTGTGTAATAGCCTTGGGCTCCTTTTGTGTAATAAGCCTCAAACCCAGGGGGAGGAAGGCTGCAAAGAAGCACTAAGTTGTATCAGTATAATATTATAAAATAAAATATCACCCTATTAAACATGCCAATTATAAGTCTTGGGTTTCCATATGGATTTGCAATTGCTTAAGTAAGAAAGGCAGTTTTGGGAATTCCAAGGCGGTCCATTGGTTAGGACTCCATGCTGGTCGGGGAACTAAGATCCCACAAGCTGCTCAGCATGGCCAAAAAAGAAAAAAGGCAGTTTTTCTTAGTGACCCCAAGACATATTTGTGGAGATGAAGCAGTGACGGCTTGCAGATCCCTTAGACAGCTGTGGGAGGAGCTGCTGATACCTGCAGGACAAGTAGTTTCTCTTTTTTTGTTTTGTTTTGTTTTGTTTTTTGCGGTATGTGGGCCTCTCACTGTTGTGGCCTCTCCCGTTGCAGAGCACAGGCTCCGCAGGCTCAGCGGCCATGGCTCACGGGCCCAGCCACTCCGCGGCATGTGGGATCCTCCCGGACTGGGGCACAAACCCGTGTCCCCTGCATCGGCAGGCGGACTCTCAACCACTGCGCTACCAGGGAAGCCCCAGTTTCTCTTTTTAAGCCAAGTGGGTATGTATAACTATTGTGGTCAGCATTCCCCTCCCTCATATCTGAGCTTCAACAGATGCACTTATCCCATTAGAATGTAAGGATTTTTGTTGACTGCTCTATCATTAGTAATCAGAATAGCATTTAGCATACAGTGTGGGCTCAAAAAATATTTGTTGAAAAAATTGCTGATTTAAAGTGTATTTTTTGCATATATCTTTTAAAAGACTATGTTCCTAGAATCAACAGTTAGCAGCAAAATATCCATTGTCTCCACACAGGGACTGGGAATTAGGCTTGCCTGGGCTGCAGACCACTGGGCATGAGCATGACTATGGTGACTAAATTACCTGCAAAGGTCCAGAATAGAGAAAGCCAACTCACAGTCCCAAATTCAAGATTTAAGGGCCAGAACTTACACATAAATGCCAAGGTTAGGAAGTAGAAGAGATGGAGTGAGGGATCACAATATGTATAAGAAATGGACCAGAACCAAGGAAGTAGAGGCCAGAATGGTTTCTGCAAACACCAATGGGTAGTTTCTTTTATAGCCTACAGGTAAGTGGCATGGTGAGTAACACTGCTTAAGAGATGCAAGGTTGAAAGAGAAAATGGAGGATGATTAAAGAAATAAGATTAAAGAAATAAGATATGTAGGTATGGTTTGGGGCAATAAAAGAAAAAATAGTGAGGGCCTGAATAAAGCAGAGGGAAAAATAGATTTTAGATACTCTTCTGATTAGAATTTTCAAGACTCGGTGACCTGTACAATACAGGGAATATAGCCAAAATTTTATAATAACTACAAATGGAGTAAAACCTTTAAAAATTGTGAATCACTATATTTGTACATCTGTAACTTACATAATATCGTACAACTGTACTTCAATTAAAAAAAAAACTTGGTGACCAATTGTTAGTATGATATAAAGGAAGAATAACAATGATTAAGGTAATTTACTTGGGAAACTGGGAAGGTAGTGACTGTATAAAAAGAGATGGAGACTCTGTGAGGGAGCAGTTTTGTTCCTCCATAAACTCAGTACCTTTATGAGTTTAATTTTGAACATGATGAATTTGAAGTGCCTGTAGAAAATTCAAGTTGAGAGGTCAAAAGGACCTTTGGAAATTTTCATCTAGATCTCAGAAAAACGGTTAGAGTTGGCCAAAATAATCTTGAGAAGGAAGAACAGAGCTGAAGGTATCAGGCTCCCTGACTTTAGACTATACTACAAAGCTATAGTAATCAAGACAATATGGTACTGGCACAAAAACAGAAATATAGATCAATGGAACAGGATAGAAAGCCCAGAGATAAAGCCACTCACATATGGTCAACTAATCTATGACAAAGGAGGCAAGGATATTCAATGCAGAAAAGACAGTCTCTTCAATAAGTGGTGCCGGGAAAACTGGACAGCTACGTGTAAAAGAATGAAATTAGAACACACCCTAACACCATATACAAAAATAAGCTCAAAATGGATTAAGGACCTAAATGTAAGACTGGAAACCATAAAAATCCCAGAAGAGAACATAGGCAGACACACTTTGACATATATCATAGCAATATTTTTTTTGACCTGTCTCCTAAGGCAAAGGAAACAAAAGCAAAAATAAATAAATGGGACCTAATTAAACCTAAAAGCTCCTGCTCAGCAAAGGAAACCACTGACAAAATGAAAATTCAACCTACTAAATGGCAGAAAATACTTGCAAATGAACTGAGTGATAAGGGGTTAACATCCAAAATATATAAACAGCTCATACAACTCAATAACAAAAAAAAAAAACCCAATTAAAAAATGGGCAGAAGGCTTGATAGACATTTTTCTGAAGAAGATACATAGATGGCCAACAGGTACATGAAAAGGCCAACAGGTACATCAACATCACTAATGATCAGAGAAATGCAAATCAAAACCACAATGAGGTATCACCTCACACAAGTCAGAATTGCCATCATCAAAAAGTCTACAAATAGGGGCTTCCCTGGTGGCGCAGTGGTTGAGAGTCTGCCTGCCAATGCAGGGGGCACGGGTTTGATCCCTGGTTGGGGAACTAAGATCCTGCATGCTACGTGGCACAGCCAAAAAAAGTCTACAAATAATAAATGCTGGAGAGGGTGTGGAGAAAAGGGAACCCTCCTACACTGTTGGTGGGAATGTAAATTGGTGCAGCCACTATGGAGAACAGTATGGAGGTTCCTTAAAAAGATAAAAATAGAACTATCATATGATCCAGCAATCCCACTACTAGACATATATACAGAAAAGACAAAATCTCTCATTTGAAAAGATACATGCGCCTCAGTGTTCATAGCAGCACTATTTACAATAGCCAAGACATGGAAGCAACCTAAGTGTCCATCAACAGATGAATGGACAAAGAAGACATGGTATGTATTTATACATATATAATGGAATATTACTCAGCCATAAAAAATGAAATTTTGCCATTTGCAGCAACATGGACAGACCTAGAGACTATCACACTGAGTGAAGTAAGTCAGACGGAGAAAGATAAATCTTATATGATACCACTTACATGTAGAATTTAAGAAAGAATACAAATGAATTTATTTACAGAACAGAAGCAGACTCACAGACATGGAAAATAAATTTGTGTTTACCAAATGGGATAGTGGTGGGGGGTGGGATAGGCAGGGGGGGAGGGATAACTTAGAAGTATGGGATTAATACATGCATACCACTATATATAAAATAGATAACCAACAAGAATTTACTGTAGAGCACAGGGAACTACATTCAATTTCTTGTAATAGACTATAATGAAAAAGAATCTGAAAAAAATATATATATGTGTGTGTGTGTGTGTGAGTGTATAACTGAATTGTTTTGCTGTGTACCTGAAACTGATACAATATTGTAAATCACCTATACTTCAATTTAAAAAAATGAGAGAGTTAGTTAGACAATTACTAAGGACCCCTCATGTCTAAGAAAGGCAACCAATGTATAAACAATTCATCAGCAATGAGTTTAGATAGCATGAAGCACCTGTTACTGAAGCAAGTGTTTTTAAAGCAGAATTACAGGATTTTGCCTCTGAAATATATATAAGCTATAGAATTCTTGAAAGCAGTCTATGACTGCCCTCTTCTGTTAATTATATGGTGAAGATAACAAACCAAATACACAGTGCTTTATTTTTAACTAATTTATAAGATTCCTACCACCCCTCCTGACAAATACTCAGAAATGAGGAAATATGTTAAAATACTACATTCATGTGGGTTTGACTGTAAAATTTTACAGTGAATGAGAAAGCCCATGGCTATCATTGCATTAAGAAATTTACCCAAGAAAATAATATGCAACATGTTAGGCATCATGAATTCATGTCATTAAATATGTGTAATACTTACAAAGCATAAAAACGTTTTTATGCCAAAAAAGGAGCAGAGTTGATCTAGTCACAATTTTGCCTCTGAAAAGGCAGCAAAGAAATTTCTATTTTATATATGCTTGCCAAATCTCAAAGTTCAAGGATGTATCCCACGTATCTTTAATGTCTCCTGACAACTAATTGTGCTGTTTAGATATTTGATTTAAATTTCCTTCGTTTTTATCTTGTGTTATTTATTTGTTTTTTTGTTTTGGTTGTTGCTATCGTTTTATTCCAAGCATCAGAAATCAGCATTTTAAAACTGCAATGAATTATCTTACTTCTACATTCAAAATACAACTATTTTATTCATTCAACAACTTTAAAAAAAATTGAGGTATAACTCACATATCATAAAATTCACTCTTTAAAAGTGTACAATTCAGTGGTTTTTAGCCACAAGAGACAGCGACTATTTATTGAAGGCCTACTATGTACTAGGTTTCTGTTCAATTTGATATTCATGTACTAGAAGTCAGAATTTTCTAATTACAATATGAACATTTCATAGCTATGCCAGATAAACCAGGCAATGTTGGAATAATCATTGGTTCCTGACCAGAGATGAATTTAGCCAATGTGAAAAATAGAATAAGCTTCCGAAGTTAAAAACAATACAATGTGCAGAGTCAAGAACTGTTTCCCCTTTGCATAGCCTGGCCTGCTCGTGAGCATAGACTAAATCTCTGGTATTAGCTGAACAGATGAGGAATGATTTGTCACCAGGTAGAACAGGAGATCATAGAATTTTAGAACAGGGTGATGCCTTAGAGATAATTTATATCCTATATCTCCACTGTACAGATCAGGAAAGCAAAGACCATAAGAGAGTTAGTGTTCAGCTCAATTCTTACCTAATGCTTTCAGATTCTTACCTAATGCTTGTTCCTCTAGAATAGTTTGCAAACTATATTTCTCAGGGACCCAGGATTCTTGGAGAAACCTACAGGGCTTCTAGGATGATGGAGGGGTGGCTAAGTAGAAGAGCCTCTGCATCAATCCCTAACTTACTCTAACAGCTTTGACTTCATAAGATTCTAAGCAAGCTTTTGTTTTAAAATAGCTTCACTGCTAAAAAAAAAACACATTTAAAATTTTTGGCATTTGCTAAACTACTCCACAGTGTCCAGAGAAGGTACATACCTAGTACTGCACACACAGTTTAAATATCCTGCCTAGAAAATTGCTCAACACCACCTAAACACTAAACTGGTTTCTTAGTACATGGTATATGTTTTAGGAATTGCTCTTTTTTCATGCAAGAAGATTTTTTAAAATATATTGTCCATGTTTGAAAGCCCCCTGAAGAAAGCATTTTTCATTTACTGACCTCAAGTTCAGGTTCTGAAATTACAGAGAAAAAAAAACAACAAAAAACCCACACACGGGTAGATGACTATATTTATTAACTGAATGCAAATCTATCCACATTCAAAAATGTATTTCTGACTATAGTTTCTGTAAATTAATCTGAATTGAAAATAGAATAGCATCTTCCCTAGAGTACTTCATTTTTAAAAACAAAGTATTTTTAAAGTGTTTGAAGTCAAATTATGCCTAAAGAAGTAATAAAGATGCTTTGCTAAGAAGTCTATTCAAATACGTATTCTAGTACTAGCATAGTTCTACTACTAGGATAGCAAGTATTTGTTTATTTCCTAAGGCAACTGGCCTTCAAGGAGTATGAAAGGCTGACTTGGCACCTGGAGTACCCAACATGTGTACTAAGTGTCACCAAAGTGTGTTGGAGTAAAAAGAGTGGGGTGTAGACACTCATTAGATCAAAGCTCTTTGAAAGTCATCTCAATAAATTTACTTCTGTAGAAACTTTAATGCTTTCTTGGGTCACTCACTATATTCTAGGGTTGCCATTACTAAGTGCCACAGACTGGGTGGCTTAGGCAAAAGAAATTTATTTTCTCAGCATCCTGTGATGCTAGAAGCCTGAGATCAGGGTGTCAGCAGGGTAGACTTCTGAAGCCTCTCTCCTAGGCTTGCTGATGGCCGTCTTCTCCCCAACTCTTCACGTGGTCTTGCCTCTGTACCTGTTTCCAAATTTCTTCTTATAAGGACACCAGTTATATTGGAGTAGGGCCTACCCTAATGATCTCATTTTAACTGAATTACCTCTTTAAAGACCTTATCTCCAAATGCAGTCACATTCTGAGGTCCTGGGGGTTATGACTTCAATAAATGAATTTTGAGAAGACACAATTCAGTCCACAGTGCTCACCATGCAGCAATAAATGCTGCTGGTAAATGTTTAATAAGCGGCTCTCCAAAAAGAAAATGCCCTGAATTTTAGCATTTACTTATTTCTTTGGCAATAAGTCTCCTATTTCAGCCAATGTCAGGCTACCAATGTGATTCCTCTGAGTGCAGAGCTGGGAAGAGATAGGCGGCAGCACAGCATTTTATAGTATTTCTACCACAGAAATAATGCAGATGTAAAAAACTTAACAGAGGTCAGGAGTCAGCAAACTTTTCTGTATATGGCCAGGTACTAAGTGTTTTCGATTTGCTCAACTCTGTGTCGTAGCAAGAAAGCGGCCATAAACAATATGTAAATAGAAGGGCATGGCTATGTTCCAATGAAACTTCAGTTTGCAGTTGGCCTTTGCCCAATGATAAGAAGTTGGGGACATCTAGCATTCTCATTGTTTCTTCAGCAGCTTTCAACCAGCCTTCATGAAGGTCCATTTCCCCGATCAAGTTCTCCTGCTCCAGTTGCTGGTTCCCTCTGAACCTTCTCGGGCTAGATCAATAGGGCAGCCATGAAAGTGCACTTCGTCGATCTCCCTTCAAGATATAACTTTGCCATTCAGCTGCCATGAATGCTAATAACTGCCTCCATCTGCAGCAATTTTAAGATATGCTACAGACTTCCAGTTGAGGCCATCTCTTCCCTAGCAGCCCTCAGCCAGTGACTGAGCATGTGATGGTACTAGGGTCGAGCCATTTCTGCCCACTGTAGGATTTCCATGACAGGCAATATTTGCTCCAGAGCTCCACATTGTGTTAACTGAGCTTTTGTCTTATCTGTAGCACAATCTGAAGATGTTTCCCATTCCTGCCTTCTCCCTCTTTTTCTTTTTTACAGTAGACTTCTTGCACTCCTAACTTCATGTAATCTTCTATTTCTTGGAACACCCAGAGTGACACAGTGGGTAAAAGGAGTAGTCCAGGAAAGCAGGCAGTAAGATAGGGGTTGGGCTAGATCAGAACTGTCCCACTATCAATGAACCTAATTCCATAAGGTGTTTGGGGCACAGATAGTCCCTGGCAGAATGTGGTGGGCTGATTACTAAAACTCTTCACCAGTTATGACTTGGAAGATCATTCTGATATGGAGGAATGCCCTGGCTGGGGAAAAATGCAGGCAGTTCAAAACTTTGTGTATGTGTATGGAACAATGGATACAGGCTATTATTGGCTAGCCATTATTAACTTGCATTGAGGCCTACAGGAAGTTAATAAAAAACCTGAAAGCAGTTAACAAACAAGTGAAAACTCATTGCCAGATGGCTTCTTTAGTAGCTTCCAAAGAAGGCCTTATCTCTGGAAAAACAGAAAATTGAACACCAAACTTAGAACTTAATCGTCAAGATGCTTTAAAGGTCATTAAAGCCAAGGAGAGAGAACTTGTTGGAAAACTTGGTACCCTGACACACAGAATGGGGACAGCTGGGTGGATGCCCCCAAAGATTCTGGGTCCTGAGACTCCTCTGAACACTCGGAGCCTGCAGAGGTCACCCACCCTCCTTATTAAAAGCTAGCACTCCCCCTAAGCAGAAAAGCCACTGCAGAGAGTGCTTCTGAGCAAGACAACAGAAGCCCTCTCAAAAAACTACCCCGCCTCCTCTCAGGGCTGCCACACCAACAACTAGTGGCAAATCACAGCATAACCCACATGGGAATGTGCTAGGTCTGATCTATACCCCAAAGAAACGGCAAGAATTAGTCAGCATACACTGGCAGGAAACAGGGGAGTATTTGGGACTGGATTTTGAGGGTGCTTGATCAAGAGAGCTAGAAGGTGAGACTGCATAAGGGTGAACTTATTGAGCTGGAGGCATTTTTGGAATATGGGATTTAATACCTTGACACTAGGGGATGGTGCCAACTTCCTGTTAGGATGTTTCCTAAAAGTCTGCACAAAGTAATAGTCTGTGCTGAGATGCTGAAATGCTCGAATCGCAGAGAGTGGAGAGTGGGATTAAAAAGCTGAGAGAAATGGGCAGGCTGGACTGAATATATTATGGGAGGCCAGAAGCCCACAGGGAAGATTATGTTCCACGGGAGGGGCCAGAGGGTACACACTTCACCAAGGTCATCAGGAGCGCCCTGCTAAGAGAGATAACTACCCTAAGAAGCTCAGTGACAGCTCACCTCTGAGGGTCAAGGCTCACAGTAGGAGATGCTATCACAGGCTTGGTGTATTAAATTGAAATGGAAATGATGGGGCCTAGAAGCATAGTAGATCCAGGAGGCAGAACTTAATGCCAAAAATCAGGACAGTCACAATTATAATAATGACTAGCAAAACTGGACTGACAGTTAAGGGAGCTTGACCTGGAACTAGTTGAGATGTTTTATAGAACCCAGTGTTACAAGGAGAAAAACTGATGGGCAGGCAACAAGAGTACTGCCTATCATTCATAACCAAAGAAAGCAAGACTGGATGAGGAGACTGAGGGTAGTTACTACAATAAGAGAATGTCATGATCTCTTGCCCAGTTCCCAGATCTGAGCCAACCCAGAACGTGCTGACTGTAGAAGTGGCCAGGTCCTGGAGGAAAGTACCCCACAACACTACGGCAAGTGTATATTGTAATAATTCTTCTAGTCCTTCCCTAAAGGCATCTAGGCCATTTTCTCAGATGACTGCATACCATACCGAGAAACAGGGAATATCCAGACAGTTTATGGAAAATCAGACACAGGGTCTGAGTTGACATTGATACTTAGAGATCTGGAGTATCATCATCTTGGCCTCCCCATTAAGGGTAGAAACATTCAGAGGCCAGGTAATAAATGTAGTCCTGGCTAAATCCTGGCTCACAGTGGGTACTGGGTCCATCAAAACAGCTAGTGGTCATTTCCTCAGTCCCTGAAGGTTACAATTGTGGTTGACACACTTGGCAGTTGGAGTAATCCCCACACTGGGTTTTAGCTCCTGAAGTAAGAGCTATCATAGTGGGGAAGGCCAAGCAGAAGTCTGGGAAACTTATACCCAGCCCACTTCAGACAAAATAAACCAAAAGCAACATATATTTTAGGTGAGGATGGTGGAGATCAGTGCCACTCAAAACTCACAAGGGTCGTCTGTGATGGTTAATTTTATGTGTCAACTTGAGTGGGTCACAGGGTGCCAAATACTTGGTTAAACATTCTGGGTGTGTTTATGAGGGTGTTTCTGAATGAGATTAACATTTGAATTGTTTGACTGAGCAAAATGCCCTCCCCAGTGTGGGTGAGCCTCATGCAATCTGTTGAAGGCCTGAATAGAGCAAAAAGGTTGAGCAAGGGAGAATTTGCTCTCTCTGCCAGACTGTCTTTGAACTGGGACATCAGTTTTCTCCTGCCTTCAGACCCAGACTCTAACTAGAACTTACACCACCAGCGCTCCTGGTTCTCAGGTCTTGGGACTTGGACTGGAACTATACCACGGGCTCTTCTGGGTCTCCAGCTTGCCAACTGCAGATCTTGGGACACCTCAGGCTATACAATTGCGTGAGCCAATTCCTTACAATAAATCTCTATTTATAGATATCCTATTGTTTCTGTTTCTCTGGAGATTCCTGACTAATATGGTCCCTATCATATCTCTATTTGTTTTTAATAAATTTATTTATTTTTGGCTACGTTGGGTCTTTGTTGCTGTGTGCGGGCTTTCTCTAGTTGCGGCGAGTGGGGCTACTCTTCGTTGCGGTGCGCGGGCTTCTCATTGCGGTGGCTTCTCTTGTTGCAGAGCACGGGCTCTAGGCGCATGGGCTTCAGTAGGTGTGGCTCGCGGGCTCTAGAGCGCAGGCTCAGTAGTTGTGGTGCACGGGCTTTGTTGCTCCGCGGCATGTGGAATCTTCCCGGACCAGGGCTCTCAAACCCGTGTACCCTGCATTGGCAGGTGGATTCTTAACCACTGTGCCAGCAGGGAAGTCCCTATCATCTATTTAATTCACCTGTCTGTCTCCTACAAAAACTGGATGAATCTTGGAGAATGACCATAGACAACAGCAAGCCCAACCAAGTAGCAGCCCTAATTGTAGGTGGCAGCCTTGAATTGTCTTTACTCAAGCATATTAACATGGCTTCAGGTATACAGCATGTGAAAAAGCAAACTGAGCACAGAACGTTCTGAATGTTTATGCTATTTTCCTGTTTTTGTTTTTGTTGTTGTTTTTACAGTTGTTTCATCCACACCTCACTTATCTGAATATTTTTAGTCAGTTGCCTTTGGTTTTTAAAAAGCATTCCACAAAAATTTCATGGAAAGAACCGTTTGCCTTCTTAGTTCATCAGTTTACATAATTTTTTCAATTACATAATTGCAATAACAAGTATAAGTAGCAAAAATAGGCTTAAGAACAAAAACATAATCTCTTAAAATACACAACTCAACTTATAGGAGCAGAAATGTATGTGGTACTAGAGTAGTTTACCACCTGTAAGCATTTAGAAATTCAGCATTCCAGTGACAGCAGTCTGTTTTACAGATAGAAAGGAGAGGATCTGTTATTCATTCCAAGGAGTTAGAGTAGATTTAAAGATTAAGTGGAGCTCAGTTATGAGTGTGTTTACATTCAGAAAGGACAGGATTCTCATCTCTTTTTCCCTCCCCCCATGTGTGTGGGAGGAGCATGGAGGATAGTGGTAGGGGAATGTACTTTTGCTCTTTTTCAAGGCTAAAAAGATCTGATCTTATCATTTGCCTGCTTCCAAACCACCATCAGTCCCCAATGCCTTCCAGAAAAATAAACTCCTTAAAAGTAGTGTATCAGGCCCATCACCGGCTCAGACTCCCTATCATTTCAGGCATATTTCTACCTCATGCCATTTCCCCCCACCAACCTCCCTGTCATGCCAAACCAGAGAAGATCATGCTTTTTCACTTACTCATGACTTTGCTGCTCAGTCTAGAATGACTTTTTTCCTTCTTTTTAGGGTGACTTACATAATTTACTGTCCAAACTGGTACACATTTGAGAGTGAAAGGGGACATTAATCAGATGGGACATTGAGAAAACAGGTATGAACTGGGGTAGCCCTATGCAGACAGGTCTATGGTTCCCCTACTCATTATGGACCCACCAATTGCTTCATTCATGTGATCTCAGTGCCAACGCTCAGCTTGTGCTCCAAAAAGCTTAGGTGAAATTGATTATATATTCTGTGACCTTCTCCTATTGCTGTTTTTATTTCCCTCTCCAACCTTGTTCACCACTAATACATACAGAAACTTGGTGTGAATGACAAAATGTGCCCTTTCTTCCTGGAAGCAAAATCCAGACTACACAGTGTGTGGACACAGGCTGGATTTCAGCCACCGCTTTCCCCTCATGTGGACACTTCTGTGTGTACTGAAAAAAATTACTCAATGTGTCTCCAACTATTTAGACTGTATAAAAATTAAGTGGTTGTGGAAGATACTGAAACACTCCACTAAAATATATGTCAGATGACACTTGAAATCTGGATGAGAAAAGACACAAAGTGAATTTGTAGTAGGAGTAGGAAAGTATCAAACATCTGAAATTTTATGTAGAGTGAACACGAGAGCACTGTGACCATCTACTGGGGAGTAATAAATTTGCTTTACATAGAAAAAGTTTTTTACAAGAGGAACATGGGCCATAATATTATGTAGGGAAAGTGTATTAACAATATCACCCTGAGAAAAAGAAAAGCTGATATTCTTACCAGTCAGAAACAGGCTATGATAACCATATATATAAAATGTCCATTTCATTTTAAGAAATCCTTCTTAATAAACAAGCATTCAGTACTTTTTCGGTTGTTCAACACTTTCGCAGCATAGTGCATACATTTAAAGATATTGGCCATTAGGCACTTAAACAAAGACATCTTCAAACTTCTTTATCCTTTTTAGATCTAGAACACCAAATATTTTAATCTTTAAACTGCCTTATTAAAGGAAATTCTCTGGTGGTCCAGTGGTTAGGACTCCACACTTTCACTGCCGAGGGCCTGGGTTCAGTCCCTAGTTCCCTGACAAGATCCCACAAGCCACACGGCAGGACCAAAAAAAAAAAAAAAAGTAATTAAATAATTTTTTAAATGGACTCAATTTAAAATTCTAAACTTCATCAGGTTCTTTTTGAAAAATCTAAATAATTAAGGTACATGCTTAAGAAATCAAATAGTTTTGTAAGGCGAACAATGAAAAAGAATAGCCTAGGGCTCATCTCCCTTCCTTCCATCTCTCGGCCCTGTTTCCAAAAAGAAAACACTTCAACTATTTAAAGTTATTTCTTCTGTTAGCAAGCTCCACTTTTCTAAATAATGCATATTAACATATATACATATAATTTACATATTTTAAATATCTCTTGACTTGTTAAGAGAGAGTTGGATTTTGTCAGTTAGGATGCCTCAATTTCTAGTAATCCCAATCCCACCTGGTTTAAGAAATTAAGAAATGCACTGATTTCCACAATTAGAAGCCCAGAGTTTGCAATGAACCTGAGTCAGCTTCATGCAGTGGCTCTAGCTCCAGTTCTCTGTCATTTCCTCAGTTCTATTCTCCTCTGGGTGACATCCCATCCTTAGACTGCTTCTCCTGTGAGGGCAAAGACCTATAACACCTCCTGGTTTCACACTGACACACCCAAAATCCAGAGGAAGAAAGAGGTTCATTCTCTGATCTTTCACATTGGAATAAGGAAATCTCATTTTTTCTGAATTCCTAGACAGCTTTATACTACAAACTGGGTCACAGCTCATTCCTGAATTATCCCCTATGGCCTAAGGAATGTCATGAATTTTTTGGCTTACACCTGCCCGCCTATAAATTTATTAGAGTGGCACGGGGTATTGGATTACATGAGTCAATTAGGATTAATCAGGCCCACTTCTAAAGCTAAAGTACATGGCCACTATGCAGGGGGGAAAGGTGGAAGGGATGCTGAATGGCAATGCTGACTTCCACTGTGGGCATCTAGCACTCACACACCCCTCCCACCCCAACCACACTGAGAGAATTACATCATCATATTTATCTAAAACAGTAACAGTGTTAACTTTATCATGATCATGGAAAAGATGGCCATAGGGTACTAGGATTTTATTTCCTTTCTGTAGAACTTTTACACTTTACCTGTGACTTTTTAATTGCTTTTTTTAAAAAAAATCCTACAAAATTTACTTTCCACATATCCTTTACTTTTCCAAATGTTTCACTGTAGCAGTCTATCAAGGAGCTCACCTTCTTGGTAAGAAGGGGAGAAAGCAATGGGCAAGTAAGACAAGTAAAATGAAGTCATTGTAAATCATGATCATTACTATGAAGAAAACAAAGTAACTAGAGAAGTCACTGAGGAAGCCCCCTTTAGAGTATGTTGTTTAGAAGACCTCTGTAAGGAAGTGACACCTGGCCTGCGACCCAAAGGATAACGAATAGCCTGCATGAGAAGAGCTGAAAGAAGCATTCCACACCTAGAAACAACCAAAGCGAAAGCCAGTGAGTGGAAAACAATTTGTAAGGCATGAGGATAGAAAGGAGGCCAAGTAGCTGGAACATAATGAGTAGGGGGGAGAATGATGCGGGTAAGACTTTGGAGAGCTAGACTGAAGTGAGATCATGCAGGCTCTTGGAAGACCATGGAAAGGAGTTCGGCTTTTTCTGAAAGGGTGTTAAACAGTAGAGTGATATGATTTGCTTTATGTTTTTAAAAGACCCCTCTGGTTTCTATGTTGAGAGTGGATGGAAGGTAGGGGGCAAGGTAAGGCAGAAATGGAAGTATGAAAATCAAGCAGGGTACTACCACCACTCTCTTCCTCATAGCAATTCTACTGGACTGTACTTTTTGTCCTGTAAATGCAGTTTTTAAAAAAGAGGGTTTTTTTTAACGTCTTTATTGGAGTATAATTGCTTTACAATGGTGTGTTAGTTTCTGCTTTATAACAAAGTGAATCAGCTATAAATATACATATATCCCCATATCTCCTCCTTCTTGCATCTCCCTCCCACCCTCCCTCTCCCACCCTCCCTCTCCCACCCCTCTAGGTGGTCACAAAGCACCGAGCTGATCTACCTGTGCTATGTGGCTGCTTCCCACTATTTTATGTTTGGTAGTGTATATAAGTCCATGCCACTCTCTCACTTTGTCCCAGCTTACCCTTCCCCCTCCCCGTGTCCTCAAGTCCATTCTCTACATCTGCACCTTTATTCCCGTCCTGCCCCTAGGTTCTTCAGAACTTTTTTTTTTTTAGATTCCATATATATGTGTTAGCATACAGTATTTATTTTTCTCTTTCTGACTTACTTCACTCTGTATGACAGCCTCTGGGTCCATCCACCTCACTACAAATAACTCAATTTCGTTTCTTTTTAAGGCTGAGTAATATTCCATTGTATATATGTGCCACATCTTCTTTATCCATTCATCTGTCGATGGACACTTAGGTTGCTTCCATGTCCTGGCTATTGTAAACAGAGCTGCAATGAACATTGTGGTACATGACTCTTTTTGAATTATGGTTTTGAACAGTTTTGAAAATGTCTAATCAGCTTTATTTAATAATGTATTGTCACTTTAAATTAAATGTTAATTTTAACTATGAAGACCCATAGGACATCAAACTTAAACAAGGTACTCACATTTATTTTTCCTTCCGTTCAAATATGTCTATTTGTCTTGGCTAATTATTTCAGATGAATCACGTAGGCTCACTTCCTCTGAAAGTTTTGCTAGTGATACATATGAATTGATAGTTTCATGTAATTTTTACTTACATTTCTCTAATTAAAGTGATATTAACTGAACAGAGGAAAAAATAGGTGATCCATAGTTACAAATAATACTAAGAACCCATAGAATCAAATTGATTTCTATTTTTTAAAAAAATAAAGCATTTATGCTTTATTATAATTGTTATACCAAGTCTCCAAATACTTCAAATTTCAGGTTGAAAAATTAAAATCTATGGAGAAGCTTCTAGCTAAATAAGCATTCTTACTTCCTGAAATTTGTCTTAACACAAAAATTAGTATAAATGCAAACAATTTTTAAAAATTAGTATGTGAGTGCTCATGCTACTGAAATCACATTAGATTCCTTGCTGTTCCATAAACATAATAAGCCCACTCTAGTCTATGGCTTTCTCTCACTATTCTACATGGTGGAATGCCCCTGCCCTTGCCCCTGAAATATATCTGCAAGTCTCTCTTCTTTACTTTATTCAGGTGTTGGCTCACATATCTATTACCTTTTCAGGGAAGCTCTCTGTGATTCTGTTTAAAATACCATCCCTATCTCTCTCTATATATATATATATGTGTGTGTGTGTGTGTATATGTATATATATATATTTCATTTCTTTTCTTCATAGCACTTACCACTATTAGGTAGAACATATGTTTATTTTCTGGCTCCCCTCACAGGAATATAAGCCCCAAACAATGCAGGGACTACTTTTGGTTGTTGTTGATTGCTGTATCTCAAACACTTAAAAAGCACAATACACAGATGTTCAACACATACTTGTTGAATAATAGTGTGTCCTTTTCAAATTAAGGCCTATATTCTTAACATTAACTGAGTCTAGGCTGTCTTAAACTCATGATTCAACTATATCCTTTTCAAATGAAGACTTTCTTTGCTCCTGTATTATGAATCTCAGGGTTAGGATCTGGGGCCACTATTCTCCTTTCTCCAAGAATATATGCTCCCTTGAAGCTAATGTTATCAGCTCTACCACTGATCAGTCCTCTGTAGCTGTCCATTCTGGTTACTCTCTTATTTATTATCAACTTTAGTTCTTGGTTTACTATCATATTTTCCCTTTTCAAGACTATATACAGAACTTCCCTGGTGGCGCAGTGGTTGAGAATCTACCTGCTAATGCAGGGGACACGGGTTCGAGCCTTGGTCTGGGAGGATCCCACATGGCGCGGAGCAACTAGGCCTGTGAGCCACAACTACTGAGCCTGCGCGTCTGGAGCCTGTGCTCCACAACAAGAGAGGCCACCATAGTGAGAGGCCCGCGCACCACGATGAACAGTGGCCCCCGCTTGCCACAACTAGAGAAAGCTCTCGCACAGAAACGAAGACGCAACACAGCAAAAATAAATTAATAAACTCCTACCCCCAACATCTTCTTAAAAAAAAAAAAAAGACTATATACAGTCATTCCCAGTGACTTTCAAAAATATATGTAGATGGCCCATCCAACAGCACAGTCTCTTAATTCTTTTCTTTTTTAAAAAATTTATTATTTTTGGCTGCACTGGGTCTTCGTTGCTGTGTGCAGGCTTTCTCTAGTTGCGGTGAGCAGGCTTCTCATTGCGGTGGCTTCTCTTGTTGCGGAGCACGGGCTCTAGGCGCACGGGCTTCAGTAGTTGTGGCTCACGGGCTTCAGCAGTTGTGGCACACGGGCTTAGCTGCTCTGCGGTATGTGGGATCTTCCCGGACCAGGGCTTGAACCAGTGTCCCCTGCATTGGCAGGCGGATTCTTAACCACTGCACCACCAGGGAAGCCCTTAATTCTTTTCTGTTTCACTGTTTGTTTTTTTGGTTTGGCTGTTTATCCCTAGCACTTCTTTTTGGTTTTCTTATGTTTTCCATCTCTCTGCTTACATTATCTTCCATGATGTCTACTTTATCCATTAGAGCCTTTAGGATACTAATAATAATTGTTTTAAATTCCCAGTCTGATAATTCCAATATTCTTGCCATGTCTGGGTCTGATGCTTTCTCTTTCTCTTCAAATTATGTTTTTTGCCTCTTGATATAACTGGTAATTTTCTTTATTGATAGCTAGATATGTTGTATCGGGTAAAAGAAACTGCTGGAAATGGTCTTCAGCAACGCAGCAGTGATGTGTGGGGACAGAGGAAGCATTCTCTAGTCCTATGATTAGGTCTCAGTCTTTTAGTGAGCCTATGCCTATGGACTGTGTACTTCACAAGTGTTCCTCAGTTTTCTTTCTGCCCTCTTGGGTGGGACAGGATGGCTAGAGTGGGCTGGAGTTGGGTATTTCCCTTCCCCTAGGTCAGTTAGGCTCTGATAATATCCCAGCAGATTGGGCTCTGGTTAACTAGTTCCCCCCCGAGAGCAGGCTTTCTTTAGAACAGAGTGCTCTTAGATATTTCAAAATGGGTCCTTTTCCCTTCCTCCTGCTGGAAGCCCAAGAAGATTTTTTTGTCAGATATTTACTGTGGGAACCTAGTCGAACTCCTGGAGGTAAACCTTATGATTTTGTCCTCCCTACCCGCCCATGACTGAGTCCCCTGAAGTTTTTAACTCTTAAGAGTTGTCTGCACTGGGCTTCCAGCAATTCATAATTATAGTTCAGATTTTCTTACCCTGGACTGGTTCCCACAGTAGTTTATGCTCACCTCTGCTTAGGTAAACTGTGACTCCCAATATTCTCCTGTCTCTCCAATCTCGGGGACAGAGGTTTGTCCTGTGTCCTCCCCCATCTTACGGATCCAAAAAGAGTTGTTGATTTTTCACTCAGTTAGGATGGAGCAGAAACTTGTAAGCTCCTTACACGCCGAACCAGAAACAACTTAATTCTCTAACTTTATCACCTCCAAAGACTATTACACAACCTAAACTCATATCTTAGACTAACCCCAGACCACGTAAGCCCTAATAACTGCACTGCCTGTGAAATGTCAATTCTGGGCATCTTATTCAGTCCACCATGACTTTAGGTTGGCAATAAGTGTTTGGCCTCTTAGAGATGTCCAGTCCATTGACCCCCACCTCCCACCCTCACCCCACTACTTTTTAATTATCTGTATTTACTCCCACATTTACCCAGCTTGAATTTCATGGTTCATCATTATATTCATTCCTTTTTAAGCACAATCACCAACTCTCTCTGTTGAACTCACTTAACAAAATCCCAGACCTGCTTGAACTCAGTTTGGTTCCTTGTGCAGAGAACCAAGCAACTTAATAAAGAAACAATACAATTAGCTGACTGATTTTTTTTTGAAATTCATGACCACACACTGCAAATGAACACTCAAGACAACCTGGCAGTCCTACTATGCTTCCCTAGGAAGTTCATGTTCACATTCCCTGAGGTAAAAATCTTATTTTTTTCCTGCTTTGTCAAACTCCTTCACTCTACCCATTTTCAGCTGGTGATCCTACTCCATAATTCATTGTGAATACAGAAACCATCAGAGAGGATTTACTTCATTTTCATTCCGACAAATATTCACACCTTCTGCATCTGTACTCACCTTCTCAGCCTCTTTTCTGTAAAAAATTGAGAGTGTCATTTTTCCTATCATGGGCAATTCTAACTCTTAACACCTATAGTTTCTTTTCTTCTCAGTATTTTGCTTCTTCAGTTACTCCATTTGTCTACTGCACTTCATCAAATTTTCATTCTCTGCTTATTATTCATGCAACATACATTAGTTATTATTCTGCCCACATACATTAGTATTTCCTACTTAAAAATCCTCCGACTTCCTCCATCTATCACTACACCTCTCTGAACTTTTCACAGCAAAGTTTACACATAAACACATTTACACATATATATATACAATTTTTATAAGAAAATGATATTGAATATTTATAACAAAAAATAGCATTCTCTCCCCCACCCCTCTCCACTCCCAACTATCTTCAGCATTTTTAGCTCTTTGATATGTCTCCACATTTCCAAATAATGTTTGTATTGCTTTTTATCAGTTAACGTATTTAGATACTAATGAACGGCAAATGAGGACCTCAACTCAAATGTTGTTACTTTAACATCCCCAATTTATCTTGATTCCATCTTGTCTACATCTCTAAAGCTACTCCTCTAATCCTAACAGGCCATTATACACTAAAGTAGGTCCCTAAGTGGAGAGCTAGGGAGTGGAGAGCCACTCTTGCTACTACTATTATCCATTTTCTACACAGCGGCTAGAACAATCTTATGGAAGGCAAATCAGATTATGCAATTCTCTGGTGTAAAAACTTCCAATGGCATCCTGCTGTGTTTGGAATTAAACCCCAAATGCTTTCCATAGCCCTCAAGGCTCTAGATCAAAGGAGGTTCCTTGGCCATCTCTTCAATCTCATGTCAACCCAGCTTCCCCCTCGCTATGCTTCAGCTATATTTGTCACCTTCAGTTCTTCACACTTCACAAGCCCTTTCATACCTTAGGGTCTATGCACTTGTTCTCCTTACTACCCTTCTTGTGGTTCTTGCCACAGTAGGCTCTACCTCACTCTTCCAGTTACAGCTCAAAGAGGCCTACTCTGACCACACCACTGCTCTTCCCATCTGAGTATGTCTCTCTCTACTCTCTCTGACATTACACTATCTATCTCTCCTTTATAGAGCCCATCCCAGCTTGTAAGCTTATTTCCTCATTAACCTCTCTTCTCCTCCTTCCCCAAACTAGAATGTCAATTCCAAGTAAGAAAAACCCTTGTCCATCTTAACACTATTTTGAATGTAACTAGCCCTAGGATAGGTATATAAAGCCCATACAAGAAATACTTGGATTAATTCTGCAATCTGTGGACTAAATATAAATTTAACTAGCTCGCTAAAGTATACATTGTACCCAGCAGGAGTGAGATAGTAAATAATGGCCCTTGAAATCTCATAAGGCATAAGTTAACTGACCACATTCCTAGTCAGTTATTAGAAAATCTGTCTATATCCAGTTTGGATTCTCTTGTACAGGGTCCTCCAGGGCCACTCTTGACAAGGGACACTAAGGTTCTTCATTTCGGGAAAGGGTACCCACTTCTAACTGGTGCAGATTCTTTTGTACTGGAAAACAGGAGGTGCTTGAGGGGTTGAGATAGTCTGTGGTCTGAGTCTACTTTGGGATTTTATGGCATGCAACTGCTGTACTGTGGAGGAGAGCCTGCTAATTTTCTTTTAGGCAGATTCCTTTTCCATTTAGCTAATGCTGAAGACTTTAGTGGGTCTGGTTTCTCCTTGTCAATCTGGACTTGTTTCTTAGCAACAGTTGAGACTCTGTCCATCCCCGTTGTTCTCTGCTTTAGCCTCAAAGCAAACAAGAGAAAAAGTAGGCAAGGCAGTTTGCAGTTTGCCATTTAGTAATATTCCCAGACACATAACTACATTCCAATCCTAGTGGCTATTGATAAACAATGTGAAGGATCATCACACTTTTGTGAAGCATGAGAGGGGATGGGAAGTGGAAAATGTTTTGGAAGGAGCTGAGGAATTAGAGTCCTTAATATCATTTGTTCTTCCTTGAGAGTCCTATTCCTATTACTAAAATTTCACTTTCTGGTATTCAATGTCAAAACTTTAGTGTTAGAAACAGGTGGCAAAAAAAAAAATTATGTTGCCATTCAATGAGCCCCTTGAGTAATCTCTTGATCTAGTTGTACATTCTCAGCCCAAAGGCAAATTGGCTTCCAATAATTGCTAAATCGAATTTGCTAAATTTCGCAAAACCCGTTCCAATTTACTTTCACCTAGGAACTCTGTGCAGAATTCCTCTCTTTTCCAACATACTTTTCAAAACTCCACACATAGAAACCAATGCACTCAATATTTTTTATATTTGGCTACCAAGATCTCTGGGCCCTACCTCAGTGACTACATTAGTCTGAGTTCTGAGACAATATTGGAGAAAGCCTGGGTAAAAGATTCACTATTGCACAACAGAAGCTAACAGGTTCCCATCTTAAGGTAGGAAGGTCTTTATTACCCGCAGCCCCACCTCGATTCAGTCAGTTTTAGTTTCTCTGAGCTTTGTTATTTGTGTTCCCATTCATAGTCAAACTAGAGCAGGACACTTTCAGTTGCAATTGGCTGATCCACTTAGGCAAAGACATGAAATTTTATTATAAGAATAAATTATGATAAATAATTCAAAGATAGGGAGCAGACTACCCTTCTCAAGGGACTGAGCTCAGGAACTGGAAAGCTATCAGGAACCAAGGCAGCTATTATACATGTGTCTGATATGTCAGCACTTCATGAAAACACAGACTGGATTCAAACTGCCCAGGTTTTATTTTAGCTTCCAAAAAGAAAGAGAGAAAGAAAAGAAAAATATTTTAGCTTCAGCGCTTCAGCACGTATTTTTAGTCAAGCTTCTCAGTTTCCTTACCTGTAGATAACAGTACCAATCTCATAGTTATAACATTTATAACACCAAGCGATACAGTAAATAATCTGAGATTATTCTTGTTTTTGCAACACAACTCTGACTTTCCATGTGCTGCTTCCAAACAAAGTACCCTGGCCTAACTTTACGTTTCTCAGGAAAAGATCAGCTGTCTGATGAACTTTCCAATTTTAAATTATCAGAACAATCTGACTGGTCCAGATAGGGTTCAGTTGTTCATCCTGGCTAAAGCTAGGACAGTGTTCCTATGAAACCTTTCGCAAACCTAAATGAGGTAAAGCAAAGAAGCAATTACCTTAGGACACATCTTGCTAATGGATGCACAAAATAAATGGAGATAAAGCATTGATGCTCACAGACACAGTTCAAAGCATGATGGCTTGATGCTGAGAGGCTGAGTGTAGTTCCCAGGGAAGGAGCTCAGGGCGCATGCCACCTGGTACAACGGCTCACTGCAAAACAAATGCTGAATGCTACTTTCGCTTTTCATCTTATTTTGTAAAAGCAAAAGTCCTCTTCAGATTTCTTTTGTTTAGTGAAAACAGGTACTAAGGTATGTTTTTCATAAAAGTGAAGTGGCATAAAGTGAACTTTTGAAAAGGGGATACCTATACATATATAGCTGCTGAGGCCCACCCTAAATGTCTCTGGATATTCCTCAGTGGTAGGGGATCATGAATCAAGGCTGAATTTTTTTTTTAAGAATTTTTTTATACTTCTCCCAACTCACTGATCTTCTATTCTTCCATAATCACAAACATAAGGTCCCAATTTAAGAACTTGCCCAAAGTCATACGGTAATAATGGATGAAGGTGTGGTTCAAAACTAGGTCTGACTCCAAATCCAAAATTTACTTTCACTATACAATGCACTAGAGTTGTTTTTATCTGTTGAGAACATGTTAGGTAGCCAACGCTTTATTTAACCAAGTCCTTAAGATACAAGATTTCAAGTAGTTCAAAATTAGGTTTCCTGATTTTTTTTCATAATTTTTAATTTTTAAAAATTGGGGTATGGCATATGTAAAGTTCACAAAATTTAAATGTCCAGCTTGATGAACTTTTTCATATGTATGCATTCATATAACAACCAATGAGATCAAGATCCAAAACATTTCCATCATTTCATAAGGCTCCCTTTTGCCCCTTCTAAGTCAATACCCATGCCCAGAGAGGTAACTACTATCTTGACTTCTATCATCATGAATTACTTTTTTTCTTGAATTTCATATAAATGGAATAATATTGGGTTGGCCAAAAAGTTTGTTCGAGTTTTTCCATCACATCTTATGGAAAAACCCAAACAAACTTTTTGGCCTACCCAATACAATATGAATTGGTTTTTGTCTATTTCACTCAGCAAATACCTATGAGATCCATCCATATTATTATGTGTAGCAGTTTATTCATTTTTATCGCTGGGTAATATTCCATTGTAAGAATATATTTCACTTTGTTCCTATTTGAGGCCATAATGAATCAAACTACTATGGATATTTGTATACAAGACTTTTAGAAGACACCTGCACTCAATTTCTTGGATATACACTCAGGAGAGAAACTGCTGAATTACAGGCCTAAATTCAGCTGTAATGGATACTGTCTATCCATTTCCCAAAGTGACTGCAATCAATGTATACCCCCACCAGCAATAAGAGTTTCAGTTGCACTGTATTTTTTAAACTAGGAAAATAATGTAACCAGTCTATTGTGCTAGTCACACTTCGTAGTTCTACAAATTTATTTTATTTGAGGCTCTTTTGTTGCTGGTTATAAGCAAGGCTAAGTTGTTAGGTGGAGCTAAGTTGTTAGGTAGATCCTCATTCATTAGCACTCTTACTAAACTGTAAGCCCCACCCGTTAAGACTTTACTAAAAAATACTACTTAGGGCTTCCCTGGTGACGCAGTGGTTGGGAGTCCACCTGCCGATGATGCAGGGGACGCGGGTTCATGCCCCGGTCTAGGAGGATCCCGCATCCCGCATGCCGTGGAGCGGCTGGGCCCGTGGGCCTTGGCCGCTGAGCCTGTGCGTCCGGAGCCTGTGCTCCGCAACGGGAGAGGCCACAGCAGTGAGAGGCCCACGGACTGCAAAAAAAAAAAAACTACTACTTAGCTTGCCATCCTATTTTATAGCAGGGTTTCTCAACAATGACATTATTGTCATTTTGGGCCAGATAATTCTTTGATGTGGGGGGTTGTCCAGTGCATTGTAGTATCTTTAGCAGTATCCCTGGCCTTTACCCACTGTATGTCAGCAGCTCCAACCCCCTTTCCCATTCATTGTGACTACCAAAAATGTTTCCATATTTTGTCAAATGTCCTGAGAGGCAAAATCTCCCCGTTAATAACCACCGTTTTCAAAATAAGTGACCTGGCCTCTCTCTACTTCATCTAAACTAAATGTTGAGTCAATGCAGTGTTAACATGATGATGTCCATAGTTTTTAAACGTCAGTGGCACATTAGAATCATCATTTAAAAAGCGTTTAAAGAATGCATATGCCCAGGCCCCTTCTCAGAACAATGGAATGGAATCCCTTGAAGTAGGGCTTCAGCATTTTTATCGTGAAGTTCCTCAGGTATTTCTAAATTTTGGCACAGTTCAGAACTACTTTCTTAACAGATTACTTTTCCCATGAATATATGCTTTAAAACAGATTTCTACCAAAAACTTTTCAAACGTTAGTAGAGCACGAGGCATGTATTTGGGGAGTAGAAGGCTCACAGAAACTCTCAAATCACAGCAATTAAATGGCCACCTATAGCCCATAACTATAAACAGTGGTTATCTAGTATTCAGTTCCTGATTGAAAAAAAAAATTCTATTTTTTCCCCAAATTACTTTGAAATGTTCATGTATTTTCTTTTTGAATGATTATTACGTGGTAATCTTTCCAGCTAATTCTTGTAGCTAACTCATATTCACTCTCTCTCTCATAATGACATTTTCCATTGTCTTTGAAACACTCTAAATCTTTCACCTAAATAAAAATCCACAAAAGCCAGCAAAAAAAAAAAAATTCATATTCCCTCCCAAGTCAAAGTTAAATCACCTAAATGAGAAATTTAGACTCAGATTCCACTTTTTCATTTATCACATTCTACTCCAGTCTGGCTTCTAGCCCTATTATTCCAACAAAATAGTTCTTGCTAAGGTAACTGATGACCATCATGTTACTTAATCCAGTGGCTATTATTCAGGCCTTATTTCACCATAGCACTGGACACTATTCACCACTCCTTCCTTGAAGCACTCAGACCTTTGTCCTCTATTGCACAACACGCTTCTGACATCGCAACTCCTTATCCAGCTAATCTTCCTCTACCTAGCCAAAAATTAATTGAAGTTCTTCACTGTACAGTCCTAGGCTGTCTTCCAAGCCTATTTCACATACACTAAAGATTTTAATTTCCTCCTACACACTTAACAGTTTTTATTTTCAGTCTAGATCTCCCTTCTCAGGTCCAGACTTCTATCCAAAAGCTTCTTGGATAACTCAATGACATGAGAAACTCCAAACTAAATTCTAAACTAAATCTATCATCTTCACACCTACCCATTTCCAAACATATTACCATTCAGTTCCATTCCATTGTATGTACAGCTTCCCTCCTTCTCCTAACCCTGAATCCAACTGCATCAACAAATCCTATGGACATTTCCTTCCAAATCTACTCTCTCTACTTCCATACTACTACCCTGGTTCATTTAAGTTATTTCTAATCTTTTAGCCTCCTAATTCAAGAATTTTGTGTCGACTTTGACCCACCTTTAATCCATTTTTGGAATTTACAGTTAAAATTTTCAATTTGTAAATCTCATCATTACCACCCAATTTAAGATGTCAAAGGTTTCCCTTTATTCCAGGCAAAGAACCTACTTCTTTACCTGGCCTTTGGGCCCTGAATGGTCTGGTCACCATGCAGCTTCATCATCCTCAGTTGTTGCTCCAGCAGTACTGTACTTCTTTTAGTCCCTTATAGAGTGACAATGTAACTTATCATCCAAACCAGAACACTTCTGAAAGTAAAAAAAGGCCTATCCTTGGCAAACTGGGATGTAAGTTGATATTATCTCTCTGGCCCCCGAATTTTTGCCATGTTGTTACCGTTTACCTGTTACGAAGCTCTTCACTTCCCTTTTATCTAATCCACGTTAAATTCTTAGTTCTCATGGTTTGCAAGGCAGAAATAGAGACACAGATGTAGCGTACAAACGTATGGACACCAAGGGGGGAAGCGGGGGTGGGGGGTGCGGTGGGATGAATTGGGAGATTGGGATTGACATGTATACACTGATGTGGATAAAATAGATAATAAGAACCTGCTGTATAAAAAAATAAAATTCAAAAAAGAATTCTCAGTTCTCAGATGTCACTTCCTTTAGGGAGACTTCTGGGACTAGGGTTCTGAACTATGAATTCTCACGGCACTGTTTTTTCATACCATTTTTCTCAGTTATGATTTCCAAGTGTGACTGTTTCTTGCACTAGACTTTAACTATTGAAAGTGTCTGTGTTTGCTCTATTATAACCCTCCCTCCCCCACCCCTGTAGAATGCCTGGTATGCAATGTATTGAATAAATGTGGATATAATGCAATGGGAAACAGAGTCTGCTCAAGGAGCTCACAATGTAATACGGAAACAAATGCTTTATTACAATGTAACGATATGCTGTATTTGCAGAATACAAAATTTCCTAAAAGGGAAATGAGAGAGTTGCATGACATGTCTCGTAGGGTTTTGGCACAATTTGTCAGTGTACTCAACAGCTATTGATTTACTTACATCTAAAATAAAATGATTCATAAGACAGATGGACTATATCCATTTACAGTGATACTGATAACATTCCCAAAGACCTGGAGAAATGTATGGCTGGAGTGTCAAGTGTCTGCTAGGAATGATGGGATGCAATGCTGGAATCATATTGTGAACGAAGTAATTAAAATATTATGTATGCAAATATATGTGGTACACTTAAACATATGTATTTGAAGCAGGGGAGTGATATCACTAGATTTCAAATCTGAAGGAAGCCTATAGAGTGACCTGGAGGGAAAGGTGTAGGGAATAGAACCTAAGTAAACAAAGTAGTGGGGATTAAGGAGAAAGGCTGAAGACAACGTACATGAGGTAAAATGGACAGTAAACAAAGGATTTGGGGGAGAGGAAGGAATGATACATCATCAAGGCACCAATCTGATATTTTGAGGTTAGCTACTTAAACAACACTTTTCCCCATCTGCACACTTAATTTTTAAGTGAAATCTTTGTATCCACTTCAATACCTATTAGATTTTATACACAGTTGCTTCTTAGTATCATCTCTAAGAGCTTTACAGCTGAAATTTTACTTACTATGATTTAAGAATTTATCAGTAAAAATCTCCAAATACAGTGGCCATAAACAAGGTGGATGAGCTGTTGGTGGTTATCAGAACAATCTAGTTTTTCCAAACACTGCTTAGAACCTAGAAATTGTGCATTTCAGAAAGGGAGTGTTCAGCATGTGTAATTAGGAAAAACTTTCCAAGGTGACTGACTCCTGTCCCTGCCCAACACTGGGAACCACAGCTACTCTCCTATAATTTTTAAGATCAAGAAAATAGAAAATGTACAGTAAATTTTCACTATAAAGTGACTTGGGATTTCATGGGTTCTGTTTATAGCAGACTTTGTAAATTTAAGTATCATATTTGGAGGACTCTTTCTTTGTTTGGCAAAAACCCAGGAAATGATGTCACAGATTGAGATTCTAGAGTATTTTAATACTGTCCTGATCGTTTTAGCAGCTTTTTGTATACAAATCCTCTAGGCAACAAGAACATAATTATGGAATTAAAATACTATCTTGGCATCCAAAATGTTAACAGAAAAGCAAGAGTTGTTACTGTCTTTATGCTGCACATCTCACAATTCTGGGTAAGCGGTTTTCAATCTATTCCCACCTAAGGATACCCATTGGTAACTAGTCCTAGTAGAGCATGTCAGAATTAAGAACCTATAAAGTGCTGTCCCAGATTTTGTAAAAGTAATATTCTTTCCAAAGAATATGAAATTTCCCAAATGGAAAATCAGATAGTAATAAAGACCTCCTGGTTGATGTTAATTTTCAGGGATTTTTGCTATTCATGTGTTCAGATTATTTACTGTTTGTCTATTGTTTTCAGTAGACTTTTCAAAACGTAGACATACAGTTTGTTTAAACGAAGTGAAACTGAGAATTTAACTATGCAGATAAAATATGGTCAAAAAATATTTTTGTCTTATTTATCAACTGACTTTTAAAAAACTGAACTGGTAAGATTTTTCAATTTTCCACTTACCTTGTATTTCTCCACAGTCTCAATAGTCATTCTAAAATCCTGTGAAGTCATAAAGTATATTATAATTTTACCAGAAATGTAAGTCTCCAAGGTTCAATATATTATTACAAATTTGGCAAGGTTTTTTTTTTTGTCTGCAGAACAAGTGTCTCAAAACTATACATAGCATATCACATCCAAACAGCAACTCAGTTTAAAAAGGTGCTTTCAAAAAACATATAAAACAGATTAAGTCAATACAGTAATCATTTTTTGGTGAGGTAACAAAATGCAATATGGTTATAATTGAAGACTTTATTATCTGAATCACACTTCTGATTACAAAATTCTTTACCTGCCATGTTTTCCTCGGGTTTTTATTTTTTACTTACCACTCTAGTAATCCAAGAAATAAATTAGTCCGAGGAACAGGAAGTTCCTATTATCAAGGCACCTTATCATAATTTTATAAAGCACAGTATTAAAAATTAGCACTTAGTTTCTAAGGACTTCAGAGATGAATATTTGAAAGATCTTTTTATTCCTCACAACCCAGAATTATAGCTATTTAATAACTAGGATAAAAAAAGAGGCTGAGCATAGATCATTTTGCAAACTATGGTGGTGTTTCATTTTGTTTCACTATTCATTGACCACAGACATACTCATTTTTTTCGAGAGACTGTGTCTACCTGTTTGCCTTCCCCTACTCCCCAAGGGTGAGTATACCTTTCCATATAATAAATACATATTTGGTGTTATGTTTGGAGATCTTTTTGAGGGCTCGGAACAAACTGTTTAAACAGACAGTAGACTAAAACTTGAATATTTCCCACATGTGAAAATAATTATTTTGGGAATGAAGCTACTGCATTCAAACTCATTTGACTTGGAAGGCAGTCCTTTACATCAGATCAAATAACTGAAGAATGGGATTAGAAAGTTTCAGAAATTATCATTAACCTGGGCTGACTCAAGACTGATCTGTGGACGAGAAAAATAATGAAGTGTAAAATAATTCTGATTTAAAAAAATGGTTTAAAGGAGAGAAGCGGAACACTCCCGTGCTTGAAAAGATAGTGTTTCTTTGGACAGATCTAAAAGGTTGTAACTGAGGCCCGCAGTTACAGTTATGAAAGAAACCATCAACTAAGTTGCAGTACGCTAACCTGCGACAGTTACTAACGTCTCTCGCGTTGCATTTTTTGTAGTGATTTGGCACCGCACCCTCCACCAGCCCTTCAGGAAGCGACCTGGAAACGTTCTACACGTTTTATTCCTGAACCGGGCACGGGCTACCCACAAATGAGTCAAGAAGGGTCACAGGGTGTCAACAACTCGGTCTCTGTTTTCTCTCCGCCTCCTCAGGTGCCCGGCTCGCACCTCCCTTAGGGAGCCTTTGTCTCAGGTCGCCTAAGCGTAGGAGGCGGCGGGAGGTGACCACAGTGGCCCAACAGTTGGGTTCCCAGGCTGCCTGGTGTGACGCAGCATTCCCCTCCCCGCCTCTCCAGACAGGCGCTCAGACCCGGCGCGGGGCCGAGGCCTGGGCTACCGACCCCACGTTCGACCCCGCCCCCTCGGCTTATCCAACACAGCCCTTCCGCGGCTCCCCAAGCCCCATCAGTCTTCAACATCTCCCCACCCCTCTGTTTCCCTAGTTCCTTCTCGGGCTCTCGGTTGTGACGTCCTTACGCAACCGTCCCGAGTGACACTAGCGTCCATACCCGCAAGGAGCGAGCCTGCAGCTCCCACTTCCCGGAATTCAACTCCGGGCCGCTAAGGGAGGGAACCCGAGCAAGGCTCAACGGCCCACCACGGTAGCCAGAGTCCGGCAGCCTCTGCGCGGCCGGCGTGCGCGTTCCCATCAGTGCGCGTGCGCGCGCTCGCCCTCCGCCCCGACACAGCACCAATCGTCTTCTTCCTACGCCCCACGACTCCAAAACGTAGCCCCTCCCACTGTCCGCGCGCCAGTTGGTGGAGTTCGGCGTGCGCGCGCCCGCTTGCCCGCCTCGCGCCCAGTGGGGAAGGGGAGTGAGCCGAGGAGCTTACGTCGCGCGGGAGGCGGAGGCAACGGCTACCTCTGTGGCGGCGGCGGCGGCGGCGGCGGAGGCGCCTACGACGGAGACGGTTGCCCTAGCTCTCTCGGCGTCATGGCGGCTGCCGGGAGCCGATAAGCGGCGGGAGCGGGGGCGCGCGCGCGGCCGCGGTGAAGACGACGACTCGTTACTTCTTGCTTTTGCTGACCTCGCCGTTGGTGCTTTAATAATGAATTGATTGTTGGATCCGCTCCGCAGGGGATAGCGCGTTGGAGCCGCGGGCCGGGGCTTCCCCTTCTCCTCCGCGTCCTTCCCCTTCCCTCTCGCCCTCACGGACTCCTGCTTACCCCGAAACCCCCGGAGCCCGAGGACTCTTGGCGGCAGAGACCGCGGGCCCGGGCACAGGGGAGGCCGCCGATCGAGTGGGCTCTCTCCGCCCCGCGAAGCCTGCACGCCCGCCGGTAAGAAGGGGGTCGGCGGGCGGGTCTGGATGTGGCGGGGAGGACGGGAGCTGGCCAGGCGGAGGGTGGGGGCGGCGCGGTGCCCGGGCGGCGGCCCAGCGGCCGGGCGCCGGGCATAGGCCGGGGCGGTCTGAGAGGGCCGGCGGCGGCGGATGGACTCGCCGCTCAGGGGGCGTGTGAGTGGCGAGAGCAGGCCGGCGCCGAAGACTGCATCCTCTCTTCGGACGGGCGTGCAGCTGGCGGTCGAGACCGGGCTTCCTCGGCCTGGGGCAGGCCGGGCCGCGAGGGGAAAGCTGCGAGAAGCTAGCTATGCGCTTGGCCGGTGCGTGGGTCCCGCCGCCACCCGGGCTCCCAGCACGTGGGGAACGGCGGGGAGGGGGAGGGGGCAGCAGCCCGGGCGAGCCCAGGAGGGCGCGGGGTGGGTCTGTAGGAAGTTTGAGGCGGGAAGGGAGACTCCGGGACCGAGATGGAGGCCCTGGGAGGGATGGGAGTGGGGGGGTGCGTCCGGGTGGCAGGCTGATTGGAGCGAAGCTGCGACGGACGGGGGAGGAAGGTTTCCAACCTCCTTTCGAGAACCGCTTGAAAACTTAGCAGGAGGAAAGCAACTGATAAAAGAGGGGGCAAAGAAAAGGCGAATTGAAGAGGTTTAACGATTTAGGGAAGAATCATTGTTAAGACGAGTGAAAGGCAGGAGAGAGCTGCGGGTGCTTGGAGCTTCAGAACTTACGGTTGTAAGAAGGGGCTCAGAAAGAGGACTTAACTCTGAGAAGGAAAATGAGGAGGAGAAAGGAAGTTACAAAGTACAGAGAAAGCCATTTTGAGGGGCGAAAGGGAGGTGAAAAGGAAAGAACGAAAAGAGGAGTGAACTTTCTCAATGAAGAGAGACTTTCGGGAGAGGCAGTTTGTTAGAGTACCTAGATTTTTAAGATCTAATTGTTTAATAGTTAATCTCTTTGGCTAGTTGGAATTAATATTTAACATTAGGAATAAATGTTGCGTGAAATAATTTTTAGATAACAATTCTTGCTAAGTCTACTGGACTGTAGTTTCTGGATTATTAAAATCCCGATCTAGATGCAGAGTTTGCTATGATTAAGTTGGCAGCAGCCTATTTCCCCCCTCTTTTTTTGTGGAATGGAAATAATCGTAGGAGTAAATTCTCTTTGCTGAGGTCGGAGGACAGCTCTGCTCTCAGTCGTCTGTCTCGGTACTTTCTGGCTGGGGAAGGATCTGACGTCTCCTTCCCCCGCTTCTTCCTCTCCCTCCCCTGCCAGAGATCTCCTTTGTTTATTAGTGGGTGGCTTGTAGGTGACTCTCCAGTGTTGTGCTGATATGTTGAAAGGTGGAAATGTTGTATCTTGGTCCATGATTTCTGCCCCAAACCCCCTACTTAAAAGATCATAGTGTATATTCTGTTACCTTTTTCCCCCGGAGGAATCTCTGCATGTCCAAACTGGATATATATACTGTATTACTTAAACTTAAAACTGCGCTATCGGTTTACCTGTGAAAGGACACATTTATTTTGACCTGTACATTTTTTTGGCTAAGATTATATGATACACTTTTACTCTCCTGTTCTCATGTGAGCATTTTCAACACTTCCCCTCGCTCTGGTATACGAAGTCCTTCGTGATAGGAATTAGTGCTTGGTTAAGGTAACCTTTTTCCCCCTTATTTCATTTGTTTGGCCAAGTATCTAATAAGACTATTTTCTATTCTTGGAACGTATGTATATGTTATATACTACCATTTTGCTTTAGTTTTTTGTCTATAATGTGTGGTATATACACACGGTTGCAATTAGTCTAAAAGTTCTATCACTCCACAAATATTTTAATTTTTTCTGTCAAAAATAAGCAGCGGTGTGCTAAATTCTAGTAAGTAGTCAAGAATGTAGTTAATAGAAGCCTAGGTATTTTGAGAAAAAGACCCCTACCCCTTCCTTACCACCTCTAATCTAGTTGGCCTAGATAGATTTGTATAAGTTCCAAATAGACTTATTTATCTCTTTGTCTACCAGGAAATTTTCTCACTTTCTTAATTTTTTTTTTTTTTAGGTGAGTCAAAGGGTCCCAGGAAACCTGTGAATGTTGAAGAAAATTCATCTGTGAATTTTTGATATTCAAAGAGGAGTCAGTATTTATATTCATCTTTTAAACTGGGAAGATTTATATTTTATTTTAAAACTTCTTGATATTTACAATGAATGGACACAGTGATGAAGAAAGTGTTAGAAACAGTAGTGGAGAGTCAAGGTAAGTACTTTATTATCAAGTTTTTATTATGAAAACAGTTGAAAACTCATGTGACTCTTTTTAGTTTTTCTAATAGGTGGCAGAGTTTTCAGATTCAGATTCACTGTTAGCTCTCCAAACATTAAAAAGTTTCTAATAAATAAAGCTTTGTTGAAAATACAGAATTTAATTATTTTTTTCCATTGAGATGCACAAAGAGAAATTTAAATATAGAAAGTTTGGGATACTTAAATCTCTTTGGAGGTCTATATTGTTTGGGTTAATAATTAAAACTAGAGCAAGTAAAGGAAGACATTTAAATTGATTTGACTGTTACTGCACTCTCCAAATAAAGGCAATAAGAATTTCTTTACTCATTTTTTTCTGGCATTTTGTCTTCTATACCTGTGCTGTCCAGTGTAGTAGTCAGTAGCCACATGTGGCTATTTAAATTTAAATTAGTTAAAATTACAAAATATTCAAAATTCAGTACTTAGTCACATTAGACACATTTCAGGTGCTGAACAGTCACATGTAGCTAGTGGCTACCGTGATGAATAGAGAAAAATTGAAAACATTTCTATCATGGCAAAAGTTCTTTTGGACACTGCTGATCTGGACATTTGTTAGAGTATTGCTGCAACACTTTTTTCCCCCATTACCTTTTCAAATTTGAGTTTTAATTATATATGACTGAGTTAAGAGTTCTTACGTGGGCCATGTCTTTGCAAAGAAGATATGGTTTATGGGAGTAAGCCATGTTAAGCTATTTTAATGTGTAAGAAACCTCTTCAAATACAAAGACTTTTAAATTCTTCTGTAGCCCCCCAGTTTTAAGTTACCAGCCACGTTAATAATGCAATCCCATGTAGTTACATATGCTTATCATATATGCTTATCATATAGAGAGGTCAGGAATATGGACACTGGGGTCAGACTGCCTGATTACTTACCCAGTTGTACTTATTAGCTGTGTGAATTAGGGCAAATTTTTTAACCTCTGAGACTTAGATTTTTGTATTTATAAAATGGGGATTATAGTATTATTTATCTTAAAGTTGAGGATTAAATGAAATGCTACCTGTAAAGGTCTTAAAATAGTTCCTGCTATAATGAGCACTCTATATTATTATAATTAGCATCATATTTTATATAACCTAGAATATTACATAACTGAAACATTAATTACAGTGATGGAGAAATGTGAAGGACAAGGAACAGGAAAGTTTTGGCAGTTAAGAGGGCTTCAGGAAAATGTTGGATAGAAAATGAAGCAGTGGAATATGTATTTGACCTGAGGCTTGGGATTTTCTGGTTATGCTAGGTATACTTTATCAGTTTCACAGGCAGACTGTTTGGATAACAAGAACATCATAGAAAACAAGGAGTAGTTATGGGAAGCAGAATGATTTAGTAGAACAAGTATTGGTCTAGGAGTTACAAAACCTGAGTTGACCTGTCTCTGCACTAACTCGTTCTCTGAATGACTTCTGAACTGTAAAATAAGGAGAGTTGAATTAAATGATTTTGAAGTTTCATCCTACTACTTAATATACAAAGTATTTAACAACAGAGTTTAACTGGAAATGCCAAAGTTGAAGGGCTAAACTAGAAGACCTTTGAATTTCAGCTTTGATTCCAATCTCTACAGGTATATTGACTGGAGTAAGTTAATAGGAGAGTCACATTGTCCACATTCTCTTGTTCATTGGTGAACAGTGAAATGGTTAATAGGTAGAAATATCTAGGGGAAACGCAGGAGCCTAACTACCCACGAAATAGGAAATAAGATTCTTGAGAGTAAATCTTCTGGTTGAGCATGTAGAGAGATCACATGCTGTTATATTCTGACCCCTTACCTTTTCCAGTAATCTTTTACGTATTTTGCTGCCATATGTAAAGCAAAGGGGGAGTCTTAAATCAAATTTGATATAGTAGAGATGAAAAAAAATTAAACCCTGTGAAATCAAATTTACTTGAATCTTTTACAATGCATACTCATTTTAAATAAATGCAATGTATATTCTCTAATTATTCTGAGTCATTATTTCTACCATATAGGTTTTATGTACTTCTTAGAATTGTGGCTGTCAGGTTATCTAGTTCTTGCAACTGCCTTGGTGTTTATCTGAAGAAGGGAGACCTGCTTCTGTTTTCCTTTCATTTTCTTCCTTTCTGCTGTTACGCTGTCCTTTTCCTTTGCTCTACCGTAGTTACTAAGCCTCAGTACCCCCATACCAGAAGCTTTCATAACAAGGCAGTACAGAGAAGGGAGATTGTGCCTAGTTAAAAGAGTGAGGTGAACTTTATAGATACAGGGATTTTCTTGCAAAAACCAAAAGTCACCATAACTATGAATATTAATATAGAGTGATGAGGGGAGAAATATGCCTTTTTTTTTAAATAAAGCACACATCTTTTTTTTAATTAATTTTTTTTTTTTTTTTTTTTTTTTTTTTTTGGCTGTGTTGAATCTTTGTTGGCTTTCTCTAGTTGCAGCACGTAGGCTTCTCACAGCGGTGGCTTCTCTTGTTGCGGAGCACGGGCTCCAGGCGCCCGGGCTTCAGTAGTTGTGGCACATGGACTCAGTAGTGGCTAGCTTGCTCTAGAGCGTGGGCTCAGTAGTTGTGGTGCACAGGCTTAGTTGCTCCGTGGCATATGGGATCTTCCTGGGCCAGGGATTGAACCCGTGTCCCCTGCATTGGCAGGTGGATTCTTAACCACTGGGCCCCCAGGGAAACCCTATGCTTGTTTTTAAAATTGATATGTGCTGTAGAATTTGATTGTTATTGGCTAGAACTTTTACATGTATTTTTGCTTCAGATTTCCTTTTTTTCCTTCATGGAAATTTATGAAACGAAGTAGAATTAAGCAAGAAGTCATTTGGCATTTTTAGTTGGTATGATTAGCTTTCTACTCAAAAGTGTCTGTTTTGCTTCTTTTGATGTGAAAACCTTTCCATAACTATTGACAGAAAGGAAGAAGAATACACAGGAGAATGTCTCTTTGGCTATGTTATAACTGACAATTTTGAAACTTATTTACTAAGAAACGTGTGTCAGGATGCACCTGTACCTCAGTTTCAAGTTAGCACAGAGTTTATTATATAACTGAAGTTAAGCTTTCTGAAGATACTATTGGAAGATTTCAAAGCATCAGTTCCCAGCTCTCTAGATTTCTGTTGTTAATTGTAATGAAGTTTTTCAAAGCCTGGTTAGACATTTTTTATTTTAAAGTTAACTTGAATGATGATTTGCTCCAGAAATAGATTTGTGGGTAAAGACCATAAATACATGGTTACATTTTACTAATTTTTGTACGATTGATAAATGCTTAATACTCAGAAGTAATTTCTCTGCTTGCCTGTAGATTAAATTTTCAATAATGTAAATTTGCCCACGTAAATTTGAGAATTTATTTTAATTGTTTAGTCTATATAGTATGCTTATGAAAAATTATCACAGAGTGAAGGAAATTTTGGTGATGTGTTATGACAGTCTTACCTACTTAGAATTGATCTAGAGCTGGCAACTGAGCTATATTGACCTGATTCTAAAAGAATTTTTTAAAAAAATTATTTATTTATTTATTTATTTGGCTGCATTGGGTCTTAGTTGCGGTACGCGGGATCTTCATTGCGGCGCGAGGGCTTCTCTGGTTGTGACATGTGGGCTCTAGAGTGCATGGACTCAGTAGTTCTGGCACAGGCTCTCTAGTTGTGGTGCACGGGCTCAGTAGTTGTGGCACACAGGCTTAGTTGCCCTGCAGCATGTGGGACCCTAATTCCCTGACACGTATCGAACCCATGTCCCCTGCACTGGAAGGTGGACTGTTAACCACTGGACCACCAGGGAAGTCCCTAAAAGAATTCTTTTCCTTGATACATTTTAGCTTTTTATAGCATTAACAGTGCTTGACCTAATATACTTATAAATATGTTTTAAATATATATGTGTGTAAATTTTATATTTACTTAGAGGAGCTCTGTTGCAATTAAATTTCCTTGGCTTACTGAAACTATTTTAATTGTTTTAAGCTTCAAGAATCTTTGGGTCTCAACTTTTGAAGTGTTTTGAGTAGGCAGTGAGTAGGAAATATGATCAATGGAAATGTTCTAAATGAAAATCTCATTTTTAGAAATTCAGAGTCACTTAAACACTTTTTAAAGGCTTTGAGAAAAAAGCCAGATAGTCGAAATGACCTGTTAAATTTAAGGAACACCAAATCAAAGTTAATTTGAAGACAGGGCTGCATATTTCACCATATATCTGTTAGTATCCTATCAAAGACTTCTATGATATACCATTTTTGGAAACATTGCTTTTATGTATACACATACCAGCAAGATTTCTTGCCATCAAAATCAGTTTCTTTTAATAAATGAATTTGAACATTTTTTAAAGGCAATAGAATGGTATTTCCTGAGCTTACTTTGATGTTATCTCAGAGTTTTCTAAATTAATTAATTAATTTTTATTTTTGGCTGCATTGGGTCTTCGTTGCTGCTCACGGGCTTTCTCTAGTTGCGGTGAGCGGGGGCTACTCTTCATTGTGGTGCGCGGGCTTCTCATTGCGGTGTCTTCTCTTGTTGCGGAGCACAGGCTATAGGCGTGCAGGCTTCAGTAGTTGTGGCGCATGGGCTCAGTAGTTGTGGTGCGTGGGCTCTAGAGTGCAGGCTCAACAGCTGTGGTGCACGGGCTTAGTTGCTCCGTGGCACGTGGGATCTTCCCAGACCAGGGATCGAACCCATGTCCTGTGCGTTGGCAGGCGGATTCTTAACCACTGCGCCACCAGGGAAGTCCTCAGAGTGTTTTTTAAAAGGTTCAATTCTTAAATTTCAAAAGTTGAATGTGAAGAAGCATTTTAAGGAAGACAGGAAAATGTGAAATCACACAGCCAGAATGGCTAGAAATCATTGAGTTAAACTGGTTTTTAAAATTAACTGTGATGTCATTAATTGTAGGAAAGTATGACTGTTTTACATCTCATTTTTTTGTTAATCCCTATTTCTTGATTCAGTATGTACTTTCTTCATCTTTTCCTACTAGTTTTTTCTTTCCTCAAATATCTTGTACATGCTACTGAATCTCAGATCATTTATTAAGATCATTTTTTATGCTTTGAAAACTCAATAAACTGTTAATCAGGAACTTTGGTAATAGGTTACTCTCTCCAAACCTAATTCACAGAATTAAAATTTTCCCGGGACTTCTGAAAATTGTGGTTAATCTAGATTACTGCAATGTATTTAGACTAATTTTTAATTGGTAAAGATAAGAGAATTGTATGTGATTTGACTTTCAAAGACATTATTTTTATCTTCACAGGCGTGAGATAATGGGGCAAATATTAATGTGTAGTTGCCCCTTTTTTATACTGGTTAAGTCATTGCTTATTTAAGATATTGATGACTTGCAGGTTATAGCTGGTACAGTTCTGTGTTTAAAAATACAAGTATTTGTGGCGAAGACATAAAGTTTGGTGGAGAAAACCTTTTTTTGTATTTTTTATGAAAAATTTTAAAACATTACAGAAGTAGAAAAGTTATAGCTCCAGTTGTGGTACTTGGTGTAGCAGCATTGGCATCACATGGGAGCTTGTTTGTAATGTTCAACCTTGGACCTTACCCCAGACCTCCTGACTCAGAATCTTCTTTCTAACAAGATTCCCAAGTGATATGTATTCATAATAAATTCATATGCATTATATATGAAGCTGTTTGCATGGAGTCATTCACCACCTTGCTACTTGTTGTTATTGATGTTATTATACATGCTTTTTATTTTCTGGGAACCCCCCAGAGAACTGTGTCATAGGCCATGCAAGCAAGAAGTTGGGTACGTTTCATTTCTCAGTAATAATGGCAACCAGTAATTATTGAGCTCTTACTCTGACTGAGCCATGGTGTACATGGTGCATTACATTAATTTATTGTAGCTATTCCTTCCAAAATTCCTGTGATGTATTTAGTACTATGTTTACCATTCTCCAGAAGGGGAAACCAGATTTATAGCCTTTTTAAACGTCTTAAAAAATACCAAACAACTATTAACCAAATTTCAGATTTTACTTGGATTTTATTGTTTTTCCATTAATGCCCTCTTTCTATTCCAGGATTCAGTCCAGCGTACCATGTTGCATTCAGTTGTTAACTCTCCCCAGTGTCCTCTGATCTGTGAGAGTTTCTAAGTCTTTCCTTAATTTCTTTAACAGTCTTGAGAAGTACTGGCGAGGTATCCTATGAAACATCCCCCAATTTGGATTTGTCTGATTTTTTTTGCTAGGATAAACTAGGGTTATCAGTTACCAGTTTTTAGAAAGAGCATCACAGAGATGAAGTGCTCTACTGGTCACATCATATGGGGAGCAGAATATCCACTTGACATTACTGATGATGTTAACCTTTATCATTTGACCAAGGTAGTATTTGCCAGGTTTCTCCACTATAAAGTTACTGTTTTTCTCTTTCCATAGTGTATTCTTTGGAAGTAAGTCACTATGTCTAGCCCACTCTCAAGGGATGTGTGTGGTGGCATGGGTGGGAATTAAGTTCTGTCTCCTGCTGGGAGGGAGTAACTACATAATATTAAATGGAATTCTTCTATAAAGAAATAACTTCTCCCTCATTAATTCTGTCATTCACTTATATAAGCACGGACTTATTATGTATATTTTATTCTTTGGGTTATAATCCAGTAGGTTAATTTTATTGTTCAAATTGTTTTAGTCTTGCCCATTGGGAACGCTTTCAAGTTGGCTTCTGTGTTCTTTTTACACCCTCCCATTCTTTTGCCCTAGAATCAACCATTTCTCCAAAGAGCCCTGGCTGGTTTCTTTTATTGGAGAAAAGGGTAATTAGAAACCAAGATTTGGGTGCTGGGTTGCTACTCAGGTGTCACTGCTTCGAAGTCCTCTCAGTAGACAGAGTTATATCAATCTATAGATGTTTATATATACTAAACCATGTGTATCTATAGTTGTTTCTGTGTCTGTCCATCTGTGTGCATTTTTTAAAATTTTATTTATTTGTTTGTTTATTTTTGGCTGCGTTGGGTCCTCGTTGCTGCACGCGGGCTCTCTTTAGCTGCGGTGAGCAGGGGCTACTCTTCGTTGTGGTGCGCAGGCTTCTCATTGTGGTGCACGGGCTCTAGGCACACGGGCGTCAGTAGTTGCGGCGCATAGGCTCAGTAGTTGTGGCTCGTGGGCTCTACAGCACAGGCTCAGTAGTTATGGCTCACGGGCTTAGTTGCTCCATGGCATGTGGGATCTTCCCGGACCAGGGCTCGAACCCATGTCCCCTGCATTGGCAGGCAGATTCTTAACCACTGTGCCACCAGGGAAGCCCCCACCTGTGTGCATATTAGGGTAAACATGAATTAGTACTGTTGTCTCCAATTCTAATCCTATACTACAGGATTCATCCTAATCTTCCTTTCTTGTACCTTCATAACTTCCATCTCTAATAGAGAGAAACTTGGCTCCCACCATCTGCCATCCACCATGCATGTACTCCAACCTCAGTATACAAGTAAAGTAGTTTCAGAATTTTTAGACTATACTCCCAGAAGAAACAGATTTACCAACTAAAATACAGTGTCTATGTACAGTGTACAGTTCCTATTATATTTAGCCTTATGGTTTCTAGTCAGAACACTGATTTCCAAAGTTACTTGAGGTAGCTTTCTTCCCCTCATCCCCTTCAGTGTGGTTATGTCATAAGTTTGTAATAGTTAGATTCATATATCAGTTTGCATTCTATCCTGGGATCCTCAGTCACATGGGTTTATGTTTTAAACTTGTATATATTACATTTACTCTGTGATATACAGTTTCATGGGTTTTGACAAATGCATAGAATCATTTATCCTCCACCCCAGTACTGTACAGAATGATTACGTTACCCTAAAAGTTGCCCTCTGTGTCCCAGATCTACTGAATCAGAATTTTCATTTTAACAAAATTCCCACGGAAATGTATAGGCATATTAAATTTATATGAATATATATGAAACTATTTACCTGGAGTCATTCAGTATCTTGCCATGTTTTGAAATTATAAATTAAGTTGCAGAAAGATTATTTTGATCTAGAGGTGATAATGGAATAGCCAAGTTTAAGTACACAATCAAGTGACTATGCTCAAACTCATGGGGTTGTATAGGCATTCAGGTGAGGTGAAAGAAAATGGAATTGGGCAAATTACTGGAGTGAGGTAATGGGCTATATGGGAAGTCTTCATGGAGTTTTTGAACTTTTGTAATCTTAATGATCAGAAATGATGTGGTTTGGAAAGAAAAGAAGAACAAATGGTGTATATTGAGAAACATGATGGAGAGGAAGGTTTTCACAGGATTCATAGTCCCCCAGTAAAAGAAGTACAAGTTCCCTAGTGCAGAGAATGTGTTGGACATCTTAGTTTAGCAGTTCTTTACCCTGAGGTTTGTTTAGTGTCATACTGAAATTTTGGATGGTTTAGTCCCAGGTGGAGGAAGGAGGAAAAAAGGAAGCATAGCTGAATAAACACTACGTGTATTAAGAGATACCCATGGGAGAGTATATTACCCATGTAAATGGACTGGTCAGACCCACTGGTTTCAGAGAGAGACTCTAGGAATCTCTTGTACCAGAATCAAGTTCTTGTGTATTAATGACGGAGAAAATTGCTGCTTATAATTAGGAGTATATTATCTGTCATTGTGATATGAGGTGACTGCTAAGAATTCAACTTTAAATAAATGTTAAACTGAATTTGAAAGTTGCTTTGGTGTGGATAGATTGAGATTTCAGTTATTGAGGTTAAAATACAGAGACACACAAAGTTCTGGCTAAACAGTACTGGCTTATGGGATCCACTGTCTACAGTATCTATCAGAGCTGTGGCATAAGGCACAAAAATAGTGGGGAGCACTTTTCTCAATGAAAACCATTTTCATTAGCTGTTTCACATCTCACTGCTTTTAGAAATACAGTTCTCTGTCCTCAGATAGTTATTTAGATGATTGAGCAACTACTATGTAATGAATATCATAAGATGCTAAAATTTGAGATTATTCTCTAAAACTTAAAATCAAGAAAGAGACCTAAACCTTTAATGTCTGAGTATCAGGTGGGTATGGTAAATACAGAGAGATACAGTCTGCAGCAGTTCAAAGGTAGGAGACAAGGAAAGTTGATCATAAGACAGATGGTTAATCTCTGTATCAAACCCAATATCAGAATGAAATTTTGTGCTTTTTTTTGTTTGTTTTTGAGAGATCATTTAAAACCTCGGGTAGCCTTAAATTTTACGCATGTTAAAAGTCCTTGTAATGTGGCTTTTATGGTGGTGAGGTGTTTTGACAGGCTTAGGCAAAAAGCAAAGAATAATTTTTTATACTGAGGAAAAATGATGTTAGAAGGCAATACATTATGCTGAAGAGTTTATATGTAAAGGATTGGGGCCATTGGAAAAGAGTGGAGTTAGTCTAAATTCCCTCAAAGAAGGCTGTTCTTGTTTTTGTGCTTAAGGTAGATTATAATATGATGATTGCCATCTGATGCAAATACTATAGTATTTCCAGTTCTAAATTACTAAATCCTGAATTACATTAATAAAAGGAAGAAGTTTGATCTGAAAGGAAATTTTATAAGAAAAGAATTACAATTAGGGGTACATGAGAGCTGAAAATGTAAATAATCTCCTTATTCCAGTTTTAGCATGTATTTTATACCAAAGGTTTGACCTAGTGTACAGTAGTTTATCTCAGTCATACTGTGCTACATTGATCATTTCACTTTTTTTTTTCAGTAAATGACACGGTAGATGCAGGTTCTTATGTGCAGCACACTGTCATGGGTATCTGCAGACTGTGATGAATACCAAATTACAAATAATTTTGTTAGAAAGTAAAATATATAGCGCTGGGAACTTTGTTTTCTTGTGAGAGTATTCATTAAAGTAATTTAAAAGCATATAAGTATTTAAAAAACCTTTTTAAAAAAGCAAATTAATCAAATGATTAATCTTTTAAAGATTGAACTTTTAAATGTAGACATTTATTTTATTCTTTGTGCTCATTTTAAAATTATGGATAATTTCAAACATATGCAAAAGTAGTGACGATAATAAAGTGAACCCTCGTGTATATGTCATCTAGTTTCAACATATTTCATCTCATGGTCAATCTAGTTTAATCTGTAAATCCTACCTACTACTCCTCCCCTCAATTACTTTGTGGATTGTTTTGAAACATTATATAATTTCTACATGTGTTAGACTTCCGCATGATAGGTAATACTAATGGGGAAAAAATATAAACGTTAAGTTTTGCCTACTTGTTATAATTATAAATAATAGAATTAGAGGGTTTTATCATATCATTGATATTATAACAAATTTCATACATGTTTTATGAAACTTGTTAAGTAACTTTGAAGTGTATGTATACGTAGTCCTTATTTCTCATCTGATTCCCTGAATGCTTATTAGAGAAACTTCTGAGTTTACTGCCTTTACCTCAGATTCAGCATGACTAAACCCAGTCATCTTTGAAATTAGTCTTGCTAAATGTTACCTTTCTTAGCATCTATTTCTAGCAGTTTTATTCTCATTTATTCAGTTAGAGACTTTAAGAATAATACTGTACTTTAAGAAGTTTATGATAGAATTTTGCATTGGATTGGTAATTTAGAATGCTAAAAGGAGCTGTTGTGTGTGTTCTTTAGTTCCTAACAAAGGCAGTAACTGGTTTTCAGACCCATGAGGATGAATACTTTCCAGATTTTCTCAAACCTTTGATAGTTATTTTATAGCCTGTAGTGAAAGATAAGGATAACAAATTTTAATACAGTGTAATTTTATAGAATTTGAAGGTGATCTGATCTTAGTTATCATCTAGCTGAACCCTTCTCATTTTCTAAGTGACTGCTTCTATGCTAATATATTTTAAATAGTGAGTTGCAACACCTTAGAGGACCATAACTGAATTTTTTTTAATGAAAGAGAATAATGTAAACTAATAGTGTTCCTTTTGTAGAGTATTACTTCATCAAACTTTTGTTACGTTACATGTGTGCATGTGTATACTACATCATGATATAAAATGTATTTATTATTTAAGTCATCCAAAAAGTTTAAAAGCCATTGCCTTTGACCACTAATTTGTATTTTTTTTTAATTGTAAGTACTCAGTACCTGCTAATTTCCATATTGTTTCTCTAGCCCTGTTGAAGTGGATAATGGTCTATAAAAATAACTAAAGGCCCCAAGTTAATGAATTCCAGGATGTAGTTAGAAGAGAGATACATGTATAAGCATAATTTGTAATATTGTGAAGGAATTATTAGTAACATATGAGCAAAATATTGTGAACACATGGGCTGGAACAATGACCTGTCCCTAGAGAAATTGGAGAAAGTTACATGAAGGATAGGATATTTTTGAGTAATCTTAAAGAGTGAGAAGTTTTATCAGTTGCCTCAGAGAAGAAGTGTTTTCTAGAGGGAAAGTGTGGGGAATACACCAATACCCAGCTCTAAAATTACTCCCTCCATGAAGCCTTGTGCCTAATTTCATTTGCCCTACCTCCGGTTCCTCAATCAACAGCAGATCCATCCTTATGTCTTTTTTTCCTTTTTTTTTTATCATCATCCTTATATCTTTGATTCTCACAAGTTTTACTTTTCCCATGGCATTTTGTCCCTGCTAGAAACTCTTGTTCAATACTTGTTAGTTGAAGAGATGAGCAAACAAATTCAAATTACATATGTATAAAACTTGTTATTTCAAAAGTGTTTATTGCAAAAACATTATTATAGCATATCAGTTAGAGAACCAATTAAGGTGCCATATATACTAGAGTCCAATAGTTACTTCTTTTCATTATCAGGTAAGTGAGCTCTACCTCTTGAGGTTATCCAGGTACTCTGGCTAGTAGGACAGCTTTGTTATCTGTAACATGTGGCTTCTATTGCTCCAGTGGTTGCCATCTTCAGTCAACAGGAAGAAAATGGGAATGGGGAGGATTTAAGGCAAGCCAGTTAATGTTTAAGGTGAAGATGTAGAAATTTCACATCACTTCTAGCCATAATCCATTGGCCAAAACCTGTTCACATGGCCACACCTAGCTGAAAGAGATGCTGGGAAATCTAATCTTTAGCTAGGTTGGCATGTGCCATTTAAAACTGGAGTGCCAGTTATGTAATACCAAGGGGCAAGCACAGTGGATACTGGGTGAGTGGGGAGGGGCAAGTAGACAACATTCATATGGCACAACATCAAGGGATATTAAAAATAAATCACTCCTATCATCCTAAGAAATTAGTGGCTTTCATTTTTCTGAATTTTCTTTCAATTCTTCATAATATTAGTGTTTGTTTTCTTCACTTAGCCTTCTCTGAACCTCAGCTTGTTTATTTATTATATGAAAATGAAAGGATTAGATGAGAACCCAGTGTTTGGCACATAGCACTAGTTAGTAATCACCAAGTCTTCCTTTTTTTATTAGTTTGTTTTGAAATTGTTAGTATTTCTACAGGTTTTATGCATAGACATTTTATATATTTATACTTATGACAGTCCAAAGAACACCTAACGCAAATTTTGAAGTAATGATTCTGATCTTGAACTCAGGAGAAAAAAATCAGTTTTTAAAATTCTAATAGCTATTAATATTGAGCTCCTAGTATATGTCAGATAATATGCTTTACATTTTTTTAAATCTTCACAGTAATCCTTAAGTATGTTTATTATTTCCATGTGGTAGAAACCTGAGGCTTATCTAATGGGTGTAAATATATACATACAATGAGACAAAAGGGCTAGGAGGGGAGGAGAAAATAAGTCAGTTGAATTTCAGAACACCATCAAGTTAGTCCCGAATTTCCCCACAAATGTCTGTCAAAAAATTCTTTCAAAAACTCCCTCAAAGAAGTCCTTTTGAATGGTATTGACAATTAAGCAGTAGTTAAGGAGGAAGGGAGCAAGGCGTAAAGTGAGAATTTAGTGCAATATGCTTGTTCTTTAGAACAGTAAATACAGTTCTTTGATTGCAAATACAGTCCTATTTATTGTAATATAATAAATAAGTTATTACTGTAATTGTCAGGCACACAAGCCTCTATTATAATAAAATCAGTTTACCTTTTATCAGTGTATCCTATAACTTCTCTTCCCCTCCTTCTCTCCAGAGTCTAATTCATCTAAATTCTACCAGTTTAAAAAAAGGAAAGAAAAATTACGGAAATGTGATATATTAGAAAGAAAATCTTTACATATTAGGAAGTAAAGAAGTAAACAAATGGATATGTTTTTAAAATGAAATCGTCGATTTAAGCCTTTGATAAAGGTAGTCTAACTTACATATGATGTTTAAATACACAGTGTTTTTTTCTTCTTCGTTAGTGCTACTGTTTTGAGATGTTCCTTTCATTCCTCCTCAGTACTTCTACACCCACTTCAGTATTACTTTCTTTTGACTTTTCAATCTATTCCAAGATTTATCAGGGCCAGTTTCTTCTGTTGGCAATCTGGTGGTAAGGAAAGCAGCTGTCCGTTGCTACCACTTTCTTAGAAGGTCATTATTTTATTCATTCTTTCTTTATGTTCCATTGCAGGCTAGTTTCCAATTCCTGTGATAAAAAAGCATGTTTTTCCTGTAACATAGAAGAATCTTTGTTTATTCACTTGAGAGTACATCATTTTCAAGTACTCAGTATAGGTAGTAGTGTTTTCTTTAGTTCAAAGGACTGATAAGAGTGGAAAGTTGAGTATAGAGAAAGGAGGTCTTGCAATTCTGTTATAGGCTGGGCTGAGCTAACATAGACTCTCACTCTGAAGCACTTCCTACCCACAAACACGTGAAAATGCTAAATAATATAGAGCAAAGGAGAAAAAAGTAGATGTGCAGCTGAACTTTAGAGAAAACTTTGATGTGCCAGGAACAGAACGGAACTCAAAGTCAGAGCAGTAAGCTCTGAGCAAACAGGACAACGTAGGATATTTGGAAGGGGCCCCAGGGTGCTGGGATTGGGACTGGAACTTAGTATTTGACTACAGAATTAAGTCTCCTTAAAGCTGGGACCTTAGAAGGGTTGTCTTCTCTGAAAACAGTTTATGAAGTCTCCCTATATGTGCCTTCAAGGACATTTTTTCGTGGTGAGGATAAAATGGAATTCGTTTTACCAAAATATTTTGAAAGCTATAAAGAGAGATTAAAAATTTTGTCTTAATTGGAGTATAAATGAGAAAAGGAGCCATAAGGGCCAAACAGATAACATAAATGAATGAAGCTGTCCAGGTATAAGACATTTGTTTAGGGGAGGCGACTGGTGAATTGGAGGTCATATCCTTCATCAAAAGGAACCAGTGCTACTTAGATATAGACAATTGTGACCATGTGGGAAGTGGACCTGGTGTTTTCAGATCGTCTGATTATTCAAAATAAAAAAAAAGGAAGAAAAAATTTCTTCTTAAAATTATTTTCTCCAAAACAGTTTTAAGTTAGATGACTTGGAGGAAGAAAAAACCCAAATGAGAAAAGTAGAGGCAGAGAAGCCAGGAGTAAGAACAAGAAAATTTCTGTGGAAGATTTAGGCTTATGGTGTTTTTGAATAAAAGTAATGAGGAGGTAGTATTAGCCATTTATTAATTCACAAATATATTTTCAGAATATGTCAGGTAGAGTGCTAGAAAGTAGGGATACAGTTGTTAAGTAAAACACCCCTGTGCTCATACTAGTTTATTTTAAGCATACACTAAGTGCCAGATACCATGCTAGATGTCTAATGTAGTTTGGGGGAAGAGGTCTAGAACTAGGGAAGAAGGTGGGATGAAGATTAACAAGTTTTCCAGGTAGGGAGAATTGCTTTATACCAAGGCTGTGAGGTGAGAAAGCATGGCAAATTCAAGGGCTAAAGGAGGTTAGTGAGACTAGGGTGCAGAATAGAGACATTTAAGATAAATTGGAGAGGTAGGCAGAGATCAGATTTTAGTCATTTTATCCCAAGAACAAAAGTGAGTCATTAAAACTCAAGGTACTAGCTTCACCAGAGGCTATGAGATGGGGCCAAGGCATATGTAATTGAAAACTTGGAGAGGGATGGTCATCTTGATGTTTGTTAGAATTTGAAAAGCATTTCTCAGAGCCAATCCATACATACAGAATCATAACATTTTAGTTATGTGGAACTCATGAGGAAGTAAACCATTCATGATAGCTGCACTAAAGCTCCTAAAAACTTAACTTGAATAAAACAATTTAAAAATGGATTTAATGTCTTACTGAACAGAATATTAATTTTTCATGGTCACTCAGGTTATTAAGAACATTCACTTACCATAACCTTGGGAATATTGGAAAAGAATATTGGCTTTTATACTAAAAGAACCTTGCAAATGTGAATTTTGAGTACTTTTCCTACTGTCAGACAGCTGGAAATTTTGAAGGCAAATCAGAAGGGCCAAAAAAGGGAGCATCTCCTAGCTGAGTCAGCCCGGTTGAGTAGCCTTCTGGGAAGTACAACCCAACATTTCTGCTTATGTTTCATTTGTCAGAACTTTTAGCTAATAGCCATACTTTAGCTGCAAGGAGTTTCTGCTGTACACTTTTTTATACTTTGTAGACCATAACATTGGGATTTCTGTTACTAAGGAAAAGAAGACATGCTGAGTTGGGTGACCAGCAGTTTCTGAGGCAGCTGTTGTATACAGCTGGTCTTTAATTTCCCTTCCTTAGTGTTTTTATCTTTCCATATCTCTTAAGGAAAAGTTTTATGCAGTTCTTATATTTTTACCTATTCAGCTTGGCCATTTTATTGGCTGAATATTAGATATTTTATTTTTCATGCCACTGAATGTTTACTTACTTGCCTGTTTCATATGCATTTGACTTCTGCAGCTTTAAAATTTCCTCATCTTTGTACCTTTTACTACTTGAATATGAGATACCACAATATTGAATATTAGTGACACAATCTTGTGGTATTGGAAAAAGTTATTTTTGTTTATTAACATTTCAATTTTGAATTAATTTCAAATTACAGAAAAGTTGTAAGAATTTCAAATTACAGAAAAGTTGCAAGAATAGTTCCTGTAATATGCTTCTGCCTGGATGCACTGATTTTTAGCTTTTTGCCACATTTCCCTTTTATTCTTTCTTTTTATACATATATGTTTATATACATGATATTTATGTAATATGTATTTTTCCTGAATAATTTGAGAGCAGGTTGCAAAAATCATATCCATTTATGCTTTTAAAAATTCAGTATATATATTTTTAAGAACCAAGGAATTCCCTTATATAAGCCCTGTATAGTTATTATATTCAGGAAAATTTACATTAATATAATACTTTAATCTTTATTCTGTATTCCAGTTTGGTCAATCATCCCAGTCATCTTTCAGTACAGGGTTCAGTCTAAAATTGGATTTGGCTGTCATGTCTCTTTAATCTCCTTTAATCTGAAACAATTTCTCTTTCTTTGTCTTTCATGACATTAGCATTTTGAAGGCTATAGGCTAGTTATTTTATAGAATATATTTCTCAATTTAGGTTTGTCTTATATTTACTTATGATTTGATGCAATTTATACATCCCCTGCACTCTGCATCCCCTGGCTGGAGGACTGTGTGAGTGATGATATGTCTTTCACAAAGGTATCAAATCTGGAGGCTCATAATGTCTGTCTGTCCCTATTGGTGATATTAGTTTTGATCACCAGGACAGGGTGATATCTGGTTTTTCCACTGTAGTTTCTAATTTATCCATTAATACAGCTAATAAGCAATTTGTGAGAAGATACTTTGAGACTGTGTAGATATCTTACTCATCAAACTCCCCCCTAGATTTAGCATCTTTTGATGATTTTTGCCTGAACCAGTGTTTTCTATGATGATTGCAAAATGGTAATTTTCTAACACTGCCACTCTGTCCACATTTACCAGTTGGCATTCAGAATTCTTTCAGCCTGTCATCTGCCATCTGTCTGTCTGTCTTTCTACCTACCTACCTATCATAAGCATGGACTTGAGGATTCCTGTTTTATTTACTAGGCAATAATCCTTTACTGTCTGTTTTGATGCTCAAATCAGATTGAGCTGATGGAAGCCCCTTCAAATTGGCTCCCATATCCTGTTTTTTCTTCTTTTCTCTTTAGTATTTTGCTTTTTGGCACAGCAAGCTTGTTTAGGTTCATCTGGTGCCTTCCCTGTCCCAGCCTTAGAATCTGCCATTTCTCAAAGGACTTCTAGTTTACTTAAGTGTGGATTTGTATTTAGCAATCAAGACCTGGGTGCTAGGTGATTGTAAATTTAAAATTTCAAAGGGGATATATTTACATTGGTTGATAAATAGCAAATAAGAAGATACACTGCCATAAATACAAAAAAGATATGCAGAGGGTCATTTTTTTGTATCATTGTTTGTGGTATCAAAAGACTGGTTCATCTTTGAGGGACAGGTTGAAACTATGGTGTATCTACAAAATGGAGTATATGCAGTTGCATAAAGGAAAGGGGACTGTATCCCTACACTGCTATGGAATGACCTCCAGGATACAATGTGTGTATAATATGACATTTATATAAGATTGTAAATATGTTAATGATCATTTGTGAAAAGGGACTATAAATATACTCTTATTCATAATTTGCTTATATTGAAAAAGGGAAAATAAGTGAAAAACTTAAAAAAATAATTTCTGAAGGGGGAGAGAGGTCATGGTGTAGAGGAGACAAGGATGGAAGCTGGATTTTGATGATAACTTTGGTAGCTCAGGTTGGATCCAAGTAAATAATAAAGCAACATTAGATCAAAGTGAATAAAAAGCAGTTCCTAAAAATGAAAAAAAAGCAAATGACCCTAATTAAACAAAATTAGTGACCATACAGAAATTTGGTGATCAAAACTAATATCACTAATAAAATATCACTATTTTAGTTGGCTTCAAAGCAGTAATTTGATAGTAGGGGTGAGTATTCCTGAAGGCCAAGAAGAATTGTGAAGAAATCTTAACTTAGTTAAGACGTCTTAAGTAAAAGTTAAGACGTCTTAACTTTTAGTTAACATTGTTAATCAATGTTATTGCTATTTTGAAACTGTTATGTATATTCTAAGATAAAGCAAATAATTTTATTAGTGTCATTTGGAACCAAGAAACTCAACCCAAGTGATGGTATAATATAAAATCAGAGAAGTAAAAAACCTACAAATTTGACTTGGAATTACAGTGTAAATTCTTAATTCATTGTCTCTAAAAATACACGTATCCTAGCTCATCTTATTAAAAAAAAAATCTTAAAAACAATGACCAATCCAGTAGTAATAGGCTCACCTAGTACTCAGATTGCAATTTAATTTCCAGCTTAAACAGAAGCAGGGCTTTTTGATGAAATGCCTGAGTTACAGTCTGAGGCAAGAAATATATAAGATAAGCGTGGTTCATCTCATCAGACCAGAAAGTGAGGAAGCTATCAAAGACGACTTGAGGTCTTGTGAAAAGGATTCAGGAAGTAGTAAAGGGTTTCCTGTTCGCTAAAGAGGGGACAATTTGGGCATTAACAATGATAATGGATTGTTAAAACTCATCAAATAACTTCAAATGCATGAGTTCATAATGAGACTTAGAAAATTACTGGTCTACTTACTTTGAAAGGATGCTAGCATTTTGAAAGCTGGAAAAGAAGGAAAAGAAATGCAAGTGCATTTCCTGTATGAACTGTACCTCAAATTTAACAAATATGGTGAGGGAAATTTTCTCCTTATAGAAGAAGTATTCCACCTACTAGTGAAGAAATGATATAATGGGTAAATAAAGAATGATATAATATCACCATTTTACTGCCTCTAAATAAATAGTGGATGAATTCCCTGTAGGGGTTATGAGGAACTGTATAATGGAAGGATAAGGCTGAAAATAACCTGTACACACAGATCAAACAACCTCATACAAAAAGAGACAACCAAACATTGTTTTTTGTAATAGAAGTCCACAACAACTCTTAAAATACATTCTTGCCAAGAAGAACTGAATTTAAATCTGAGCCTCTAGATCGAACAGTTTACAGGAAATACAAGGGACAGAAAAATCTGTGAAATAACACCACAGAGATGCAGTCAGTAAAATCTGGAAAGCAGGAAATGTCTGCAGGAAAAACTGCCTAACTTATTCTACAAAATAAATTGCAAGGGGAAAAAAAAAGGAGAGGGAACTGTCAGGTTAATGAAAGAGACTTAAATACGTGATTCATTTGCAGTATATGAACTGTGTTTGGATTTGCAGTCCATGAAGAAACAAAATCAACTAAAGAGATAAACTAAACTGGATATTTAATACTATTTAATAATAATACCATATTTAACATTAAGGAATAAGTGATTTTGTTTTAAAAATGATACTCATTTTGTGGATGTTTTAAAATAGGAGTTTTTTTGTTTGTTTTTACATATGAGTACTAAAGTATTTATGGATGAAATTTTAACATGTTTGAGATTGTGTGTTTTTGGGAAGCTGGATTCTTTGAAACAAGATTGGTATGAGTTGTTAATTGCGAAGGTGGTTGTTAGATAAATGGTAATTCATTATATTACTCTCTTGTTTATATTTGAAATTGAGCATAGAAACAAGCTTGAAAAGAAACTTTAATTTGAATTGCTATTTTATGTTTAAATGTTGTATTTCTACTTAATTTACCCTAAGAAAACTATAATTTTATCAAAGTACCCATAAACATGATGGTGGGTTTTTTTTTTTGGTAAATTGAGAAAGATGAGGAAAAGAATTCAGTGTTTTTAATAATCTACCACCTTATTACTGTTGGGCTAGTGAGGTTTAATATAAGTAATAACTCTTAAGTGGTATACAGATACTTATGTTGTATTAAAAAATCAGTGCTATTGATTACTACCTAAATAAATAAAATGTTAATTGGAGCTTAGAAATATTTTTTATAGTCAAACTCGATTTGTGAATTTTATGTAAGACGTTGTATCCATGTATATCTTTGATTTGTTTGCTTATGACATTTATCCACCCACCAAACATATATTGAGCCCTTCATTTAGTGCTCAGCATACAAAGAACAAGTAAGAATTCCAGGAACATATGGTAGAATACCAAAGGTAGGATACCAAAAAACAAAAGAAAACAGAAAACTACAGTGATTATTATATGATGTGTGTACGGGCAAGATAGTAATAGGTACAGGATGCTGTGGGAATGCTGAGTTTAAGCCTGATTTAATGTTCAGGTGATTTAATGTTGGAGTCAAGAGAGATTTGATGGAGAAGTAGCCATGAAGTGAGGCTCAAGTAGGAATTATATAGTGGGGAAAAAAAAGGGAAGTAATTATGCAAAAGCAGGAAGTGGGAAGAGAAACTAGCTCTCAGAGAATTACAAGTAGTTTGCTATCACTAAAACTAAGGGTTTATGTGGGAAAGTGGCTGGAGATAGGTTGGCAGAGACAAATTCCTGCACCTCATAGGTGTTTGACCTTTGTTACAGAAACACTGAAAACTTCTCAAGTTAGGCCATGTTTAATTTTTATTCTAGAAAGAGCATTATGAGCAGTGGCTGTCTAGAAAGAGCATATGCAGCAGTGGGCTGAAATAGAATTACTTCATTAGGGAGAGGCTTTTCACCTATTTTCGCTCAGAATTTTATGTCTGAATATAGATTCCCCCCCCCCCGCCCCCGAACCTATATATATTTTCTCTCAATTGTTAGGATTTCCTTTTAAAATAAATTATGTAAAGCATTTACATGGTTCAGAAACTGACAGCTCATTTCAATCCTTGTTCCCTCTACTTTCTTCTTCCCCTCCCTTTGTAGGTAACCATTTTTAATTTAATTGTTTTATGCTGCCATTATTGCTTTTTTCAGAAGCATAAGCAACTATGCGTAAGCATTTCCCCCTTCATATACAAAGGAAGCATACTATAAACACTTTTGTATCTTGCTCTTTTTACCTAACTATATCCTGTAGTTCATTCTATGGAAGTATATAAAACATTCCTTACTAATTCTTTGTCTATTCTTAATCCTGCTATAAACAAATAAAATAAATACTTTATACTTTTAATACCTAAGGTGAAGACATTCTAATAATAAACATATGCCTTTAGAGTAGTCTAGGCTCAGGCTGTTAGCTTATCTCCAGCCAACTTTTGCCTAGAGTATGAAAGGAAGATTCCTACATTCACTTAAGAATTTTGATTTATTAACAAGGAATTTTGACTAGCTACTTCATGACTAATCAAGATATAATTAACAATATAGGCTCATGATAGTTCCCAAATTCAGTCATCCGTCCATTTACTTTTCAGGTATTTACTGAGCGCCCCACCTGTGTAAGGTATGCTGGGAAAAATAAACAGTACCCTCAAGAAGCTTGTAAGCAGTTAAAATGATACCCCTCTGCTTAATTCTTCTTTCCTAAGGGATTAGTTCATCTTCACTTTCTTTAAATGTTCCCCGATTACTGTACCTGACTTGTTTGTATCTTCAGTGTTGCGCATGCTCCTAGTTCAGTTATCTTAAATATGCCCAGAGTGGTATTTATTGGTTGACATGACTGTCTCTCCATAACAGGTTAGAAGTTCTTTTAATGGTAAGGACTTTGTCTCATCTCAGTCTTCCCAGTGCCTAACGAATGAAAGTTCTCAGTAAGGTTTATTGAATAAATGAAAAACGTCTCTTGCCTAGTGGGTTAAAGGAAAAATAAAATTGTGTCAGGAAAAATATCTTCTCTGATATTCTTGTTGAAATTTCAAGGGATCCAAGTAAAATACAGTATGGTAAATTTTGTTTTTGTTTTTTAATTAAAAGACACTATGCTGTTCTTGAACCAGGTGTCTAGAGGGTAGAAATTGTGATAGAAATGTAGAAAAACATATTCCACTAGATTCCCAGATTTTAAAAATAGGCATATGTTTGTTCACACCTTAAGCATTTTAATTTATATCTAACTTTTGGAATCAAAAGTCTTCTTGAAAACTTTTATGTCTGTGTTTCCATGTAGAAACTTCTCGCTCTCGAAAAGGAGAAATTACTTTTAGAAAGGGATTACTTTTTGATATTGCAGCATTTTCTTAGAGTAATACCTCCATCTGGTGGTATTTCTGAAAATTACAGCAAGAGAACCTGAAGCTTGAGTTTTGCTGTGTGTTGGTGTATATTATATTACCGGTTGTTTCTCATGAAGCCAGATGAAATTACATCAAAAGCTGAGTCTACCATGCATTTCAAAAATTTAATGCCCTGGTTTTCAACAATTCAAATGGAAACACCAAGTGAACAAATGGCCTTTTGGATAATAGTAATTTATACAATCATTTATTTAGTACAGACCATCTCTAGACTACTTTGGACTGAAAATAAGTACTGGAGAATGAGATATTCTCATTGAACTATTAATTGCTTTCACATGTGTGTGTATAGAGGCTAAGAAAGATTTGAGAATTTTCTATTTCAGATTTATTACTAAGGAACCATAAAAGAGTCAATAATTTTCTCAGAGAAGCAATTACTGATCTTATTTTTTAGTAAATTGTATTTTATCATAGTTTAGTGGTAATAATTTACATTCCCCTGAGATGATAGAACATAAAATGTAAACTTGAAAACAAGTTGAAACTGTAAATTAATTTGTTTTCTACCTTTTGCTATAAGAATTTTTAACACATTTAACCTTTTCTTCACAGAATTCATTCTTTATGTTTACTACATCAAATAGCCTTTTAAAGATAGGGACTGCGGCTTAAACTTTTTGTTTTCCCAACTTTCTAGCCCAGGATTCTGTACTTGGTAGGTTTTGTTCATTATCTTGGAGGAAGATTGTGATCTGATTGCTTGTGTTTTATCCCAAACTGTACTAAATCTATCTAGTATGTCAGTTATTACCAGAGATTAACATTAATTCCTTTTCTATTTGTTTGGTTATAGACAGTTGACATATGAACTAAACAAGGTTTAATGATCTGGGGCTTTTTGCTGAGTTAAGAAAAACTAAATTTTTTAATGAATTTTGTTTGAAATCTGTTTATTTTCTAATTGTAGCCAGTCGGATGATGATTCTGGGTCAGCGTCAGGCTCTGGATCTGGTTCAAGTTCTGGAAGCAGTAGTGATGGAAGCAGTAGCCAGTCAGGTAGCAGTGACTCTGATTCTGGATCCGAATCGGGCAGTCAGTCAGAGTCTGAGTCAGACAATTCCCGAGAAAATAAAGTTCAAGCAAAACCACCGAAAGTTGATGGAGCTGAGGTAATAAATAAACTATCCAATGAAAGGTAGATTTCTTGTATTACTTTGGGAAAATTTATAGCTTTAGTTTAGAGCATTCTTAATCTAGCTTTTAGAAAATGTTGATTTCAAATATTAAAATACACTTTAAGTGATTCTCATGCTTGTGGTTCAGTATCTGTGGACTGATTGGCTTGGAAGAGAAGCAGTCTGTAACTATATGAACACATACAAAACTTTGTAACTATACAAAACTTTGTAACACATATAAAAATGAACACATACAAAACTTTCTCTTTTTGAGGCAGAAATTGTTGCATAAACATTGATTGTCTCATGGATAAAACTGTAAGGCTTTGTGAGGTCTTTTTGTTAATCTACAGTGTGATCTCTACTTTCAAGGTCTTCAGAGGAGATACTTTATTGCTAATAGGAGACTTTAATAGAACTCTGCTTCCTTGAAGATACATGGTAGAATCGGCTAAGGGCCATTCTGTTTAAAAAAGGCTATTACAAGATTTACTAAAACTTGTCTATATCTCAGAATAGTATACAGTAGTGTTACTTAGAATACCAGTCATGATAAGATGCTTGGGCCAGAATATACATACAGCTTCCTTCATTCAGGAAGTCTTGCTACCAAAAACAAACAAAAACAAAAAGTCAGTTGAACTAAAACTGTGCTTAGTTGATTTGCATTCTGACTCAAGCTCTTCATCTTCACCTCACACCAATTAAAAAAAATAGCAACCTCACTTTGAGTAGCACTGGTGTCATATATTATCACATCTTTTTTGAAAATAATAGTCTTAATACCAAAGAACATATTGATTGATTGTCTGTGAAACTCAAAACACCATAAATTATTTATATACAACTAAAGCTCAGCATTTTATTTTAATTATATTGCAGTAATATTGTATTATGTATAATGTGAGTAAGAAAAATAGTCTTAATTTATTATTTGGAGGCAGTGAAAATGTTGGTACTACTTTTCAATAAATTAACCTTTTTCCAGTTTTCTCAAAACTTTGTTCTTCACTTGTTTATATTTCTATTATAGTTTTGGAAATCTAGCCCTAGTATTCTGGCTGTTCAGAGATCTGCAATGCTCAAGAAGCAGCAGCAGCAGCAGCAACATCAAGCTTCATCTAATAGTGGATCAGAAGAGGTGAGTTTTCATTGTGAAAACTCTTATCTGAAAAGTAGACATGATATGTAATCATTTAGGTAGCTATTTATGAAATTACTAGAAACAGTAAGGGTTTTAAAAGGATAGGAAAATAACTAAATTTAAATATGTGTATCAATAGCCTTGAAATGTAGACATATTTTTATCCAAATTTCCTCTTGTTTCTAAAGCAAACAACAGAAATTTGTGTGCATTTGTTCATCACAGCAAAACTAGAATAAACTAAATATGACTACTAGGAAAATACACATACACAAACACACACATGTATGCACTCATATATGAAGAAATACCATACTGTTAGGTCATATTTGTACAGAACATTAATAAGAGAATTCTCAACATGGTTTTAAAAGAAAAGGCTGCAACTGTAAACAATGTAGTTCCTGTGTGCACATGAGCACACATGCAGGTATGTTTGCACAAAGACATTCAGGAAGAACTGTAGGTTTCCCCAACTATCCGAAAGTAGAGTGTTCCTTTCCTAATCCAAATGGTGTAAAGCAAAGAAGCTATTTCCTTAGGACACATCTTGCTAACTGTTATGCAGAATAAACGGAGATAAAGCACAGATGCTCACAGACACAGTTCAGAATTATGGCAGCTAGTGCTGAGATGCAGAGTGTAGTTCCCAGGGAAGGAGCTTGGAGGTGCTGTTCTCGCTGCTCCGTGTCCTTGCTGCCTCTATAACAGCTCTCTGCAAAACAAATGCTGAACACTGTTTTTGCTTTTTGCCGGTTTTTGTAAAAGTAAAAATTCTCTTTGGATTTTTTTCAGTTAGTGAAAACAGGTACCAATGAAGGTTTTTTGTAAAAGTGAAGTGGTAGAAATTGAACTTTCAAAGAGTGGGGGATATTTGTATATCAAAAGCTGCCTGATGAGGAAGAAAAATATTAAATGAAAATTTGACATACCAACAATTAGGATTCCGTTTTGAGGCCATACTAGGCAACAGTAATAGTCTCCAGAGCCAGTAGATTATAAGATTTTATACAAAGTGCTGGCATTGTGATGTTTACCTAATTACACTGGCTGTTACATATTTGCAATAAAAATGTTATTAATTACTTTATGTGCTAATTAATGGTATAAACATAACATGGAAAAAAAGAGCCTTTATTATTAAAGTGAATGTTAATAAAAAGTAATAAAAGTAGTAAAGTAATAAAAAGTTAATAAAAGTAATAAAAATGTATTATGGTTAAATTCTAATCATTAATAACATTAACTTTATATATTTTTCTCTACAGGATTCTTCTAGCAGTGAAGATTCTGATGACTCATCGAGTGAGGTCAAAAGGAAAAAGCATAAAGAGTATGCTGTTTTGTTCAACTGATTACTTTTATATCAAGAAAATCCTAATGATTTTGTATTTCTTCCTTTATGAACAATTGTTGCCAAAAGTGAACTTCTTGGTTCATGGCATTTTATTAGGTTAATTTAAACCATTAATTTTTAACTTTTATCTTTCTGTGACAACCTGAGTTTTTTGTACCATTTATCTCCTATAACCCCTCTCCCCTATATATTTTTAAACTTCAAAGATCTTCTTAGTCACAATATCAGAAAATCTTGATAACTTGAGAAACCTATATAGGAGTGTAGGGACCAACAGATGATAGATTTTAGGTGATTCTGATGTTAATAGCTATCCTTACTATTTATCTGCACATGAAATTTATTTCTTCTGTAGAACTCATTTAGAAACTCACTGTAATTTCTTAAAGATCTTGACCCAGGAAGTGTTAAGAGTACCTCAGATCTCAGTTCCGATATTTTAGATGGTCTGAGTTTTTTTTCCTCTCGTTTCTCATTGTTCCATTGTCTTGTCTCTTATTTTTCTCTTTGTCTTGGGTATTCTGCACTTTCACTTTGGTGCATCCAGCTTTGGATTTGTTACTTATTTATCCCACTTTATGCACTTTATTTTATGCTTCTTTAATGTGAAGATTCATGAGTTTTACTAGTTTCTGTAAATTCAGTCATTGTATCTCTAGGCATTTTCTCTTTCCCATTCTGTAAATCTTCTGTTTCTACAGTTAATAGATATATATTGTATCTGTCTTACTGGATCATATCTATTGTATATATTTGTTGGATCATTCATCCTATCCATGAATCTTACTGTATCATGTTTTTTATCCTTTTATTGCTATGCTACATTCTGGCTGATTTCTTCATATCTGCCTTCTGTTTTACTAAGTGTATTTTCAACTACTGTGCCTCATCAACTGTAACTCTTCCACTGAGTTAGTAATTTCTGAACTTAGCATGGGTGCAAGCAAAGAATATTTTAAAACAAAAGTAATTTGGGATGATGGATAGATTTGGTTGGATATAAAAATCATAATATTTATTATAAAAATGTAAAACGGAGACTTCCATATATCCTGGCTATTGCTATTGTCTACTGTGCAAACTCTGAAAAAAAATCTCAAGATAAAAAAATTAGCTTCTCTATTATGTTTTTTATCATAAACCAAATTTTATCATGTGTGCTTGCTTTTGTAACCCTTAACACAGTCATAATTGATGCAAGCCATGCAGAGCAATGGAGTAGCACAGCAGCTGTGAGACAGGATGTAGTGTATATGTAAGAACTTAATGTGTATCTTTCATTTGAAGTTTATATTATAGCAGAATATTAACAATATGTCCAATATTTTTTTCTTTACATGTTAATTGGAATTAAATAGACTAAAAATAGTAATAAAGTTAAGGTAATAATTGAATGTTGGTTAAGATGGAATTTTTTGTTTGTTTTTGCATTTTCTTATACCTTATTTTAAGCTTCTTAATGAATGTGTTGTATTTTAAAAATCATTTTTGAAGAGTATGTTTTTAAAAGTCACAATCTCCAGAAAATTAAAGGGATTAGAATCTCTTTTTGAAATGGCAAGTATAATAATTATACAAGGTTTTCAAAATTAAACACTGTGACTCTTCAAATTAACATACTGTGTTTTCATCTACACTAATAATCAAAATAGATCCACTTAATTTGCCTTTCATTGAGGTATAACTAAATAATTAACAGAAAACTATGGAGTTGGAGAAATCTATGAAGAATATTTTCTAGCATTTTTCTTATTCTATAGACATTTGAATATTTTTATAATGGTGAAAGCAATATTTTTGATATCAGCTGGAATGTAATTTAGCCTGATTATTTTTATATCTTATCAGACATAATTTGCAATATGATAAGTATGAATAACATCCTTTATATATTTTACATACAGTGAAGATTGGCAGATGTCTGGGTCAGGATCTCCATCTCAGTCTGGTTCAGATTCAGAATCTGAAGAAGAAAGAGATAAAAGTAGTTGTGATGAAACAGAATCTGATTATGAGCCAAAAAACAAAGTTAAAAGTAGAAAACCTCAAAATAGGTAAGTATAGTATGTTCTTGGTTTGATTCTGAAAATTGTTGGTTATAGAAGGTATTCGTTGTTTTTCTCACAGTTTCTCAAATCTTGTTTTTATGCCAGTATTTCTGTAAAACACCTCTCTCCCCTCGTCTTCACTAGATCTAAGTCAAAAAATGGAAAAAAGATTATTGGACAAAAAAAGAGACAGATTGATTCATCTGAGGAGGAGGAGGAGGATGAAGAAGACTATGATAATGATAAAAGAAGCTCTCGTCGACAAGCAACTGTCAATATTAGCTATAAGGAAGACGAAGAAATGAAAACAGATTCTGATGACCTACTTGAAGTCTGTGGAGAGGATGTTCCTCAACCCGAGGAAGAGGAATTTGAAACAATAGAACGGTTTATGGATTGTCGGATTGGGAGAAAAGGAGGTATTTTTTAAAAAAACATTTATTTTTTGGTTGTTTCAGTAATATTTACTAAAGTATTTCTTGAAGATTTTTCAACTTTGAAAGCCAAGAGGGTGGATTTTTTTCTTATTTGCTATAAAATATACTTTGCTTAGCCTGAATATTTTCTTCCCAGGAAGTATCCATTTGATCACATCATACGTTGCGGATATTAGGGAATTTTTAACCTGTGCGTTTGACTTTTTCTGTTACCATGCCTAAATAAATGGTTGTTTTTAAAGTATTTTCAATTTGACATATGGTTTGGTTTAAAACTTCTTTCTTCTATCTCAAATATGTAAGTTACTTTTTAATTACCTTGACGTACATTTTTTTCCTTTCAGTTTTTTTAAGACATAATTGACAATGCAGCACTGTATAAGTTTCAAGGTGGGCAGTATAATTACTTGACTTACATATATTGTGAAATGATCACCATAATAAGTTTTGTTAACATCTGTCATCTCAATATAGATAGAATTTTTAATAAAACTTCCCTTGTAATGAGAACTTTTAGAATCTACTCTCTTAGCAGCTTTCAGGTATACCATACAGGAGTGCTTATTATAGTCATTATGTTGTACATTACATACCCAGTACTTATTTATCTTATTATTGGAAGTTTGTACTTTTTGACCACCTTCATCATACTTGCCCTACCTCTGGTAACTATGAATCTGATCTCTCATTTTATGAATTCTTCCCTTTTCTCCCTCCCTTTTCCATATATGTGTGATCACACAGCATGTCTTTCTTTGACTTATTTCATTTAGCATGATGCCTTCAAGGTCCATCCATGTTGTCACAAATAGCAGATTTCCTCCTTTTATATGGCTGAATAGTATTCCATTGTATATGTACATGTATATGTATATGTATGTATCACGTTTTTTTTAATCCAGTTATTTGTCAATGGACACTTACGCTCTTTCCAGAGTGTCTTAGCTATTATAAGTAATGCTACAGTGAACATGGGGGTGCAGATATCTTTTCCACATAGTGATTTTGGAAATGTAGTTTTTAAAGATGATTTTTAGTTATTTTAATTTCCAGTTATTAATGTTTCAGTCATCAGTTATCATATATTGCTGTATGATCTCATGTGAGCTGCTGTCTTTTTGACCTTTTTTTTCTAATTTTAAAACCGAGGGGATTAAATTAGATAATCTTTCTGTTCTAGAATTCAGTTTCTTTTATAAATGTATAATATAATTTCCCATAAATTCTTACACCCTGTTTTTTATTTAAAAGAGCATATATTTTTCTATTTATATTCTTGAATTTTGAGTTGAAATGCTTCTATAACAGAATTATATGGAATGTATTGTGCTTTTTTTTTTTCAGCTACTGGTGCTACTACAACCATCTATGCAGTTGAAGCAGATGGTGACCCAAATGCAGGATTTGAAAAAAACAAGGAACCAGGAGAGATCCAGTATTTAATTAAATGGAAAGGATGGTCACATATCCACAATACTTGGGAGACAGAAGAAACCCTTAAGCAGCAGAATGTTAGAGGAATGAAAAAATTAGATAATTATAAGAAAAAAGATCAGGAAACAAAAAGATGGTATGTTTTATCTTAGAGTTAAAAATTAATGATGCTTAACTTTATTTCTTTTTCAGTTTCTTCATTATTCAAACTGATTCACATGATGAGTGGCAAAATGGGAGATTTTGTGCTACAGATGGTGTTTGGGGGATGGGTTATTGGGGGAGATTTTTAAGTCTGTTCTTGGATTAATAATCTTTCAGGTTGAAAAATGCTTCTCCAGAAGATGTGGAATATTATAATTGCCAGCAAGAACTTACAGATGATCTCCATAAGCAGTATCAAATAGTGGAGCGAATAATTGGTTAGTAATAAATGATTCTAATTAAACATTTATCTTTCCATGCTTGAAGTCATCTGAAAAAAATCTTAAATTTACTGCTTACACATCAAATACAGTAGCTTGCTCTTACTGTAATAATAGGGGCTTCCCTGGTGGTGCAGTGGTTGAGAGTCCGCCTGCCAATGCAGGGGACACGGGTTCGTGCCCTGGTCCGGGAAGATCCCACATGCCGTGGAGTGGCTGGGCCCGTGAGCCATGGCCGCTGAGCCTGCGCAACGGGAGGGGCCACAACAGAGAGGCCCGCGTACCACAAAAAAAAAAAAAAAAATAGAGCATCGTAAATCAGATGGCTTATTTTTACTTGTATAGTTTTTAACCAAGAATTATTCCTTGGATAAGATTCAGTGTAAAAAGTAAAATAAATACCTGATTTATCTCACAGCTCATTCAAATCAAAAGTCAGCTGCTGGCTATCCTGATTATTATTGCAAATGGCAGGGCCTTCCATACTCAGAGTGCAGCTGGGAAGATGGAGCTCTCATTTCCAAAAAGTTTCAGGCGTGCATAGATGAGTATTTCAGCAGGAATCAGTCAAAAACTACTCCTTTTAAAGACTGCAAAGTAAGTATTGTTTGCCATTTTTAATTATTGAAAATATATTTATGCATCATAAATATTACAAGCCTACATAGAGAGTTGGATCCTGATTTCACATAGGCTAAAGGAGAGAACTGCTTGGATGGTAGGTCTTACAGGAAATGATGTTCCTGTAATTGCTATTCCATCTTACATGTGGCACTGTCTTTTAGCCTTGTTGAGTGAATCTGTATCAGAAAGATAATAAATTGGTGGTGGTAGCTGTGGGGAGTGGGTTAGGGAGATCAAAAAGGGAAAATTCCTTGGAAACTAGATGTATATGCTTGATTTAAAAGGTAGTGAAGGACTTCCCTGGTGGCGCAGTGGTTAAGAATCCGCCTGCCAATGCAGGGGACACAGGTTCGAGCCCTGGACCAGGAAGATCCCACATGCCACGGAGCAGCTAAGCCCATGCGCCACAACTACTGAGCCTGTGCTCTAGAGCTCGCGAGCCACAACTACTGAGCCCACCTGCCACAACTACTGAAGTCTGTGTGCCTAGAGCCCGCGCTCCACAACAAGAGAAGCCACCGCAATGAGAAGCCCGTGCACCGCAATGAAGAGTAGCCCCCGCTTGCCACAAGTAGAGAAAGCCCACACACAGCAATGAAGACCCAATGCAGCCATAAATAAATAAATTTATTTATTTATTAAAAAGTAGTGAATATTTTCCATGATGGTAGGAAAAGAGGGATGTCCCCATAAGAAAGTATCCAGGACTACCTTGCCTAATATAATATCTTTGTACTTAAAATTACTATTAGTAATAGTTTGGGGTCTGTACTACTAGAATTTGTTTTCTTATTACAAGATGGAATTAAATTCATAATGGTAATTTAGAAATCAGAAATCAAATGGGAAGTTAAACCAGTTTTATGGTTTATTTCTAGGTCAGTGCTGGAGCAATGGTTAAATGAATGAGTTTAATATAGCTTTTGCTTGTGAAACATGTGAGACCCAAGTATTTCAGTAAGAACTTATCTATCATTTTATTCACAAAAGAGAGCAAAATATTTTACTGTACATTGTTACAGTAATAGAAAACAGTCTTCTTTGACTGAATCCTCAGATATATTTTGAGTCATGGAATTTCTGGGCTTGAAATGAAATTTTAAAATTTATGGTAAAAGATAAAAGATCTTCATCTTTTAATATGATTTCTTATGTTTAAGAATTCTTCATATTAACATTTATTTCTACTAAAGGTTTTAAAACAAAGGCCAAGATTTGTAGCCCTGAAGAAGCAGCCATCCTATATTGGAGGACATGAGGGATTAGAATTAAGAGATTATCAACTGAATGGTTTAAATTGGCTTGCTCACTCTTGGTGCAAGTAAGTATATTTTGAATTGTCTATTGTAGAGGGTAAAAATTTTACAAATACAGGGTTTGGAAAAGATTTCTACCAACGTAAAGAATAAGACCCTTTGGTGTTTATATGCAGGTCTTTGAATTTCCAATTATATAAACAGTACTTATTACATATTAAGAAGAAAGAACCTTTTGATCGCTGCAGTATTTAAATAAGTTTTTATTGAAATTGAAATCAGAATATGTATACGTTCTGTTTCACAGTAGCCCTGGACTATTTCTCTTCCAGTTATTTTTAATATCCATTTAGGCCTCTATTTTTTTTTCCTCTCTCCCATGTCCCCTACTCTGTTCTTGGCAATAGAGGTGACTGAGGTGCAATTTTTTAAAAAAACTACCATAGCTGTAGTTTTATCTGGGCTCTACCACTTGTGATGGGTTGTGTTCTTGTCTACATATCTAATTATAGGTAATGCTGTTAATCTTTTAGCTGCTTCTGGTCTAAAATGATAAACTCTTCTCTTACACTATTATAATGGCCTTGACATTTATTATTTATAGTTAATATAAGTGGCATATTATACATAATACTCTCAGATTCATCTTATTTAACTTCATATAAACTTGTACATGGATTATGTAAAAAGGTTTCTTGTAAATTTGAATCTTTATTGCATACATGATTTTTGTTTTTAACTTTGTAGAGGAAATAGTTGCATACTCGCTGATGAAATGGGCCTTGGAAAAACAATACAGACGATCTCATTTCTGAACTATTTGTTTCATGAACACCAATTATATGGACCTTTTCTATTAGTAGTACCACTCTCCACTCTCACTTCCTGGCAAAGGGAGATTCAAACATGGGCTTCTCAAATGAATGCTGTGGTTTATTTAGGTGACATCAACAGCAGAAACATGGTAAGTTGTTTTGTCACAAATTTAGAAATTTAGACAAACTTGTCTTTGAGGACACATCTTGATTTGTCTTTATAAAGTCTTAAGTTTCTAGCATTAAGCTTGCCACACAGTAAGATTCAATACGTGTTTCATTGGCTTAATAAAAATTAATTTTTGGTTTAGTGTTACTTTATATATATTTTTTCCTGCCTTATTGAAAGTTTCAAATATACATGAAAGCCTACAGAAGAGTATAATAAATTACCATGTGCATAGGTCCAACTTCACAATTTTAACTCTTGCCAGTTTTGTTTCATCTGTACCTCTACGTGGTACTTTCCCCACAGTTATTGTGAAGCAAACCCAGACATAATATTTCATCCTCAAAAAAAAAAAAAATCACTTGTGTTTCGTCAAATGAGAACTTCCTTCAGTAAAAAGTGTATATTAAAAATGTGTCTTTTTTTATAGAAGGTTTTGATATGCTGGAGTATTTATATTTTATTTATGATAAGTAAGATCAATGTAGCTTGTTGGACTATATAAAGAATAGTTAAAATTATTTTATTACCTAAACATATAGACATAGTTTTTTGTGTATTTTGAATGGATTTTATTTTAGATATTCAAGTAACAGTATACTTTTTTTTACTGTTTGTCTTAAAATTGTCTTTGAAATTTCTTGATAGATAAGAACTCATGAATGGATGCATCCCCAGACCAAACGGTTAAAGTTTAATATACTGTTAACAACTTATGAAATCTTATTGAAGGATAAGGTGTGTATTATCTGTGTTTCTCTGTTTGGTATACATCAGTTTTTCCTTTACCATATGTTGTGGATAGGATGAGAAGATAACTTAAATCAAGGGTCAGCAAATTAAAGCCTGTGAGTCAAATCTGGCTTATCTGTTTATTTTTTTATGATCCTTGAAGTAAGAATGATTTTTACATTTTTAAAGTGTTGTAAAAACAAGCCAAAGAATATGAAACTAGTTTGTTGTAGTGTCTGTTGATTTGTGAAGTCTTTAAAGAGGAGGAAGATACTTAACAGGATTACGCTACCACTAGGTAAATGCTTTATACCTATTATTTAATTCTTCATAATTATTTTATAATATATTGCTGTCCCTATTGTGAAGAAAAGTCAGGTCTCAAGGAAGTTAATGAACTTGTCTAAGGTCATGCAACTATTAAGTAGCAGAATCAGGTTTGTTTTAAGTCGGAGACCCACATTTATATTATTGGAGATATACAATTCATAAAAATTATACAGTAAATTATAACTACACTTGGAGTAAGACACTGTTCCAAATTTATTTTCTCCAAATTAACATTAATAGAGGTTTCTACTGGGCTTAGGCTTAAAAATCTTCTGTAAAATTTTTAAATGATACTATAGTTTTATTTTCAATATGTAAGCTGGTAAAAAAAACTTTCATTTTATTATATTATACTTTGTTTTTCTAATGGCTCAATTAGTCATGGAAGGAACTTTATTTTGCATGTTGAGTTACTTGATTTGAAGATTTCAATAAATCTTAGAATAATACATAATTTTTATCTGAATATTAGATATAGGTTTGTTTTAAATTTGCCCATTTTAATGTTTCTCTCGAAATATTAACTATGTTTTTCTGTTCATTTTAAGGCATTCCTTGGAGGCCTAAATTGGGCATTTATAGGTGTAGATGAAGCACATCGATTAAAGAATGATGATTCTCTTCTGTATAAAACTTTAATAGATTTTAAGTCCAATCACCGTCTCCTTATCACTGGAACTCCTCTGCAAAACTCCCTCAAAGAGCTCTGGTCTTTGCTACATTTCATTATGCCAGAAAAGTAAGATAAATTGAGATACACAATGTTACTGTTAGTTTTGTATGCTAAGTTTAGCAGGAAAATAATTAGTGTAGGTAATAAGGTCAGAAGGAGGTTTTATTGTCCCAAACATTGGACCAGGGATTATTAAGAAGAATAGAAATGGAAATGGGATGGAATATTTCATGTTTGAAATAATACTTTAATTTTCCAATTTTGTAAATAAGCTTGAGCCACATATAATAAATTACAACAGTTGATTTTGCCTGGGTTCAAAATATACCTTGCTTAAAAAATGGAAATAGTATCATTCTTAGTACTTAACAGTAGCAGTAACAACAGTAACAAGGTGCTCTTAGAAAATTCCATTTTCTAAATGAGGGAAACCAGAATAAGTAAGGGTAAACAACTCGTCCAAGTTCACATACATATTTTCTTTGAATAGATTCAGAACTTTCTTTGAGAAATATTTTACTGATAATTACTCCCGTATTTGAAAATATTTCATCTGTATTTAACTCAAGGAAAGTCAAAAATTATTTATAAAACAACTCCTTATATTTTACCTCTATATAGATATACAGTAGATTTCTTGGAAAGATAGTTATTAGAAGTGATTAATTTTAGCTAATTTTTTTTTTCTAAAAATCTGTACTTTGTTTACATCTGACTATCCTGAAAAATCTCAAATGCAATTTGACTTCTTTTAGTGATTCTTCCATTTGCTTAAATTTTTAAGGTTTTCTTCCTGGGAAGATTTTGAAGAAGAACATGGCAAAGGCAGAGAATATGGTTATGCAAGCCTCCACAAGGAGCTTGAGCCATTTCTGTTACGCAGGGTTAAGAAAGATGTGGAAAAATCTCTTCCTGCCAAGGTTGAGCAGATTTTAAGAATGGAAATGAGTGCTTTACAGAAACAATACTACAAGTAAGCTGTAAACAGAGCACATGTTCTGAACATTTAATTGTATATAATCCCTGTCCTTGTCTCATCCAGGTGCCCTCCAGCCCCATTTGGGTCTTAGAGCAGTAACAATTCTTGAATTTTAGAATGGGTTTATTCATTGGAATATTGATTGAGGCAGAGATTTAATGGCATGTCCAAGATCATGGGTGACATAAGACTAAATAATTCATCTTATAACACATCATTAATTGTTTTTCTCTATTTCGTACTGTTACGTTATGGAGGGTTTCTTTTTAAGTGTTAGGATTGCCATGATACCAAGGCATTATTATGTAATTATGATGATTATATAATTGACAGAAGTAGAAGCCAGAAAAACAAACTTAGAACAAAATTTTAGGCCTCCCCTGCTTTTCGAAGAATGTTAATAATCATATTTTGTATAAATTATGTATGTTGGATCTATATAGTAACACTTCAAAGAATCAAAAAGAAATATGTGTCCTAATATCTGTTTAAACATTTAATTGCATAAAATGCACTGCTACATGCATTTGAATTCTCACAAACATATTTTATGACAAATCTGTGTCATCCACTTAAAAAATACATTTATTATATAAATGTCACATTTTTATTATGGAAAATTTCAAACATACGCAGAATAGGGTAATATATTAAACTCCATCACTCAGCTTGGTTTTCAGCTCATAGCCAGTCTTATTTTATCTCTAGCCACCCCCACTTCCCCTATTTTCTGTCATTTTGAGGCAAATCAGATATAATTGTTTCAAGTCCCTTCGAAGACTAACTTTGTAAAAAGGAAGAAAATAAAAGATATTAGTCAAGTTAGATCATGGTGAGAGGAAATGTTATGTATAATTTGCAGTAATAAAGTAATCACTTACCATTTTTCTCTAAGTCGCATGTGTATTGTGTAACTGTAATTTAGAGAAGGCAGTGGGGCTAAACCAGATATCCTCATGACGTATTAGGTACCCAGTGTAATTTGTAGGAAGGTTAAGATAGATAATACAGTTGACCATTTTAAAAATAAATTTTTGGTGTAAGGGATTAATATACTATATTCACTATGTTATGTTAAGCCTTTACTTTGTGTAGTTAATGGTTCGGATAACAAATTATGTGTTCTCATGAGTCTTATGAATGAGGTTCAGTAGTCTTGTGAACAGAGTTTGGTCCATTGTGTATGCAGTTGAACTTCTTAATGGTGCAGTTTTGCTTTGGTACTTAATTGATTTTTTATGGTTTTAGAATTCATCCTGATAATTGTTCTGCTACATCATTTTCATAATCATTTTTCTAAACAGATGGATATTAACTAGGAATTACAAAGCCCTCAGCAAAGGTTCCAAGGGCAGTACCTCAGGCTTTTTGAATATTATGATGGAGCTAAAGAAATGTTGTAACCATTGCTACCTCATTAAACCACCAGATAATAATGAATTCTATAATAAACAGGAGGCCTTACAAGTAAGAATTTTAAAATTTTATAACTTTGTGGTAAAGCAAAATTCTAGAAAGGTTTATTTCAGTTTTAACTGAAAATGGCACAGTGCTTTAATATATTGGCTAGAAGTTCTCTTTGGTTAATGGTATATTTAAATAATGGTGCTGCTTATTTTTTAGTCTTTATAAAAAGATTTTAAAATTATAATTTATCCATTTAATCATTTTGATCATTTTTCTAAAAACAGATCTCTCTAACCGTGGGCTGTCGCACTTTATCCAGCAAAAACCCCTTAGTGTATTTTTCATTGTGGAAAAAATTCACTAATAGTGATTGTGCTGAATTCGTGACATGGCAAATGGTAGTCTTAAGAAGGGCATCTGGACCTTAGATCTTACCTTTCCTATCACTTCCGGAAGACAAATGAAGAGTGTGAAGAAGGCACAATTGTCATCCAGCCATAGTAGTGCTTTGAAGTGCTATCAGTGACTTATATATATGAATTAGAATACATTTTCGCACTCTTTCAAGACCTTTGATTACTTAGTTGTTGCTTCTTTCAGTGTATTGTTTTTCAGCTAAGAATTTTGGAGAAATGGTGTAATAACTGGCAAATAGAGTGAAACACTGCTTTTGTTTTTTTGCCTCCAGAAAATACAGCAAAAACCTAGGTGCTAAATGGCAAGGAAGATTTAGCTTAAGTCATAGAGCAAATTGATAAAGCTTCTAGAAAATTTCAAAAACTGAAATAAACTATTTCCAACATTATGAAAATTTTAAATCTCAATTTAAAATAAAGAAACAGGTGTGGGGCATTTATTTAATTTGATATAGTTCTTTTAACGCGTCATAACAGTTGTAATTTATTGTTTCCTTATAGCACTTAATCCGTAGTAGCGGAAAATTAATTCTTCTTGACAAACTGTTAATTCGCCTAAGAGAGCGAGGCAATAGAGTTCTTATTTTTTCTCAAATGGTGCGGATGTTAGATATACTTGCAGAATATTTGAAGTATCGTCAATTCCCCTTTCAAGTAAGCATTTCATTTTGCCTTTTTGGTTGATTTAAATTTCATCTAATTCCTGGGCGTGTTCTACAAAATTACCTTTGAAATTCTTTTGTAAATGAAGAATAGATTTTATATAAATCATACTCTGTTTAAGAAAATAGATCTGTTAAAAAAAGTTTTGTCTTTCTTTTTTTTTTTCTTCTTGACCTTATAGCAAAGCAGTCTTTCTTTTAAGTTTGTATTCCTCTCCTGTGTTCAAATTCTAAGGGGCAGCCTTATGTATTAGGCTTTAGTCTTAGGAAGGATAAGAGAGAGCAGTTCTTGTGAATGTTGCCAGGACTGTTGCAGATTCTGAAGATTATGAGCTCATAGTTATTCTAATGCATAGTTTGCTGAGTAAAACTTACATGACTTTAGAAAATATACCAAAGACCAAAATGGGCTTATATTCCGTCTATTCAATATTTATTTTGAAATTCATTCAATATAATTACAGCTAATATGAATGAGTATTTAATATTAGAGTCAGTCTTAGCACTTTACTTTAGTCCTTAGAGCAATTTTATGAACAGTACCTGGAACATAGTGAACACATAGCATATACAGCTAATAAATGATGTATATTTAGTACAGGCAGTAAAACAGAAGTAGAATTATAATGATGAACCTCAATACACATAATCCCTGCTCTGTTGGAGCTTACAATCTGGTGTGGGAGATAGCCATTAAGTAGGTAATTACAAATGTAATGTTACAACTCTGGTAAGTGCTATGAAGAGCAGGTGTTGGGTGATATAAACTTGATTGAGATACATGTAGTCATTTAGGGGAAAAAGTAGAAAGAATGAAAGGTTTTACTAATTGTAATTTTTAGTGAAAAAGAAACATAATACTTTAAAAACTTTTTTGATTTTGGACATTCTTGTTTAGGTAATATTTAGTAAACACTCAATATGTCAGACACTGTGCTAAGTGTTTTACTATGTTCTCTAAATGAATCCTCTGTATGAAGGAAATACACTACTTCCTATGTCCATTTAATGAGAAGGAAACTTACAAGGAGAAAAAGGCAAATTACTTGCCCAAGGCACCCATGAATACTCAGTATACTCAAATGTGGGCTATTCATCTAGAGCCATGGTGCCCCAAATCAGTGATTCTCATACTTTAAAACAGAGGGCTTTTGTTGGATCCCTCTCTCACAGTTTTTGATTCAGTAGGTCTGAAATGGGTCTCAGTAATTTGCATTTCTAAGTTCTCAGGCGACGTCAGTGTGTTGGTCCATAACCACACTGGACTGTTTTTTGAACTGTGGGCTGTAACCCATTAATGGATCTGGGAATCAGTTTAATGGGTTGTACCAACTTTTTTTTTTTTTTAATCATAAAATAGTGAGGGTATATCACAGTACATTGTGTCATGAAACTTGCTTTGGGCATATAGCTGTATACTTCATTCACATGTAAAATGTATTCTTACGGTGGGTCTCAGGTAAAATGACAGCCAGTGCTATTAGCGAAAGTAGTTCCAGTGGTTAAGAGCACAGATTCTGGAGACAGAATTCCTGGGTGTTGCTTTCCTACCTATAAGTACCTTCTAGTGTTAGCAAAAGCGATGCTGCATTTTCATACTTAATTTCATAATTGATTTTAATTCCTTTTTAAAGTTTTGATTCTGTTACAATGCAGTATTTTAATGTTTTATTCCAGAGATTAGATGGATCAATAAAAGGAGAGCTGAGGAAACAAGCTCTAGATCATTTTAATGCTGAAGGATCAGAGGTATGAATGCTTTCAAAATTGTAAATAAATTGTTTTAGTCATTATTTTAGTCATACATAACTTGTAGTTTTTTATTGGTGGTAGCCAGTTTCGATTTGCAAGTGAGCTTTTTAAATCAGTATTCTATGTTAAATCTGAGGAATTTTACCCTTTCGTATCAATACTATTACAATATAGGACAGTTAGATTTGCTTCAAAATAAATTAGCCCACTTTGATTTAGAATTCTTTTTGAATTGTTTATTATTCCCATATATATATTTGTATTTTGGAGTCTTGTTGATTGGTTTTGCTAGATGTTTATATATTTTATTAGTAATTTTTAAAACTACCTTTCAGTTTTATTGGTAAAATACTTTTTAAATTCAGAAATTCAATTGTAAAATTCTCACATTGATTATTCACAGTCCCAGTTTAGAAAAATTTAAAATTGTGCCTATTTGTAATTCCTTACAGGATTTCTGCTTTTTGCTTTCCACAAGAGCTGGAGGTTTAGGAATTAACTTAGCTTCAGCTGACACTGTTGTTATATTTGATTCTGATTGGAATCCACAAAATGATCTTCAGGCACAGGCTAGAGCTCATCGAATTGGGCAAAAGAAACAGGTATTTTTTTATTCTCCTTATTTTACTCTTCTATTTTTATTTTTTTAAAGTTTTTTAAAAATAAATTTATTTTATTTATTTACTTTTGGCTGTGTTGGGTCTTCGTTGCTGCACACAGGCTTTCTCTAGTTGTGGCAAGCGGGGGCTACACTTCATTGCGGTGTGCGGGCTTCTCATTGCGGTGGCTTCTCTTGCTGCGGAGCACAGGCTCTAGGCGCACGGGCTTCAGTAGTTGTGGCTCGCAGGCTCTAGAGCACAGGCTCGGTAGTTGTGATGCACGGTCTTAGTTGCTCCGTGGCATGTGGGATCTTCCCGGACCAGCGATTGAACCCGTTTCCCCTGCGGTGGCAGGTGGATTCTAGCACCATCAGGGAAGCCCTATTTTACTCTTTTAGAATCTTTTTTATGATCAGTGTTTAGAAGTGATTTTGGTTTATCCTTCTGGTAAGATTGTTGGAACAGTCATATTGCTATTGAACAGATAGGGTACTGAGGAACTCAAATTTACCAGAATCACCTGGAAATTCTGACAGAACTGAGAAGACTGTGCCTAAATAAGATCATGCACTCTCTTTTGATCATAATTCAGTTTACAGCTATAGAATACAATGTTCTTCATTCAGTATATAAACTTTAAAATGTCTTCATATACTTATTTTAACTATTGAAAGAGTTTTGCTTAGTACCTTGCTTCCTTTTTGTTAGGCTGTGCTTTATCCATGTGCTCACAAGATTCTCCATGCAAAAAAGCCATTCTCATAAGTTTTGTACAACTGTCTGGCACAGTTGTAATAGCCCTTGAGAAAAACCATCTCTCATCCTTTTGATGTCTTGGTCCTTGTACTTTTAATTCATTTACCTCCATCTACAATAGTGTTCTCAGACTTCTTCAAAGTAGGAGATATGAGCAAGTAGCACAAAAAGGCACGTTTTATTTACTTTTAAACATTCATATTTTCTACTGAAAAATAAATCCATAATATAAAAGGAAAAAAATGTTTTACTCATATAATTCTTATAAGAGAGAGGGAAACTTGAAGTAGGGATAACAACATGCCAAGACAAATTGTAGACTGTCAAAGATGAGAAAGTGAGGAAATAGGGTATTCTCACAGGTGAGCTGGGCCTAATGTATATGTGAAAAGACAGCATATTCCTATATTATGAATGAGATGGAGAAAAGTGATTAATTGCACTGAACAGATACCTCCTATATTGAAATCCTCAACACATGGCTAGACTAAACATTCCACTTATACTACTTAAAGACCTTGGCTACCACATTTTCTAATACAGGATAGAAAATAGAGGATACATATTAGGAAAAGAACCAGTAAGACAAGATACTATAGAAAGCTGTGTGGTAGAACTCTGGGATGAATACCTAAATAAGATCACAAAATAATGCAATACAGATTTCTTAACCATTGTGTTAACAAAAATTTTTAAACATAGGTATATATATGAAATATATTTTTATTATTAATGAGATAAATTCTTTACTATTTCATTATTGGTGACATATAAGATTCCTGTGCTTCATGTACTTGCTATTTTAGTAGTAGTTGGTTCTAAATCTGATCAAAGGAGTCTAAGATCTCCTTTTAAATATTTGCATGCAGCAACTACAAACTGAGTAGTTGTAGGTTACTAATACAGATGAGTTTTATTGGTGACCCAATACTATAAATATTTAGAAATAACTTTTGATAAAAATGCAAATAATACAATATCCAGTTATCTACTGATTTATACAGTAGTGCCAATCCTGAAAAAATTAGTGTGTATTGTAACTTTGTAAAAACGCTTCATGTTTATATTAAAATAGTTATAATTTAGATTCATGATAATTTAGAACGGTTTTTAAAAATCATTTGGAAGACTCAAAAGGCACAGGATAATTTTTCATTGAGCTAAAATGTCCAGTTTAATGAAGAATGCCTGGTATCCCAGGTCCCTGTGCTCTAAATGCTGGTAAGCCCACCTAATCACTGAAAACTAAAAATGTTTCCATAAATTTTCAAAATATCCCTATATGGTGGTATTGTTTGATATAGAACCACTGACTTTGAGAAGTAGGGCAGAATTACTACACATCAATTTTTGTCTCTTTTGGAAAACAACTTTTTTTTTAATGGCAGGGCTTAATCATTAACTTGGCAAGTGATTTGTGGGATTTTGGATTATTGGAATGATGAAACAATCAGAATTAAGGGAACTGGTATAAGGTTGTCATAAGTTTATTACCATTCCCCCTCCTTCCCAGCTAAAAGATAATTTAAAAATTACTGTCATTCCTTTAAAAAAAGAAAATGAAGCAAATAAAGTCTATTAACCAAAATGTAAGAAGGAAGGACATACTCTCAGTCTTTAAACTGAAGAAACTTAGTTTTATATTTTTTAATTTTCATATTGCTTTTGACCAGTGAAAATTTCGTGTCAGATGAACATCAGCCTGTGTACCAATATTTGGGCATTTAACATTAGCAAAACGAGTCCTTTTTACTGCACTTTAAGTTTCATCGTGTGTATCTTTACAGGTGAACATTTATCGTCTAGTTACAAAGGGATCAGTTGAAGAGGATATTCTTGAAAGGGCCAAAAAGAAGATGGTTTTAGATCATCTTGTGATTCAAAGAATGGACACAACTGGGAAGACAGTATTACACACGGGTTCTGCTCCCTCAAGGTAGTTACTTTACTTAAAAAAAAAGTCCTTTTAGAATCATACTATACTCATTTTTCTGAAATGTTACATAGTGTAAACAGGTCATTGAAGTACTATATTTAGTGTTATTTTTTAAAGCACTGAGCTAATTTCTAGTCAATGGCATACATTCAGTACGTGGTTTCACCACTCTAGTTTTGTAATCTTGGGGGAAAACCCTAAGCTTTAAGTTCTTTAGTTTTAAAATAAGTATACTAGTAATGCTTCACTTATCTATGTCATATTAACTGTTGTAAAGGTGACTATGTCAATAACTCATAGAAGTGCTATGTAAATGTTAAATTTGTGACTGTTAGTGTTAAGTATTTTTGTTTGTCCTGATTTTAGTTCTACTCCTTTCAATAAAGAAGAGTTATCAGCCATTTTAAAGTTTGGTGCTGAGGAACTTTTTAAGGAGCCCGAGGGAGAAGAACAAGAGCCCCAGGTAAAACAAACAAAAACAAACTTGTCTCAAAGTGTGTCATTTTTTAAGCTATAAATGTAAAGTATATTTATTTTAAAACATAAAGCATATTTAAAATAAAGATTTCTTTCTTATTTTAGGAAATGGATATAGATGAAATCTTGAAGAGGGCTGAAACTCATGAAAATGAACCAGGACCTTTAACTGTAGGAGATGAATTACTTTCTCAGTTCAAGGTAGTTTTCTTTTTTAATTTTTCTTTATAATTATATAAATTGATAAGGGATGATTTTTTTTGTCATTTAGTGTTTTATTCATCTTTTCTTTCTTTAAGCAGGATCAGCATGATAATCTAAAAAATGTTAAAAACATCTTTGTCTTAAAATTTGCTATGGTGTATAAAAATTTTTCTTTCTTATTCTGACAAACCAGTAGTGACCTGATTTGAAAGGGACCAAATCATTTATGAACAGTTACGTTTTCATGACTGAAGACTTTAGCTAATCTTTATTGGAGCAGTTTTTGACATCAGATTAGTTTAAGCATTATCACAACTAAGAAAACTCAAGTTTTCAAGTTTGACTCAAATCAGTCAGACAAAGTAAGCAAAGTAAGCAGTAACACTGACAAATACCCCTGGTTAGGTGAGGGCTAAAAGGTTGCAAGGAGTCCTAAAGTCAACCAGCCTCATAAAGTGTGTGCCAGTTGTTTAGCATAAAGAAGCAGCTTCCTCTATATCCTAGCCATTTCCTACAACCTGAGGTTTTTAAGGGTCAATTAATGTCATTCATTCATTTCACACATATTTATTGTGCACCTGCAATGTGCCACACACAGACACAGCAGTGAATAGAAACTTTTGCAATTTTAATGGATCACCCTGCCTGCAATGCAGAGGATCATTCTGGCTGCGGTGCAGAGGATTTACTGTAGTGGGCAAGAATTGAAGCAGGAAGAAAAGTTAGAAGACTATTTCAGTAATCCTGGTGAGAGGTAAAGTTTTCTGGAACCGGCACTCACTCTGGGTATTGTCTAATGAGCTTTTGTTTTTTTAAACACTGTTATAGTATTTGCTTGTAATTTGACTAATTGGCAATTTGAAAGTCACTGATACGTTAACTTGAATAAATACAGATTATGTTTATACCAGTGAGTTGCTACTCATACACAGCTGGCTTTAAGGCTGTCATCAACATTTAGATAGCATACATGAGAGAATAAGCACTATATTTTCAGCCCCATTCCTTGTATAGCATGAGCATAGTTTTCTTGTCTTTTCAGTTATCTGTAAGCTTTAATGTACTAGTATTGGCAGTTAGCTTTAATGAGTGCTTTCTGTGTACCAGACTCTGCACAGTTCTTTAAATGCATTATCTTACTTAATCCTCACAAAAGTTAGTGAGCTCTTACTAGCCCCCTATTTTGAGAGTTGAATAAACTAGGGCTTAGGGAACCTAAATAAATTTATCTGTGGTCTCAGAGCTCCTTGTGTCTTGTCGTTAGCTCTTTAGGTACTTCGTTTATGATCATAAAAATAAGAATTTCGGGTTGTTCTATAGCACTTTGTAGTTAATGGACTGGTGTGGTAATTTCTGCAGAAGGTGATTTAGCATATTATTCTATAAATTACTTTGTTGTTACTCTGTTAACTTCCTCTAATTCTGTTATTAGTAATAGTTTTGTTGATAAGCAAGGCAAAAGAGAATCATTCCTGGAAGAGAAATCTTAGAAGTCATTTGGTTTGATCTACTTTGACCTCATGAAGAAATAAACTTAGCAGTCATATTTGGTTTAACCCATAGTTATATTCATTATCCTGAGGCTATTTAAGTTATATTATCTTATTCTGGTGTACCTCTTCCTTCCCGCTAAAAAAGAAAAATATAATTTAATGATGAGTTCTTCTTTAATCTTATTCTGCTAAAATTCTGGAATTTATCAGGTTGCCAACTTTTCAAATATGGATGAGGATGACATTGAGTTGGAACCTGAAAGAAATTCAAAGAATTGGGAAGAAATCATTCCTGAAGATCAAAGAAGACGATTAGAAGAGGAAGAAAGACAAAAGGAACTTGAAGAAATTTATATGCTCCCCAGAATGAGAAACTGTGCAAAACAGGTGACTTTTTAATTTAAAAGATATTTCTGTATTGTAAGAGTATTTACATCTGGACTGTCTTTTTTGTTTAGAGAAATATTGATTCTTAGCTTTTTTTTTTTTTCCTAGTAATGATTTCATCTGATTTAATAATGCCTGTCTCATAAAGTGAGTTGGAAAGTGTTCCCTCCTCTTCTATTTTTGGGAAGAGTTTGTGCAGGATAGGTTATTATTTTCTCGTTAAGTGTTAGGCAGCGTTAGGGAAACCGTCTAGGCCTTTAAGTGTCTAAAGGTGTAAGCTTGGATCATTAAATCAAGACTTTCCTTTTCTAATATTAGCATTTAATGCTGCAAGTTTCCCACTAAGCACTGCCTTTTCTGAATCTCCTAAATTCTGATTTTTGTTGTGTTCTCATTTTCATTTATTTCAAAATATTTTCCGATATCTTCTGTGACTTCCTGTGTGACCCATAGGGTTTTTTTAGAAGTGTGTTGTTTAATTTTCAAATATTTGGGAGATTTGTCAAGTATCTTTGCTATTGATTTCTAGTTTAATTCTTTTATGGTCAGAGAGCATACCTTGTGTGATTTGAATTTTTAGAAATTTGTTGGTATTTATTTTATGGCCTAAATGAACAAAATGGTAGATTTTTAAATAATGGTAGCAGCGCCATGCCAAGCTATATTGGGTCCTGTGGCAAAAGGAAAAACTTTAATGTTAGAACTCTTTGCGTTAACTTCTGTTTTTAGACTACTGTTGCATTACAAGATTGTTTGTCCTGATTACTGAATTTTTTGGTATCCCCTTAAATTTTGAGTCTGAGGGAAATGAGGAACCCACCCTACCCTAATCCTTGCCCTGCTAGTTTTTTGTTTTCTTTTCCTACAACCATATTAGGTCTTCTTCTGTGTCCTCGGTTCAGTAGGTGAGAAGGGTCTGGCCAGGCTTTCTGCCTGTCCCCTCAAAGGTGACTACTCTCTTTCTCTAGGCCTTCACTGTGAAGGAAAGTTTCTGTAATCTCCAGCCCTGTTTCCAGTCTGTCTCATGAGCAGCTGGTGGAGGTTTGTGGAGAAGCACCTGAGAGTGGGTACAGGTTCTCCCTGTGTCTTTGGTTCCCAGGGATCCTCTGCTCTCATGGTAGCTCACACTCAGTCTTTAGCAAATGTTAGCTGACTTTCCTCTTTCCTGCTTGAATCGTACTTGATGTCTGCCATTCATGCTCTTCACAAGTGAGCCAGTGTCCAAGTTCCATCTCTTCTTATAATCTGCTTTATTTCCTTATATTTTAGACTACTAGATTGCCTTGTGATTTTGATGTATGTAATAAAAGTTATGATTTTGTAGATTAGATTTGTTGTTAGGGCAGGAGCAGCCTACCGACTTTTATTACATCCCAGGCAGAAATGGAGGCCAGTAATTTGTGTTTGGCCTGAGAGTAATTGTTTGTGTAGTTTCTTGTTTGTGTTTATTTCTGCAAACCCCTTAGTGGTTTCTTTTTATAGTGCAAGGGAAGCACAGCATTATATTAGATCTAGTGAAAGGATGGGAGAAGGTTAGAACAAATAAGAACTAAATACCATCATTGACTTTCAATTAGCTTTCAGCATATTAGGGATTCAGAATATGTACTGAGGCTTTGGAAGAACTCCAAAGACTTGCAGGAAGAATGTCTGTCCACTCAGAGATATCATAGTAATAATATTATTATAGTATATAGTATACATAATTCTAGTATTTTTTTTAATACATATCATTTGCCAGGTTTAATTGGAGTCATTAATTTGGGACTTGCTTTCTTCCTTTTGACAGTGTATAATGAATGTTAGTCATTCTACAAAATTTTTAATGGCTTCTCAGCTTTCTATTGTGTAGATTATTTGTCTGATCTTTTTTTTGATGAACGTTTAGATTGTTTGCAATTTTTTTTTTATATGGTAAAAATGACTTGGCCAGTGTTCCTTTACATTTCTGATATCAAGAAAAATGCCTAGTAGGGATGTTGCTGGGTCAGCAGAATGATAAATTTTAAGACATTTGATACAATATTGCCAAACTGCCCTCTGTCCCAGTTTAAATACACACCAGAGGTGTTTGACTGTTATTCTATACCAGTACCAGTATTGGCTATTATTGCTTAGTTAGTATTGGTCAAGTTGATGGATTAAAGAAAGAATTACATTTCATTGTAACTTTAATTCACATTTTAAGAAATATACCAATGAGGTTGTATAATTCTGTGTTTATGTTATTTGATTAATTGCTTTTTAATAACCTTTCATATATTTTTACAAAAGGACAATGGATATTTTCCTGCTGATTTATGAGAATGTTTTAAGTGTTAAGGCTCTTAATAACTCTTTGTCATTAATGTGCTATATTTTTTCTGTTTTGTTTGCTTTTTAATTTTGTTTATAGAATATTTTTGATACATATTTGTTAATTTTGTCAATCTTTTATAATGTTTTCTTTGCCCTTAACATAGAAGCCTGCTTTACCTAAACTTGGGCAAAATTTTATTTTCAAATTCCAGATTAGTTTCAATGGAAGTGAAGGGAGGCGCAGTAGAAGTAGGAGATACTCTGGATCTGATAGTGATTCAGTCTCAGAACGGAAAAGGCCAAAGAAACGTGGAAGACCACGAACTATCCCTCGGGAAAATATTAAAGGATTTAGTGATGCAGAAATTCGGCGGTAAGATGACATAAGACCATTTTTACTTCAACTTGCTTTTAGTAGGGGGTGAAATTAAAACAAATTCCATAAATTTTAAAGATTAAGATGAAAGTTTTAGAGGAGGCAAATATATGATAATTGTGTAGGGATTGGGTGGTTCTGCTTTTGGTTGTTCTTTATAACTATGGGTAAAAAATGAGTTTGGCATTAATCTTTGCTGTGTTATTTATTGGTACTCTATTTAGACTGCTAAATTATTTTGGTTTTATTAATGTGGTTCAGAATAATAGCCCTTTTGAATAATGAATGTATATTTCAGTACATTAGATTATTTATTAAAAATTCTGACTGTATTTATGACTCCCAACATTACTCTTTACATGGGAGTAATTTAGTTCCATATTTTTCTAGTTTTTTACACGGAGGTGATTGGTTTTTTGAAACTCACCATGTTAAAAGTGTTTCTGATATGTTCAAATAGGAGTTGAGGTAAGATTGGCCAGGCAGGATAAATTGTAGTTTTCTTTCAAAATATGTTTGTTCATATATACAGATTTATTTAAGGGGAATGGGATAGCAGCTTACTTTGTTTATGTAATATTTTTGCATATGAAATTTGTGAAAGGTTGTTCGTTGTTGTATTTTGAGAGTTTGTTGTTTCTTTCAAGCCGTTGTAACTCTTTTCTTTTAAATCATAGACCTGACTGATAAAGTTCTTCCTCATTTTTTTCTACCAGAAAACTAAATATATTGTTAGATTTTGTTTAGGGTACTTTTATGACCACCTGATTTGTTGGACTTTCTGTCTCTAGTTGAAGAGGCATTTCAACTTCTACTTTTCCTGGATATTTTCCCTCATCCATCAACCACTTGGGTAGCTTTGTTCTTAAGTAATATTTATTTTTCCATTGTTGGTATAATACCATACATCTGAATTAAAGCTATATTCAGTAAACTTTTATCTACACTTGAAATGTGAGGAGGTGTAATGTGATTGATAATTCTGGAGACACTTCCTCTGGTAGAGCCTTGAACCTTTTTTGTCTTGTGAAAAAAATAATTTCTGAAATAAAATTTAGCTTCTGTTTTATTTATATTGGTTTCTAAACATCATCCTGGGTGTTAAAAAATATATCTTGTCTTACTTGGTTTATCTTAATGTTTTGATTCTAGCATAGTTTATTCATTTTTGTTAGTAACAGTGCCTTGAACTTTTACACTAACAAGTATTATTTCTATATATTTATATCTATTTTTTAACGAATAGTGAAGCCCACATTTAAATCAAACAATTATTTTCTGTTAGGTTTATCAAGAGTTACAAGAAATTTGGTGGCCCTCTGGAAAGGTAAATACATCTGTCATTCTCAATAGAATTATAGAATGTATCACATGCTGTCAGCTTTATTTATACTATTGTTAAATTTGCTGTAAAAGGTTTTTATAAAGTTAACCTGTAGAAAGCAAATTTCGGATAGATTTTTGAAAGCTTTTTGTACTATCCTTAATCCTTTCTAGTGTCTAAAGTTTTATCTACAAATGAAGTTTTCTATAAAATACATGGCCTGTAAAACATTTGCATTTTTATAATTGTAAGCTACTTTTCAAATGCTTTTTCTTACCTTTTCATCACAAGCTTATAAAATAGCAGATTCATCTGTAGAGAAGCTAAGTTGCTAACCTAGCCTCTGACTTAAAGACCAATTTTGTTTAATGGTTATTCTCAATAACCGCTATAACCACTATCTTAATTATAGAGTGGCAGAGACTAAAATTGGTTTAATTCTGTTTTTCTCCCCAAAACTCCATCTTAAAATAGAAATATTTTCTGTTTTATTTTGAGATGACTTGCATGAAGTTACAATGAAATACTTACATAATTATTTTAGATGATGAAAAAGATGTTTTGAACATTTATTATTCATATTTTCTCAGTGTATAGTAATTAAAAAATTATAGAACTTTACTCTTATAATATCTGTCTTAAATGGCTCCATTTTATTCTGCATATTTACCTGAAAATTGTATTATTTTATTATAGATTAGATGCAATTGCTCGAGATGCTGAATTAGTTGATAAGTCAGAGACAGACCTCAGACGACTAGGAGAATTGGTACATAATGGTTGCATTAAAGCTTTAAAGGACAATTCTTCAGGAACAGAACGAACAGGTAATACTAAAATGAAAGTGATTTAAAGAGAGGTAAATGGAAGTTTCAAAATATGCTTTTATTGAGTTAGTTAGGTATTATATCTTAAGTTACCTATTCATTAGTCTTAAAAGATGCTTTATAAAACAAAGCAAGGCCATTTCTGGTTAAGAGAAAATGGGCAGCAGAATTGTATTATTGAAGGCAGTAGAATCCATCTGCCTGGTATATTTTCTGGCTGGGAGGTAACATCAGGAATTATTGTTAGTTGTACTATATTTTTAGTATAGATGAGATATTATAAGTATACACATGTGATAATGGTTTTAGCATAGTTACTTTCTACTTATTTTGTAATTCATCTATCTAAATAAAAATAGATAAGATTCAGTAATTATATGTACTGAAAAAAATCATACTGGAACTCTTATTTAGAAAGGCTGACATATTAATAGATTGATGTATCTTATGCATTTGCTAAAGTACATGAAATGCTTTTTGTGAATCTTCATGTGCTATATTATAATCAGTAGTATGTACTGAAAAATCTCGAGTGAAATTTAGGGTTTGCCAGCAAGCCTCCCCTTAACACAAATAAGTAATACTTTAAAATATAGGTAGGGGCTTCCCTGGTGGTACAGTGGTTGAGAGTCCGCCTGCCGATGCAGGGCACACGGATTCGTGCCCCGGTCCGGGAAGATCCCACATGCTGTGGAGCGGCTAGGCCCATGAGCCATGGCCACTGAGCCTGCGCTCCGCAACGGGAGAGGCCACAACAGTGAGAGGCCCGTGTACCGCAAAAAATAAATAAATAAATAAATAAAATAAAATATAGGTAAATAGTACTTATTTATATAAGTAATAACATATTTTGCTTTGCGTTTCGTAGTATATATTTTATACTTTTTAATATTCTTTTCCAAATAAATTAAGGTGGTAGACTTGGAAAAGTAAAGGGTCCAACATTCCGAATATCAGGAGTACAAGTGAATGCCAAGCTAGTCATCTCCCATGAAGAAGAATTAATACCGTTGCACAAATCCATTCCTTCAGACCCAGAAGAAAGAAAGCAGTGAGTTGTTTACTTTTACCATTGTAAAATATTTGTTGTTATTCAATAATTTGGATATGAATGTATGTTAAAAATGTTTTTTATGCCATTGGCCAATTTGAATAAAATGTTTTTAAAAATAAAATAAAGCATAGTATTTAGAAGTTGTAATGACTCATATATGGTTTTCAAAATTAATTTTTAATAAGGCAGTTATAACTTGACAGTGGCTGTTAACTTTAATGATAGGTATATCATCCCATGCCACACGAAGGCAGCTCATTTTGATATAGACTGGGGCAAAGAAGATGATTCCAATTTGTTAATTGGTATCTACGAATATGGATATGGAAGCTGGGAAATGATTAAAATGGATCCTGACCTCAGTCTGACACACAAGGTACTTAAATATTTCTTGATTCTGTTGACCACTGATGTTAAATTGAATTTTTTGCTTTCAAATTATGTTAGAAATAAGCTCAACTGGGAGTCAAGAAACCATGGCTCTAGTTAGCTGTGTGACCTTGGCTTCTTTGGAATCTGGTTTTCATGAAGGGATTGAATTTAAATGATCTCTAGATTCTGCTTTACCTCTGAAATTACATTTTTGTTATTAAGGCATAGGTATATTTTTCTTCATAGTATCAGGTTAAAAGTAAACCTGTCATTCAGTCATTATGTTATTCAAAAGCAAAAAAGGATTGTTTTTTATGTGTGTGTGTTTATATATTTTTTTAAAATAACAGTGTTTAGGAGTTTTGGTGATTTGATGCCACCACACTAGTTATTATAATCATTTCTTTGCCTAGAATGGAAAACATTGGAAGCATTGCCCTATGCTTATCATTTATCTTTTTATATTCTACTTCTTCATGGACAAGTGGGAACCTTCAGATATTTGTCATTTGCTACTGTGAAACAAAATTAGTTTATGTTTTCATTGTAAGAGTTTCCTCACAGTACATGCTTTGGGTCATCTTCTACATGAACGATACTTTTTTTTTTAATTAATTTTTTATTTTTGGCTGTGTTGGGTCTTCGTTGCTGCGCGCAGGTTTTCTCTAGTTGCGGCGAGCGGGGGCTACTCTTCATTGTGGTGCGTGGGCTTCTCATTGTGGTGGCTTCTCTTGTTGCGGAGCACGGGTTCTAGGCACACAGGCTTCAGTAGTTGTGGTACGCAGGCTCAATAGTTGCGGTGCACGAGCTTAGTTGCTCCGCAGCATGTGGGATCTTCCTGGACCAGGGATCAAAACCTATGTCCCCTGCACTGGCAGGCGGATTTTTAACGACTGCGCTACCCTGGAAGTCCTGATAGATGATACTTTATATTCTAGGAATTTTTGTATACTTTATACTTAAAATATACTGTTGAGAAGGAAGGAAATCTAAGAATACTATGATGTTTAATAACACTGAATGCCAATACACCATTATATATTTGAAAGAAATTTCTAACCTCATACTGTGTAGTCTCATTTTGAATAGAGGGATATTTTTCTCATGTATTTAGAATTCATTCCCAGATAAATTGAATCTTTGTGGCATAGCTATAAAAAATGTATTTTGCATTTTAAGCTGTTTATTCCTACAGATTTTAAGAGTTGTAACTTGTTAGTGAATTATACATAGTTTTTAAATGAGCAACCCTTTTTTAAACAATGATTATTATTTCTCATGTTATTTATTAAAGACAAGATGAAAAAATTAATTGCTTTTCAGATTCTTCCAGATGATCCTGATAAAAAACCACAAGCAAAACAGTTACAGACACGTGCGGACTACCTCATCAAATTACTTAGTAAAGATCTTGCAAGAAAAGAAGCTCAGAGGCTTTCTGGTGCAGTAAGTTAACATATGCTTAAGAGCAGTTTACTTTTGAATAAGATAAATCTAGTTTTCTGATCACCCTAGACACCCGTGGTTAGCATGGGCTCATCAGTATGTTTATCTGTAATTTAGCTATATTGAATATGGTAATATTTTGATCTCAGCATTCGTGTTAAAACTCTAGTGAGTCCTATCTTTCAGAATGGGATCTGTTTTTTCCTAGTATTTAGAAAGAGAGTGGGAGCAACTTTTGGAGTGGAGTGGAGTGCTTTTTGAGAGGACAGGCTTCCATTATTGTTTCATTTGGAGACATAGGGCAGCTTAAGGAATAGCATTAAAGATCACCAAGCTTATTTATGAGGGCATTTCACGAAAGAAGGAAAAAGACACTAAAACAGAGGTGATTGGAAACTAAAGCAACCCTTGAAAGTTTACCTGTGACCACAGTGTCAATAACTACCTGTGTACTATTAAAAATAATTTCTGGGCTTCCCTGGTGGCGCAGTGGTTGAGAGTCCGCCTGCCAATGCAGGGAACACGGGTTCGTGCCCCCGTCCGGGAAGATCCCACATGCCGCAGAGTGGCTAGGCCCGTGAGCCATGGCCGCTGAGCCTGCACGTCCGGAGCCTGTGCTCCGCAACGGGAGAGGCCACAACAGTGAGAGGCCTGCGTACCGCAAAACAAACAAACAAAAAATTTCTAAGGCTATCTCTGGTGACATTGGATTTAGTTGAAGATAATAATAATTTAGGAAGGTGAACAACCCTCCTATTTCTTTCTTTTTTTTTAAGAAATAATTACAGTTGGTTAGCATTTATTCACATTAATTTGTACTTGATTCATTAAGTTATATCACTTTTGTTGATAATAACTTCCTAAGATTGGTGTAGTTTAGTGCCAGCAGATTAAGGATTGGGTTGGAGTGTGTGTTCTTTAGCTTTATAGATGTGGTATTTAAGATTTTTTTTTAATGGAATCTGTGGGGTTGGTTAGAATAAAAATAATTATTTTTAGGGAGGTTCAAAAAGGAGGAAAGTAAGAGCTAAGAAGAATAAAGCAATGAAGTCTATAAAAATGAAAGAGGAAATAAAGAGCGATTCTTCTCCCCTGCCCTCAGAAAAGTCTGATGAAGATGATGATAAGGTAAGAATGTGTTTTAGAAAAGCAACCTGTTATATAGAAAGGGAACATGGCATATTTTTAGTATGCTTTACATTTGAAGTTTGAAGTAAGGCTTGAAATTTTACTTTTAGATACTGAAGTTCTTTTTTATAGTTTGCTATGTAGTCTCATTTACAGAACAGAATTTCTACCCATCCAATAGAATATTATATTTCACTACAGGGATAGAGCAAAGGTCCTTCCTTTTCAAACATTTGCCATTTGAAGACATTCTGTCTCCTTTAATTTTGTTATGAATTTTGAATGGGATTGGCTTACCTTAATTTTTATAGGAAGGTAAATATTGCATGTATCATTACTAATGGGATTCTGAGTTACTTCTCTCAGAATCCACATACATGCAATCCGTAGTCATGCAAAGAAAAGAAATTAGTCTTTGTCAAGATTTGGTTAGTAATACATTGGCCATACTTGCACTTTTCAGGATGAGATCACTTCTGTGAAACATCCAAATAAAAAAGTTAAAACAGAAAGAGACAGTGAAGAAAAACCTGAGCCAGATGTTTGTATAAAGAAGGAACCAGAAGAAAAGAGGGAAGCGAAAGAAAAGGAAAATAAAAGAGAACTTAAAAGGGAGATAAAAGAAAAAGAGGATAAGAAAGATATAAAGGAAAAAGATTTTAAAGAGAAAAGAGAAAACAAAGTAAAAGAAGCTATACAGAAAGAAAAAGACATAAAGGAAGAAAAGGTATGCAAATCATAATATAAAATTTAGAAAGTGACAGAACAGCGTATTTACAGTTTAGGAGAATAAATTGTCAGCCCAATTAGTCTCAATAACTGAGTTCTTTAAAAATGCATATGGGTATCTAGTAGAGGAGAACAGGTTTGAATCCTTTTTTAGATGCCTTACCTAATAAATAATGTTACAGAATAGCTTTATTTTTGGTTTCCCCAAATAAAATGGGGGAAAGATCAAATAGATAAGAATGTTAAATGTGAGTAAACTTTATAGAATAAAATGGGACCATAATTCTTCTGGAAGTGTTAATCATTTTTGCCTTTGTTGTTGTGTTTTATCATCAGTTGAGTGAATCCAAGTCTGATAGCAAGGAAAGATCTAAGAAATCTTCAGTGTTGGATGCTCCAGTTCATATCACTGCAAGTGGTGAACCAGTTCCCATATCTGAAGAATCTGAAGAGCTAGATCAGAAGACATTCAGCATAGTAAGTAGTAAAGTTTCTGGTTATTAGGAATAATTCATATAACATTTTATTTAATTTATATTCATCTTTTAAAACTTTAACTTTAGAAATGTGTTTGAATTTGATAGCATTGCAGTTCAAGCTGACAAAAGCAATAGATTTAAATTTTGAAAGGTATCCTAAATTTAGAATCAACCTAGAAAAACTTCTTCATAAATTAAAGATTTTAAGAAGAGGTATTTAGGGAATAAACTTTTTTTCCTCCAACTTTAGAATTTTAAACTTTTCAATTCCTGAGCCTATTATCCATATAACAGTGGATATATCTACAGTGAAGGACCCTTCTTTTCTAATCTTTTACAGACCAGTGTTTTTAGAAAATAAAATAAAAATGAAATTAGGAAAAAAAGAATATAAAATATAAGCCCTGGTGTTGTATTACTAGATTCAGTAGGTATAAATTTGCACTGTCAAACTGATATAAAGGTTTCTAAAATTTCTGTACCTATCCTGCTTTGGACTAACACAGGTTCATAGACCACACTTTGAGGAATATTGGTCTAAAATATTACTGGTTTTACATGCTACCATGCTTTTATATTCATCAGAGTCAGGGAGAATCTGTCTTGGCCTTTCTCCAAAGGGTTTATTTGCTGTATATATTCAGGAACGCAAATAATCTTATGGGTGTAATCTTAAGTCAGTTTTATCACTGATACTAATCAAATCCTATACTTGAAAGATGGAAATTTTCACCTTCTAAAATTATATTTGTGTTTGACCTACTACGTCCTTTTAGATCCCCAGCTCATCTTCATGTCCCATTTTCTCCTATTGTGTACTCTGACTAGATGATATTAAGACTGAGAACGCATTTATTCATTTCCTACTGATTCCATTACATGCCCTAATATAGTTCCAGATATGCTCTTTAAATAACATAGTTCCTGCCACAATTTTCTTGTCCTCCTCACTTTTGGCTGTTTACATCCCTCTAATCTCTGAGAATATTGGGGACATTCCCAAGTAAGCTGTTGCAGCTCCTGTCTTCCATCTTACTTACTTGAATGAACATATATCTTATCTCTTGACTTTCATTTTTATCTTTTCTCCAGGTTCACATGTTGTGATTCCTTAGCAACTTTTAAGGCTAACCTTTCTATTTATGGCCTAGATCTTAATCTAGCCTCTCTATCCATTTTCTATTGTTTTTGTTTTTGTTTTTTACCCCCTCTGTATTGGGTGGGAATGGGTGATGGTGTGCTTTTGCTTTTCTGAGGTGAAAACACTGAACTCTTCTGAACTGCTTCCCCTACACTATGTGCTCCATTACTGAGGTAAGGGAAATTGCACCTCTTGCCTCTTCTTTGCCCACATTTCCTCCTTAGCCATCTGACTTGTTCATATAACCAATGAAATGGAAAGTTTTCTTTTGTGCCCAGTGCATGAATTTCTTCTTCATTAACCTTCATAAATGATTTAAAATCTCTTGTATTATGGAAAGGAATAATGGAATAGTTTTAAACATGGACTCCAGATTTTCTGAGCTTGTATGATTAAGATTTTCTTGGGGGCTTCCCTGGTGGCATAGTGGTTGAGATTCCGCCTGCCAATGCAGGGGACGCAGGTTCGTGCCCTGGCCTGGGAGGATCCCACATGCCGCGGAGCGGCTGGGCCCGTGGGCCATGGCCGCTGAGCCTGCACGTCTGGAGCCTGTGCTCCGCAGCTGGAGAGGCCACGGCAGTGAGATGCCTGCGTACGGCAAAAAAAAAAAAATTTCTTGGTATATACATTTTATTGTATTCAGGAATAGCTCTGATTATTAAGAAATTCACTGGTCTTTTCTCAGTCTTCATTTTCCTTGACATCTTTGCCTCATTTAGCATCTCTTGATTTTCTTGTGTCTTATTGATCTGTCTTCCTAGATAGCAGTATAATTTAGCAGTCAAGAAAGTGTTTGAGGTCAAAACTGGGTTTCACAGATGTCATTTCATTCTAAGCTTCAATTTCTTTTTCTATAAAATAGAGTGAATGGTATTGCAAAGGTCTATTGTCAGAATCAAATTTAAAGCAATGAACACACAGCCTCTGGTACCTAATAAGTGCTTTATAAACATTAGTTATCATTGCTCCAGTTCCCATCTTCAGGCCTTGACCTTAGCATAGATTTTAGTCATCAATTCCTCTCTTTTTCCTCCACTCACATTCAATGAGTAAATCATATTGGCTCTAACACACTGGTTCAAGCCACAGCCATCTCTTTCCTAGATTATTTCAATAGCTTCATAGCTGTTCTCACTGCTTTCACCCTTCCCATCTCACCCTATACCCTTTTCATACCCCGGTTTGTACTCCACACAGCAGCCCAGACTGACAATAACTGTTACAGGGATAATAAAGTCACCCCTTGTTACTTTTCTGTTTAAAACCCTTGAATGGCTTTCCCTCTCATTCAGGATAAAAGATTCATAACAATAGTCTAAAAGATACAGCATATGGTTTACTCCCATCATCTCCTGCTGTTTGCCTGACTCACTTGGTTCCAGCGACACTGGAATTCATACTGTTCCCTTGAACATGTCAGACAAGTTATAGGACATTTTTACTTGCTCTTCCCTCTGCTTGAAATGGCTTACTCCTTCATTTTCTTTAGATACCTGCTCAAGCATCACACTTCTCTGAAAGCTTAAGTAAGGTAGAAAGCTCCCTGTTCTTTCTTGCTTATTTATTTTTTTATCATGGTTGTCACCATCTTAAACACTATGTCTTGTTTACTTATTGGCTTTATTCTCCTACTAGACTACAGGTTCCATAAGAGCAGGGTCTCCGTTTTATTTACCACTCTGTTTTCTGGGTCTAGAACAACGCCTAGAATATAGTATGTATTCAGCCTACATATGTTGAATAAATAATTTTCTAGCAGAATATAAACTAGAAAATTGAACAAGAAACAGAAAATGTAGAGAACAAATATGAGTAACACTAAAAATTAGAAAGGAAATTAAAATTTTCCCTTTTTTAAAGAAGACATTAGGCTTGGCTGAGTTCTAATTTTAACTAAAGAATAAATGATTCCAGTGTTAAATTATTCCTGACAAAAGATGGAAAGTTTCCCAACTGATTTGGAGAAATAGGTCAATAAAACAGAGTAAAGTACTCATAAACAAATTTGCACATATAATATAGACACTTAATTGATAATAAGAAAGGCCCTTCACAGCAGTGATGTAAATAAATGGTGGCATTGGGTCAACTAAATATATTGTCTGTAGTTGATCCATCCTTACATTCCCCAAACTAACCCAACTTGCTACTCATGGATATAATTACTATAAAGTTGTTTTTGCATTTGTATACAATAAAATTTATCTGCAGTTTGCTTTTTTAGTAATATTTTAATTCTGGTTTTGGTATAAGGTTAACAGTTTTTATTACACAAATTGGACTTTACTGAATGGTATGGTTTGGGTGTGTTGTCCTTTTACTAGCATGCTAGTGCTCTGTAGGCCAAGGAAGAGGTTGGTTTCCATCAACTACCCCCACGTCCCTGACTGCCCAAATATGATAGAAGCAAAATTCATCATTAGCTACTTTGGCCCCAAGAATAGACAGTTTATACTTTTAGCTATATTGATGTTAATAGCTTTGCCAATATATTATATAAAGATTATTATTTATGTATTTATATATAAAAATAGCTTTGCCAATATATAAAGATCTTTACATTTTATTCTATATTATAGTCAATACATAATATTGTTATACTCTGAAATATTTTGTTATCTTTTAACATTAAGTCTGTTTAGAATGGTGTTCTACAGTGTAAAAAGTAACCATTTTTATAAAAAGTAAGTAAAATCCAAGGCTTTTACTTAGACAAAGACTGATTTTAAATGATAATGGAAAGCCTTGCTTTCTGAATAAAGTCTGAAGGAGAAATGCTTGATGTTTAAGAGCTGTGAGGTGAGATTTAATGCTCGTTTTAGCATTAGACAATGCTATATTTACTCAGGTAAGTAAGTATGATTGAAAGAAGTAGATCTTTGTTGAATTCATGGTTTTAATACATGTATTTGTGTTCTTATTTTCCTGTTTTAAAGTGTAAAGAAAGAATGAGGCCTGTCAAAGCAGCTTTGAAGCAACTTGATAGGCCCGAGAAAGGCCTTTCAGAAAGAGAACAACTGGAACATACTAGACAGTGCTTAATAAAAATTGGAGACCATATCACGGAATGTCTGAAAGAGTATACAAATCCTGAACAAATCAAGCAGTGGAGAAAGTAAGTGATGTATTTTTCAGGAAGTGTTAAATTTGTAATTTTGTAACCATCTATTTGTCTCTTGTATTTCAATTTTTTTTTCTACTTCTGAAGTTTATAACAAAAAGTTTAAAAAGGTAACCTGAGGATGATTGCTTTCACTTTTTCCTTTAACTTTAAAGCTTTTTATAAATAAGTGATTACTTAATTGTGCATCATGATAAACACAGGTAGCATCTCTGCCTTTAAATAAATAGTGAAAGGCATTTCATTAAAATTCAAATTTTATTTTTAAAAATCTCCACAATTTACCAAATTATTCTCAGTAATATCTTCAGAGGTTGGTGTACCAATTTGTTACATAAATTTAGCAATTCATCTTCTAAGTATGACTAAAGCCTTGTAAAACTCAATGTCCTCAAGCAATGTAAAATGCAGACTTCTGTTTTCCTCTTCATCTTAGAAGTGGCAGCAATTTGATTGATTTTAAAATTACAGTTGGTTTTAAAATTATAAATCTGAACTGCTATAATATGATACTAATCACTTAATGATTACCAAATCCAGGACACTGTTAAGCCAGACTACTAGACAGGATAGGAGAAAAATAAAATGAGCATAAACCAGTCATTGACATCTGTTTATTAGCCTTCTGATTTCTTTGCTACATGTAGTGCAGCTACACATCAAAACAAAAAATTTAATGACACATTTCTGGAGGAGGCATGATGATTACACAAAAGTTAAAAAAAAAATTTCTATCCATGTCCCTTTTCTTCTTAAATTCAACCAGGACCCCCATTTTAGAAAGAGGAGATAGAAGTTCATCGTGATCACTAGGCTTTTGAAAACAAGTGAAACTGAGCTCATGTCTAAGGAAACTGAAACCATTCACAGACATGAAGAAGAGCCTAAAGTCATGTGCCTATAATGACATGGAATGATCACTGGAGTTGGCATCACAAGACATGCATGCTTAGTTCCATCCTGGCTAATTTTTGGCTTTGTGACCTTAAACAGTTACCAATATTATCATCTGTAAAAAGATAAGGCACTGCATATTTTTCAGTTACTGAAGGATAATGATAAGATATATTATGCAGAATGAGAGGCAATAATTCTCAAGTACTATTCATAGTGTCTAGTTGAATCTTTTATTTATGGTTGGAATATATATACACCGGAGCTTAGTGCTTTCCTTAAATACCATAAAATAGAATTACTCCATCCTTCTCAAGCTCTTAACTCATACAGGGACCCCTAAAGTACAGAACCACAGGACATGGACATGAATACAATAGAGTTTAATTATATATACTAGGATTAAATGAGAAGATAGCGGAATTCCTCTATCTTTTTATATTCAAGATCCAAAGTTAAATAAATGTTCTCTGTCAGTGGCTCCCAGACATATTCTTGATTGTTGCTTGTCTGTGATAAAATTAGGGAAAAAGGAAATGCAGTGAGTTATTTTTAAAGCTAAATTTAGTTAATTTAAAGGATTATATTAAAGTTATTTTCTACTTTTTAGTGTAAAGGAGCTTATTTTCTCTCTGACAAAACTTGTGTACTACATACCAGTTTTTAAACCTTAATAAGAGTTTAGATTTTTGAGGTTGTGAAGAAGGCAGAATATCTATTTTACCTGCTTTCTAGATTAGAAATAAGCAGCATCTCATTGAAATTACATGTCGACTAATACAACTGGATGTTATTTCAGGTTTAGGTTGTTATTAGGAAACGGGGGAGGGGGGTAAAAAACCTTTAAAAGAAGAGAGACCAAATAGCCAGGAGACATTTTTCTTTGTGTTCGCCCTTACCTCCCAAGGTTTTTTTTTTTTTTTTTTTTTTTTGTGGTACGCGGGCCTCTCCTGTTGTGGAGCACAGGCTCCGGACGCGCAGGCTCAGCAGCCATGGCTCACGGGCCTAGCCACTCCGCGGCATGTGGCATCTTCCCGGACCAGGGCACGAACCCGTGTCCCTTGCATCGGCAGGCAGACTCTCAACCACTGCACCACCAGGGCAGCCCTCTCCCAAGGTTTTATTCCTCTTTTTACCCAGCTGGGCAAATTAGCTTTTGTTTTTCTCCCAATCTACCTTGATTTCATATTCCTTGGTACTTATTCCTGCTGCCACTGTCTCTGGTTATACCAGATTCCTTTAAATGGGAAAGGAGAACAGAAAGACCCCAATTGAAAAATATTTCAAAAGCAAATTAGTTTTTGCTCTGGTCTGAGTGCTGTCTTTAGAGAAAGATTGGGGAAAAATGTAGAAGCAAGGGAGAGTCCCTTGTGTTAAGGTTGAACTTCTGACCACCCTGCTCTACTCCACTCCAACCCACAGAACACAGCTACAATTACTGATTCTACAAAAGGAAGGAAGATCAAGACCTTACCTGTAATTTTAAAGATAGGGACTTCACCCATAATTATACAGCAGTTGACGTTAAGCAAATTTTTACAGTAACCATAATTATCTGCTTTATTTCTTGCTTATAAATGTTTATATATAAATATTTTGGCCAAATAGTTGGTGAAGAAATGCAACACTAGTTTTTATTTAAAAATCACTTACAATCAAGTGATAACCATAATAATGTATATTTGTGTTTCGTTTGTATATCAAAGTACTTTCATATGCGTCATTCTAATTGATCCTTTTAAAAATGCTGTATTTAGGAAATCTTAATAGTTAATACTTCCATTTTTACAGAAGAAAAAAATGGACTCAGGTGAACAGCTTTGTAGGGCTGGGACTGGGTTAATGGCCAAGGAGGCGCATAGGGCATGAACTTTAACAGCAAGGCGCTCACTCTTACGCTAGTTCCAGGTCTGGAGTTTTGCCCAAGATCACACAATTCAGCAGGTGATATAATTAGGACCAGAATCTAATTTCAACTAGGTTTTTTCTAGGGAAAAAAGTATTCTTAAAAAGAAATTTAATTACTAACAAAAACACAGTTTATTAATTCCTACCTCTTTACTCTTTTGAGTTAACTGTAGAATGTAGACAGTCTAGAGATAGTCTATAAATTCATTTAAAGGCGATGAATTTTCTCAGCTGCTGTGGATTTCACTTCACTCAGGTATCATTTAATTAATTTTCTCTAAGTTTGCTTATAACTTTTATTTCAAGGTTAATGTCATACCTATAGTGAAAGTTTTAATATCATCTGGGGACCACTGCCCTAACACAGTATTCTTAACAATTTAAAGACATACTGATTTTTTTAGCCTTTTGTTGTAGTAACAAAATGAAAACCAGATTACACTCATTTATCTTTAATAAATAACTCAAGTATTTTATAAATTAATAGAACCCCATGAACATTAGTCATAATTTTAACTTCATTTATTTTTAAACAGGACCAAATTTGCATTTTACTTTATTGTTATTAAAATATAGTTGACTTACACTATTAATTTCAGGTGTATAACCTAGTGATTTGTAAATATACAGAGTTGTTGTATTTATTGACTATATTCCCTGTGCTGTACGTTACATCACTGTGACTTATTTATTTTCTTACTGGTAGTTTGTACCTCTTAATCCCCTTTACCTATTTTGCCCATGCACCTATGCACCTTCCCTCTGGCAAGCACTAGTTTGTTCTCTGTATCCGTGAGTCTGTTTCTGTTTGTTACATGTTCATTTGTTTTGTTTTTTTAGATTCCACCTATAAGTGAAATATATAGTATTTGTCTTTGTCTGGCACATTTCATTTAGCATAATACCCTCTGGGTCCATCCATGTTGTTGCAAATGGCGAGATTTTATTCTTTTTTATGGCAGTGTAATATTTGTGTGTGTGTGTGAAAGAAAGAGAGAGAGAGAGAGATCCACTTCTTTATCCATTCATCTATGGTTGGACACTTAGGTTGCTTCCATGTCTTGGCTATAGTAAAAAATAATGCTACAGTGAACATGGGGGTGCATATATCTTTCCGAATTAGTGTTTTTATTTCCTTCAGAAAAGTACGGAGGAGTGGAATTGCTGGATCATATGGTAGCTCTATTTTTAATTTTTTGAGGAACCTCCATGCTGTTTTCCATAGTGGCTGCACCAATTTACATTTCCAGCAACAGTGCATGAGGGCTCCATGTCCTCCACATCCTGGTCAACACTTGTTTTTCCTTTTTTATGATAGCCATTCTGACAGGTGTGAAGTGATATATCTCATTTTGGTTCTGATTTGCATTTCCCTGATGTTGAGCATCTTTTCATGTGCCTGTCAGCCATTTGTATGTCTTCTTTAGAAAAATACCTACTCAGGTCCTCTGCCCATTTTTAATCAGCGTTTTGATACTTTAATTTTTAAATAAGCTATTCTAATTTAATGTCAAACAATGGATAATAATAGGATTTGGCTAATTAAGTTAGATGTAAATTACAAGGATTTTACTATATTTAGGAATGATTTAATTTTCCCAACTGCTATCTGATAAACTTTTATCAAATTTGTTGAAAGAATTATTTTTCATGACTCAGTATTAGCTATTTCTTCATTCTTTCATTTCACTGATAATTGATTACCGAGAGTAGTATAATCTAAAGAGTGTTTCAAAAGAAAAAAACTAAATAATATTGACTCCAGTTAATGATATGCATGCTGAAGTATTTAGGGGGGAGATATACTAACACCTATTTTTCTTTGAAATGTATCAAACAAAAACTAGAGGGATTGACAGAGGGATGGACATAATGGAATCATATGTGATAAAGCAAGCACAGTAAAATGCTAGTAAGAGAATCTAGGTATTAGGTATATGGTTGATCATTGTAAAGTTCTTTTATCTTGATGTATGAAAATTTTCATGATGTTGAAAATTAAGAAACAAAATAGTCTGTGCATATGTATTGTGAAAATGTCCCATTAGTTTAAAATAGCCTGCTAATATTAGTCTTTATAACTTGATAAGCCTGTTAATATGCCATAATTTATTTAAATAGCCCAGTTTTACAGGCTATATGAAGTATCACTATAGAAGCAAATTTTGAGAGTATTACACACATATATGCACATTAAATATAAGGGTTTGGGTGACTGCTCTTTAAACTGCAGTACAATTTTATAGTCTAGTTTTTGTAAAATTATAGATCAAAATATTGATGAGGAGTAGGTATCATCATATACACAGTTAAGCAAAGAGCTGTCACAAACTAAATTATAAATGGTAATTTATAATTAATAAAACAAAAAGGAAAGAAAACACTTGAGAAAGCCACAACTGTCTTAACAACACTGGTAAGAATTCTTTTAGAAAATCACCAGATATCCATCTCTGTATGCACATATGCTGGGATAATTTTGCAATTATTGTATGACTCACAGGTTTCTGATTTCCAAAATTTACTAACACTTAGGAGTTTACTAGCAAGCAGCTCTTCACACATATCAATGTCCAAAATCAAAAGGCTGGGAATTACTCATCTTAGTGGAAAGAGAATTAGGAGCCAGAGCCCTGCCTTCTAGCCTTACCTAGCTATATGAATTTAGGCAAGTCACTTAGCCTCATTACCCCATTTGTTCATTTATTTGAAAAATTGTCTGCTACATTGGCTGTGCCTACCTAAAGGCTGGTTATTTGTGGAATTAAGTAATAGAAAAGAGCTTTGAAAATATAAAAACTGTATAAAGTACCTAGCCAGACACAGGTTAGGTACTTTATACAGTTATCTCATTCAAGCCTTTGTAACAATGTATGTTTTGTAGTCATAGGCAATTGATGCTTGGTATTTGAGAGAAATATGTCTCAGCTGTTTAGAAACCCCCAAATTGGGACTTCCCTTGTGGTCCAGTGGTAAAGAATCCGCCTTACAATGCAGGGGTTGCAGGTTCGATCCCTGGTCAGGGAACTAAGATCCCATATGCTGTGGGGCAACTAAGCCCGCACACCACAACTACTGAGCTCGCGCACCTCAACTAGACAGCCTGCATGCCGCAAACTACAGAGCCCACGCACTCTGGAACCCGCGCACCGCAAATACAGAGCCCATGCACCCTGGAGCCTGCACACCACAACTAGAGAAGAGAAAACCCACACGCCGCAACGAAAGATCCCACGTGCCACAACTAAGACCTGACGCAACCATAAATAAACAAATAAATCTTAAAAAAAAAATCCCCCAATTAAGTGCTTCTGTATAACTTTATTTCTCCCATAAAAAAGAATGAGAATAGTTATTTTCTAGCTAAGAATTTTTGCTTCCTTATGCCTTGTTTCTTCCATTAATATCCTGAGAGATGGCTTTCTTTTGGGAAGTCATTATTCACACACACAGAGTTTTATTATTTTTAAAAAATCACTTAAAATCGATTGCTTGGGGCTCCCCTGGTGGCGCAGTGGTTGAGAGTCCGCCTGCCGATGCAGGGGACACCAGTTCATGCCCCGGTCTGGGAAGATCCCACATGCCGCAGAGCAGCTGGGCCCGTGAGCCATGGCCGCTGAGCCTGCGCGTCCGGAGCCTGTGCTCCGCAACGGGAGAGGCCACAGCGGTGAGAGGCCCGTGTATCGCAAAAAAAAAAAAAAAAATCTATTGCTTGACTCAGCAAAGATGTTGATATTGGGTAGTCCACTAAACCTCCATCATTGGCTAATTAGTAATTTCTTTCCTCTGTTTATATAAGCAAGATTCAAAATCTTTAACATACCTACTGTAAAGCTAGTGGTTCAAGAAAAAATTGTAAATATATGAAGCTGTTACTTTTTCAGTGATGGCAGATAGACTTCAACTCAAGTGTCACTGATTATTAGTGCCTCTGAGGAAGCTGTGTTGAGAAGGATTCAGAGACTGCATCTGAATTTATCATGAAGGAGTACCATGATCAATTACTGACCCCAGCCTTGGGATGGGAAGAGAGACCTAAAGATACAATACTGTCCTTGGTTTATAGTGTCTGATCATGTTACTCTCATGATGATTACATCACAATTATAAAATGACAGTTGCTTTTTAATGCATTATTCAGGACCTTTCATTCACAGGCTTAATCCATATTATCTGATGGTATCTTTACTCAAACTATTAACATAGTTTATCCCTTTTGTATCTAATCTGAACCACAGTATGAGTCCCTTCCTGATTTGTAAGTTTACTTCCCTTTGGTTTCAAATTAGGATTGATTACTACTTTTCAAATCCAAAGATTGTAAAATGAAGGAATTTGAAAGAGAAGTAAAAGTTAACAATGTCCAGTTTTATTTGGAATCTTATCCATATATGAAGTTTTAAAAAAAAATGCTAGAAATAATCTCCTGAGACCTTGTTCCATAGAGGGCTAAGATGTGTGTATTTCTGTGTAGAGGGAAGGGATTTCATTAAAAAGCTAAATATTTTCCACCAGACTAACTTGCCTTTTCTTCTTCTAGAAACCTGTGGATTTTTGTATCTAAGTTTACTGAGTTTGATGCAAGAAAATTACATAAATTATATAAGCATGCTATTAAAAAACGGCAGGAATCTCAGGTAAATGAATGCATCATATTTTCTTTATGTTATTGAAACATTTTTCCTTACAGAAGAATTCAGTTAATAAATGTAGAAGGAATAAAGGAAATAGAAAATCTCACAATAAAATTTGTTGCAGGTAAGATCCTCCAAGGGAAGCTAAAATGAGTGGGCAAGAAAACAAGATATTGGCATAGTCTAAAAGTATCTCCTCCAAGATGTTTATTGATTACAAAGAGAAAAATAATAGCTCTGTAGAGGAGAAACCTGCCTCACACCACCTTAAACAAGCAATCAAAGTTAATGTCACCAGTAATAAGACATACTGACATCATGAACCCCCTGCACTGTGTACTGAGAAAGGTACATCACTTCTGTGGAATTCCTGGCAAAAAAGTATCACTTCAATCCAATCATGAGAAAATATCAGATAAACCCCAATTGAGAAATACTCTATAAAATAGCTATCTAGTATTCTTCAAAAGTGTCAAGGTCATGGAAGACAAGAAAAACCTAAAGAGCTGTCCCAGTTTGGAGGAAACTAAGAAGACATGAAAACTGAGTGTAATGGAGTACCAGATTGGATTCTGGAGGAAAAGGATCTCAGTGGAAAAATATGAAATCTGAATAAAGTCTGTAGTTCAGTTAATAGTATTGTACCAGTATTAATTATTTAGTTTTGATCATTATACCATGGTTATATAAGATATTAACAGTAGGAGAATCTGGTAAAAAGCATATGGGGACCCTCAGTACTATTTTTGCATCTTTTCTGTAAGTCTAAAATTATTTCAAAGTCAAACTTTTTAAAAAGTCATGGGACAAATAGTTTATACTTTTAAAAAATATCTGCAAATATTACATTTATACATTCTAATATCTTAAGTGAGAACTTCTTTTAGCATAAGGGTTTTCTGTATCCTGTTTTTTATAAGGGTGTTTGAAGCCACTTAAAAGATTCTTACCTATGTGCATTTATTTTAGCAAAATAATGACCAGAACAGCAACTTGAATACTCAAGTGATTAGAAATCCAGGTAAGTAAGTCTTGCTAATTGTTTTGGAAAGTAAATTTTAAAATTGGGGTTTTTTTTTTGGCGGGGGGTGTTTTAGATGATATATACCCATGTTATTATATTGTATCTAGTATCTTAATAATCCTTTTTAGCTTATTATTAACTTTCCCATAAATAAACCTATTACCAGTTTCTAGAAAATTATAGAATAATTGTTGAAATGAACATATTTTTTAAAAAACATTGTTTGGAATAATAATGTATTCTTTCTGTGTAAGAGTCACAAAAGTATATTCTGAGAAGGAAAAGGGCCTTATACTTTTCGGTTGTGATTGTTCACATTTCAGATTAAAGTAACCTATTTCTAAGCCTTAGTGTGGCTTTTGTAAAGCCATTTCTAAATGCTGTAACTGCCTGTATTTGAGAACTGGTTTTGTTAGTTGGAGTTGAAAAGTTCTTATAATCTAGCAGTGAAGTTACTTTTGTTTACCATGTATTTTTTTAAGTCATTAACAAAAGTTGGACACTTCTATCTAACAGATGTGGAAAGATTAAAAGAGAATACAAATCATGATGATAGCAGCAGGGACAGTTACTCATCTGATAGGCACTTATCTCAATATCATGATCATCATAAAGACCGACATCAGGGAGATTCTTATAAAAAGAGTGACTCTAGGAAAAGACCCTATTCTTCTTTTAGTAATGGTAAAGATCATCGTGATTGGGATCACTACAAGCAAGACAGCAGGTAAACTTGACAGTTTTAAAATTTTGCTTATTGATGTCTTCTTTATTTTATTTGTTGTATTTGACTTTATCAGCCAATTCAGTCTTCAGGTAATCAAAATAAGTCTTACGTAAGGTAAATGTTTTGTTTGTAAATAAGAAAAACTGAAATATAGTTCTTTTGGTTAAGAGCTGAATTTCTCTATAAAAATGGATTTTTAATTATAAATTTAAGATCAAAGTATACAATAAGAAAAAGTTTAGTGTAGGGAGTTCTGTAAGTCATGGGATTCATAATTGCTGGTTTTGGAGAATATTGGCTCAAATACTCTTCAAAATGTAGTAAGTAAGGTAAAATAAAAGATTGATGGACTGTGGCTGAAGTGAGGTGGTGGTGAATTCTACATTCTATTCCATTAAAAAAAAACTAACATTTATGTGAAAAATTAATTTATGTGAAAACAATTCATTGAGGTTAAACTTAAAGCAATCTGAGATAGTCCTGAAATCAGGAAGTTTTCTCCATATATTATTATTTTTTTGAAGTCTTTAAGTAGTAAACAACTGGAATATAATAACAATATATTTTACTCCTTTGTTGGTAAGGGAATATTTTCATTATAGTGATCATTACTGTAAGCCAAACAAAAATACTGAGAAGAGTAAAAGTAAAGATCAGAAATAAGGAAATGAGTAGGTTTTTTTGTATTTTAGTTGTGCTCACTGCAGTAATTTCTGAGAAACACAGCCACATTATAAACATGTCAATTGTATAATGGCTCTTAAAATTGGAAAAAGGCACACAATGAAAAGGAAAAGCCATATTTGTTGTGGTAAATGTTTGTAATTTCACAGACTTACATAACAATTTATATTGTTTATAATAAGGACCTTTTGTGAACCAAAAACCATTAAATTTTGTTTGGTGTATTTTATTTGAAAAGGCAAACATTTTAGAGATTACTTTTCATTAAACTGCCATAATTTTTTTTAGCCAACTGCCGCATTTATGTATGGAGTAAACTTCACAATGACATATATCAAGTCTTACTATATAAGTAATCAAATTAAGGAAGCTTTTAATAGGCATCACCAACCAATAAAAATTCTCTTTTACAAATTTATTTCATAGACTGTTTTAGAGGTTTTTATTTTTTTTCCTGCTTACAGGTTCATAAAAGGCTCTGATTTCAGGGGTATTTTAGATTCATGTAGTTATCTTAATTCCAACTTTCAGGTAGTTAAGATGTATTAAGACAAATGATGCATAGAATAAAAAGTAGCAACTAATCTAAAATGAGCTTGAGAAATTAGATGCTACCTGAATTGCTTTGTATGGTTTCACTTTAGTTTAATGAATGGAATAGTTTTTCCAAAGGCAGGCAGAGATATTTCCAGTGATTTTTAAGCTCACTTACAAAGTTTTGTGATGAAACACTGAATTTGTATAAATTAAAAGTATGCTTTAAAGCAATTTTGTTTTATTTTTAATAAGATTTTATTTGGAAACATTTAATTAGCATTATTAATTTAACTAAAATTCCTAATTTCTCTTTTGTTAGATACTATAGTGATAGAGAGAAACACAGAAAACTGGATGATCACAGGAGTAGAGACCACAGGTCAAATTTGGAAGGAAGTTTAAAAGACAGAACTCATTCTGATCATCGTTCTCATTCAGATCATCGGTTGCATTCAGACCATCGGTCAAGTTCTGAATATACACACCATAAATCTTCCAGGGATTATAGGTATCACTCAGATTGGCAGTTGGACCATAGAGCTTCCAGTAGTGGCTCTAGATCACCACTAGATCAGAGGTCTCCTTATGGCTCCAGATCTCCATTTGAACACTCAATTGAACACAGAAGTACACCTGAGCATACCTGGAGTAGTCGGAAAACATAACAAAAACTGATAGTGTCTTTCTGGACTTTTCTTTTAGCCATATATCATAAACCAACACAGTAATTGCCTTACATGACTTGAAAGATATAAACAGATCTTCTATCAGTAGCAGTATTGTTACTTCTTTCCAGGATGCAAGGTCTATTATCCCAACAGAAGAGAAAATATTTTTATATTTAAGGATTATGCTGCACTGTACTACAAATATTGTAGTACTTTTTCTTTTCTTTTTTAAAGAAATGGAAAATGTTTACTATTACAGGGACCTCAACACTGCCCTTCCATATAGGCTGGATAAAACTGTTTTTAAGTCAGTGGTTTTAGACTGACATCCATTTAAATTATGTTTGTATATGAACTTTACTCTGACCTGTGATCTTGTTTCAGGAAGGAATGAAAGAGAGTTCTTTTCTTAATAAAGAAAACACACTCAAGGACTTTATTCACTTTCCAAAGCTACTTGTTTACATGTACACTGCGACCACCTTGCCGCTTTTCATCACAAGCTTGAATATTTAAATTCTGTACTTATATCTGTAAAATAGCCAGGAATTTCCTGTTTGTGATCTATTATTATGCCTTTTTACACACACAAACAATGGCTGTAAATTACTGTAAATGGATTAAATGAGCTTTCCTTACTTCCTTCCCCTTCTCAGGCTTTTTTTGACTGTTCCTTTCCCTACCAACTCAGGCCTTCTTATCATTTAAAAATATATATATCAGTGTAATAACACTTTTTAATGATTTGTCTTGATGGAATCATTGTTTAGAATGTAAAAAAATGGGGAAAGGGGCCACTTAATTCCATTAGTCCTTTTTATATTGACTATTTTATTAGATACATGTTATTTCTTTCCTTTCCCTTTTTTAGTCAATATTGTGTAACAAAATGGTGAGATGATAATGTAAAATCTAAACTGCATGCTCTGGAAACAGTTTTTTCAGATGCATTTGGTTTAAAAGGGTAGGTGTATGAACACTTTCAGAATCCAAATGGCCAAAAGTTATTGTAAATCCATTTGTTTTCCTTTTCATGTGGGCAATAATGTCAAATGTGCTATGCAGCCAGGTAACATTTTAGATAAACTTGATTGACTTTTAATAAAAACTGTTACAATGCACACTGATTGTATATAAAAACCTTATATATTACAAATTAAATTTAAGAAAAAGGATATGTGGGCTCCTGTAATTTTCTGCTGCATTCTTATTCCCTCAAGCACTTAACTTTTTTTTTTTAAGTAGTAACATTTAGCTTATAGAAAAGGATATTTTGATAAGCAGTTGATTATTGTTAATGTGTAGCACTATAATTAAATCTATTTTGAAGAATATATGGATCTATGAAGTAAAATTTAGATCATAGAAATCTGTTGGACTCGATTTTCTGCAGATATTATTTTAGAATGCCTTATATTTATTTACAGATTTTTTTATTTTGTTATATTCAGTGGGAATTTTTTAATCATGTGGCGTACCTTCTTGGATGTGTGCTGTGATCTAACAAATTTGAACCTTAACTGACAAATATAAGTATATTGATATATTCCTATAATATTCTTAAATGTATCTGTTGATTAGCTGTGGGAGTGATGTACAGAAATTTGTCCATAGATATATTTTTTAATATTTTCCTTTTATCCAATTAGGTCTAAAATTTACACTACGTGTACAAAACAGAGCTTCTTTATCCCCCCCGCCCCAGAGTTACCCTGAATGTCTTTTCCTGGTATGTCAGGTAACAAGAGAAATAACTCAAATTTTTAAACATCTGATTATAATTAAATATAAAAGTGATAAAACAGTTTAGTGCTGGTACACATTTTTTAAGCTTTTTCACTTTTTTCCACTATTAGTATAAATGATTTATTCTATAAGATCGCATTAATAAAAAATTATAATGCTTAATAAAATCATAATATTAACATAGCAAACAGATCCGGGTTGGCATTTTTAATTCATCACTTTGTAGCTGGGACATTTGCATTATATCCTATTGTGAAAATTTCATAAAACAGTATTACATTTTTGAGACAATGGAATGGGCTCTAACTTTCTTAATAATGCTACGTTTAGTTGAATATTTCAGTCAACTAATAGCTGAGTTGAATGAAAAATCTAAAACTGTATGTAACATTTATTAATTGATGGAAAATATGTTCATTATTTTTAAGAATCAGCAATTATGTAGAAAAGGAACAAGGCATAAATTTTTTAAGACACATGAAGAAGAACATTAGTACATACATATAACAGGAAAAATTCTCCATAAAATATGCTTAATTTTTGTCTTTTTACATGCTCATTCTGATCTGCCATTTTTATCCATTTGTGTTTAATTTTTCGAGAATGAGAGATTATGCATAGTACTGTACCAATTAACCCTCCACCTTAATAATATACAATAAATGATTCTTACTAAAAGCAATGGCCTGTTTGCGTATAAAGAAAATATTCTTTGCTTAGGGTATGTTAGATAATTTTCAGACTGGAAAGCTGTGGAAAATGAGGGTGAATGATTCATTCATTAACTTCACAGTGAGTGGGCTTAATAAAATTAGAACCTTAAAGTTGCATAAAACATAGATTACATATGTAATTTCCCTTTTGTGATCTGTTTTTGAGGTTAAGTAATGAAAGTTTTGTGTAGATTATAGGCTGGTTTACACAGATTTCATTTCCTTGAAATTTATCAAGAATATGCACAAAGGGTAAATGGCATAATTCTGTCTTTGCACCACATTACTGTTTCTGACTAGAAAATGATCATTGGACTATAGATAACTCTATGAGGGTTTTTAAGGTGGGGGAATTTGAAAAAGCAACTAATCATTAAAACATAGGATTTTTTCCCTAGAATTTCCCAGCTTCATCTGAAAGTTAAATGTAAACTGCTTAATATGGCTTAACTGTTAAAATTTTGAGTAGTTCATTACTTAGCAAATAATGCAAAAAAATATTTTTAAATGTTTCTGAATTGATACATTCAAGCATATTAACATAGATACCTCTATCAAACAAGATTATTTACATTGAAGACTCAATTCAAAAATACAAACAAAACCTATTACATATTATTGCAGCACTTTATGCAAGATTGATGGATGGAACATGTTTAAAAGGAAGCAACTAGGCAATAGTGCAACAACAAAAATATCAAGACAGTGTCAAAACTTCTGTGTTAAATTCTTAAGGCATTTACTTTAGACATTTAAAAGAAAATAATTCAACTGAAATTACATTTTCTCCTGGAAATGACTGTATATTGATAGTGATTTTGCAGAATGCTTTACGCTAATTTTGTTTCTTTTTTCTTTTTTTTAGCACCTACCTAATAGGTAGATTTTATTACAGAAAATCTTTGGATTCTTTATAAAGAAAGACCTACATTTAGGAAATAGTACCTATGTTAAATAATGAAAGATGAGATTACTTGGTAAAGTAGAATTTAAAAAATACTTTTCAGATTTTTTTCAAGTATGTATACAAGTTCTCCAGTGGGGCTTCATGTGCCAGATTTTCTATTGTAAAAGGCCATTAGCCATCTTGTCCTTCAGTTAAAAAAAAACCCAGAAAACCCAACCTTTACTTGAAATGGGATTGGTAGTTCAAACTCCCAAATGAAGGAGATGCCTAATTTAATTCCAAATTCTATTCTACATTTGAGTTTTGATCTAAATATTAAATTGAAGAGGTATAAACAGTTTCAAGAAGCTCCCTAGCTTATAATGATTCTATTAAATGAGCTAAGGATAATCGATTGTATTGATGACATACATACTTCACATGCAGAAATGTGGGTTGCATTGTAATTTCATTATTGTAGGCTGCCATTAGGTTTCCAGTCTGTAGAATGAGCTATGGAATTGAATTGGCACTTATTGCTTTATTCTCTGTTTACTTTCAAAACCTTTGCTTTGTCTCTGGTGTTGTGCAGTTTCACTGTGCTAAGTCTAGGTGTGGTTTTATTATTTATTTGCTCACGTCTTGCCTCTTGCCCAGTTCTTTTTACTTTTTGGAATTCCTATGGTATTGCTAGCGTACGACTTTCGAATTTCTTTTCTCTGTCTCAACAGCTTTACTGTTTTTCCTTCTCCTTCCATTTCTGTGCTGAGTATCTTCAGCTTCAACCACTCCCCATGAAGTCATCTCCACTTAGATATCTAATAGATACCTAATTTTAAAATAATAAAACTTGGGCTTCCCTGGTGGCGCAGTGGTTGAGAGTCCGCCTGCCGATGCAGGGGACACAGATTCGTGCCCCGGTCCAGGAAGATCCCACATGCCGCGGAGCGGCTGGGCCTGTGAGCCATGGCTGCTGAGCCTGCGCGTCTGGAGCCTGTGCTCCGCAACGGGAGAGGCCACAACAGTGAGAGGCCCTCATACTGCAAAAAAAAATTTTTTTTTAATAAAACTTGATTCAACTCTTCTCCATTACTGACAGTTAAAAAAAAAAAAAAGAAAAAAACCAACTTCCAAATGTTCCATAATTTTTGATAAATGGACTCGGCATTCACAGCTCACTAATCTATGACACTTTCCCCCTAGCTATTTGTTTGTTTTGCCTCACTCACGTTACTTCCATTGTTTTTAGAATACACCCGAGAATACTCTTGGGTCTTTGGATTGTTGTTTCCTCTATTAAGAATATTTTTATCCCTGATTTGCAGAAAACTTGTTCCCTCACCTAATTCAGATCTCAGCTCAAATGTCATCTCAGGTCTCCAAATTAGTATTCTGCCCTTATTTTTACATTCCTTATCTTGCTTTCTCTTCTAATGCTTAACCATTACTTGACTTTATTATTATTATTTTCATTTGTCATTGTCTCTTCACTAGAATGTAGTTCCAGTAGGGTAGGGCCTTTATTTTGTTCATTGATGTATCCCCAGCACCTAAAACAGTGCCTCACATATCTGTTTTTTTCATTATTTTGATGTCTCCCAGAAATGCTGTGTTCCGTAAATGGCTAGTATTACCAAACTTTTCTTTCTTGTCATTGTTACGTGATCTGTTAGTATTATTGGAAACTTTTGTATGCCTTATCAGCATCTCTATTACTAGAGTCTGTTTACTATCTTCCAGTTCTTAAACCTGACAAATCACCTGAGACACTTGAGAAATAGAGAAACAACTAAGTGTCATTTCCATAAATTAAACTTGGCAGAGAAGGGCCCAAGTAATATTTATAGGGATTTTAATATTTATTGACTTGAATAATAGAGGTTAACTCCACTGTTATAAATAATATGCATGTGCTTACATATAAATGAAAAATTGGTTTCTGTTATTTATTTATGGCTACTTAAGAAATTTAATGATACTTTGTGAAAAGATATTCAGAGATGTGGTATGTAGTAGGAAAATATAAAACATTTTGATTTGTCTATTTTATCTTTTGAGAGGAAATATGTTTTTAGATGGCATGCCACTGTCTTTTCCTACTCACAAGTAAAGAACATGACTTGTAAAGACACTATAATGCAAGAGAAATAGGTTGCATTTGCAATATTTCTCAAGTGAAATAGCAAAAATCCCCTCCTTTTTATTACTGAGTAGCATTTCTCGTATTGGATGTACTACAGTTTGTTTCTAACCATTCACCAACTGGGTTTCCAGTCTTTGGGTTATGAATAAAGATGCTATAAACATTTCATGTAAGGGTCTCTGGATAGACATATTCTCATTTTTCTCTGGTAAATACCTTGGAGTGTGATTGCTGGGTGGTATGGTAAATCATGTTTTACTTTATAAAAAACTGCCAAACCATTTTCCAAAGTGGATGTACCATTTTATGTTCCCACCAGATATAGATGAGAGTTCTTATTACTCTCTACTCATGTGAGCATTTAGCATTTTAGCCATTCTGATAAGCATGCAGTGGTAACTTAATTTGCATTTCCCTAGTGACCAGTGATAACATCTTTTAGAGTATTTATTTTCCATCCTTATCTCTTTGGTAAAGTATCTGTTCACATTTTTTCCAACTTTATAAAACAGGATTGTTGATACAAGTCATCTATCAGATAAGCTGCAAAGATTTTCTCCTACTCTATGGCTTGTGTTTTCATTTTTTTAACAGTCTTCTGAAATGCAGAATTTAAAAAATTTTGATGAAGTCCAGTTTATCCATTTTTTTCTCTTACGATTCATTCTTTGTGTGTAGAAATCTTTGCCTAATGTGAGGTCACAAAGATTTTTTTCTCCTATGATTTCTTCTAGAAGGATTATACTTTTAGGAACTGCTTTTAAGTCTGTGATTCATTTCAAGTTGATTTTTGTATGTAGTATGAGATATGGATCAAAACTGCATGTTGGGGTGGGGTTTTCGTATTTTGTTTTTGGAATATGTATATCCCATTTTTCCAGCACCATTTATTGAAAAGACTGTCCTCTTCCACTGAATTTTTATTTCACCTTGTTGAAAATCAGATGTCCATATACCTGTGCGTCTGTTTCTGGGCTCCCTATTCTGGCCTATTTATATTTCTGCCCTTATGCTAACACCACACTATCTTGATTACTGTACTTTATAATAAATCATGAAATCAAGTGGTATGAATTCTAAATTTTGTTCCTTTTCAAGATTGTTTTGGCATTCTAAATTCCTTTGCTTTTTCACATACATTTTAGGATTAACTTCTCAATTTCTACCAAAAAGCCTGCTGGGATCTTTATTGAGATTATATTAAATCTATAATCAATTTGGAGAATATTGACAATTTAACAATATTGAGGCTTCTGACTTATGAACCCAGTATATATGTCCATTGTTAGGTCTTTAATTTCATCACATGCTGTGGTTTTTCAGTGTACAAATCTTACACATATATTGTTAAATTTACCCCTTAGTAGTTCATATTTTTCTACTATTATGTTTTTTTAAATTTCAATTTTTAGGTGTTCAGTGTTTTTTGGATTTGACCTTTATTTTGTGACCTTGCTATACTCACTAATTAGTTCTAATTCCAGATTCTTTGAGATTTTCTACGTAGATAAACACATCTTCTGTGAAAAGAAAAAAATTGTATCTTCACAATCTTGATGCTTTTTCTTCTTCCCTTAATGTCCTTTCAATGACCTCTAGTATAATGTTGGTAAAAATAGGCATCTTTACCTTATTCCCATCTGGGTTGGAAAAGGTAAGAATTCAGTCTTTCACCGCTGAGTATGGTATGAGCCATAGGTTTTTTTGTATATGACCTTTGTCATGTTAAGGAAGTTCCCTTCTAATCTTAGTTTTTGGAGTATTAAAAGAAAAATATTTGTTTTTTATTCTTAAAATAACCTTAAGTACTTTTTCATGGGATATGTGCACCTGTTGTACAACTTCTCAGATCATGGAATCAGACTGGAGACAGCCACCCTTATCACCTGTTTCATACTGATTTTCTCCCAGTACTTGTTTATCAAAGAAACCATCAAAAAACAGTTTTGCAATGTAATGGGATATAATGATGAAACTGAACCATCTCAAGCTGGTAGTTAATGTTGTTTTGGGCCAATAGATATTTGTCACTGTGTTTCCCTTGAAAATTTAAAATTTCCTGAAGCATCCCTGTGTTTTTGCTGCATTTGCAAACCACAGCAGTAGCCCACACACAGTCTTTAAGAATTCATTCAAACTGAACTGATTTCTTCTTACCTGCTTCACAAAACTCTCTCTTCCTGTCATAATATGTCAAATATAGTATACAGTTAATGTATATTAGCTCCTCTTGGAGAGTCTTGCCATTCTTTATAATTCAGCTCACTTGGTTGCCTGGTGACCTCTGCTTTCTAATGGGTTCAAGAAAAACTATGGTTTTTTTGTTTTGTTTTTTTTAGATTAACCATCTTTTTTCTTGTTAGGACAGGAGGAATGTTCTCTTGGAGCTATTTACATCCTGAGAAGAGAAGCTCTCAAATGAGAGTTTTTTTGAGTCAACTTTACTGGGGTGTAATATATGTACAATAAGTTGCATGCTCTGTAAGTGCACAGTTCGGTGAGGTTTGAGAAATATATAACATACTCATGACAGAATATTTTCGTCACTCCAAAAGTTTTCATTGCCCCTTTCCAGTCAATCTCCATACTTAAACGGTAGCCCAGGAAACTACTTACTGGTCTGCTTTAAAATACTACATATTAGATTTGTCTAACAAGTTTAATATGTAAATTAGTAAAAATCATACAGTGTATGCACTTTGTCTTTTCCTCCACATAGTGTTTTTGAGATTAGTTCATGTTGTTGCATATATCCGTGGTTCGTTCCTTTTTATGACTTTGTAAAATTCCATTGTATGGATATACTGCTCACCTCACAAATGGGTTTCCAGTGTTTAACTAATATGAATAAAACTTCTTTGAACATTCCTTTACAAGTTGTTTTTTGCATATGTTTTTATTTCTTGGGTAAATACCTTGGAAAAGAGTTGGTAAGTCATATGGCAAGTACTTAATGAGCTTTTAGAGAAACTACCAAACTTACATAAAACAGCTGTGTCACTTTGCAATGTATGAAAGTTCCAGTTGTTCTGCATCCTTGTCAGCATGAGCTATTGTCAAGTTTTTTTAAGCTATTGTAATAGTTGTGTAATGCAGTCATATTATGGTTTTAATTTGCATTTTATTGATAACTGATGATATTGATCTCTTTTCATGTGCTTTTTGGCCATTTGTATGTCTTATGTAAAGTACCTGCCAAATCTTTTGCCTATTTTGTAGTTTGTTTTCTTGCTAGTGAGTTGTAAGCTTTTTTATCTGTTGTAGTTTTAAAGACATTTTATTTTTTAGAGCAGTGTTAGGTTAACAAAATGGAGCAGAAGCTACAGAGATTTCCCGTATACCTTCTGCTCCCACACATGTATAGTGTCTCCCATTATCAACATCCTCCATAAGCACTTTTAATATATATTATGAACACCAGTTCTTTATCAGATATGTATATTGTAAATATTTCCTCCAAATCTATGATCTGCCTTTTTTTTCCCTAACTAATTTGCAAAGAAGTTTTAAATCTTTACGAAGTCCATTTTCTAATTTTTTTCCTTAATATTTTATACATTTTGTATCCCATGTAAGAAATCTTTGTCTAACCTAAAATCTCAAAGCTTTTTTTTTTTCTAGAAGAGTTTTCGCTGTTCTATTAGATCATTGTTTCAGTTCAAGTTAGTTTTTTCTGTGCAATGTGCAATGTGAAGAGTTGAGATTCATTTTTTTCCCTCCAGTTTCTGTAGCATCATTTATTGAACAGAGTAACCTTTTCTCATTGAATTTTTTGACTCCTTTATAAAAAAAAAAATTGACCACGTGTGTGTCTATTTCTGGACATTCTCTTCTTTTCTATTGACTATATATCTAATATCCCTGAGCCAAAATAAAATGATCTTGATTACTGTAGCTTTATAAATAATTCTTGAAGTCAGGTACTAAGAGTAGTACTCCAACTTTGTACATTTTCCAAATTGTTTTGGCTACTCTAGGTCCTTTGTATTTCTTTATACATTTAGTCAGCTTGTAAATTTCTACCAAAAAAATCTTCTTAGGATTTTATTGAAATTGTGTTGAATCTACAGATAAATTTGGAGAGACTTGGCATCTTAATAAAACACTGAATCTTCCAGTTTACAAACATGCTTTATCTCTCCAATTATTTATGTATTTAATTTCTCTCGGCAGTGTTTTTTCAGTTGTCGGTGAATTGGATTTACATTTATTTTGTTAAAGTTATCTCTACAAATTTGGTATTTTTTTTTAGATGACTTTTGATAGGGTTTTTTTTTTTTTTTTTTTTTTTGGCTGCGTCAGATCTTACTTGCAGCACGCGGGATCTTCGTTGAGGTGTGCAGGCTTCTCTCTAGTTGTGGCGTGTGGGTTTTCTCTAGTTGTGGCGCACAGGCTCCAGGGCACGTGGGCTCTGTAGTGGTGCGGGGGTTCCAGAGCGCGTGGGCTCTGTAGTTTGCGGCATGCGGGCTCTAGTTGAGGTGCGCCTGAGCTCAGTAGTTGCCGTGCGCGGGCTTAGTTGCCCCGCAGCATGTGGGATCTTAGTTCCCTGACCAGGGATGGAACCCACATCCCCTGCATTGTAAGGCGGATTCTTTACCACTGGACCAGCAGGGAAGTCCCAAATTTAGTATTTTGGATGCTATTGTAAGTACTTTATTTCAATTACCAATTTTTGGATTCTAGTGTATAGTTATACTGTTGATTTTTGTGTTGACCTTGCATCCTGCCAATGTGCTAAACTATTAATTCCAGTAGATTGCAGGGGAGGGGGAGGATAATTTCCTTAGGTCTTTCTATGTACATGATCCTGTTTGCAAATAAAAAGAGCTTTAATTCCTTCATTCCTAACTGTATACTTTTTTCCTTTCCTTACCACCAACAGTGTTGATATGGGAGAGGGGTTGGGAGTGGACATCCTTGGCTTATCCTTATCTCAGCATTTGTCTTGCTCTGTTAAGTATGATCATAGCTGTAAGTTTTTTATAGATGCCTTTTATCAGGCTTAGTAAGTTAACCTCTTCTTGGTTTGTGGAGACATTTTATCATGTCTGTTGAGATGTGTTCTTTGTTCTTTCTTATTAATATGAAGTACATTGGTTTTTAAATGTCAGACCAACCTGGCATTCCTCAGATAAGCCCTATTTTATCAAGGTGTACTTCTCCATATACTGTTGGATTCAACTTGCTAATATTTTGTTTAAAATTTTACATCTATATTCATGGTGCTATTTGTCAGTAGTTTTGTTGTATTATTTTACAACTTTTTTTTTCTAGTTTGAGTAGGATAACGCTGATCTTGTAGGTTGAGGTGAGAAGTATATTCCTTTTCTCTTTTTTTTTTGAGCTATTAATGTTTATTTGGGATCAAAAATAAAGGGCAAAAATTGTGAAAATAAGACATAGTCAAAGTGACAAAGTTCAGACTCCCAGAAAAAAAGTATCTTTTCCCATGGTAGAAAATCTGGAAAATGGAAAATACAAAGAAGAGTAAAAAAAATTCCAGCACTGTCCCCACTGTCTATAGGTAACCACTGTTAATTTTTTTTTTTTTTTTTTTTTTTTGCAGTACGCGGGCCTCTCACTGTTGTGGCCTCTCCCGTTGCGGAGCACAGGCTCCGGACGCGCAGGCCCAGCGGCCATGGCTCACGGGCCCAGCCGCTCCGCGGCATGTAGGATCCTCCCAGACCAGGGCACGAACCCGCGTCCCCTGCATCGGCAGGTGGACTCTCAACCACTGCACCACCAGGGAAGCCCACACTGTTAATATTTTTTAAAATATTTTAAATATAATGTTTAAAATATTGTGGTCACACATGTATGTGTATTTATATGTTTGATGTGTATGTGTATTAATTTATAGCCTGCTTTTCACTTAATAATGTGATATTACAATGTGATATAACAGCAATATGATATAAAATGGGTTTTATATATATTTTAGTAACTGCATAACACAAATTTGTTTAACCAGTCCCCACTGTTGGGCATATAGACTCTATTTTTCCTTATTATAAATAAAACTTTAAGAAATATACCTGGCACATCACTATTTCCTTACTATAACTTTTTAGAAGTGGAATTTGTGGGTCTTAAGATTTGGGGCAAATATTTCCAAATTGCCTTTCTGAGAGATCATTTTCCACTCCCACCAGCAGATCCCTGTTTCCTTTTTTGATGACTGAAAATAGTGAAGGTGAAAATTTTTAAAAATATGTTGGCTAATTTTTTAATTGCTCATTTTGATTTTGAATACTTTGTCATTTTCTTACAGGTTTATAAGGGATCTTACATATTAGGGGTATTAACCATTTGTCATTTTGTTTATGGTGTTGTGTAATTTTTAGTTTTTTAAAAATTGAATTATAGTTGCTGTACAATATTGTATAAGTTACATGTGTACAATATAGTGATTTAAAATTTTAAAGGTTATACACCGTTTATAGTTAATATGGGTTATATTCCTTGTGTTATACAATGTATCCTTGTAGCTTATTTCACATCTAATAGTTTGTACCTCTTAATCCCCTACCCCTGTATTGCCCCTCCCTCTTCCCACTGGTAACCACTAGTTTGTTCCCTGTATCTGTGAATCTGCTTCTTTTTTGTTTTATTCACTAGTTTGTTGTATTTTTTAGATTCCACATATAAGTGATATCATACAGTATTTGTCTTTCTCTGACTTATTTCACTTAGCATAATGCACCCCAAGTCCAACCATATATATACACCACAACCTCTTTATCCATTCATCTGTTGATGGACACTTAGGTTGCATCTATATCTTGGCAATTATACAGTTTACAAATATTGTTGCTATGAGCATTGGGGTATACATATCTTTTCAAATTAATGTCTTTGTTTTCTTTCAGATCTATACCCAGGAGTGGAATTGCTGGGTTATATAGTAGTTCTATCTTTAGTTTTTTGAGAAATCTTCATACTGTTTTCCACAGTGGCTGCACCAATTTACATTCCCATCTGTAGTGTACAAGGGTTCCCTTTTCTCCACGTTCTCACCAACATTTGCTGTTTGTGTTCTTTTTGATGATAGCCATTCTGACAGATGTGAGGTGGTATCTCAGTGTGATTTTGATTTGCATTTCCCTGATGATTAGCAATGTTGAGCAACTTTTCATGTGCCTGTTAGCCATCTGCATTTCCTCTTTAGAAAAATGTCTATTCAATTCTTCTGCCCAATTTTTAATTGGGTTGTTTGTTTTTTTGATGTCGAGTTGTATGAGCTGTTTATATATGTTGGATATTAATCCCTTACCAGTCATATCATTTGCAAATATTTTCTCCCATTCAGTAGGTTGTATTTTCATTTTGTTGATGGTTTCTTTTGCTGTGCCTTTTCTCTGTTTTCTAAAACAGTTTGTGTAGGCATATTATTTCTTCTTTAAATGTTTGATAGAACTTTACCAGTGAAGCCATATGGACTGGTTTTAGTAGATATAGGACTATTCAGATTTTCTACTTTTTCAGTTTTGAAAATTTGTGTCTTTCAAGGAATTTGTACATTTTCTCTAAGTTGTAAATTTTTTGGCCTATAGTTATTATCTTTTAAATGTCTGTAGGATTTGCAGTAATGTTTTCCTTTTCTTTTGTTCCTGATATTAATCAGGAACATTGTAGCTTCTTTTCTTCTTCAGTCTAGCTAGAGGTTTACCATTCTTGCTGCTCTTTAAAAAATAAAGATCAGCTTTTGGTTTTATTGATTTTTTTATTTTATTGCTTCTGTCTTTAAAAAAATAGATTTTGTTTTATAGAGCCATTTTAGTTTCACAGCAAAACTGATTGGAGGGTATAGAGATTTCCCATATACTCCCTACCCCTACATATGCAGTCTCCCCTACTACCAAAATCCCTCACCAGAGTGGTAAATTTGTTATAATCAATGAACTTATATTGACACATCTGTTATCACCCAAGGTCCATAGTTCACATTAGGGTTCACTCTTGGTTGCTTACATTCTATGGGTTTTGACAAATGTATAATAAAATGTATCCACCATTATAATATACAGAATAGTTTCACTGCCCTAAAAATACCCCATGCTCTGCCTACTCATCCCTTCCTCCCCTCAACCCCTGGCAACCACAGATCCTTTTACTCTGTCCTTAATTTCGCCATCTCTAGAGTATTATACAGTTGGAATCTTATGGATTTAGACTTTTCACATTGGCTTCTTTCACTTTGTAATATACATTTAAGTTTCCTCCATCTTTTCATGACTTGATAATTTTTTGTTTGTTTGTTTTTCGTACTGAAGTATAATCCATTTTCTAGATGTAACAGTTTACTTATCCCTTGATAGATCGAAGGACATCTTGATTGCTTCCAAGTTTGGGCAATTATGAATGAAGCATTCATATAAACATTCATGTGCAGGTTTTGGTGTGGACCTAAGTTTCAACTCATTTGAGTAAATACCAAAGAGATTGCATAGTAAGAGTATGTTTAGCTTTGTAAGAAACTACCAGGCGGTCTTCCAAAATGGCTACCATTTTGTATTCTCAGCAGCAATGAATGAGAGTTCCTGCTGCTTTACATCCTTTCCAGCATTTGGCGGTGTCAGTGTTTTGGATTTTGGTCACGCTAATAAGTGTGTAGTAATATCTCATCATTATTTTTATTTGCAATTCCTTAATGATACATGATGATGAACGTCTTTCCATATGTTATTTTTTTAATTCTCATTTTTGTTTTGCATTTCTCTGGATTAGCAGTGAATTTGAGCATCCTCTTCACATATCTTCATATATCTCATTCATTTACGTTTCTTCTGTGAATTGCCTGATCATATATTTTAACCATTTTTTTCTATTGCTTTTCTTTTCTCTTGTTGATTCTTAATTCCTTTGGGATGCCAGAAAATTAGTCCCTTATTGGTTTAAAATATTGTAAATATCACCTCCCAATTTATTATCATTAACTTTTTCATGGTATTTTTTATTGAATAAAAATTCTTAATGATAATCAAGTCCATTATCTTTTCCTTGCCTTATGGTTTATACTTCTGGTACAAAAGTCCTTTATCTGCACATTGGTCACAAAATGTTTTCCTACATTATCGTCTATTCACTTTTTATAGTTTTAGATTTCACATTTAAGTTTCTAATTCATTTAGAAGCTACTTTGTTCATAGTTTTAGGTGAGAATATAGATTTACTTTTCTCCATATTGTGAACCAGTTCCTCTAACACTATTAGGTAACAGTCCTTCCTATTCCCATTGATCCGTGGTGTAAACTTTGCGATATACCAAGTTCCTACATATACATGGCATGAGTCTAAGTCTGTGCTTCCTATTTTTTTTGCATCATTCACTTGTCTGACCACTTTATTATATCACAGAAGTGTTATTATGTAGTAGGGCAAATCTACCCTCTTTGCTGTTCTCAAAGCTGATGTGGTCACATATGTATCTTTAAGCAATATATATTTTCTTTGCATATTGTCTATTTATTTGGGACTAAATGTTTCTAATTAATTTGTACAAATAAAAATGTGTAAGGAAAGATGTGTGATACAATTGATGTAAAATTTCTCTGGCTGGATTTATGTTTTTTGGTCTATGCAAATAAAACAAAATAGTTAATACTTCTTTTAATGATATGCTTACACTATATTTATGCCAGTGTCAGAGGAGTTAGTAGAAGTATTTTTATGTTTTAAATTGTTTTATTCTATACTCCCTAAATATTTTGGAATGAAATATATGGATACATCTAAAGGTTTTTATTTATATAGAATCAGAGTCAGAGATTAATCTTAGAATTTGCTTCATGTGTTTCAATTAATAAATAAGAGAGACACAAAGAGGTCAACTGACCTGCCCAAGTGGATACAGGCTAATTAATTGTGAAATCAGTAGTAAATACATACTTCTTGACTTTGCCTTTTATATAGTTCTGAACATATCTATGATTTATTTGCCACTGAGACTTTAGTTTGACTATAACATAGAAAAACATGTTCGGCAAAATAGGTTTTTCAGATATTAAATAATATCTTTTTTACATTTACTTTGTTCCCACATGACCTTCATTATGGGGTTAAATCTTCTGTGTGGGGACAACAGTACTTTTGATAAATTTGGGCAAAATTAAGACTAGAGGATGGAAGTTTGGTAGAAGTTTCTTGCCATCAGAGCAAGGAATATATGTCTGTAAAAGCAAGTGCTTTCAGAATATATATTCTTACTATCTGCATATTCACCAAGTTTAGTGGTGATAAATGCTCTTATTTATAACTTCTAATTGAAATAGTAGGGTGCCTGAGCAGGTGCAAGTATTTTTCAAAACAGATGCTACTAAAAGGCTCTGGTAAGGATGCATGTTAATATTTAAATGTTCTTTCCAAAGGCCATCTTACTAGATTACAAAAAGTAACACAGTGATATTATTGACTCTTTCTTTCATAAGAGACAGGCAAGTTTTGATGACTTTGTAATGTGTCACCTTGGCTAGGCTACATTACATTCCCCTAAATTCCTTTACCTGTTTGTTGCCAGTTAGGGTGGGCCACAAGGGGTATTTCTGTGGGGGATTTGGAGAGCAGAGGTGAAGAAGCAGCCATATGTGTGTTAGACATCTTGTTGCTTATCTGCTGGCTCACCTAGGGTGAGGAAGTGGCCAGGACTGCACCCCTGGAGTCTGCCACCCCTGGAGTTAGTGTCTCTGTCTCCTTGACTTGATGAAGGGCCCTGGTTCCCACAGGACACTCATTCCATTAAGGTGAGAGGCAACAAGAATGGACACATTTGTCAGACTGTTCTCATGGGCTCTAGCTCATGCTTGTGAGTTTGAGATTGTTTTTGCTCTTCCTCATTTTATATTCATTTTCCCTTCCCAACTGTCTGCTATGTGGACTTCAAGCTACAGCATCATATGCAAAGTCAACAACCTTATAGAGACTACTTAACCAGCTCTCACAATCAATAAGGTCAAATCCTTGTACCAAATCCCCTTTTTTTTTTTGCGGTACGCGGGCCTCTCACTGTTGTGGCGTCTCCCATTGCGGAGCACAGGCTCCGGACGTGCAGGCTCAGCGGCCATGGCTCACGGGCCTAGCCGCTCCGCGGCATGTGGGATCTTCCAGGACCAGGGCACAAACCCGTGTCCCCTGCATCGGCAGGCGGACTCTCAACCACTGCGCCACCAGGGAAGCCCCAAATCCCCTTATTTTATCTATCTACCTACCTATTCATCATTCATCCATCCATCCATCATCTACCTCCTAGTCATTCTTCTTTTCTAATTAAACTCTGGCTGATATATTTTTCATTTATTCACACGAGTCTGATTAAAATGTACTTCTAACCTGCATTCATTTAACACAGCACATGTATATTTTACAAAATTAGATTTCGTTTTGGGTTTGAACCTAGACCAATGACTTTTTTTCCTTATTCTTGAATTATCAGAAACATTTGACACAGTTGATCCTTACTCACCTTGATTCGAAGGCTCTGACTGTAATTCATGTGTTAATTTGCACTTTTGGCTGCAAATACAATAACAGAAAATCTTACTCAACTGATTTAAAAACGCTGGGGAGAAGTTACCTCCCATAGTTCTGAAATATTTTGTCTCTAGGGTAAACAACAATTCAGTGACATGATCAAGAGCCAAGATTCCTTCCACTTTCTACTCTGCCATCCTTGAGCTAGTTTCCTTCATTGCTACAAGGTTGTTGCAGCAGTTCAGAGGCACAACAACCACAGGAGAAGGGGCCCTCCTCTTCACATGTGTTTTTTATTGGTAGCAAATATATCTTTCCTGGCAGTCTCCACAGCAGGTTTCCCCTCATAATGCATTGGCCAGGCTTGTGTATATGTATACATGTATGTGTATGTGTATATATGTATGTGTATGTGCCTAAATCAATCTACGGCAAGAGGAGTGGAGCATGATGATCAGCATAGATCACTTAGAATTTAGCCCTGGAGCTGGCAGTAGCTCACCATTCCCTGAGTGAAGTACGGCAACATGGAATAAACTGGAACTTGGACAGCAAAAATGAAAGAGCAAAAATGTTCCTGAGAGGCAAACAATAGTGCCTGCTACATAGTGCATGTTTTATCTCCCTTATCTCAGACCTCTTTCCCTGTTTGAAATCCATAAAAATGTACAAAGCTCTCCTTTTTCTCTTGACACATTCTCCCTTGGCAATCCCATCGACTTTCCTATCTTTAAGTACTGTTTCAGAGCATGGTTTCCACAGCATTGTAATGGTGACCTCTCCCAAACTCTAGAGTGCTGTTTTTAGAAGCCCATGGGACATTTTCATCTAGCTATGTCACCAACAAAGCCCATTAACAGTTCCTGGGAAATGAAAATAGAATCTGCACTTAGTCTGGTTTCACTTGCTCATAGGGTGCTGTGTGTAGAAGCTTTGCACTCAGTGCTTCAGACTGGAGTTTCTAGTGCAAAATGGTTACATGCATTTCAGCTCAGTGGGCCGTGTGCACAAGCACTGCACAGGACACTTCAAGATGGCAGCAGCTTACTGTGTGAAGAACCTGGCACTTTGATCTGGAGTGCTGGGAGCAGCACACCTGTGCCTGACAAAGATACCACAGAAAAAGAAAATTACAGGCCAATATCACTGATGAAAATAGATGCAAAACTCCTCAACAAAACACTAGCAAACCGAATCCAACAATACATTAAAAGGGTCATACACCATGGTCAAGTAAGATTTATCCCAGGGATGCAAGGATTTTTCAATATCCGCAAATCAGTGTGATGCACCACATTAACAAATTGAAGAATAGAAAACATATGATCATCTCAATAGATGCAGAAAAAGCTTCTGACAAAATTCAACACCCATTTATGATAAAACCTCTCCAGAAAGTGGGCATAGAGGGAAACTACCTCAATGTAACAAAGGCCATATATGACAAACCACAGCTGACATCATACTCAATGGTGAAAAGCTGAAATCATTTCCTCTAAGATCAGGAACAAGACAAGGATGTCCACTCTCCCCACTTCTATTCAACATAGTTTTGGAAGTCCTAGACATGGCAATCAGAGAAGAAAAAGAAATAAAAGAAATATAAATTGGAAAAGAAGTAAAACTGTTACTGTTCACAGATGACATGACACTATACATAGAAAACCCTAAAGATTCCACCAGAAAACTACTGGAGCTAGTCAATGAATTTGGTAAAGTTGCAGGATAAAAAAATTAATACACAGAAATCTCTTGCATTCAAATACACTAACAACAAAAGATCAGAAAGAGAAATCAAAAAATCCCATTTACCTTCGCATCAAAAAGAATATAATACCTAAGAATAAACCTACCTAAGGAAACAAAAGACCTGAAAGCTATATGATGCTGATGAAAGAAACTGAAGATGACACAAACAGATGGAAAGATATACCATATTCTTGGATTGGAAGAATCAATATTGTCAAAATGACTATACTACCCAAGGCAATCTACAGATTCAATTCAATCACTATCAAATTACTAATGACATTTTTCACAGAACTAGAACAAAACATTTTGTAATTTTTATGGAACACAAAAGACCCCAAATAGCCAAATCAGTCTTGAGAAAGAAAAATGGAGCTGAAGGAATCAGACTCCCTGACTTCAAACTATAGTATAAAGCTACAGTAATCAAAACAGTATGATACTGGCACAAAGACAGACTTGTACATCAATGAAACAGGAAAGAAAGCCCAGAAATAAACCCACACACCTATGGTCAATTAATCTATGACAAAAAAGCCAAGCGTATACAATGGAGAAAAGACAGTCTCTTCAAAGAGTGATGCTGGGAAAACTGAACAGCTACATGTAATAGAATGAAATTAGAATATTCTCTAACACCATACACAAAAATAAACTCAAAATGGATTAAAGACCTAAATGTAAGACTGGATACTATAAAACTCTTAAAGGAAAACATGGGCAGAACGCTCTTTGACATAAATTGCAGCAATATCTTTTTAGATCCACCTAGAGTAATGAAAATAAAAACAAAAATAAACAAATGGGACCTAATTAAACTTAAAATCTTTTGCACAGCCAAGGAAAACATAAACAAAATGAAAAGACAACACAGAGAATGGGAGAAAATATTTGCAAAGGATGCTACTGACAAGGGATTAATCTCCAAAGTATACAAACAGCTCATGTAGCTCAATCTCAAATAAAACAGAACCCAATCAAACAGGCAGAAGATCTAAATAGATGTTTCTCCAAAGAAGACATACAGATAGCCAAAAAGCACATGAAAATATGCTCAACACCACTAATTATTAGAGAAATGCAACTCAAAACCACAATGATGTATCCCCTCATGCCAGTCAGAATGACCATCATCAAAAAAGTCTACAAACAATAAATACTGGAGAAGGTGTGGAGAAAAGGGAACCCTCCTACACTGTTGGTGGGAATGTAAATTGGTACAACCACTATGGAGAACACTTTGGAGGTTCCTTAAAAAACTAAAAATATTGGATTTCCCTGGTGGCGCAGTGGTTAAGAATCTGCCTGCCAATGCAGGGGATATGGGTTCGATCCCTGGACCAGGAGGATCCCTCATGCTGCAGAACAACTAAGCCTAGGCGCCACAACTACTGAGCCCGCAAGCCCCAACTACTGAAGCCTGCGTGCCTAGAGCCCGTACTCCACAACAAGAGAAGCCACCACAATGAGAAGCCTGTGCACCGCGACAAAGAGTAGCCCCGGTCACCACAACTGGAGAAAGCCCACGTGCAGCAATGAAGACCCAACACAGCCAAAAATAATTAGAAAAAAAAAAACCCTAAAAATAGAGCTATCATATGATCTAGCAATCTCACTCCTGGGCATATATCTTGAGAAAACCATAATTTGAAAAGATAGTTGTACCCCAGTGTTCATTGCAGTACTGTTTACAATAGCCCAGACATGGAAGCAACATAAGTACCCACTGACAGACGAATGGATAAAGCAGATGTGGTATGTATATACAACAGAATATTACTCAGCCATAAAAAATGAAATAATGCCATTGGCAGCAACATGGATGGACCTAGAGATTATCATACTAAGTGAAGTAAGTCAGAGAAAGTCAAATATCATATGACATCACTTATATGTGGAATCTAAAAAAAATGATACAAATGAACTTATTTACCAAACAGAAACAGACTCACAGATATAGAAAACAAACTTACGGTTACCAAAGGGGAAACACAGAGGGGAGGGATAAATTAGGAGTTTAGGATTAACATATACCCACTACTATATATAAAATAGATGATCAACAAGGATTTACTGTATAGCACAGAAAACTCTACTCAATATTCTGTAATAACGTTTATAGGAAAAAAATCTGAAAAAGAATATATATATATATGTATAACTGAATCACTTTGCTGTATATTTGAAACCAACACAACATTGTAAATCAACTATATTCCAATATAAAATTTAAAAAAATTAAAAAACAAAGTGCAAGATGTCAGAGGAAAAAAACAATAAGAAAAAGAAAAAGCAATTACTAGAGACCCCTGCCCTGGCCCTCCCAGATTTAACTAAACCCTTTGACCTTAACTAAACCCTTCATGAGAGATGGGGAATCGCCCTTTGGGCATCAGCTCAAAAACTGGGACCCCTTGCTCAGGTGATTGCTTATTCCTCTAAACAGTTAGATCAAACTGCTGAGGGATGGCCTCCTTGCCTAGGGGCAGTAGCAGCTACTACAACTCTGCTAAAGAAGGCTGAAAAGTTAACGTTTGGCCAGCCAGTCACTCTATGGACCCCACACCACATTCAGGCTTTAGTAAATTCTAAGGGAACAGAGGCGCTATGCCCTGGAAGGTCGATTCAAGTTCAGGCTATGCTTTTAGACAACCCAGTGGCTAGCACAGAAACCCGTCACGCGCTAAAATCTGCCAGCCTGCTACCCACAGAAACGGCATCCCTGGAGCATGACTGTATAGAAACCATAGACACAATCTATTGCAGTCACCCCAACCTAGAAGGTTAGGAAGTGAGCCTCTCCTAAACACTGAAGAGGAATGGTTCACAGACAGGAGTGATTTTATGAGAGAGAGCGAAAGGTTGGTGGGATACACAGTGACCTCCCAGACTCAAGTCATAGAGGCAAGAAGCCTACCCCCAGGGACTTCTGCCCAAAGGCTGAGCTGATAGCCCTCACCTGGGCCGTAGAGCTCAGGACAGGGAAGATCTTAAATGTTTACAGATTCCCGGAAGACATATGCCATCCTACATGCACACAGAGCTATTTTTTTTAAAAAAGGGGGTGTGCTTACTGCATAGAATAAGCAGGTGAAACATGGGTTAAACATATTGAGACTCCTAGATGCAGTACAGCTTCCAAAAAAGGTGGCAGTGATTCATTGTAGGGGTCACCAAAAGGAGATGCAGAGACAAGAAAGGGAAACAAAAAAGTGGACGCAACTGCCAAAAGGGTGGCTCTAGAACCACTAACTTGGCAACTACCTTTTATACCTCGAAGGCCAGATCCATCCAATTACTCCCCAATCTACACAAAGGAAGAATTAGACAAAGCCCGTTAATGGGGCTTCAACAAAAATCTAGGAAGCCATGTGTGGCTAGTTAATGATCATGAGCAATACTTCTCCCAAACTGCAGCTTGTCAAGCCATCAGGGAGGCTCATCAAGGAACTGACTATGGGAGGGAAGCCCTACATAATTGATTAGTGGAGCTCATGGTAACTCCTGGCATGAAAAGTATAATCAGTTGAATAGTCGAGACATGTCCCATATGCACAGTAAACAACACAAATACCAGACCACCTTCCCCCTTCCCCCCCCCCCCCCCCCGAGGAGGCTCCCAGATAAGGCCCTTTCAGCCAGAGTGGCATACCCTGGGGAAGACTGGCAGACTGATTTCACTGTCAGGTATTTCAGACTACTGGAAAAAGCAACTTGACTAGCAGAAACGAGTCAGCCGAATTTGGCCAAACGAATGTGGAGCAACATAAAACAGATCCTCCCTGGCATCATTTGGTTTTTACTTTTCCTGGGCCCCTAATGACCATGATTCTCTTTCTAATACTTGGGCCATGCATCCTAAATTGTCTGGTGTCCTTCATCTTCAAAAGTTTTATGAAAGGGAGCAGAAGCCTATGGGGCCTTTCTGGGACAGACGCCCCCTCTGCCCCATGTCTTTCACCTGCCTCTTGTTTGTAGAAAATCTTTAGCCTCCTAGGCCTTCCCTGAGTCCTAAAGAATAAATTTAATCAGAGAAGTGAGAAAATACAGAAACAAAGGAAAAGAACAAAGCAAGACAAAATAATAACACTTTAGCCATTAAACAAAGTCAAGGACCCTTAGTTCCTCCTCAAGGGCCATAGGTAACATTCTGAGCCAATTCCTTGAGCCGTTTCACAGATACTAAAAGCCCGATCAGGTAGAAGATGTTAACTGCGTACCGCCCACAAGCACGTAAACCCCAGACCGGTTGGAACCAGCAGGTTGATGATGTTGATTCCCAAAATACCATCCTGTTACCTCACTACCGACCAATCAGAAGAACATCTATGAGCTGATCGTGCACCGTGCAACCTTCTCCCTCACCCTTTAAAAACTAAGGACACCTGAAAGCCATCAGGGAGTTCAGGTCTTTTTACCATTAGCCACCAGTACTTGCTTGGCCTTGCAATAAACACTGCGCTTCTCTTCAACACAACCCGAGGTGGGTAGTTTAGCTTTACTGCACAAGGGCGAGCAAACCAAGTTTGGTTCAGTAACAGAATCTATAAAACTCCAAATCCTGGTCACTCAGGAATGCAAACAGTCAGGGCTAAGGCTTGGTGACCATCAAACGCATCTAAAGGCACCGGGGAGAAGCTCTTCTCCTCCATCCAGGGTTATGACAACACACAGACTCAGCAAGAAGCAGTTTCAGAAGATGGAGCTGCACCCCTCAGCGCCCCTCAAGAAAGAGGAGCAGGACAAAAGACAGAGGACGGATTTGTCATCAGTAAAGCCCGTTAACAATTCCCAGGAAATAAACATGGAGTCTGGGTAATAAAATAAAGTCTAACCTTTTTTTCTTCTTTTTCCTTCGTGCGTCATATAATTTCACTTGCTCAAAGGATGGCGTGCAGAGCCTCCTACCCGCAGCTTCAGACTGGAGCTCCTAGTGCGAAATGGCTGTGCCTGACACCACAGCTCAGCGGAGCGCGGGCACAGGCCTCTGCCACCAGGAGCCAGAGCAGCTCAGCTGCCCCCAGCCCTCGAGAACTCCGCCCCTCCCTGCTGAGGAGATCCCAGTGAAGCAGCTCCTTCACAGCTGTGCCCCTTTTGCTGTGGACCAGAACCCTACAGAGCAGCCCCGCCCACGGGCTTTGGAGAGCACGTGTGCTAGAGAGCTTGCTTGTTCTTTGACCAAAGCATAAAGCTTTCCTTTACTTCTGACCTGAACTGGATCTTGTTCTGTTGACGGGAGCAACAATGGGCAGAAAGACCCCTTGTAGGGAGCTGACTTGGGAGGGTCATAACAGGTGTCTTCTAGCACCCCGAACTGTTTAATTTAGCATCACATTTTCCTTCCTCACACCGTGTCTCCACACCTCAGTTCCTGCATAACTTATTTTCTAGTCAGTAGAATTCTAGTTAAATTATGGATCTACTCTAACTATAAATGATGTGAAAATAAGACACACAGACAAAAACAAAACACCACCTCATCTTTATTTCTTCAGTCATTTTAGCATTTGGATAAGTATTTTATATTTAGAATGGAATTCAAGATAGTCTTTTGCTATCCTGGAAAGAAGGGAGCAAGAGAAAGGTTTACTAGTGACTAGTTGCTGTCAGAAAGTGAGGTCAGATTCCTTCCTACTCTTTTCCTTGGGCTTCTCATCTCTTTGCTCCGTTACAATGAACCTTTCTTATATATAGGGTATCTTTTGAAACTGTCACCTCTTCTCTTACTCCAAGAATGCAGAGGGTTCCAAAGTATCTTTCCTACTTTAATCTTTAATTCTAGCTATAAAATATCAATAATGATAGAAGAGATTGAAATTAAATTATGTAACTAATAATATTAATTGTATTTATTTGAATTGATGACACAATAAATAGTAATGAACACATGCTAATATTTTAATATTATTGTTGGCCAATCTCTACTTGAGCATGCATAACTGCTTATAAGTTTGAGATTCTCTGGTAATCCTAAATATAATACATCTGGGTCACTTCTGCCCATACCTTGTGCTCTAAACCTGCTCGCCAGCCATAGGGGAGACCCCTATGGCCAAGCTTGTTCTTTGTGACTGTGTCAGTCAGGGTTTTCCAGAGAAACACTATAGATTTTTCTCTCTCTCTCAGAGATCGATTTAGTTTAAGGCATTGGCTCATGTGAATGCAGGGCATGGTGAGTCTAAAATTCTTATGGCAAGCCCACAGCCTGGAAAGTGAGTCAGTGTTTCTATGTTGCAGAGTCTGGAGGCAAAAGCCTTTTTTTTTTCAAAACCTCAGTCTTTGCTCTTAAGGCTACAGCAGATTAAATGAGCCCACCCACATAATGGGGATGGGGGGAAGGGTCATCGGCTTTACTCAAAGGCTACTGATTTAAATGTTAATCACATCTAAAAAATACCTTCACAGCAACATCTAGACTGATGTTTGAGCAAACAACTGTGTACTGTAGCCTAGCAAAGTTGATGCATAAAATTAACCATCACCATGACCCTGCCACTCCTTGGCCATGGCTAATTGGGAAAAGATGCACACTTTAAGCAGGACTAATCAAGTTTCTCTCATTGGAATTTATTATGAAGGACTTAGGGACTCTTGTGGGTCTTTGTTGATCCCTTGACCTAGAAAGGTGTATATATCGGTCATCTTTAAAGGAGCATAAGCACGAAGCAGACATGCAGAGAGAAGCAAAAACAAGAGACCATGCACATTCAGAGCAGCCTAGTGAATTATCTTATGGGGCTTGGCTGTACTTCCTCCTCTTATTGTGTGAGATAATATTAGATTTTTTCCAAACAAATTTTTTTCTATTTAAGTTACTTTGACTGAGTTTATATTCTTTACCACAAAGTCATCCCTACGATGCCATTTTCACATACCATATTTTTTCTCATTCATGTGGTCAACTGTCAAAAGTTGTTGAGTCACTTAAGAACAGAGAGGTTTTTTTTTTAACTGGATTTGGTAACAGAGAATTAAATTTCTTACCTTGACAAGTCTCAGCCAAGTGGAAGGATATTACTGCAAGTGAAGTAGATTGAAGAAAGCATGTGAGGTGAGGAAATAGAAACTGTGACGCACAGACATTTTCAAGAAGTTCAGTGGTGAAGGGGAACAGAGAAATAGGTCATTGTCTACAGGGTTATGTGGAATCGAGGAAGATTTTTTAGGGGCGGAGGTTGTTTGAAAGAGAAGGAGATACTTGAGGATATTTTTCATTTGTGGAAATGACCCAGTAGAAAGAAAAAAACATGATGCAGAGGAGAGGGGATAATTGCAAGGATCAAGCCTTTATAAAGGTGGGAGTTTATGAAGAGAGAGTTTCAGAGCACAGGGGAAGGAGTTACTGTCCATAGTAAAAGAACTATGAGTGGCACATGGGTGTGATTGCTCACAGGCTGGTAATTTTAGAGGCTGTATCTATTTTCTCAGTATAAACCAAGTTCAATCATCTGAGAAATGGAGAAGGGAGAGGAAGTTTAATAAAGATGAAAAATGGTGAATTATGTCTCTTAAAGGGAAAGAAATATTTAAGCAAGATACATATAATGGCACTGCTGTAACTAACTAAATAAAAATGACCAAGATACCCCAACAAGTGACTCCCTGTGACTATATTTCTTATCCCTCAAATGGTCAAACCTGCTTATCTTTCAAATGTATAAAATAGGAATAAGTTCAGTTGGTTGCTCTTATTGAGCACCTTACCTATGTGTTTTTAGTTTTCCATGGCACCTACGAGGCTGGTAGTTTAACCGTTTTCCTGTTGTGGAAACTGATCAAGAGAAGTTAATTCTCCCAAGATCACAGCTAGTGATGTCTGGGGATAAAATTCAGATATAGTTCTTTCAAATTTCATTATGCCCCACTCTTTCCACTATGCCACACTTTCTCCATTATGTTCATCCCAGTTACTGACATCCTCAAGGCATGGAGCCCCTGGGGGCAGAGAAGGGCAAGGAGGGAGGATGCTACAGGGAGAGCTAAACGAAGGTAAAGCTCCACAATTGCACGGAGAAAAACCCGAATCTAAACGCTGATTTTACATTCAGCTGATGGAGTGTCTGTATCATGTCTAGAGACTCTTTTTTTCTCTTTTTTTTAAATAATAAATTTATCTATTTATTTATTTATTTTTGGCTGCGTTGGGTCTTCGTTGCTTTGCGCGGGCTTTCTCTAGTTGCGGCGAGCGGGGGCTACTCTTCGTTGCGGTGCACAGGCTTCTCTTTCGGTGGCTTCTCTTGTTGCGGAGCACGGGCTCTAGGCGCGCGGGCTTCAGTAGTTGTGGCTCGCAGGCTCTAGAGCTCAGGCTCAGTAGCTGTGGCACACGGGCTTAGCTGTTCCGTGGCATGTGGGAAACTTCCTGGACCAGGGCTCGAACCCGTGTCCCCTGCATTGGCAGGCGTATTCTTAACCACTGTGTCACCAGGGAAGTCCCCATGTCTGGGGACTCTTGAGTACTGTCTGGATATCTCTGGAAAGCAAAAATCTGCTTGCTTGGTCAATGCCAAATTACAGTTATTAAAGGTGGACAAGCTGATTTTTTTTATCCATTGGAGGTCAAATCCTAAATTTCAAAATCCTGTCACTATATCCACATTTCATAAAAACTGTGATTATGTGTGAAATGTAGTCATCTCTACAACAAATTGCTATTTTTTCAATGCAGCAAAAAGGAAATGGAATTCTGTTTCCAAAATGCCACAGGTCCAAATCTGTACTTCATGTGTTCCAACCTCTGTAACCACCAGAGGGCAGTATGAATCCACCCATTAAAAGGAACCATAGAAAAGACAGGTGTTCTGCAAAATTTTTGCTCTGAGATTCTTAAAAATAATTTTTAAAATTATGAATCCCTCCAAAAAGTTTAAGTCATATCTAAAAAATTTCAAAATAAGGACATAATTTTTGTATGTTATAATAAAGGATATAATTTCTGGTATATTTTGAAATATTTATATTTTAAAATAAAATTTATATCACCTTTTCCATATATCCAAAGGAAACTAAATACTATGGCCAACTTGATACCCATCACCATCCATTCAAAAATAAAATGGTGGATGTAGTGGAGGGAGGACCCCAGGTGGTTCCCCCCTACCCCTGCCCTACCTGGCCTCATCCTTGTATTTTACTAATTAAGCAATCTCTTGTTTTTTAACCCCTAAAAAAATACATGGAAAAAGCTTTCTTAAGCAATTGGAAAATTTGCATTTTTCTATTTTCTTCTTAACTTGTATATAAATTCCACTTTCATTACATCACATATACTTGTAGGGTTTTTTTGGATCACCCTCTCACACTTTCCTGCAACAAAAATACATACATAAATCGAAATATAGTTTTTAAAAACTTCAAGTGACCATAATTATTACAGATATTACTAATATACAATTAATCACAACAGCATACATGTATTATAAACATTGATATAGAATTATTAAACCTGAAAAGTAAAATTGTATTTTAAATGTAGATATTAATGAGGTGGATGAGGATATATTTATTTTAGAACAAGACAGGATTCAGCATCAATTTTATTTTTATTATGCTGACAGACTCGATCATATCAATAAGTAGATGGAAATGGAAGGAGTTTTGTTCAGGCAATGTCACAAAGTTATCTGAACCCCTCCCAGGTTACATGCTGAAAGTCACATAGTGATTGATCATCAGAAATGTTTTAATGATCTAATAGTTGACGACTGGATTAGATCTTCCCATTTTGTGCTAAGAAATAATTGAAAACTATTTGATTTGCATAATGATTGTTACCCATTCATTAGAGTCATTCACTTGCTTAAGCAATATTTTGAATTGTCCCCTGGCTTGATGCTCCAGACGTTTTTCAAATCAGAGCATTGTTCCATGGGAAGACTAGGGATGGTTGAGGGATATGCATTTCAGGTGTTAATTGGGAGAAGGCTGGTTATGAAGAGGGAGCAGGCAAGGAAAACAGCATGATCTTCAACTTCAGGGATGGCTTCAGGCAGAACAGTTCTAAGAAATATTACCTATGAAACAAGAGGATCTGGAAATCACATGCACGTATGCCTTAGAAAGTCTTCATGTGCTTCAGTTGGAAGATTATTGTCCTAACTAACTTAAAACAAAATAAAAACACAGAACTTCTCTCACTTCCGGACTTTTGAAATCAATTGAGTTGAGAACATGTGATGAAAACTGAGAAGTACGCATGCCCCAAAATCTGATTTTAATCTAAGTAAACATATTATTTTAAGGTCCAATGAAGAAATTTCTTTCTCCAAATCAATGTGCTTATTAGTCTATACCTTCTTCTAATTCTTGTTCTTATCATCATAGATATGCTTTTGTATTCTGCATTTTAACTGTTTGAAATATACTTTTTATTGAAATTAAAAATACTCATGATCTAAAGATAGAGATACTTCCACAAAGCTTTTATGAAAAAGAACAGTCCTGGGTCTTAATCACCTCACCACAGCATTGTTTACCTCCCTTTTTAATGCTCTTGCCCCGTCTTATGATCGTAACCGACATATACCAAAATACAATGTGGGTATTGCTGCTTTTCTGTCTTACAGTTTTAGGCATTAACTATTATAACTTTCCATTATGAAAGATGAGGATTCAGTTCAATTTCACCTCCATCTGCACCCCATGGAGTTCCCATGCTCCAGTCTTTCCTGTGTAGATGCAACTTTAGCAGGAAACACGTTCAGTTTCCACATTATGAGGGTCATGTTAAGCACTATCTGCACCTGGGCCACATACTCAGTGCACTGTGATTACTCTGTCTTGCCTGCACAACATTTCATTTTCCTTGGAATTTTTAATACTTTTCTATGTACTCAACTCAGTTCCAAACTCCCCCTGAATTGTATGTCTTCAGTTAATATGTTCAGACATGTTAGGTTTCAATTTCATCTTCTTGAAGAAGTCTCTTCCAAAGTCTTCTGACCTTTCCTATTTGGGATGGGGCTGCCTCTAGCCTGCTGCATGACCATGGCCTCATTTAGGAATCCTGTCGGCTTCCTTCCTGCGATGGATCCCCTGGTTCCTGGATCCCCTAGTTCCTCCTGGGTTTATCCCCTTATTCTGGTGGAACATATTCTCCAGTAGCATTCTGAGAAAGGATGAATAGGAATTAGGTTTTTGAAAGTGTATTTCTAAAAATATCTTTTTTTTTTTTCAAATCTGCAACTTAATTGATAATAGAGAAGCCTTTAAAAATCTAGGTTGGAAATCATTTTTTCTTTTTTCAAACCAGTGGTTTAGGAGAACATGTTGCTTTCCAATCCTTGTCCATATTGTAACATCTTCTTCTCCTCCTTCTTGAATCATTCATTGTGCCAGACACTCACAATCTGATCTGCAAATTCTTTAAGATCATATATGCGTCCACCTTTGAAAAAGCTTTGGAAAAAAAAAAAAGAGCTCAAAAGTTTCAAAAATAAAGTAAATGGAAGTTTTATAAGTCATCACTGAGGAAACAAAGAATTGCCCTTTGAATAACCTTTGCGTTTTTTTCCATCTCCTATATACTAATTCTTCACCCTCAGGCACTGGTCTACTCACCACCCCCAAACTTACCTCAGTTTTCACGCTTCTGTACCTTTGCATGTACATTTCTGGGTCCTGAAATATATCTATTAGCAAAGTCTTACTTGTCCTTCAATTCCCACTTTATTTCCTATTTTCTTTGTGGCATTTTCACCATTTACTTCTTAAAAAAAAAAGATACTTATTATATTTTGAACATTTTATGTAAACTAACAGTGGCTGTGGGCCACTTTATAGCCAAAGTTTAGCCGCTAATTTTTAGGCAGATCAAAAAACAAGAATTCATCACAATTTACAAAAGGGGAACAATACTTAAAATATGAATGATCTTTGTTTGAAACCATGGAGAAGAATGACGTGTGTGCAGTCTTCATGAAGGTAGCGTAATGAGGTTCCACATCTGGGGTATTTCTTATTTTGATCTCTATTTTAGCTGGATTAGAAAAATCACATTTGTGTATCATTAAGAATGGGAGAAATGTTTTGATAATCAGTTTTCCATGTTTGTATTGTACATAACATTGAAGTTAGATTGCTCACTGAAAATAACTTTCATCACTTTGCTGGACACTGTGTAGATGAGTTATTACACTGAAAACAACACCAGCAACAATAAAAACCTATAAAGTTGATTGCTTCAACATATAAAGTTGAACTTATAGGTTTCATTTAGCTGTGGAACATTTCTTCATGCTCTGTTTTAGCATTTAAGTAGGGACAAGGTTTGTACTGTAATATATCATTGATTTCATTCTCTGAAGGATGAAAAAACATCAAGTGCTTGTAAACAGTCAAACTCAGCAATGCAGTGATTTGAACCCAAATTTTGTCTTCTTAGGAGAATTTATCTTCAACATTATTTTCAGTCAAATTCTTATTTTCAAACTTAAGCCTTGTGGAATTTTGGTCTTGAATTATTAGATTCTGGCTAATCACTAGAATAATAACACAATATGAAAGTAAAAATACTGTCTTCACTGGCATTTTCATTGTCATGATGAACTGTCTTATTTCATCTCTCCTTTTACAAACTCATGAGAGCAACTTTCCCTTCAAAAGCCAGTTTACTGTGATATGTAAAAGCAGAATCATTTACTTATTATTTCTTCACATAACATGAGGAAAAGCAGCTATAGTCATCACAACAATTTAATTATATTAATAATTTTCACAACTTCATTTAGTGGCAAATCATGATTGAATGTCACATATTCTACATAACTGTTCTCTGTAAATAAAGCAGTGTGTAAATTCGCATTAATGTATAAATTATTTGCAATTTACGTCTCTTCCTTCCTGCATATCAGCTGGAGTGTTTTGAGCTACATTTCTATTCTATATCAGAGGGTCAGCAAACCCTCTGTAAATGTCCAGAGAGTTAATATTTTAGGTTTTGCAGGCCTAAATGTAGCATCAAAGTAGCATAAACAATATAAAGATGAAAGCGCTTGTGTTAAAAAAAACTGTATTTATGAACACTGAAATTTTAATTTCACATAATTTTCACATATCAGGAAATTTACTCTTAAATTTTTTTTTCCCATTTAAAAATATAAAAGCTACTGCTAGCTGGTAGGCTAATAGGTAGTGAGTCAGACTTGGCCTGTGGGCTATAGTCTGCTAACCCCTGGCCCATATCATGGCTCAAAAAGAAACCAGTTAACAAAATGAAAAGTCTGTTCTTACGTAGCCTGGGTTTTCAGTAAAAAGCAAATAAACAGTAAATCATCACATACTTCTACCTTATAAGTTTCACATAGATGCCAAAACCTGAACCATACTTTGACCACTGGTGATTAACAATGAAGTAAACGATCTGCTAGCACCCAGAAGAAAATGATTGCTCATCCACATTATGTGCCATTCATATTATATAACAACTAACAGTGTCATTTGAATAAGGAATTTTACCAGTAGCCGTTCATTGGCAGGCACATGAGAATATTTATTTGTTCGTATTCAAGTTTCATAATACATTTGTTACATCCCGTCCCAGACGCTTTTATTCTCTTGGTACAAATTGTAGCCGAAAAGATCTCAGCTCAAACTCAATTTCTCTTTAAAAAAAAGTGTGTATTCATAAGAATTCATGAGAGGGTGTGTGTATATTTATATCTTGATTCATGTCTTTCATCAATTTTAGAAAATATTCAGGCATTATCTCTTTGAATATACCACTCTTCCATTCGCTCTAACATTCCCTTCTGGAACCTGTGTTTTACACATGATAGACCTCACATTCTATCAGCATGCCTCTTAAGCATTCTTTAATTTTTTTTTACTATAAACTATTTTAAGCATAAGATAGAGAAGTTATAGAAAACAATACAACCCACACCAGTAAGTCAACTTTGTCAGACCATAGCATTTTGCCATATATGCTTGTTATACATATTGTTGAGAGATAAATTATAGATATAATTGAAATCTCCTGGGTACCTTCCCAGAATCTTTCCCTTTATGCCTCTCCCAAGTTGACAATGATTCACTTTTTAATATTTTTGTTCACATAACGAAATAATATGTCCTAAAATTTTATGTCAAAGTTAAATATTGCAGATGTATCAATCTTTTTTTCATGTAGTTTGCTTCTTGTGCTTTTAGTATATGGTTTAAGAAATTCTTACTTAATTTAAGGTCATGAATCAATCAATCTATCTATATTTTCTTCTCAAATTTAAAAAGGTTTTTCTTTTAACATTTATGTCTTTAAATCATCTGGAATTTATTTTCATCTAGAGTGAGGTAAGGATACAATGCCAATTTTTGCATGTGAATAAGCAACAGTTCAAGCACACTTTATTAAATACTTCATTCTTTTCTCACTGATTTGAATGATCAATTCCATTATATATCAAGTTCCTATTTATGCTCGGGTCAACTTCTGACCTCTATTCTGTTTTCCTAGCTTATTTTTCTCATTCTGAGGTAGTTTCACACTGTTTTAATTGTTATGGTGTTATATAGTTATAGATAGCTGGTAATCATACTGTTTGGACATGTTTTTCTTCCGAATTATTCTGCTTTCTCTCTAATAAAGCATACAGTATTGACCTTTTTTGGTTTTAGTCTTCACAGCAATAAAGGGTAGGAGGTATATAAATATGAATAAATATCAGTCTGTGATATTGGTCATTTGCCTGCTTTCAGAAAAAATTTCAGCAGTTATGTAATGAATAGCATTATTTTGCATAGTTTTGTAAAACTGTGATTGATTTTACAAGACTAGTCACTATGCAAGAAATCCCCTACGGCTATATGCCACTACAGACAAGTGTTTTAACAGATAATGCACTGGGACTGGTGGCAGTGGATCAATTTTCCAATAAAGTTCATTTATCTTATATTCACCATCGTACGTAATCACACTTTTCTTATTGGCTGCTTGTGCAAAATCATTACAAGTTTAATTTTCCTTGCTCTAGCTTATGAAGATTCACATTCTATATTCACCCTGGAGTTCTGCTCCCTATCTATATTTCCACTTTTATTCTTTTTTGTTGTTGTTGTTGTTTTGGTTTTTTGCAGTACGCGGGCCTCTCACTGCTGTGGCTTCTCCTGTTGCGGAGCACAGGCTCCGGACACGCAGGCTCAGCGGCCATGGCTCACGGGCCCAGCAGCTCCGCGGCATGTGGGATCTTCCCGGACCGGGGCACGAACCCGTGTCCCCTGCATCGGCAGGCGGACTCTGAACCACTGCGCCACCAGGGAAGCCCTCCACTTTTATTCTTAGTTGCAGTATTTATACTACCACTTTCATCACTCCTTTTAATCTTTAAAGAACTATTTTTAAGCTATGGATATACTTCCTTTGAATTAGAATGATAGCAATGAAGAATGAAAGTTTAACAGATTTAAGTGATGATACTTAATTGACTTGAAAGCACCATGAGCATTGAGATAATATTTCAGTTTAGTTGAATATCAAGCAAGAGTTTCTTGATCAAATAGTCCAAATAGCGCATGTACAGCCTCTACACATTTAGAAGTCATTAAAACGTAATGAGATTTTAGCAAAAATTATGATTAATATTACATTTCAAATTTATAAAATATATGCTAACAGCTGTACTGTGTTTCAGAGAAGTAGAACTTTAACAATCTGAAGATAATGAACTCAGATAATTACATATGAACCAATAAGACCCCAGGTCTCCACTCAAAAACTGGCTCAGAGGAACAACTTGGAATCACCCAGGCCTTTCTTGGTACCTGGTTTCTCCCATTCCTGAGCCTTTCAGAAGAGCTGCCGGGCAAACTGACTTGCTTGCCACTGGTATCTACCTTTACCTTTATCTGCATTGGGTGTTTCTTCACTCTGGTAGATGAGTGACCGTTCCCCTATTCACTTCTGACTTACACCGGGTTTAGGAAATATGGATTTATTTTAGTATCATCAAAAACTGAGTTTCTGTTTCTTTTCTGTTCTCATTTTTGGGCTGATTTTAAAGTGGATAACAGGCAAAAAGATTTTTTTTTTTTTTTGCCATTTTGTACCTGGTAATGAGATTAGTCTTGTCTGAGATGATAATGCCTCTTTCAGCCTCTGAATTGTCCAGACCCAGACACAAGGGTGTAATATCAACCCAGGAGGAGAGGAGCACAGCACTTGGGAGTAAAGAACTCATTCAAGTTTACTCAGCTAATCAACCCAGATGTCCGTGATTTTCAATAATTCAAGAAACAATTTACAGCCTGCTGCACTAAAAACCTCCAAAAGAATCCTTGAAACAATCCTGGAAAATCTGTTCCTCCGCTCTCAGGATTTCTGGAGACTTGGGTTACTTATTCTCAGGCAGCTAACAGCACTATTAACCGTAAGATAAGATGAACGACTGAGGCCATTCACTAGGGCTTGCATGTACTATAAAGAGGTGGGAAACACATCCCTCAGAAGGCCAGGAGGAAGTGTGCCAGGGAGCATCAAATCACTGCAGCGATTCCCCACCTAGGTGTTTCTGATTAGCTGTTAGCTGCCTGATTAGATCACGGGTGTGTCTTAAGGATCTCAAGAATACAATAAACACTTTAAAATCACTTGAATGTAAGCATACACCTCTATCTGTATCATACACCTCTGGTATATTTGACACTGCTGGGAAATAAGGATACATTTAAGTAAATTTTCCAGTTAATTTTATTAGCTAATTGTTTATGGATTGCAATATATTCTCTTATTTTCCAAAAAGACTTTGTGTAGATTAAAGGATACATATGATAATGAATCTCTCGGTGTCAGTTTTTAATGATCTATAAATGGATATCACATAGCATAATTATGAGAAATAAATGAGTTAATATTTGTAAAGGGCTTAGAACGGCATCTAGCGCATGACAACTTCCATACAAGTTTTTAATAAACAAACTATAGAGCAAAAAGATATACATTCAAAATAAGTGAAAAGGATGAGGCAAATGGAAAACAAAAGGTATGGAAACAAAACGCAGTGCACAAAATAACACCCATGAAATCCCTTCAATAGTGAGAAGTGGGTCACAGTCTTAGCTTGCGCTTTCTGGTACCAAGGCAAAGGCAGTCAGTTATCTGACTAATAGAGCCCATAACTTAACAAGAGATAGCCTTATTCCTTATATTAAGAACAGAGAGACTGCATCCCCAGGTCCTAATATCTATTATTTCCACTAAGTTTCTCACAGTTAATAAAGCAATAGGTTTTAACTGAGCTGTGTCTCATCACTCTATTCAGACACATCAAGCAATCCGCTGACAGCAATCTGAGCCTGCAGCAAACCTGCAGAAGGGAGAGCACTGGGGCAGTGATGTGCTATCTTTATGGCCTGGCTTAGTCTCAACAATGTTGAGAAAATTGTTAGGAATGAGCAGATAGCTTATCTTCCAGGCCTCAGTTATCTAAAATTAAAAACAAAAGGCAGGGAATGGAAGTCGAGCTCAGCACATAGTAAGCACTCGATGTCTATTTAATAAATGAATGAACTGAAATCCTTTATTTCAGCCATTTTTATTGAAAAACTTTATGTAATGGGCAATATACATTCTGCCTTCTTACTGGAATTCAAAATATAATTTAACCTTTTCTTGATGACTCAGTTCCACTGTACTGAACATCAGTGATGGCCTCAGGGGATGTTGAGATACTCCCACGCACTGATTTAGAATGATGTATCTTTTATTCTGATGTACATTTTGAAGTTCTCATTTTCTCATCCAAAGCAGTTGTCAGGTTTATTTTGGTTATTGCTAGTGTGCCTGCTTCTACCAGCCTTCTTTCTTCCTTCTGCATATTTGTTGGTTTTCTTGTGATGTTGAATAAGAAGTTGGTTGATTATCAATTGCACGTTGGTTGATTACGAATTGCACGTAAAATAGAAGTAAATAAGCCCTGAGCGATGGCTTGAGATTCTTCTCTGAGTAAAATGAGCAAGATTTTGTGTACATATTCTCTAAGTTTCCTTTAGTGGCTCAGATGACTTTTTATCTTCCTATTTACTCTTGGCTGTGTTCTGGATAGCTGAGTTTTCTAGATAACTGATCTTGGGACAAATACATTATTAATCTACACAGGATACAGTATTATGCTCAGTACGGTGTCAAAGGGAGAGCTGTCTTGCAAAGCATTTCATAAGAAAGAGATTGCAGAAGTGTTGGTGGGAAAGTCACCTTCTTATACACAATAGATTGGTTAAGCAAGAGCTGCAGGTGAATGGGGACCAGAAAAACCAGGCTGTAGCACTGAATCATCCAAATGAAGGAGACAGAGGCATTGAAGGCTCAGGGCTTGGAGCTTGAATGTCCTAGATACCCATCTGCACCCATCTGCAACATTGTTGGCCTGCCCTTGGGGCAAGAGTTTGGGGGTTAGTCAATGCCTCTTTCTGTCATTTTCATACTCCATAGGTGGAGTGAAAAGAACATTCCTTTCTTTTTTGAAATTTGGGCAAGTTGCATCCAATTTTCATTTAGTGACTTTATTGTCTACCCTAAACATTTTTAGGTACCTAGAAATATTTGGGAATGGTACAACAAAATGCATGGACCACATAACACAACATGACCTTAAGGAGTTCAATTTTAGCAGCATGAACAAAGATAACGGAGGTCAGTTTAGTTTTTTAAGTGGATCAGTGTAGTTCAGTAAACTTGCGAAGTGGAGTAAGATTCTCAAGAGAACCAGGGATGCATAGTCTGTAAAGAATAAGCAAATCCTTGAGATTTTTTTCTGACGAAATGGTACCCCATGTACTACTGATACAGTCGAAACGAATGCACTAAGGGTATTTTAAATCTTATAAAATTTAGTCCACACTCTCTACCTATTTGGACGTATTCTTCTTGCCATTTTAATCAGATAATCATTTGCTAGCAATTGAGTTTGTTGATACTGTTGCCAACTTGATTAATGAAATGGAGTGTGGACCCATTTATTCCTCTAAAAAACAAACCATTTATCTTTGTTTCTGAAGTTTCTTCCCACACTTCCACCACCTTGGTCCCTATCCAGTTCTTCCCAAAGATCTAAATGCATCTCTTTCCTGTAAAAAATGGGCTTCATAGTGGCCGACCATTGCACTGGGGACTGGCTTGTTCAATTTACTTTAAGGTCATGTTAAAACAACATTGTCCCAACTATAAATAAATTGCTTAAATTGAGGTCAAAGGTAGCCCAAGGAAGTAACCTTCATTGAGCCACCTGAGCACACTTCCAGAAATTCATTGACCTACATACACAACACACGTTCACAATCGATTAAAAGTGCCCTCCAGTGAACCAGCCTCTTGCTACTTTCTTTGTAACCTCATCAGAGAGCTTGGGGGCTATCAGGACTGTCCCTACTGATAAATGGCGGCAAGGCTCATGCTGGGAATGGGACCTAGGAAAGGACTGAATCTTTGCTCTCCATCGTACCAAAAAGTGAGACAGGAGGACTATCTTGTCAGGAAAAAACACAACTTTCTAATACCTTTATATCTCTTCCTGCCATGACAGAACCTGTGTATCAACAATCTGGGATTTTCTAGGTCCCCACTTAGGTATATTTTCTTTTTAAGAAGACTAAAAGATGCAGGGACATAGAAATTTTTAAGCATTGGGAGAACATTTTGGGGTTTTCCAAGCCTATCTAATGACCATATTCAAACATGAAGAGTTAATAGTTTAAAAAAATTAATTTATGTCAGTTACTGTGAAAATTGTTCATATTTCTCTTTTATATGCAGCACTATGGAAAAATGTTGAGACTGTTACCACAATCTTATCTCTACTGATGGTAAACAAGAAATGCTTGAACACGTTTCTAAATTAATGCAGGTTAAAAGGCAGCCTACGCAAAATTAATTCTGAATTTTGTGCAACTTATTCTGGTAGCCATTTGGGGGAAAAAAGCCAAAAACCAATAACACTCAAAAATAAGGGACACATCAACCACTGCTGAGACTCATCATGAAGAAGAGACAATATTTTTCTGCCCTTTGGCATAAGTTGTAAATTACAGGAAGACATGGTTTCTGGATTATAAGCTTTTGTATAAGTCTAAAACACTTAACAGTATCATATAGTTGATTTCAATAGATTAATTTCTGTTTGAATTGATGAAGAGCTGAAGGGACATGACACTCATAGATAAGCATTTAGATTTATTATCACCGAAGACTGTCTGGATGTATCATCTTGCCCTGGATATTAAAGACTTGTTTCTGCGCTACTTGGGGTGTGGGTGTGCATGTTAGACCTGCACTAGTACTTGTCTCACCATTGGAGGGAAGTTCTTTCCCCATATGTGGCATTTCCTTCTTTCCCTTATGTAAGTGTAGATGGGAACAACCTTGCTTGTCAGACAGATAATGATTTACTGCATTTGAAAGTTTTAATGCTAGGTTAACATAATTTGGGACTTCCCGGTAGTCCAGTGGTTAAGACTCTGTGCTCCCAATGCAGAGGACACAGGTTCGATCCTTGGTCAGGGAACTAAGATCGCACGTGCCATGCGGTGCAGCCAAATAAAAATTAAAAAAAAAAAAAAATTGAAATGAAACATTGCTCAAAACAATGACTTTTCTATCTGTGGCAGATGATGTTTTCCAAAGATATCTAATGATAACTCTAATCCCACATTATTCTACAATGTGGTCTTGATACTCCCTCATCAAGAGATAGAGTTTATTTCTCTATGTTCCTAAGTTTGGATAAGCCCTGTGACTGCTTTGACTTATGAAATACGGTGGAAGTGACACTGTGCTAGTTCCTGGTGTAGCCCTTAAAAGTGTTTGATTTATCTTAACTGCTTTTGCATCATGCTTACTCTCCATGTGCTCCCTCTTAGAGCTGCCATGCTATGTATGAAAAGCCCAAGTCAAAGTCACACGGAAAGCCACGTGCAGGGATTCTAGTGTCTAGCCCAGCTTACCTCCCAGCGAACAGTCACCTCTGACTGTCAGCCAGTTGAGTGGGCCATCTTGGATGTCCAGGCCAACTGAACTTTCGGATCACTGCATCCTTGAAGACTGCTAACCACCACGGCGTGGGAGATCCCAGGGAAGAACCACCCAGCTGAGCCCAGCCAATCTGTAGAACCATGAGAGAAAGTACTTTACTTTATTTATTGAAATTGTGGATTGATATTACAGAAATAAGTTACACTTGATATATGAAATACATATTAGCCCATTTAAAAACATTTCATTTAAAGTTGAGCCCTGAGTGATATGATCACAGCCCTGTCCAACACCTTCATTGCAGCTTTGTGAGATCCTAAGCAAAGTACCCAATTAAGCCATGCCTAGACTCCTGGTCCACAGACAATATGAGATAATAAATGGTGGGTTATGTAGGTTTTTTGTTAACAATCTTATTCACATGTAATACAACTCGCCCATTTAAAGTATACAATTGAAAGGTTTTTTTTCTCTTCACAGCATTGTGAAACCATCACCACAATCAATTTTGTAATATTTTCACTACTCCCAAAATAAAGCCCATATTTTTTAGCTGCCACCCGCCTTTCTTCTATTCCCTCAGCCCTAGGCTACCACTAACCTACTTTCTGTCTCTATAAATTTGTCTGTTCTAGACATTTCATATAAATGGAATTATACAAACAAAGTTGAGCACTGAGGGTTGAACATAATATTCCTTTTTGCTAAACTGTAAGTTCCTCTAGGTAAGGAAATATGACTATTCGGACTTGAATCTCTAGCATTCAACAATGTTTTGAACTTAGTAGATACTCAGTATATGTTTGTTAAATGAATAACTCTTCCCTTTTATACTACACTCAGTCCAATTTTCCTACTCATTAAGATTCCTCTTCAATGTCAGTAAGTTATTTTATAAATTGAACTCATAATCCTACCCCATGATTGCCAAAGAATGTCGTTCTGATGAGTTGACAAGTTTTGGCACCTTTTTGTCAGGTGATTAGTAATGTTGAAACTTATGTAAGGTTTTATCAATGTTATACACATGCATATGTATTTATATAGGTATTTACACATTAAACAGACTAAACATTCTTTAATTTTTGACCCCGCTGATTCAAACAAGGATGATAAACTTCCTTTTTGTAATAATTAATTAATTATTGCTTAATTAATAATTAAGCAAAGTGTTTGATAAGATTACAGATGTACTATTTACTTTCTTATGACAATATTCTCAAATATTTTAGATGTCTTGTTAGCAAACAATTAAAATGGTAATTTGTAGTATTTACTATTCATAAAAGAAGGTTTGTTTAATAGGCTATTTAACCGGACTTTTTTAGCATTTCCTTTCAAGCAAGTACTATAATTTCATGTAAACCATACAGCAACAGTAAAACATTATTGGGCTCGAGCATCGTCTCACTGGCAAGTGTGGGCTTTCTGGTTCCAGTGAGCGTGGACGCTAATGAAAGCTCCACCCCCCACTGCTTGGTGATCACAGTCTAACAACTCCACCTCTCCCCTCAGTCTTCTCACATCTCATGGAGTTTACAAGGTGCCTGCATGGTGTCTGAGACATAATAAATGACCAACAGCTATTAGATCTCTGTTGGAGGCAGGATTAGTCCAGTTCTAGAATCAGCTCCTCCCCTTTCACACAGCCTCCACCTCGATATTCCTAATAGGTAAGTGTCAGAAAAAGTGGTTACCATAGCTTGAAGTCTTCCTGATTGTAATAATCACATCTGTCAGCTTATTCTCAACTCCTCTGTTCTTTGTTTCTTCTAATTTCAGTCCTAGCTCTACTCTTGAGGGATCACTAAGTTGAATTTCAGCATATCTTCCCCCTTTTCTCCCTCCCTCCCTCCCTTCCTTCTTTCCCTCCCTCCCTCCCTCCCTCCCTCCTTCCTTCCTTCTTTCCCTCCCTCCCTCCCTCCCTCCCTCCTTCCTTCCTTCCTTCCACAAATACTCTATTAATACATAGTGAGTGCCAGTCTTCTCTAGGGACAAAACAGTAAAAAAAAAAAAAAAATCTCTGCTCTTATGGAGTTTACATCCTAGCAGGGGAGACACAATAAACACATAAACATGAAACACAGTATATTGTAAGATAGTGAAGAAATAAACCATGCAGGGTTTGGGAGTAGAGAATGAGGGAGAGGGTATCATTGTGGATGGGGCAGTCATGGTGGGCCTCTCGAGGACTGAATAAAGTGGGCCACACCATCAATGCCCTAAGAGCTCTCAAGTGTCAAAACTTCACAGAGGCCTGTCGTGTAGTGGAGATGCCCGCTGCCATCCTGTGTTATGATCGCTTACCTGGCTGGTTTAAGCTGGGCCAAAGAGATCCTCAGTGAATATGAACTCTCTGTAGGTAGATGGAACCACAACTCTGTAGTTTTACCAAGAGTTCCTGTGAAGTAGAGGAATCAGCCTGCAGCGTGATAGAAAAGAAAAGGCATTTAGAGTCAGAAGCAGAGATGAGACCCTCACAACTTTCCAGACTCTGTTTCCCTCCTTGTGAGCCTGGCACCATTCCTGCCCTAGATCCATAAGATGCTCTATAACTTACAACAAGGCCCTCCTTTCCCCTTTCATGCTTGGTAGTTTGAATTAGATTTTGTTGATGAAATCAGGCTCTTGATTCCTTCTTACTCCCTCCAATGCCCGAGGGATATATAATAAAATGTAAAAGCAAATATATAACAGAAGGATGTGAAGGTTAATTTTATATGCCAATCTGATTGGGCTAAGGGATGCTCAGATAGCTGGTAAAACATTACTTCTAGGTGCGTCTGTGTGTATCTGGAAGAGATTAGCATTTGATTCAGGAGGCTGAGTAAAGGGATCCATCCGCAGCAATGTGGGCAGTCATCAGCCAATGGGGGGCCCAAATGGAACAAAAAGGTAGAGGTAGGCAAATTCTCTCTCTTTTCTTGAGCTGGGACATCCAACTTCTCCTGCCCTTGGATGCTGGAGCTCTTGGGTCTCAGGCCTTCAGACTCTGGGACTTAACACCAGTGGCCCCCGGTTGTTAGGCCTTCGGACTCAGACTGAATGACACTCAGGCTTTCCTAGGTCTCCAGCTTGCAGACAGCAGATGGTGGGACTTCTTGGCCTCCATAGCCATGACTCAGACTGAATGACACTCAGGCTTTCCTAGGTCTCCAGCTTGCAGACAGCAGATGGTGGGACTTCTTGGCCTCCATAACCATGTAAGCCAGTTCCTATAACAAATCTCTTCATATATGTGTTCTATTGGCTCTGTTTCTCTGGAGAACCCTAACTGCACAAGGATATCTGATTCCTCCATGTCACTGCTCTTCTTCATAACTACTTCAAGCACTGCCTGCATTTCTGTATCTCTATTCCATGTTTTTATTTGCTGTCTACAACTTTTCTCAGTCATCCCTCCTTCACCCTTTACTTCTTAGTCACATTTTCCATTTTCTCTTTCTTTTTTTTTTTTGCAGTATGCGGGCCTCTCACTGCTGTGGCCTCTCCCGTTGCGGAGCACAAGCTCCGGACGCGCAGGCTCAGCAGCCACGGCTCACGGGCCCAGCAGCTCCGCGGCATGTGGGATCCTCCCGGACCGGGGCACGAACCCGTGTCCCCTGCATCGGCAGGCGGACTCTCAACCACTGCGCCACCAGGGAAGCCCCATTTTCTCTTTCTTATTTCTATTATTTTTGTAGTCTTTTTCAACACCTTTTCTTTTCATTAACTTTTTTCTGTGTGGCCTTTTTATTGAGTGATTCATCTCCTCTCACTTCTTAACATTTGAAAAAAATCCTAACATCAGAGAGCAGAAGGGCTTGCTCAATCAAAGACTGCTAGCTGCCATGGTAGGTCTCTTCTCTTTCCTTCCTCCATTTTCTCCTACAAACAATTCTGAGAAGATAGGAATGTGTTAAATTGGCCTAGTCTGAACAACTAGAAGAGATCTGTGGGTAAGAGTTCAGTTTACGTGTGAGTACTGAAGGCCTTGCTAGCAAACCTTCTACATGCAACCCAATCTATGAAAACATGTCAGTGTCCTTTCCCAAAGTTGGATACTCTCTCCATTGGGACTCTTACTTGCTGAGATATATAACACATGACCAGAAATCTCTAGCAATTATTTCACTGGTAGCAGCTTTTCTTCAGAGTTCTTCCGGTCCCCAGGCCATCCTGAATCCCTGAGCTTGTGTCCAGGTCAAGTGGTTGCTCACGCGTCTGAATTACTCTCTTAGTAGAGTCCTGGAAGAGTCTACACTGAGATTTTGCGGGGGGACGGGTCTGCAGTGAGGAGGTAGACAGGAGGCATCTGGGATGCACAGCTCTTGCTTTTGGTCTTACCCATTCCCCTAGGAGCCATGGTACAGAGTTCATCACCCTCGTGGATGTGTCTAATCTCAGGCATCGGCAGAACTCTGACCCAGCCCTAAATTCTGGAATGTTCACAGGGGCCTACATGCAAACTTAGCTCTAGAAATAGCTCAAGAGTTTGCCAGTTCCTAAAAGTAAACAAACAATTCTCCACCTTAGGTACATTTTTATGTAACGTATGTTGAGGGCTAGGTCTGTACTAGGTGCTGTGCTGAGCACTTTAGATATGGTAACATATTTAACTCTCATAATGAATGTCTGAAGTGTGAAGTTCTATATGGCTTGGCAAATCTAAGGCTGCACCCTAGTAGAGTATGTGGATTTGAACTCAGAACTGTGTGACTCCACCATCCATAATCCTGACCGCTATGCTATGCCACCTCCTCTAAGGAAGAGTATATAAAACACATGTTTATGCACCAAAGAACCTGTGATAATGGCCCTGTGGCTGCAAATGTAATCAGGATGCACTCCATATTTGTCATTCGGGTTTGTGAGCTCTTCCTGTCCTGTTGCCATGTTTCCTCCCAGATCCCTAGATAAACTTTCACCTCTTTCCCAGCCTCTAACCATCACCAAAATTTCCATCTTGACAGGATACTGAGAATCTTATATTCTGTGCTATCCCAAGTTATTTCACCGCTCTTTCCTTTTCCTTCCCAAGAAGGAAGATGAACATCCATGCGGTGACTCTGGCACAGAATCTTTCCCGTGTACTTAGAGTGAGCCAATCGATAGCTCCCCACAGACTTCACTGCAGCCATGGCCAGCAACGCATAAACGACATTGTTATTTGGCAGATCCAAAAGTGCTCTTGGGAGAAAATGAATTTATCGTCCCCTTCATCCTCCCCTTCAATGACTCCTACCTTACTGCTTCTTGTTAGAAGCCCCTGGAAGCAAGTCCTTTATGCCATCAAATAGCATCATTTCCCTTGGTAGTGCTACATTATTGATTGAGATAATCCTGGTTTTTAAAACGTCATTTAAGGTAGGTGCAATTCATACTTGGTTAATTTGTGTGTGGTTTGATCTATATCCAATCTGATAGCAGAATGTTTACTTTTTTTCCTTCTTCTGGAGTTGGAGTTTTCATTATTAAAATAAAAAATGGGTCCTAGAACTGTCACCCATGAAGAACTCTCAGAAAACATTGCCTGGTTACTTTCTTCTGGCTAGAGTTTGATGGACCTACTTTAATACATTTTAGCTGACAGGACTGGTTTGTTCAAGTGGTTTGAACATCATTTTAACGAGGCCAATGGCATACATTCTACCTCTGTAGGATCTGTTAGTATATTCTCCTGGGGCTTGGATGTCCAGTCTCTTTGTAAATCCACACACTGCTCACAAGGGAGAGGACGCACACAGACATCCCCACTCCAAGCACATCACAGACATCACGTTTAGGGCACAAAGGACTGCGTTAAGCATCGTGCCTACGAGAGATACTTGGGGAAAGAAGAGAAGTAAATTCAAAGGAAAATACCATCTAAATAATAATGTGAATATGACTTGTCCATTTAAAAGACACACAGAAAATAGATGGAAGCAGAAACAATATGGTGAGCTAGGTAGTGAAATAACAAAGAACTGGGAACTGCTTGCTGTTTCTTGAATGTCTTTTTTTTGCGTTACGCGGGCCTCTCACTGTTGTGGCCTCTCCCGTTGCGGAGCACAGGCTCCGGATGCGCAGGCTCAGGGGCCATGGCTCACGGTCCCAGCCGCTCCGCGGCATGCGGGATCTTCCCGGACCAGGGCACGAACCCACGTCCCCTGCATCGGCAGGCGGACTCTCAACCACTGTGCCACCAGGGAAGCCCTGTTTCTTGAATGTCTTGATTACATTCTCTACGAGAGAGGGAGATGCTCCTTGGTTCACATACAAATAGATAACTGTTTATGGGAATAGGGGAAAAACTGTGGCAAAGTATCTTTGCCCAGAAAGGGCGGCAGCAATCCAAGACTGTGTTATTCCAGGTGATTCCAGGCAACAGGATGCTGCTAACTGCTTTGGGTACCAAAAAAAAAATTTTTTTAATAAAAAATAAACAAAAGAGAAAACTGAGATAACTAACAGGATTCTTAATATTTGTTAGTCACCATCTGCAGTTCAAGACAATAACGACCTCTTTTTAAGATTTTTGGACAGCTGCTCAAGTTTCAATCCCTGAAAAGCTGGAGGTCTGGACATGAATACAGTGAAGAATTTTTTATTTTTAAGCATAGACCTCATTGTGACAGATTATTTCGTAGTGTTCATTCAGTACAGACATAAGCACTATGTACTCAGTGGCTGCTAACACTGTCATCCTACTTCATGTGTGTTCAGTTGACATAATTTTCCTTTTCTATTTGTTCTGAACTGCCACACATAAACACTAAGTATAAGGATTAACTTTCTCTTTAAGAAATGATTATATATGTTTTCCCCAATCAGAATTCGCTCCATTTAATATTCTACCTAGTAGCACTAACAGTGCTTTGCTGTGCCTTCAGTTTGGGTTTAATTCTTTTTCAAGCTTTTCTACCCTTCGGCATGTTTCGTGAACAAAGACTAACTTACAGTCTTGTGATGTCTCTTTCTGGAACACCCAAGAAGTGGGGATTTACAGAAGTTTCCAAAGCCAGAAAATCCTGCCCCTCAAGATCCTCCCCACCAGTTGTTGCCATCCAGGCTGCCTTCAAAGAACCAAATGCAGGTCCCATGTCTGCAGGGGCCCAAAACTAATACTAAAGACAGACCTTTGGGATAATACTGACTTATCTGCAACTGCTTAAAATTTAAAAAGGAAAAACCACAGTAGTGATATAGTTTAGAAAATGAGTCTGTGTTCAAGTTGTACGACTTACTGTCAGTAACCATAAAGGATTTTGCACAAACACACCCTCACTCCCTTTCTTCTGCTATTTCTCGGCTCTTCCAGCAGGTGTCACTATAATCACAGAACAAACATTCCACAGGATGGTATGTAACTTTATTTTTCTACCATAATAATTTAAAGTATTTACACACTGCACACTCACTGTTTTACACAGATACTTATTCATATACCTATGAACCACATCTAAAGGTTTCTTTGCAAAGACTCTACACACTATGGGAGTTTCCAAGCATAACAAAGAGAAGGACAAAAAAATGTTTCGAGTCTTTTAAAGACAGCCACGTGGAGCATCTGTGAAAACCAGTGTTTTCCCACAAGTTTAAGCTCCCCCAGAAGACGTTTGAACAGCTACATCCTACCTATGTGTTAGTATGACCCGACACTCTTCTGGTTAAGGAGGATTTCAAAAACCAACACGTGCAAGTAGCATTTTCTTTAGACATTCTACGAAAGAAACTGGAGAAGATAAACCAGGCCCTTCTCTAGAGAAATACCTGTATTTCTGAAAAGTTATCTGTGGGGAGGGCCTCAGTGTCATACAGAGATACTGACTATAAAGGGAGAACAGCTAAATACACTGGTACTAATAGTGATGTAGGATGCTTTTAAGCATCCTTTCCAGGTAAATGATATGGCAAAACAACCCAATTTTCTTTTCCCAACTATTAGCAGAGGTGGTTGTTTTGCTTTCCCTGAAAAGGACAAAGGTATGTTAATCATATACACTCTAAACCCAGATACTGTAGAAAACTTCTACTGTTTTTACTTCACTTTTAGACTATTTGCACAAAAATAGTGGTTAGAAGTACCCTAAATATTTTTCCTTCATTCTACTCAAATTACGTCAAAATTACTAGCTAACTATAGCTTCTAACCTGGCACAGGATTCTGTAAGTGAACAAAAGAAGTCACGGCTCAGAGCTGATGGTAGGTAGGCTCCCGGTCCAGCTCTTATACAAGGATAACAGGTTTGGGTTTCAACCCTCTGAAAGCAGGATGCCTTCATGATTTTCCCAGACTGGCCAAGATTATTCTCTCATATACCAGAAGATGGTCGAGAGGAGGTTTGCCACCTCTGGATGAACCCACATCTCCATCCTATGACTGATATATCAGTTCACGAAGAAATAGAACTTCACAAAATGACATCCTCTTTCCTGCCAGTCTGGGCCTCTAGCAGTGCCACTCATCAACAGGACATGGCAAAAGGAAGAAATTACCTGGCCAACTAAAACTAAGCAGAATCTTGACCCAAATTGCTGTGAAATTTAAAGTTCACTAACTTTTGTTTGCATTTATGTAAATGATTAGGGTAAAGTATAAATATTACCACTAATTCTTGGAACCATACATTTACATTTTAGATGTAACAACATAAACCTACCTATCCTGGAGTTCATGTTCTCAGTTACTGTTCTTGCCTTTTGTTGGTGGTGTTTTCCTTTTGCAAGAGGTGCCAACAATGGAATTGAAGAGGCAAGGAGTTTCTCATGTAGCTTGGTGAAATTACTATAAAGTAAGATGACTAAATAATAGTCACCTACAGATGTTAAGAGGGAGAGTATCTGATTAAATCGAGAGGCCACCTGGGGTGCAATACTGCCCAGTGCGAATGTCTGGACTAACCAGCACCCAGAGTTAGCTACATACAGAGTCAGGCCAAGGAAGCGCTTCTGTCATGAGCGCCCCAGTCCACTCCATTATGCACACAGATGTGTCAAAGGCTGTGAGGAAGGCCTCAGTGTGGAGGGCAAGGAAGAGGAAAACTTTGTGATGGGATCTGGGCCTTGATGTTAAAGCAAGAATCTAACAAACCCCATTCCCTGGGGTCCTAAAGTGAAACTGAGGAGGGCTTACTGGGCGTGAACACAGGCAGCAGTGTGTTTCTGAGCCCAAACAGCCAAGGAAGAGAAGGCTAAGAATGTGGGCTTGTACAAATTACAGAGATAAGAGCAAGAGGCATGATCACTCAATTTATGTTTTTGCGTTTTGTTCGTTCAATGTACAATAGAGTTAAAAGAGGGAAAAGCTACAGTTTACACAGGGACACAGGATGACAAAATTCTGAGAGCTGCCGGGGTCTAGCAAGATGCCTGGTATTTATCTATGAAATTGTCATCACTAGCCCCTTCTGACCTATAAAAACAGCAGTTTTCATTCAACCTACCATACTATAAGTGCTCAGATATAACAATCCTAGTTAATAAGAACGGTACTAACATTCTCCCCACCCTCCGAAAAAGTGACAGCTGTAAGAGAGGGAGAGGGCCTAGAATCAGTGTTTAAACAGCCAAAAGCACCTGGAGGGGGGTTAACTGTCCTTCCACATCGAGCGAGGGCAGAAGAGGGTAAGGACCTAGTTCAAAGGAATGAGGCAGCTGCACCAGGAGGCGGCAGGGAAAGGACAGGAGGGCGCAGCCAGGAAGAGCTACAAACAACGTCGCCGGTCATCTTCAAAGGGAACGCTGCGTACGGTGTCTGTGCACGTGTACTATATACATACTAACCAGGTACACACATAAATATTTAATATATAAAAAATAAAGTGCTTTCTAACAGGTCCCCAGGCAGGGACATTATAAAACATTTCACAAAACTGCAAAACAAAATCGATACAATCAAAGAACACTACATCCAACAGACGTGAAAACAGTCAAACACAATATGTACAATCAGGTGGGTGTCCCAGGACAAACATCCTGTCATATACATGGTATATACATATATACTCTTTTACTCAATATATTATGACAATATATATTTTAAAATTTTGTTGTAGACAAAAACAGAAACAAAAGACAACCCCTACAAAAACACGATAAGGATGGAGCTCGCGAGGCCTAGACTGACAGACAAATGGCTGTCTCCACGGGGAGTCCCGAGGCCACTGCTTGGGAAAATGTGCCAGCGTTCTTTCCTGGGGTGCAGTGCTGCCACGTCTTCCAAGGCACTGTGGGCTGCGGCGGTGAAGTTGGCATCCCCCGTGGTGAGCAGGTCAAAGACACAGGACTGGAAATAGATGTCCTTCACCGGCATCTTCTCGTGGCATTGAGCGTTGGCAGTCTCCAGTGTGTAGCCAGGCCAGGCCTGGGCCGAGGACGTGTGAGGCAGGCTGTGTCCTAGGATGGCAGACACCTGGCCCTGCCCGTCATCGATGCGCTCGCTCAGGGGGCAGCCGTTCACACACAGCTGCAGGTCCTGGCTCTCCTCGTAGGACATGGCCAGGTCTTCAGGCATGCGGACGGCGAGGGTCAGGTAGCGACCCAGCTGCCGCACGAACACCGTGGTCCCTATGTAGCGAGCGTGCATCTCCACGTAGCGGCCGCTCTCCCTCTCCACGATACGCAGGCTCTTGATGTCGCCGTCCCCTCCACTGGTGCTGCCATCCACAAAGGCAGCTGGCAGGTCATCTGTCACAGCTTGGTATACTTTCTGGTCTGTACACTCGCGGTGGGCTTTGAAGATGATGGTGATCTGTGGGAAGGAACGCGTACAAAGTTTAACACGATGGGAGGGATACAGGGCGGTGCATCCTTGTGTGGCAAGAGCTGCTCTCCATTCTGGAGTTGAATGGCTAGAGGCAGAATCTCCAGACTAGGCCTCTTTGCTTCTGCCTTGCAAGTGAATGGTGTCACTGTTAGGGAAACTTTTAAAAGTCCTATGTATTTGGAATGATAATTTAACACAGATCCGGGGAATGTGCCTCAGGAAAAAATGTTCATTTTCCTAAGACAGAACAATGCTGTTGTTGGGATACAGGCAATTTTTATTGGTAATTTATATCTTGTCTCCTTCCAAAAACAGATGAGCTGTGGTAGAGCTCTGAGAAAAAAAGATTCCATTCTCAGTTATGCAGAAGCTCTAAGTGGCTTAATTAACAATAAACCTACCAGAAATTTTTTTTTTTGTAGTACACGGGCCTCTCACTGTTGTGGCCTCTCCCGTTGCGGAGCACAGGCTCCAGATGCACAGGCTCAGTGGCCATGGCTCATGGGCCCAGCCGCTCCGCGGCATGTGGGATCTTCCCAGACAGGGGCACGAACCCGTGTCCACTGCATCGGCAGGCAGACTCTCAACCACTGCGCCACCAGGGAAGCCCCCTACCAGAACTTCAGTTTCTAAAAGGTTTCTCCCTTGGAGGCTAAAACCATATCCCATGACTCATCACTACAAACTTACTTATAAACACTGAGGGAGGAAATGGAAAGCTGAGGAGGGGGCCATCCCAGCAACAGCTACCACTCATGTGCCTCAGGAAAGATTTCTCTTAAGTCCTTTAATCAAATGTTTCACATGACTGACTAATCGCTGTGACAGCAAACTCACTTAGCAAATGCAGCTCCCAAGCACTGGCAGACTAAATACCCTAAACCTAGTTACAGCAAATGTTTTCCCCAAACAGCACGATGGCCCTTCGACTTCTCAGAAATCTGTTCCCCAGTCAACTCTCAACCCGCCAAGTTAAGCAGACAATTCATGGAGAAAAAACTACTGATAATACAAAAGCTTCCCTTGAGTGAACCGATTTTATTTCCTTAATTAGAACAATTATTTAAAAAAAAGAACGTTGAGCACCTTTGTCTCAAACATCCTCAACATCTCTGCTGCAGGGGATGGAAAGAAGATGACGAGGAAGACACAGGGCCTTCTGGGTCACACAGGTGGGAAAACGGTCCCCAAGGGGGAAAAAAGACTATGCTTTGAGATCTGAGTTACTGTCAATAACTGAGGTAACAGCTTATTCTTCTTTTTTTTTTTCAGAGAACTATTTTATTTTAAATTAATTTTTACTGGAGTATAGTTACTTTACAATGTTGTGTTAGCTTCTACTGCACAGCAAAACGAATCAGCCATACAGCCTATCCCTCTCCTTTTGGACTTCCCTCCCATTTAGGTCACCACAGTGCATTAAGTAGAGTTCCCTGTGCTGTACAGTATGTTCCCATCAGTTTTCTATTTTATACATAGCATCAATAGAGTGTATGTGTCAATCCCAATTATTCTTTCTTCTTGAAGAAAAAAAAAAGTATCAGGTGACTTCAGTCAAGGAGGGAGGTAGACAAGCCAAACACTCTACAGATTACTCTGGATGGAGGGAACCTTCCACCTCCTGCAAGGGGGCTAATCAAAACAATAGACCCTTGTTTAAAAGGCCATGCCGGCCCCTCCCCACCCCGCTCTCTACAAGTCCTCACCACCACCCTCAAGTTTATGTCCGAAGGGCTTTTTCCCCAGCTCAGCCAGCATTTGCTCACACTATTTAATTCCACATGTTACCACCAGTGTTACCTGACTGGAATTTTCCAGCCTTTTCATTTCTCTTCAGCCAGTTATAAAGCCACATCTGAACCAGCTGCACTGTAGCAACTGGTTAAATTCATATCCGTTGTTTGCAGCTGCAACTAAAAGCCAGACAATGCACTAAGAAAATGGTTGGTTTTCTCCCTTCCTAATTACCCTGAGCCACAATTTAATTTCATGACCAGCCTTCTCACATTTCAACACCTTCCTAACAACCTGAAGGAGGTGTACCAGAGATGATTTCAGGAAATTTGTTGTGCATCCAACCATACGGCCTTCCAGAGAGTGGGATTTTGAGCTAGATATCTAATGGGACTATAAAATAGATTTATTTGGTGGCTCTAAAGACAGTTTGACAAGTGCTTTTTTAAGGTAAGCTGGGATCCCTTGGAGGTGAAAAAGATTTATTCAAGTAAATTCTGCACCTGAAGAGTTGAAAGTTAATACACACGGCTACAATAAGAGTAATAGACTTTTCATACAGCCACTCTCCTCATTTTCAACTAGAACATCCACACTCAAAGAGTAAATGAACTCTTCTACAACAGCTAGGCCATTTGTCCTTCCAGTCTAACAAAGCTCAAATTTAAACCAACTTGGCGTTATCTGCAAGAATTAAGTACTTTTTAGTTCACCTTAGTTGAAAAACACAGAGGAATTAGTTTTGTTGGGACAACACACCAGAGAGATCCAATTCCAAACAAGTTTCTAAAAAGGCAAGCAAGGGTCAATATTAAGATGAGTGGAATAGTTCCAGCTCTCACCAAGCCCACCAATTCCAACTCAGGAGTCATTTCAAACACTCTCACGTTATTGTCCTCTGCTATGCCTGTGACACTGACAGCAACTCCCATTACTTCTAGAAGATCAAGTAAAACTTAAAGCTTGACCGCTGCATACTATCTACACTTACAAAATATTCCAGTTTACCTAATGGATTTCTGTCTGTCCAATTTCCTAGGAGTGATTTTCTCTATGAGACAACAAAGCTGGTATTTCTCTTGTTGTTCCTCCTTTAGGTGAAATAATTCGCTCGGAGCATATGTATAGAATCAGCCCTTGAATCAAGATGCTGAGGGTAATGAAGCAACCTCAAAGCCTGAGAGAGGTTTCCTGAGTGGTCCTCTGTAGTTTAAGTAGGTACTGAAGAGATACCTAGAGATATAATCAATGTAGTAGAAAACACTAGGTAACAGTTTCACATGACTTAAGTTTTGTAATGTAATTTCATTCCTCATACAATTAATTACAACTCGAGGTCTTAAAAAGCAGGCACTCAGCCATGAAGGGCCAGAAATTCATTTCCAGATTCCGTCTCCCTCTTCAGGAAAAAAAAAAAAAAAAAAAATTTTTCCTCCCAAAAAATTTTAATTTTAAAAACACTCAAAATTTAATTGGAATGTTTGGTAATTCCACACGTTTTATATTTCCAACTAGCAGCTGTCAGAGGGTAAAAACAGGACATTCAAAAATGTATTCTAAAGCTCTCAAACAGATAATTTAAAAACACCAGCTATGCTGCTTACTTTCTCCCCTCTATGAACTGATCCATATGCTGTAATAACTCAATTGGGCACATCTGTTCTATGCCACACCATTTATTATTGATGGATGGCATTTCTGTGCATTTAAAACACCAGTGCCTTTTGTTAAACCTCCCCCGCCCAGCCCCTCCCAACCCTCACCTCAGACAAACTACTCCAGTCCCCTCATTCATTTTTAATGTTTCATTCCCTGAGATCTTTACCACCCAACGGGTCTCTTAGGAAGAGCAAGACAGCAGCTACAAATCAACCTTTCCACACGAGTAAGGCAATAAGTATTTAAGGTTTGCTGTGAAATACCAATATTTAGAGGGAGCTGCCTCTCCTTTCTACCAGGAAAGTAAAAAAAAAATTAAATGAAAACGACGTAGCCCAGAGAACCAGGCATTGCCTTGGCAATGCACAGACAGAGCTTCCTCAGGCTCGACAGCCTTGCAAAGTGCTGCACAGAAGTTTTCAAACAGTAGAATTCCCCACAGGCTGTGCACTTAACTATTTGTGCTTATTGTATTTTGGAAGAAACATTTATTGGTGTTTAATCAGGCCATCTGGCACTGCAAGTGCAGGACCTTACTAGATTTCTCTAATAGCAGAACTGGACTTTAAGATCAAGGGACTCCATCTCTTGGATTAAGATGGGCCCGCAAACCAAACTGAAAGTCACAGAAATCAGCCTGGAACATACAGAAACAATTTTGATATGTACCTAATTAAGATTCTGCTTGTGTTAAGGAAGCTAAAATTAATTTTATTTCATATAATTAGCTGATAAGTCTACTTCCTCAGATCCTCTGGGTGCAATTATAGGTTGAAAAAACAGGCGACTGTGGGAGAATAAGAGAACGCTGTGCCCATGGCCCCTTTGCTCTTACCAGATCAGTGGAGTACAGCCTCTACACTCAGTCCTCAAGGCTGAGCAAAACAAGAAACCATTCCAAAAGGAGCACATGCTTCAAAGAAATAAATACATGTGCTCTATCTGCAGCTCTAAAACACATAATCTTAACTTCAGAGGGTCAGTTTTTCTAAATGTTGAGGAGTCTGAGCCTAGGAAGCTCTGAAGCACCATAAGGAAGTATCTCGGCTGGACTGGGGAGAACTGGATCTCTCTCCCTTTTGTGGAGCAGGAAACAAAAGCATATTCATCTAGAATAACTTTCTGTTTGAACAGTTTCATACAAAACCTAGGAGAGTATATGTACCATACTTAAGGAAAAAATGTTGCACTGGTTAATAACTGATGTCATTGATAATTTTCCTGAAAAACTAAGAAAAAAAAATCTGTCAGGAAGGTGTGAACTCGATGAACCGAATGTAATTTTACCATTCCAACTCAGCCTACATATCAGCTATCTACCTACAGGAAATCTGAACTTAAGATCTATAAGAGTATAGTTTCTTAAGTAATTTCATTGGAGTAGGACAAGATACTAACAGGAAGACAGTAGTACATGTGTTTAAGAGGAGGGTGGCAGGTTAAAAATCTTACTCTAGACTTCTTTTAAGTCCTGAATGAGATTATAAAAATCTCCTACCTTCTAAGGATATCAAAATAGGTTTCTCTATGCTCATGAGTCTCTTTCCACAGAGCTCTGTTCTAGGAACATGTACAGGATTCCAGAGAAACGGAATGGATCAGACTTATTTATTCTTCAGTGTTGCCCTAGGTAATACATGCAGGAACAAGGGCTGCCTTGGCTGCTGGAGGGGTTCTTGGCAGCAGATGGAGAAAGAAGAAACCAAACCAGAGGGAAAGGACACCCACAGTTGAGGCTGCTAGGGTGGTCCAGGGGAGAAGCATTAAGCTCAGTGGCTGGAAAGAGCATGTGAGAGAGAAAGGGAAGCAGGCCCAGGGATGACACATAAAAGGGACAGGCAAAAAAAATGTCGACTTCCAAAGAGCAATTTCTGTACACTTAAAACAAGGAAGGCTGGAAGTAGAAATAGGCTCAGAGACAGGGAAATCGGCCAGTTTCCTTGTACAGACCAGAGCTGAGTTTGGGAAGGAAAGGCCTCTGGTCCTCACAGTCTTGGCACTCAGAGAACTCCAAAGGGAACTTCTTGTTTGTTGTGTTCGGACTTTGCATTGAGGAGGCCAGCAAATGTAGGAACTCACCACACTCCTAGATGTGAAGTTAGATATGTGTAGACAGTATTACAGGCGGAGGCTGCCACTGTGCTTTAGACCAGAGGCTAAAAATATTCTGAAAGGTGACAGCCAGGGCCAGAGGCAGTAACTCTAGGGGCAGGAATCTGCCCTAGCAAGTCTTGCTTTCAGGGATCTCCCTCCTAAGGGGGGGGGGGGGGGGGGGGGAGGGGGGGATGGGCACAGGGCCAGGGTTCAGCACAGCTGTTTCCCAAACCAATGGGGATTAGGAAATCACAGTCTCATTGATCATTTTTCAGTTTTGGTGATTTAAAATGCAAAAGGGCTTGAAGGTCTCTACAATACACTCACACTCTGTCACTTGGAGGTTCAATTGCAGGTTCCCAGGGGTATTAAAAAAAAAAAGCAAAGCCCAGGAACGAGGTGGTTACAGGCAGTGACCATATATTCCAAGAAACCAGTTAACTGGAAAGTTACAAAACAATATCCTTCTGTCTTCATTTTCCTGAGGCAGGGAGCGGGGAAAGCATGAACACCACATAAATGCACAGTGTGCTTATGTGTGTACTCACGCACACCTTTAGATGGAAAGATTAAACCCTGACCCCCTTTTCAGGAGCACATGCAGAGCAGATGGGAAGTTAGTATTTAAATGCTGTCACATCAATTCTATCCACAGTGTGTATACTAAGTTCCAACACTGAAAGAACCCACCAGCAGTAGCAAAGGTACTTTGGGCTCCAGCTCTTAAAATAACCAGCTAACTGGGACATACAGACCTCCTCTCTCCACAGACCCAACTTCACCTGAAGTTCTTTCTAGACCCGACAGCATCATGTTTTCACTATAAGGCTCTCCAGCTAAATTCTGCATCTTAGATGGGTGCTGCTATTCTTGTTAGTTATTACTTACTGACAAGCTGAGCAGTTTAAGAAGTCCTGAAGTTATCCCAGCCATGAGAACACAAAATTCAAAACAGTGGAAGAGCAAGTTCTACTACAGTCAAAACAAATAAAGACAAAATGGGTAAGGTAGCATTTTTCATTGTTCAACACTGTAGGTAACTATCCCACATTCCGCACAGGCAGAAACTGTTTGGTTAGCATTAATTGAAGCCAACAAAAAAAGTACCAACCATCCAATGTTTCCTTCTTGCCCCTTCCTCTCAAAATGTTAACTCAAAGAAAATTTAACAGGGCAGAGAGAAACATTTGGAAATGTGACAGAAAAACAAGTTCTAACTCTCAGCTGTGCATCAGACTTGGCCTCCTGCCTCTGGCTTAAACTATGAAGGAGTGTGGATTTGTTTTAAAGGAGTAGAGGCCCACAGCACTCGCATGGAATCCTGGCTGGCTCAGGCAGGCGTTGGGTTAATTTCCCTTATAAATGGGGGATTACGAAGGTCCTTTTTGTCCTTCCAAACCACATCTGGCACAGAGGGAGCGGCAGAGAGATTCAAAATATAAAACTGACAAGATACACAGACACAAATTTTATACATTTTTAGAGTTTCCACTAACATCTTCCGTGTTTCTTCATTCTATTCCAGAGAACAGAAAGATGATAAAAGACTCATTACCCAGAGTACATGAATCTGTATGAACAATATAAAGGTGTATCTTGTTTGGAAAGTACAGCATAAAGAATAAACAAGGCAGGCCCATTTTCACCTTACAAAATGATCTTTCACACTTACAGATACATCATGGAGCTAATAATTTCTCCTTCTTTTCCTTCTTCCTTTGCCCACATATACTTTTACCTCCAGGCAATCTGAAGTTTCATATAGTTCTATGAAGCAAAGCTGAATAGTTTCTGGGCCTGAGACCTTACAATCCAGTACAAACGAGAGCTATGCAGGAAACAGAAAAGGACAAACAGGAATACTACCACCTGCAATTATAGCTGATTTCTGCTTTTCTAAAAACTATTCTTTAATGTTTCAATATTATCTCTACAATAAATAAATTCAGGGAGGATAAGGTTATCTAAGACATGTTTTCATGTGTCTTAAAGATGAGATGGAACCCTGAAAAAATGATTTTAACTAAGAACTGGTGATACTGATGGTCAAATTCCCTAGAAAGCTTTCTGGTATTAAATCAAAGATCAATAACCTTTCAACAGTGGCAGCCAGGGTTCTAGAGCCTGCTAGGGTATACAGGAGTGAGGAGACCTGGGTGCAGGTGAGGGGCCACCTGAACAGTGGGAAGTGAAAAGGGAGGCTGTGACAAATCCTAGGAGTAAGAACATTGACCTGTGATGGTGACCAGCGGGGACAGTCAGGCCCTGGGTACAGCAGCCCATCTCTCTGGCCCAACCTCCTGGTCCTTCCTGACACCTGAGACAACTCGCAGCACTTGGAACCAGCTTATAATGTGGGCCACCAATGTTCTAAGAAGAAACCCTGCAAATGGCTTTTTCCTCCCCCCACACAAACCCCACAATTCTCCACTGACTGCTGCAAAGTTTAGTTATGTGCTTAGACTGAGGCAGAGACAACATTCACGTCTGCATCTCCCATGCACAATAGGCCCTTTAATGCTGGGTGTTTCAAATGCAGCACCACATTATACATTTTATCAGAGAAATGAATATAGTATACGAGCTGGGAGCTACAACTGCAAACTTCTTTCCCATCTGTTCTGCAATATGCCTCAACTGGTGTTACTTTTTTTTTTTTTTTTTAGCATTTCTGCAAAACAAGGACCATGACAAGATGCAAATCTTAAAAAGATGGCAAGAATTAGCTGCATAACAGATAATCGTAACAAAACAAAGAGCAACCTCAGATTTTAAGGATTAGTTACAATATATCTGCAAGACAGCTTGTGCTCTCTAGAAGGAAAGGGCTCTATATTTTCAAAGAAACTGCCACGTGTCCCTTCTGTAACAATGTTGCACGAAAGCACAGTGTCCATGTATTCAAAACACAATCTGGCAGAGGGAAGGATAAAGCATCTTCCTTAGTCCACAAAAATAAGAATGATCACCACTGTGTAGCTCACATTGTCTCCATGAAGATACTAAAAACATAATTGGTTACAAAAACTTGGCTACAAAAAAATGCACTAGGCCTAGGGTCAAGAGAGGACAGATTTCCAAACCTTGATCCAAAGATATGCCTAAAAGAGACAGTGGAAAGCCTCTGCAATGCAGGCGCGTCTGCTCTGATTTTGTAACCAACAGATAATGACCCAGAACATTGGTTTACATGCCCACATTTGGTTGTCGAACAACAGTTCATGCTAAGGGACATCAGAAAGGAGCACAGGATCCAATCATGCTCTAGGACTGTACAAGTGAAGAGTATTTTATCATCAGGGAACACCTCGGGTTATACAGTTTGATGAAGATAGTAAGCAAGAATGGGTCAAAGGGACTAAGTCTTCCTGTATCTCTAGTATCATCAACCAGTGGAAGTTTTCAGGAAATTTCCCAGAAAGCAGCTAGAGTTCGAGACTTAGGGATAATTATGGACTTTCAAAGACAGGGTCTCTTACCATGCTTTGGATAGGCACTGAAAGCTACTGCCCATGGGGTCACTGGGAGCTGGTGGCCCATGGCAGCAGCAAGAATTTACAAGGCACCTCAGAGTACCTGTTCAACAGCCACCCGGCTTGGTCAAGCACAAAGAACACACCTCTTCCCCAAAGTCAAACTGCCTGAAGGTAAACCACCTTCTCTCACTAAAGGATGAAGTACAGAAAAATCTGAAGATCTATAAAGGACCTGCAGTCATCTCAATCTCCCCTCCTACTTGCAGTTTTGTTTCACTGAGTTTGAAGAACAGCATACAAAAGCTAGAGTGATGAGAAAGGACATGATTACGTTAAAACAAAAGGAAAAACAAAGCAAAGGTATACCAATTATTTGTACAGAGTAATTTTTTAAAATATTGCCATTGTTTAGGTGTGTAATAAATTCATCCTTGAAATTTTTTGGTTAAAGGAATCATTTTAAATGCACCTGAGAGACTGGTGCTTTTAATACATGTTACTAGGAATACATTTGTAAAGTGCAGAATCCTTTCATAAAATAATTTATACCAAAATCACCTGTAATCATGGCAGATACAATTCCTTATTAAATCCACATAAACAGGGATACATAGATGCACAGAATGAAGTAAAAAGGAGTTGAGACTGAGAGGCTGGCAAAGAGAATGTGGAAGAGAAGGTACAGAAGCCCAGCATCCCCACAGATGACCTGGTTATTTACCTGTGTGAGGCCCAGGAGAGATACTGGCATTGTGTCCCCTCCCCCACCCCCAGCCCAAAACAGAAACTGCTTTTCTTCCCATGTAGCCAGCGCTGCCAGTTCTAAGCCTGCCCCCTCTCTCATCTCTCTCCTGCAGAGTGCCTGCAGGCCAGAAGCTGCCCCTTACAGCCAAAGGTGTAGAAGGTGGCCCAGAGCTGACGTGGATCTCAGCAGAGGTGTGCAGGTGTGCCAGGAACCCTGGCAGCCCCAGGGCAGGGAGAGATGAAAAAATAGCCCTGGTCTCCCCTTTAGGAACACATCTAGCTGGCAAGGTGGCCCACCATACAGACTCCTGGGAAGGGATCCCCAACAGGCTGGTGGAGGGCACGACATAAACCCAGTGGCCCTGAGAAGGCATACCTGCACGCAGCATGACCGACGTTTCCCAGGGAACGGGGAGAGAAAGTAGACAAGGGAAGATGAGGCCAAACTGTCAAGCACTGCAGGTCTTGCTGCCCTACACTCACTGCTTGCCATGTGGATAAGGAAAAGTCTTAGCTAATAAATGACCCCTTGAGTATACAGGTGACTCTGTAGTTTAGATTTTTTTCCCCCCAAGCTTTGTCTTTTCGTGATGAGGTTTGAAACGTGGGTGTTTAGGGGCAGGTAGAGCTCACAAAGACAGCCTTGAAGATGACTTGCTTAGGAAGCCAGGTTACCAGGACTGAGTTGCCTTAGGGACTTCCCTGAGCAAAACACCTGAGTCTAGTGCTTCAGTTTAGTGCTGAAGGTGGTGAAATGAATGTTTGCTTAAATACTATAATTTCGGCATTACAACCAGCCAGCCTCTATGATATGACATCATTGGTCAGTCTTTAAATCTAGTGACACTGAGCACATAGGTCATTAAAAATGCTTGACCACAGGATGACACAGTATCCGCAATGTGCAGTGCTGGGTTATCCAATGGCTGGTCTATGTATGTATTTAAGGTCTCAGTAAAGCTGGGACTCATATAAAAAATTCTTCTTAAAGGTTTCTTGAAAACAGTATTACAGTAGACATCAAGGAAAAAAAATTAGATCTTTTTTGGAACTTATTTCTTATGTACTTTTTTGTCTCATTGTTCTTATTTTTATTGCCATCATTTTTTCATTGCTTAGAATTTTTAAAAGGTTTCATTTTGGCCCTGGGTTGGTAAAAGGAAATTGCAGTGCAAAATTTTAGGCCTTTGTTTGGTTTCACCAGCAGAAGCCATACCAACATGGAGACAGGCCCTCAACAGTAACCTTCCAGATGCTTTTGGGGGCTTTGGAGAGAGTTACAAAAAGAAGAAGGAAAGAAACAACTACTAGAGGTCATAGAGTAATTTGTTGCTGAACAGCATGGTCACCAGATGTGGGGAAATACTTTCCAATAGTGCAATTAAAGACCAAACATTCTCACTGTCTGCTTGAATTTATGTTAGAGGATAATTTTTCCCCTCTCCTTTCTGGAATGGGTAAAATCTTTGATCCTTACCAAAGTGAGGGAGAAAACAAATTGTATTTATTTATTTGCTAAAAACTATGAGAGATTCAACCACAACTGAAATAGAATGATCTAAAGTCCTTCAGTGTCAACTATTCCATTTATATAATGTTAATACTCATAAGGTAACCAGTCGTCCCCAAATATTTTCAACATGATCAGTAAAAAGTATAAAATTTTGAAAGGTTGAACACCAAACAGAAGTGACATGTGACTGGATGGAAGGCTTGGAAATCAAAACTTTGGGCTTGTGAAAAGAAACAATATAGCTGACCCCTGAACAACAGGAGGACTAGGGGCAAAGACCCCTTTGCAGTTGAAAATTCACATATAACTTTATAGTTGGCCCTCTGTATCGAGAGTTCTGCACCCAAGGATTCAACCAACCATGGATCGTGTAGTACTGTAGTATTTACTACTGGAAAATAATCCACGTAAGTGGACTGGTGCAGTTCAAACCCATGCTGTTCAAGGGTCAACTGTATTTTCCCATGCACACAGCACTTATTAATCTCAAAAGTATCGTTTGAAGGATACCACTCCAAGCCCTCAATTATTTACACAATGATTTTGATGATTTTCTACATTCCTAATGGAACTGTCTTCTTGAATTTTCAGTGTTATGTCTTTCCAAAGATTATTCCCAGGTTTTATATCCTATGACTGCAATAATGATGGATTTTTTGCCCATGGCTTGTCTTATGACTTCATAATTATACTAACTTCATATCATAACATATAGCAAATACATATTTTAATATACAGATAGGAAAAATTACTTGCATACTTGTAAAACACAGAGGAAGAAAAGTTTGAGATATAAGATTTGGAAAGGTAAGCTTGGGCTTTATTGGGAGTTGAAGTGTAAATAGTTTTAAGTTCCCCTAAGATGTCTAGATCGATGTAAGTCTTTGTTCAGAGCAATGACTTCTAATCTTAGATCTGTGACACCCCCGGGGTGTCTCCATACATCTCTGGAGGTGCTGTAAAATTCCCTCCACAAAATGTGAAGTAAAATAATTTAAATTCACTTAATAACTATGCCACATATGTTTGGAGGCAAGGGAGGTGTCCTGGAATCAAAAGAACAGTCGTTAAGTATTATAAAAGCTTGTTCCCTGTCAATTACATTTTAGTCTAAACCAACTGATGAAAAGATAACCAAAGGAAATCAAGCAAGATGAGAAAACCTGTATGTGTGATTTTGTGGCTGGAGGAGACGGTGAAGGAGCTGCTTACTTGGGACACTATTTTCATGGACAACCCTTTTTGACTGCTTTATTTATTAACACCTGAATCAGCTCGGACTGGCAACTGGAAAGCCAGTCATAGCTCCTCTCCACCTACTTGCACTAAGACACTGGTGCCTTAAAATTGGCGTAGAGGATCTCTATTCAGTATTAGTTTCTTTAAAACAAACAAACAAACAAACAACAACCACATACACTGGCAGCTAGACAGGGTAAGTTTAACTTAACTATGTCAGTTTTCCCCTCAGGCTGACTTACATTTTTATCCTGAGATTACATGGGGTTATAAATCACTGCTCTGCAATATCCAATTCTTAACTTCCTTGGTCACCACTAGGTTAGGAACTAAAACACCACTGTGGGCTTGCCACTGAGAAGCTGGCTTATAGCCATTACATTTTACTATAGCTTCCAAGTTCCCAATAAAATTTCCTGATGGGTTACTGCCTCTGGCTTCACAGCGTTCTTTATTCAGAACACCCATTTCAGTCATCTGATAAATCTGAACATGGATTTCTTCAAGAGCCACGCACATCTGCACTTAAAAATGACACCACTGAAAAAATAAAGAACTTTTTTTTCATTAAGCAAGCCTGCCTTTTCCCTAGAGAAACCAACTTCAATGTTTACTTTTTATTTTTCATATCACTGCCTATTTAAATTTAGACCCACATTTTACATAAGCCCTAGAATTCCACTGAGAAATTTTTTACCAAGTAATTTTCATTTAATCCTTCATCCACCCTGCGTGCCAAGATGACCAAGAGAAGCTCCTTTTAAACTCGGTCTTTTGTATCACACTTCAAAAGTTGCCTGAAGAATCAAACTCTGAAAGTTATTGGAAAGAAGAAAAAAGTACACTTGCCTTATCTGTAGCAGTAGCACTGGATCCAGGGACCACAGGCACATTCGTCACTTGAACTGAAAGATAATTATTATCTATGAGTGGCCAGGCCCCTTCCACTTTGCATGTCTGGAAGTGATCCTTGAAAGTTCTAAGGTGAGGATCTCCGAACAAGCCACAAAAAAGGTAATTAGGAGGGTTCTGGTCCCCTCCCCTGTGTTCTCTGGCTCCCGCGTGGCTATGATAGTTACAAGGGTCATGGGTCACTTCAGGGTTTGTGGAGGATGTGGGTCCGTCCTTAGAACAGTTCCTCTGGCTCATGAGGTCACTGATACCCAACACAGCAGAATGGTATACTAGGTTACCACGGCAGGCTTTTGAAGTTCGCTGGGTGCAGCCGGCATAGGCACGCAGAGCCTTGCAAAACTCAGAGTCAAAGCCATCAATGGCAGAGTTCAGGTGTGAAGTCAGGGACACAAAGTCTGTGGTACATTTCTGGATTCGACATTGGGCTGGCTGTTGGCAGTCACCTATGAGAAAGAAGATAAGAACAAACATTTGTTAAATGCTTCACAACTTCTTGAGCTACATGAGAAAATGACATTCTCCTCTGGGAACTGCTTGTTCTATTTCATATACTCCTATTTTAAGAAGGCCTTCAGAAATAGGGCTGTATTGTGCTTCTTGGCCTCTCACAAAGTAAGCCACTGGGAGAAACACTGCATGCAGCTAGTTAACTTGAAACTAAAGCATGGGCCATTGTGAGTAAACCGGAGTCTAGCCCAGGGTTCTTAGGGTAAAATTACAAGGGAATGATAAATGAAATATTTTATCAACTTTGCTATTGTTTATAGATTTTGAGAAAGATGTCTTTGCTTTAAGACCAAGTCAAAGATATGAACTTTGTTTTGATTTTGAAAACTGCATAAGTAACGTGCTTTGGAAATCACCGTCTATGCACAAAACCACGAGTAAAGCCTGCACACCTCAGGGAGGGGAAACTCCTAAATTACAGCATGATTAGTTAAAACACCTTTACCCGATTCTACTATGGCTATAGGCAAAGAATATCAGGAAAAAGTCCAGGTACTAAGTTATTCTGCATTTCTTGAGGAATGTTTATCAACAAATTGCATATAAATTAACACTTAATCTCCTGGTTTCTATCAACACAAAGTGTAAATGTTCCCTTAAAAAAATGAAGTGATTGATTTGACCAAGCTAGGTATTCACTTATCCCATAACATCAACCACACTAGGATTCCAGCTCCTAAACAGTTCACCAGTAAAAGTACACTAAATCAAAAAGTACATAACACTGACAGGTGATCCCACCAACTATGTTTTTTTCCAGAAACAGAACCAGAGACAGAATTATTAGAGTATATATAAACTACCTTTCCCCTAAATCAACAATTCACATAAACTTAATGATTAATTCACATTAACTTAATGATTTAAGTCAAGCTAAGATGAATGAAAAATCATGTGATTACTGCCCTACTATTTAAAAAGTCAGTTTTCAAATTATGGTTTGCCCCTAGCTTCTCATATAAAAATTTGTAAAATCTCTCAAAGCACAAAAAACACAATGAACTGCCAAGACTAGGTCAGTGGTGTGCACCAATCAGTTTAACACTATATTCCTTAAAATGGGAACGCCAGGATTACTGAAATGAGAAACAATTTTCTTTATCCTCCACCTCAAATTTTATACAAATGAACTGTAACGCGTATTTGTATTACTTGCACATCCTTTATAGGTCTCTCAACCATGGAGGAGCCTCAATGTCAAGTCTTAGGTTCCTCATATGAGAAATGAGTAGGTTGTTCTACAGTAAACTCTGTGATCTTTTCTAGGCATAAAATATCTATTGTGGGGGGGCGGAAATCAGTCAGTAGAGTATTATTAAATGTATAATTATTCAAGATTTAGGCATAACAAAACTTCAGGATAATATCAAGATTTAGTAATTTACCTGATAAAGACTTAAAACTAACCCTAATAATCATCTTAGAAAGATATTTTAATCTTTTCAGTAGTAAACTGCTTTTAAATCTGAATAAAATAGCCTGTAATCTCTGCTCATGGCATCAGCTGGGGAAACAAAGGGTAGGAAATGACAACCTCTTAAGGCACTTCCCCAACCATTCTTAAATTTCAAAAACCAAAAAGGGAAAGATATAGTCAAGACTGGATATTTGATTTAACACAAGTAAAAGAGATTAAAATATTTTAATATTTTGGAGCTATGAATTTACAGCTATCACTAAATCGCACTTAAAAAAATCAAATACATCTTGATGTGTTTGGTCCCTTTTATGTTTGCTCATTCCAAAGTTGATATTTATAGAATTCCTCTCTATAAAGTAGATCAAATCATTTTTCAACTATTTTTACTCAAAAAAGCAAAAATGCGAACAAAAAAATACAACAACCCCCAAAATGGTATTAAACCCATTTTACAGATGGGAAAATCAAGACAAAGGGACACTAAAGGCCTTGTCCTGGCTGGATTGTAAACAGCTAGTTTGAAGCCCAGAGCATGGTGCCTTTCCTCAAATCCTGTTTTCATTCCTCCACATGTCACATCTCTACTAAATGCCTGATTCTCAAGACAGTACTTGATAGCTTAAAAAAAGACGTAACTACAGTATTTCTTTTAAAATCAGCTTCACAGTAAGCAGTAAGCAAGAAAATAAAATATGGGCCAAGATCACTCAGTAATGAACAGTTCTTGGACAACATATAAATGACAGCACAAGAACTTTCTGCTAAACTTGCAGTGCCTATTCTTTGTTATGGCCTACAAAATCTAGCCAAGCATACACTTAGTAATAATTATTTCAAATAGTCATAAAATATCAGAAGTAAGACCAGCATGGAAATGCAGATGCAACTGTTCAGAAAGAAAGAGAAAAGCAGAATTTAGATTCCCAGCTCCTTTTTTGTTCCTTTCCTTCCTCCCCCCTCGCTTTTTCATAGCAGGTGGGTGCCGATTCCTTTGAGAAATCTCACATAAAACAGAACTCCTTGGGTTCCTTTGTTTTGGATGAGGTTTCTAACAGACTTTTTGAATAGAGATGATGGGAGGGAGGAGGGCTAAATAGAGAGAAAGTGCATTTGGGTCAGCAGTTTCAGCCCCATCACAGACTCCTGTATAATGACTAATTTGCAGCATACACCCAGAAACATCCAGGCTTCATGAATTTATAATGACAATGCGCACTTTGCCTGTTATAGGCGGTAAAGTAAGCCTCCTGTCAAAATACCAAGACAATGCAGAGCAGAAACAATTTCAAGGATGCAGCCAAGAAGGCCATGAAGTGTATGAGTAAGCAAGGAACTCCCATATTGGATCTCCATTCAGAAAGCGCAGAGGTTTGCTTAAGGGGGGAAAAAAAAAAAAGTGAATAAAAGTATTCTTTTCATTTCCCAAGGGCAGAATTCAAAATCTGCAGCTACAGATCTATTTTTCAAATCAGGTCATCTATGATGTGACAGTATTTTCATTCCGGTAAATGAAACTTACTAAGGGATTTGTGGGTCTATAGCTTTCATTAATGATCCAGACATAAAGACCTCACCATTCAAGACAGTTTCCTCAATGTCCGGACTGCACATGTGAATCTGCAGCCCAATCACCAGTTTATAATAAAAGAAATCAGATATGCTGAAGTGAATTAAGTGAAATGCAGAGCCATATGGGGTGCAGAGGCAAATTATATGGATCCAGGCATCAAACAGATGGTAGCCCATCTGTAAAGAGCACTCGGCTAGGCTCCCTACTCTGAGGAGAAACAACCCCTGCATTTCAATAGCACTGCTCTTCAAAGAAATCTCTCAAAAAGGAGCCCTCTTTTCTATAACCAGATTAACTGCTCCATCCCAACAAGCTGTCCACAGATATCACTCACCACAGCAACTCTGGGTAGAATCTAATGGTGACTTCAGCGTGAGCACATTAGGATACTGAGAGGAGTTTCACATTCCAAGTTCTTGAACTAAGGCACCTTAATTTTCTAAACTTTTAAACCAACTTCTTAGGCCTTTCATGGGCCAGCGAAGAAATCTTCAAGGACCACATTCCAATCCTGTTATAGGACCCAATGGCAACTAAAGGAAACGATATCCAAGTAGTCAAGAGGGACACAGTCCTGCCTACCACTTCAATTTCCATTTCAAGAAACCTACAGTTTGACATTATGGACACTTATTTTTTTCACACAAAACCCTCCTGAGCAGATTTTTTGACACGTCATAAAAATTTTTCCATGTAACCATAAGCAAACTGACTTTATTTTCTAAGGTTCTAAAGTCACTAATTTAAAACCTTAATCATTGTAAACCTTGCCATTTACACTCTCTATTAAGACCTCGGTCTGTTTCCACAAGTGACAGTGTTAAAATGCAGCTGTTACATCACAATGCAAAGTTATGCAAAGTAAATTACGTTGCCTCCTCAAATGCCACATTTTTTCCCCATTACTTAAAAGACCTCCTGGATTTTTAACACTGCTGCTATGACTTAGTAAATAAATAAGAATTACTCCGTACAGTTGGGTGGCATTAAAGTTCAGTATTCTCCAGATCAGAGCGTTGTGACTGCTGTCCTACAAATACAGAAAAAGATCGCGAAGGAAAACTTACCTAATGCTCTAAGTGTGCTCAAACTACAAGATAAATTATCTTTCAATTTGGTATAAAAAAAATTCTTTGTCTAGACCTGCTCCTAGAAGTGGTACTTATTAGTAAAGAGGATCCTAGATTTTTCCCCCAGCTTTATTGAAATGCAACTCACATATAACATCGTGTTAATGAAACGATTTTAAAAAGAAAAGTAGGTTAAAACATGCTAAAAGGCTCATCTTCGCTAAGAAGAACGAAGAAGGCTTACATCGTTAAGAACAGATTCCTCACCGCTGCTTCCAAAGGGGAAGCGCCAAACCTCCAGAAGTCAAGACATCTGTCAGCCTCTCCTGGAACCCGAAAACACGCGGCTAGCCACAAAGCACGAGTTTTTCCAAAGAGGTTGAAAGCTGAATTAAAAGCAGCTTTCGCAAATATGAAAGAAATCCCAGTTTTAAGAAGTTTAAGTTACTTCGAGATTAACCCCCAGGTTTTCCAGCTCTGGTGAAAATCTTTCCATCTGGTGCGATTTCTTCGCCTCGCCGCCACCCCCAACTCCAGAGAAGCAGCACAAGGCTCCTAGTCACCCCACCGAGGCGGCGGCGGCTGCGGAAACCTTATCCCAGCCTGACTTTCAGTAAACACCAATGCAGAGAGCAATAAAGCATCCGGAACATTTGTCTCGGGTGCGCAGCCCCTGCCCGCTTTGATAAGTGGCTGCTGGAGGAGAGATTTATCAACGGTCCGAGCAGAAGGCTGGGAAGGCGGGAGGGAGGGGAAGAGGCCTCTCCTCTGCGCCCCGGGCGCTCCGCTCGGTCAGCGGGTGTGCTCCTGCCGCCGCCCCGCGAGCCCAGCTAAGGTGCATGGCAGGGGCTAGTGAGGCCTTTCCCGTCGCGCCACGCCGCCTTCCGCCCCGGCAAGCGCCTACGGGAGCGGGGGTGTCGGGGAACAAAGCACTCGGCCCTAGAGCTGGCTCCCCTCGCGCGCGCGCCTCATACCTGCGTGAAGCAGCCCGAGGCTGAGCAGCAACAGAAGCAGCAACGCCAGGGGCGGCGGGCAGAGCCGGGGGCGGGGGCGCTGCTCAGCCCCGGCGGCAGCGGCGAGGGCGGCGGCGGCGGCGCAGGAAGATGCTGCTCTCAAGCCCATGCCCGTCCATGCAGGTCTCGTGGGCTCCGGCGAGGGCGGCGGCGCGGGCGCCTTGGCGGGTCCCGGGCCGTGGCTGCGGCATGGGCCGGAGGACACGCCTCGCTTCCTCTTCTTCCTCCTTCAGGCCCGCGTCGAACACGGGCCGCCGCCACCGCCGCAGCGAGCAGTGCGCCGCGGGCGGAGCGAGTTGGCGGCGGCGGCAATAGGGCGCAGTGGCATCGTGGCGGCCGGAGACGGCGGCGGGCGGAGGGAGAAGGGGCGGGAGAGAAGACACAAAGACCGTGAGCGAGTGAGGGGCCCGACCTGCAGCGCGCGAGCGCCCTGGCCGCAGCCAGCGTGGGCTCACCAGGCGTGGAGCTCGGGTGTGGACGAAAACGAGGAGCACGCAGCCCCAAGCAGCGGCCACCGCCGGCCAGGATATCTTTCCGCGTCAGCCCAGCTCTCAATCAATCTCAGCCCCTCACTGCCGCCCCGCCCGTCCTACACCCACCAATCCGAGTCGTCCCCACCCCGGCCTCGCCCCTCCCTCTAGCTCCATTGGTTGAGAGGCGGACGCTCTGGGCCCAGCCCGCCACTCGTAGGGCCCAAAGCGCCCGCCCCTCCGTGCCTCCTCCTTCTTTCTGCCTGCCCAGTGTAGTTTGAGTTCCGCGTCCGCCCGCTGCGAGTCCTGTTCTTTGCGCCCGGGCCCAGCCTCCCTCCGGCTCCCTCCTCTGCTCTCCCTCCACCCGCTTCTGCGATTTACTGTTTCCTCGCGCGCAACTGAAACAGGCGACAGCAACTTTGTCCTGGCGTCGTTACAAAGGCACCGGCCTTTGACCTCTCCTTGAATTAATGTGATCAGGTTCAACCTCCCTCCATGACTTTTATTAAAAATTTCTTTTTCATCACCCTCACTCTGTCCCTCCAGCTCCAGCTACGGCTACGGCTCCTTGGAGGGAGCGGACGCTTTTACCCTGAGCCTTGCGGCAGGTCCCTTCGCAGCCAATCACATCTGAGGAACCGCGTTCCTAGCCTGTTGCGGACTTTTGGTAAAGCTAGCACCCAGTCGCGTTGGAAATCCGAATGTGACCCACGGTCCGGAACAAATCGGATAGGCTGGGAAGGTACCCGCCAGCTCCCGGCGGAGTTCGCTGGCAGCTGTGCGAGGCTCCGGTTCTTGTTCCTTTGACATTTCCCTTCCTGAAAGCTGCGGGGAGGGGTCTGAGAGCGGGCGAACTTCAACGTGTTCGGCTACAGTGTAATTAGATTAATGAGGCTAGTAAGTTTTTAATGCAGTGTAGAATAATTATGCCATGATCTCTTGTCGCTCAGTGGCTTTTCCACAAATTTTCATCGTCTATTAGCAAATTAACCCAATGGCAGGTCGGTTTCTACTTTTGCGATTGAATGGATCCCAAAATGAGGGAAAACCAATTGTCTGCCAGAAAAGAGGTTGCCAGTGGAGATATAGGAAAGCATGTTGTGAGATTGATGATAGGTTCTAATTTGTTATGAGTAGGTGTGAAGTGGTATCTAATCTCAAGAATGGCCTCAAAGGCCGGGAGCCACTTCGTACTGCCCTTGTCTTTGCCCTTCTCCAAACGGCAAAGGGCTGCCATTTTAAATTCACTGATATCCAAGTCACAGTCTGCAACCCTACCTGCTACATTACTTAGAATCTCTAATTAGGAATTTCGTATCAACCACGGACACGTTAATATTCCAACATGTTAAAAAGTGCTAATCAATGGACCAGGATAATTGAAGACAAACCTTCCAACGCTCCAGCTTACTCATTAGACGCATTCTGAATTATACAAACCACTAGGTCCCTAATGAAGGATGCCTATCTATTTTTACTGCAACTTTTCATTACTTACTTATTACGTACTATGATGACTCAAGTGGTAAACACACCTTTCACTGCCCAAGATATAATCCAAACCTTGTGTGTATCTATAATATGCTTAATAGTAGCTTCAGAGTGGCCTGGAGAAATGACATTTTGGGGGGAGTTATCTGATATGATTTTTAGATGATACTGTGTTGTAAATACTGTTAAATCAAAAATTTACTCTCTTACAATTACTACATATTACAAATGAAATCAAGTTAATGAAATACTGGTAAGTGTCTTTTAAATAGTAACCAAATGTGAACGCTATCTTTCAAAGTATTTTGCTAGCAAAGACTAACAGTAAGATGTTTCTTCTTCCTTAACCCAAGATTTAATTCGACCCCTATGAAAGAAGCATCCTACTTTATTGACCATACTTTAAAACATATAACCAAGAGTTAAGGATAAAATTCAGTTTAGTTTGAGTCTTTTCACTCCTGATTTTCTATGATTTCCCCGCCTTTCCTCTTCTCCCTCCTACATCCTGCTCCTTAAGTACACGGATGCTCTAGATTTTATCAACAGAGGGCACCCTCGAGTCACTGCAAATCCTGGTGTCCTGAAATGGAGCTGTTGTCCTTTAGAGGAAAAACTTCATTTTTTCTAAGGCACTTTACTGCTCCTCTGTTGTAAAATTTGACAAGCTTAATATTTATACGCCTAACAATTCACTTTTTATTGCTGCATAAGTGTTCAGCCTGCTAGAGGAAAATGTTAATTTTCACAATTAAACCACAAGGTGGTTCCTATTTTCAAGACATTAGTCTAGTTGACACATTGGCGGGGTAAATTCGGACTGTTAGCAAGATCCCGAATCAGCTTGGGAAGCAAGAGCGTAGTGAATGGTCACTTACAGCGCATCCACTCCCGCAGCTAGTATGCTGCAAGTTAAGGAGGATTTTAAGACTCTACAAAGAAAACTCTGGGGAGGGAGCTAGAACACAAACATAAAATCGATGACTTATAAAAGTTTTTACATTTTAATCAGAAAAAAAATCGTGAAGTGACAGCTTGCACAACTCACAAATCCACCCTGTTTCTTGCCACTTGTACTCTTTCCTCCTGCGTCTTTGTTTTCAGGGAAAAAAAGATGAGACTGGAACAGTATAATTAGGGGACACAGCAAAGCATCCGTGCAAAATGGGTAGAATTAAAACACATGCCAGCAACATTAATGGATTCTAAACAAGATGTGGTTCCTTATCCTGAACATTTACATGATGTCTTAACTGTTCCCCTGTTAATATACAGAATCTCCATTTCCAGAAATCTAACACGAGGTCTCTAACAGATCACCGGGGGCAGAGGAGCCAGGAATCAGACCCGGGGTTGCGATTTGCGCAACCCATTTTAGAGTAAAGGCTCCCCTGCTGTTCCCCAGTCCACCCTACGCAAGGCAGGGGTGAAGGAGCCCGAAGTCCGACAGCCCAGCGGCAAGCAGCTTGTGTATTGTACTTACATCATTCTTAACCCTTCCGTTCCTGGAGGGGGCTTGGCGGGATCAGAGGATCCCTGAGCTCCGGAACACGCAGGACCTGGATGTGAGAGGAGAGTTCCAGAGCCAGGGGTAAGCGCTGCGCCCCCGGAAGGAGAGGGCCTGGGGCGTGCGTGGGGCTCATCACCCGAGCGTATACAACCGGCCCCCGCGATCCCTTCGGGCTCAGCCGCGGCTCGCACCGCTCAAAGCGGCAGGTGCAAAAAGCATTTGGGAGTCGCTTGCCAGCGCGCGGAGGTAATGCGCTTCCTGTCCATTTATCTCAGGAAACCAGCGCAGCCTTCCCTTCCAAACAAAATTAACCTCTCATTACCCAGCCACTCATTCCCGAGAAGGCCTTAAAAGCTTTACCAGCTCGCTAATGTATTTAAGCTTTTCTTCCAGGCAAACAGCCGCTACCGCGACTGCCATCAGCCCCGGGGGTTCCTCTGAGCTCCGCCGGGAGCCAACCGCTTACTTCCCCCCAGCCTCCAGGCTGGGAAACTCTGGCCAACCCAAATCCCAGTTTGTACTAATGGGCTGACCCGACACCCCTGAACCGACTTCATGCCGGAAGCAGCCCAAACAAGTTCTCACTAATTTCACAAGAGCCCCTCGTATCAAGTCCTCAGCTCCCCTATCCTCAAGGAACGGGGGAGGGTACCCGGGAGGAACTTCAGTAGCAAGCTGTCCCCGGGGAGTGGGCGCTGACTCCCCTTTGGAACGCCAGCCCTGTTCGCAGCGGGGGCGGGAAGCACTGATCAGGGGCGTGGGGGTAGTGTTAGCTAGGATCCAGCCGATTCCAAAAGTGGAGAAGCAAAGGGGGTTCTAGGTGTACAAGGGGCAAGAAGGGGCCTTTTGGAGGGCTGGGGTTTTCTCACCCTGGTTCCCGCCGCCCCGAGGCTGGCAGATTTATACCACACAGGTGGACGGAGACCTAAACAAAATAGTCCCGGCCGCTGCCTGCCGCTCGCCCCCCACGTCCCTCTGGCCCACCGCAAACTTCAACAAAATAAACAACTCACCACAGGCATTCCCTTGTCTGCAGCGCGACGCTTGCCAGCTGGGAAAATAAGCCGCAAGCCACGCGGCCGGGGCGCTGAGGGGGGCAGCGCGGCGCCCGCTTCTCTTTCCCAGGTCGGGGCGGCGGTAACCCGAGGCAGGAGGGAGGTTCCACCTCGGGGGCTGCTGTCCCTGTTCCCCGACTGCTGCGTGAGCGCCCGGCAAGCGGCTGCGCCCTTCCGGCTGCCGCGACGTCTCCGCTACCTCGGGGAGGGGGCGTGAGGCAACCCCCTCGATTCCGTCTTGCTTTCTCCAAGCTGCTCTCTCTTCCCTCCGGAATCACAGACCAAACCCAGGGGCCTCCACCCCACCCCTCCACATCTCCCCCTGCCGGCACATCCCGGATCTTTCCAGCGCGGCTGCGGAGTGGCAGGTAGCGGTGTCCCAGAACCCCATCCACCGGCTCCCGCTCTGCTGGCGCCTCTCGCACGTACACCTCCACCCCTAAGGCCTGCACAAAGAGCCTTTCACGCTGCCAGCGCCACCCTCCGCGCCGCCCTCCAGACCGGCTGCATTGCTTTTGCCCACCCGCGGCACCAGCGCATTGCCGCTTGGTGAGTGTGCCAGCCTTCGCCGGGGCAGGGCGGCAGTGAACGTGTGCAGGTTGTTCCTGCTCTGCGCTTTGGCACAGGCACAGGTGCGGTCCCTTGTCCCCCCTTCTACCGCTTTCTCTAGCTGTCCACCAGCGGCCACAAAATGCATTCCTTCCTTTGCATAAATGATCTTTGAGTGTCTTCCTAGTATGTCTAAACTGGGGGAGGGGGGCAGTAGTGGTCCTCTGGATTTTCGCCGAAATAAGGAATCCAAAGACCTTTCCTGTCCATCTAAATGTGGCTTGAGTTTGCAGCTTACGAAAACCCAGGATAACGATTTGGGAATTACGAGGGGAGAGAGGGTTGAGAGAGACATCTAAGACACAGGTGAGGAAGTGTGTTATTAAGAACAAGCCCACGCAATGTTCAAGGAAAGAATCACTTGGGTAAGAGTAGAAGGTATGCAGGGCGAGAGGGAAGGGACTAGCTGATCTTCCAAAGTTGAAAATGAGCATCACAGGTATTCAGCAGTAGCTACTGTTCTGTGCAAGGCCTGGGGCGAGCGGGCTGCTTCTCTTTGTCCAGGCAAATAAATATTCAAGCGTCTTGACCTAGGTATTTCACTTTTTGCCTCCTTAGGAGTTTCTCCGACCCTCTCTAGCTTTTCTTCACCTTCTGCTGCCCCCACTCTTTATAGTTTCTCGGTCTAACGCTAGAGGCAGCATAGGGCAGGGTAAACAGGGAGGAGTGGGAATCTAGTGAGGAGGGTCCAGGAAGAACTTTGTGAATACAGTCTTAGGCAACTGATGTCTTTGGACCTTGGGTCACTATCAAAATGGGTGTGTTAGGGGCAATGGCCGGGTTCCTTCTGGTTCTGAAATCCTATGACGAGAGACGTCTCCTCGCACCCTCTCTGTAGGTTCCCTTTTCCCCTTTGAAGCGTTTACCCACCTTGCTTTATCTTCTCCAAATGCCAATCAAATTGAAAAAAAAAAAAAAAACTGGGGATGTGTCACGGTAAACGTAAGATACACTGAAAAATGCTCTTTTTGCTATTGAGAATTAAAAAAATAATAACCCTCAGCTCCTGGTCCACAGAAACAAGGAATTTTAATGTCCTCACTTGCTTGCCTTTGAAAAGCCACTCCAGCAATCAGCAGAGCAGCAGAGCAGATCTTTGATTTAGAACGTAAAGGCAAGTCTCCTGTGTTTTTCTTTTTCCTTCCACCAACACAAAGACAAGCTGCCACATAAAATAATGATGAACAAGAGTTCAAAGCAAGACCAGAGAGCCAGCCCAGAGGACGTTTTCTAATGCAGCCCCAGTCCTTCAACACTCCCCTGCTAAAGCTGGCTTTGGACAGCACATAAATAGTAGGCAGAAACTGCCAGAATCCCCTTCCCCACCCCCTTCCCATAAATATTGGTCAGTGGAATTTGTATTGTCAATCATCATGTAAATACATTCATCAAATGTTGTCAGTCTTCATGTAAATGCATTCATCAAATCAATACACTAAATTTTTCCTTAGCCTTATACTTTCCAGAATTTTCAATTCACTATTCACTTTGGAATCTTTAGCCTTAGTTCTCCTTCTGGACAACCTTGACTGTTTTGTGTGGAATCTTTTCTGAAACCAAGACAAAAAAAGGTGAAATTTCATAATGAAGTGCTAATTTTCAAACTACAAATCCCTTGCTTCTTCAGTTTTATCAAAAGAATTTTAGAATTGCTTAGCTTTCATAGCAATGCACACTTAAAAAGTTATATATTAAAGAGAATTCTTAAGTACACTTTCATTGGGGAATATAAATTATTGTTTAAACAATAGTGGTGGAGAAACATTTTTAGCTTTTTTAATTCTGTTGCTTTCACTTGTATCAATCACACCCACCCTCATAACTGTCCCATTCATATATGCTAAAAACAGTTATATTTCTTATTAGACACTGTATGTTCCACTAGTAAAAGAACATGGCTTATTTTTTCCTCCCAAAATTCTTTATCTTACTCAATGCTCCATAACTTTTTTTCTTATTTCATTTTAATCTCTTTTTTTTCTCATACCAACCAAAACAAAGACGGGAATAGAAAAGGGACAAAAAAGTTACCTTCATTGTTTGACTTAGCATTTCTCTACTGACTGTAAAGAAACTTTCTAATGATTCAATGTGTATTTGCACCATCCTCTGAATTTCCACTTAAACGTGATAGAACTTCAGCTTTTAAAATGTTCGGTTAATGTATACATTCAACTCTCCAGTTGTCAAGGTCATAGTTTGCTTACTTTTGATATTTCTAAGTTTTTCCTTTTGCAAATTGGAAGAGTCATCTCAATGATCAAGCACCAAATGAATCCATTTTTCAGTATTTGTTTTCCTTTTTATTGCATGTGTTGTACTTCTTTTCTAGTTTCAGATTAATTCAATTTAATATCCTTTATTTACTCATAATGTTTGAGAATTATTATTATTGCTAATAAATTACACTATTTTAAATGTTAGTAGCACCAATAATAAGATTGGTAAGGAATAGAACATATATAAAATAATGCTGGGAGAAAATGCTGTTACACTTTCTACATGTGATTAATTTAGTTAAATGTTATTGAAGTTCATCAAGATCTTTTTTATTTTACAGGATCAGTGTTTAAATTGAGTGAAAACATAAAGGATCTAAGACCTACTTCTGTCTGTAAAAGGGTGAGAATTTGCTTTGCTTTTTTCCCTCTATACAAAGATGTAAGACAGCTGTCTTGAACCATGAGCTCACGTGATGGTTGAAGTAAAGAATTCTGGTAAATTGTAAATTTTAAAATGAAACCCCTGGACACATAGCTAATGAACAAAGAAAAAAATTTTTAAAATCCTTCAAAAGATGAAAACTATTACATTCTATCAGCAAAGAAAGCCTGATTTTTTAGAGAAACCCTGCAATTCTAAACTATTCCTACATACATATACAATAAAGTAGATAAATGAATGTGTATTACATTAATAAATATTCCTGAAAACATATGTGATAAAAAGAAAGTAGACAACAATCTCCTTGAAGTTCTAGGGAAAAAGCTACAATTTTTTGTGGGCTTGCTATTAGAAAAGCTCTTGTCATGAATCGTTTAGCCATCCAGTACAGTGTAAGGTAGTAGAACATGGAACAGCAGGGACTGACCTTTTCCCTACTGTATTTGTAGATTTTTTTCAGTTGTAGTCATTATAGACACCCACACACACACAAATTTTCTAGATCTTGTAATATGTCTTTAACATTAAAAAAAAATTTTATACAATTTTAAAGGTTATTTTCCACTTACAGTTATTACAAAATCTTGGCTATATTTCTCATCTTGTACAATATATCCTTGAGCCTGTCTTATACCCAATAATTTGTACATCCCACTCCCCCACCCCATATTGCCACTCCTCCCATCCTCACTGGTAACCACTAGTTTGTTCTCTATATCTGTGAGTCTGCTTCTTTTTTGTTCTATATAACATTTGTCTTTCTTTGACTTATTTCACTTAGCATAATGCCCTCCAAGTCCATCTATGTTGCTGCAAATAGCAAAATCGTGTTCTTGTTTATGGCTGAGTAGTATTCCACTGTATGTATATACCACCTCTTCTTTATCCATTCGTTTATTGATGGACACTTACGTTGCTTCCATATCTTGGCTATTGTAAATAATGCCACTATAAGCGTAGGGGTGCATGTATCTTTTTGAATTAGTGTTTTTGTTTGTTTTTTGGATGTGTACTCAGCAGTGGAATTGCTGGGTCATATGATAGTTCTATTTTTAGTTTTTTGAGAAACCTCCATACTGTTTTCCACAGTGGCTGCACTAATTTACATTCCCACCAACAGTGTACGAGAATTCCCTTTTCTCCACACCCTTGCCAACATTTGTTATTTGTGTTCTTTTTGATGATAGCCATTCTGTCAGGTGTGAAGTGATATCTCATTGTGGTTTTGATTTGCATTTCTCTGATGATTAGTGACACTGAGCATCTTTTCATGTGCCTATTGGCCATCTGCGTTTCCTCTTTGGAAAAATGTCTATTCGGTTCTGCCCATTTTTAATCAGGTTGTTTGTTTTGTTTTGTTTTGTTTTTTGATGTTGAGTTGTATGAGCTGTTTATATATGTTGGATATTAACCCCTTATCAGTCATATCATTTGCAAATATTTTCTCCCATTCAGTAGGTTGTCTTTTCATTTTGTTGATTGTTTCCTTTGCTGTGCAAAAGTTTTTAGGTTTAATTAGGTCCCATTTGTTTATTGTAATATAAATCTTAAGAGACAAAGTATATATCCCCCATATATTCACTTTCTTTTACATTACATTTGCTCTATAAAAGATAAACTTCAAGGAGCTGGAAAAGAACCTTTTAAGAGAGGTAAAAAATTGTAAAGTTACTCTTCTGTGAACCAATTTAGACCTACCATGGTAATTCATAACTTCTTTTAGAGATGAAGTCTCTATTCCCACACTCACCTGTATACAGAGTGGCAAGAACATTATAAAAATATGACAGAATGGAATATGCCAAAATCCTTAAAATGTCATGAAATCTATGACATTTGGGAAATTGGATAACCTCAATTCTAATAGCCAATATTACCAATTAAGAGTTTAAATAATAAAAAAACTAAGTGTGTTCTAATATATGAATGTTATGTTTATACCTACCAATATCAGAGAAAATTTCAAGGAGATATATTTTAATTCAACTTAATAAATTGAAAAAATAATGGGACCAAAGAAATCAGTGTTCAAATAATCACAAATACAAAAATAATAAGTATTTTCCTTTTTCTTCTTTTTTTCTCATATTTCATCATGCCATCCTTTCAAGTTGTCTAAGCCACACAAAGAGACTCAGGCAGTGTTTGTGCCAGAAGTAAGGTTAGATTGGAGCCTGAGAATGAACCCAGGGATAAAAACAGTGCATGTTCATCAGATGTTTTAGTGAAATAAATCTGGCTGAATTCAGGAGTGGGGCTTATTTCACAAGAGTAGGAAAGGATTCTCAGAGGTCAGGCTCTTGCTGTTGAGTTGTTAATGTGCTCTTCAGCTGTCCCAGCTGGGACTGTCCATCAACTAAGAATGTGAGGAATGCATGACTGGTGCAGGGATCTATGTGAAATAGATGAAGTTTCTCTTTCCCCTGCCCCCTGGTAGGGGTGCCACAAGGGAGATGGGGGATACAACCCCCCCTCCAGACCCCCCGGTAAACAATCAGCATCCAGGATACGTACTCCTTGTTACAGAAAGGATCATGCACAAATATAATTCCTTTCTTTTAATCCTTCGGTTAAGCAAATGATTTTTGGGCACCCACCAGTGAGGCTGGCAATCCTCTAGATCCCGGGGATACTGCTGAAAATAATTCAGACAAGGCTCTGAAGAATGTACATTCAGATGGTGGGAAAATAAACAGGTAAACAAATCAATAAACAAAATAACTTTAATAATGCTATAGAGTTTAAGGAACAGGGTGCATGTTAGCAACAAGGGTGAGAAGGAGTCACCATTAATGGAAAGGGCTTTCTGAGATATCATGGAAAGGCCTGTAATAATATGGGGGAAAGGGTTCTAGGCAGAGATCAGGGTCTCAAGGTATGAACAATCTTACAGTGTTCAAGGAATGGAAAAAACTATGGCAAAAAGTATTTTACCCGGGAGAATTTTTAGCAATCTAAGGCAGACTTCTTTGGCACTTGAATGAGGGAGATTTCTTGGTTGTTCCCAAACCTCAGGAAGGTAAGAAACAGAAGAAGCATTTATTTAATTACTATTAGGAGTGACACCTTGTGTCTGACTCCGACGTAGGTGGGACTGGTTGGGCTCTAAGTGCACTCTCATAACCTCCCTCTGAAGCACAGATTGTTCTCATTTTGTAGATGAGGAAATTTAGATCAAAAGATTGAAAAACCTGCCCAAAGATACATAATAAGTGGGTGGTACAGGGTTTGAACCAAGTTTTTCTGATTCTAAAGTACAGTTTTTTTCCATTAGACTTCATCGCTCTATGTTATTTATGGACAGTCCTGGCGTTAGAATGCACAGAGATTCATCATAAAGTTTTTGCGCCCCTGACAAATAAAATGAGTGTAATTAATAGGAGAATTAAAAGGTGAACTAATTGGGAAAAAACATTAAGAATTACTTTTAGAAATTTAAAATTAAAAATGTAGTCCTCTTCTAGCCTAATCAAGAATCTCTCCTCAGTAGTGCAGAGAGCCAAAGATTTTCTCAACTCATACTCTGCCGCTCTATATAGCTCTTGTCAAGACTTGAATGAACTTTCTTCACTTGATTAAATGTCCAGTAGCCTATGGCTTGATCACAGGAATACAGGTTTGATGCACACGCTTTCAATGGGATGCCTATACGTTTCTAGGGAATTCACAAGCAGAATTATCTTACGAACATAATCGTGCCTGTTTCACAACGTAGCTCGTGCCATTTCCTTAGTAAGGGCTGTGTGACTATGGAAATGCATGAGTGGTGTCCATGGTGCCAGGTACACAATAATATTAGTGGTTTCCTACCACATCCAGAGCCTGGAAGGAACACTAGAGGTAATTATGTGGAAAAAGTCTGATATAATCACAATGGAAAATAATCCGAGTTATCAATGCACAACTTCATTAGTGTACCCATTATTACTTTTAACAGAGAGCTAGTACTGTTTTATCCACTGTTCATTCATTCAGTCAGTTGGTTATTGAGCCAATCATTGTTTCCATAAACATTTATTGAACTACCTACTATGTGCCCGTACTCTTCTAGGCACTAGGCATATATCGGTGAAAGAAAAAAGAGTTAAGAACTGAGAAATATATCAATGAATGAATCATAAAAATCCTCCCACCTAGAAGGAGAGACAGAAAATAAACATAAACATGAGGACGTTGTAGAGTATATTAAAAGTAGTAACATGCTCTGGGAAAAATAGAACATGATAGTGAGATATGGAATGCTGGTTTGTATGTATAATTTTTAAAAGGGTGGTTAAGGTGGGCTTGGCTGAGAAAGTGACATTTGAGCAAAGACTTGGAGGAGTTGATTGACCCACGCAACTATCTGAAGGCAGTTCAAGGCAGAAGCAACAGCCAGTGCAAAGATTCTGAGGCAGGAGCATACCTGGCATTTTTAAGAATGAGAAGAGAGGCCAGTTTTGTCAGAATGGAGTGAGCAAGGGAGAGTTATGAGTTTAGATACATTAAGCGGCCCCAGATCACAGAGAACTTCAAGACAATTGTAAGGAGTCTAACTGAATTTGGGAACCCTAGGAGAATTCTGAGCAGATGAACGATTTGATTTGAATTTTAGGAGTTCACTCCTGTAGTTTTGCTGAGAATTTACTATGACCAGGCAAAGGTGGAAGCTGGGAGTCCATTGAGATGGTTATTTCAATAATCTGTGTAAGAGACGATAGCAGGTCAGACCAATAGTGGTAGCAAAGGAATTGCTTAGAAGTGGTTTGATTCTGGATATATTTGGATGTTTGAATCAAAAGGCTTTCTTGATAGATCAGATGGAGATGTTAGGGAGTAGTCAGGGATCCCTCTAAAGCTTTTGGCCTGAGGCACCGTCAAGATGGAATGCCATCAACTGAGCTGAGTTGGAACAGGTTGGAAAGACAAAATGCACCAGTTAAGGAGATGATGTTATTCAGTCTGTTGCAGTAAGGAGAAAGTTCATTAATGAGGACCATCTCAAAAACAAGGAAGGGGCCTTGAGGGAGAGGCAGGTACAAAATGGAGCCATCAGGTCATCTTATGGGAGTCATGAGGAAGGATGGAGAAGGCTCTTTCTCATCTGATTCATTTGAGGAAGAGTGGAGGTGAGTTATCTTGATATATTTGAGAGCAGGGTGGTGCTTCATGGTTAGCCATTTCTTCGAACACAAAAGAGTGGGAGCAGAGGGCTCAGGTAAAGTTAAATATTGTCTGTGAGGAAAAGCAAGAGTTTAGTTTTGGACTTATTAGGTTTAAGATTTCTGTTAGATTTCCTGGTGAAAATCTCTTCAATATTTCCTTGCCTGACATCAAGATGTTTGCTGTATCCAGCCCTGAATTCTCACACTGCATGTAAAAACATGTAATTTGAATAATCAATTTTATTTCATTTCAGTAAACAGATGAAGTCTATGAATTATTTTTTTATTGTATAAGTGTTTTTGTTTTTGTTTTTTGTGGCACATGGGCCTCTCACTGTTGTGGCCTCTACCATTGCGGAGCATAGGCTCTGGATGCGCAGGCTCAGCGGCCATGGCTCACGGGCCTAGCCGCTCCACGGCATGTGGGATCTTCCCGGACTGGGACACGAACCTGTGTCCCCTGCATCGGCAGGCGGACTCTCAACCACTGCGCCACCAGGGAAGCCCAGTATTTTTGTTTTTAACAGACTTCATATTACTAAAATTATTTTAATGAAATTGGAACCAAATTTTCCTTTATCTGACACTTCAGATATTCCACATCTCAGCGATGGGATCCATGGATCACGAAAGACTGTAGGGTACTGGTCATGATTGATTTCATATTCACACCTACTTATGTGTATCATATGTTCTTTCCCCTGTAGGTCCAGTAAATTAGAAAAAACATACCTATCTTTAGTAAATTTGCCTAAAGATACATGAAAACCTTTTTGATATCTATATACAATAAAATACATAAAATGGTTCATTTGATTATAGTGTTAGAGGTTAATGGTCTGGATTTTTCTCACATGTCCTGCCAACACCTAGAGTGCCTCATGTTTCATATGAAATTCAGGACAGCCAATTTGATCAAAGCAGTCAGAGAAATGGTAGGAAATGTAGGCCTTTTGGGGAAAAGACTAGAAAAAAGTAGATTGTAAATTATATGTATATGGAATGAGAAAAGAGTGACGATAGAGACGTTTTAGGTAGGAAAGAACATGTTGAGTTTAGAAATCTTAGAAGTTAAATTTAAGGAACAAAAGATAAAAAGAGTGAGAACAAACTATACTTTGGCCCAAGGACAAAAGGCACTTGTGAAATGTTATAAAATATTATAAACAAGCTTTGTTTGCAGGTTTGGGAATCTGATTTAGACTATCCCCTTTATTCTGGGGAAAGAATGACTTGATTTTAAACTAATCCATACTTGGGATATCTTTTGTATTACCTGTTTTTGGCTTTAGAAAGGCAATAATTGTAACTATAACTAACATAGGAAATTAGCTCAGAAACCAATATAAACTTCACTATTATCTCAATGAATTCTCATAACAATCTTACAATCTGATATCATTATTTTCTGCATTGTACAGATAAGAAATTTAGAAGGTGAGGTAACTTACTAAGTCATGCTACCCACCCTCCCCTCACCCCACCCCCCGCGCCAGGAAAAAGAAGGAAGTTGAAGAGGTAGGATTCAAACCCACGTCTATGACTCTAAAGTCTCTTATAGAGCTGCCATATGATCCAGCAATCCCAATCCAGACAAAACTATAAGTCAAAAATGTGCATACACCCCTATGTTCATAACAGCACTATTTACAATAGCCAAGACATGGAAGCAACCTAAATGTCCACCAACAGAGGAATGGATAAAGAAGATGTGGTACACATATACAATGGAATACTACTCAGCAAAAAAAAGAATGAAATAATGCTATTTGCAGCAACATGGATTGATTTAGAGATTATCATACTAAGTGAAGTAAGTCAGAAAGAGAAAGACAAATACCATGGTATCACTTATATGTGGAATCTAAAACATGATACAAATGAACCTATCTTCAAAACAGAAATAGACTCACAGACACAGAGAACAGACTTGTGGTTGCAAAGGGGGAGGTGGGGTGGGAGAGGGATGGATTGGGGGTTTTGGATTAGCAGATGCAAACTATTATATATAGAATGGAGAAACAACAAGGTCCTACTGTATAGCACAGGGAACTATATTCAACATCCTGTGATAAACCATAATGGCAAAGAATGTAAAAAAGAATGTATACATAGGTAAAGCTGAATCACTTTGCTGTACAGCAGAAACTAACACAACATTGTAAATCAACTATACCTCAATTTAAAAAAAAAAGCCTCAGACATTACAAGTCAATCTTTCTCTTTTATTTTCCTAAAAATAACTCAAGAGAGGGCAGACAGCAAAAGCAAGAACTATAATCCTGCAGCCTGTGGAACGAAAACCACATTAACAGAAAGATAGACAAGATGAAAAGGCAGAGGGCTATGTACCAGATGAAGGAACAAGATAAAATCCCAGAAAAACAACTAAATGAAGTGGAGATAGGAAACCTTCCAGAAAAAGAATTCAGAATAATGACAGTGAAGATGATCCAGGACCTCAGAAAAAGAATGGACGTAAAGATCAAGAAGATGCAAGAAACGTTTAACAAAGACCTAGAAGAATCAAAGAACAAACAAACAGAGATGAACAATACAATAACTGAAATGAAAACTACACTAGAAGGAATCAATAGCAGAATAACTGAGGCAGAAGAACGGATAAGTGACCTGGAAGACAGAATGGTGGAATTCACTGCTGCTGAACAGAATAAAGAAAAAAGAATGAAAAGATATGAAGACAGCCTAAGAGACCTCTGGGACAACATTAAACACAACAACATTCGCATTATAGGGGTCTCAGAAGGAGAAGACAGAGGGAAATGACCCGAGAAAATATTTGAGGAGATTATAGTCGAAAACTTCCCTAACATGGGAAAATAAATAGCCACCCAAGTCCAGGAAGTGCAGCGAGTGCCATACAGGATAAACCCAAGGAGAAACATACCGAGACACATAGTAATCAAATTGGCAAAAATTAAAGACAAAAAAAATTATTGGAAGCAGCAAGGGAAAAATGACAAATAACATACAAGGGAACTCCCATAAGGTTAACAGCTGATTTCTCAGCAGAAACTCTACAAGCCAGAAGGCAGTGGCATGATATACTTAAAGTGATGAAAGGGAAGATGCTACAACCAAGATTACTCTACCCGGCAAGGATCTCATTCAGATTTGATGGAGAAATCAAAATCTTAACAGATAAGCAAAAGCTAAGAGAACTCAGCACCACCAAACCAGCTCCACAACAAATGCTAAAGGAACTTCTCTAAGTGGGAAACACTAGAGAAGAAAAGGACCTACAAAAACAAACCCAAAACAATTAAGAAAATGGTCATAGGAACATACATGTCGATAATTACCTTAAACGTGAATGGATTAAATGCTCCAACCAAAAGACACAGGCTTGCTGAATGGATACAAAAACAAGACCCATATATATGCTGTCTACAAGAGACCCACTTCAGACCTAGGGACACATACAGACTGAAGGTGAGAGGATGGAAAAAGTTATTCCATGCAAATGAAATCAAAAGAAAGCTGGAGTAGCAATACTCATATCAGATAAGATAGACTTTAAAATAAAGAATGTTACAAGAGACAAGGAAGGACACTACATAATGATCAAGGGATTAATCCAAGAAGAAGATATAACAATTATAAATATATATGCACCCAACACAGGAGCACCTCAATACATAAGGCAACTGCTAACAGCTATAAAAGGGGAAATCGGGCTTCCCTGGTGGTGCAGTGGTTGAGAGTCCACCTGCTGATGCAGGGGACATGGGTTCGTGCCCCGGTCCGGGAAGATCCCACATGCCGCAGAGCGGCTGGGCCCGTGAGCCATGGCCGCTGAGCCTGCGCGTCCAGAGCCTGTGCTCCACAATGGGAGAGGCCACAGCAGTGAGAGGCCCGCGTACCACAAAAAAAAAAAAAAAAAAAGAGGAAATCGACAGTAACACAATAATAGTGGGGGACTTTAACACCTCATGTACACCAATGAACAGATCATCCAAAATGAAAATAAATAAGGAAACAGAAGCTTTAAATGACACAATAGACCAGATAGATTTAATTGATATTTATAGGCCATTCCATCCAAAACAGCAAATTACACTTTCTTCTCAAGTGTGCATGGAACATTCTCCAGGATAGATCACATCTTGGGTCACAAATCAAGCCTCAGTAAATTTAAGAAAATTGAAATCATATCAAGCATCTTTACTGACCACAACGCTATGAGATTAGAAATAAATTACAGGGTAAAAAATGTAAAAAACACAAACACATGGAGGCTAAACACTACATTACTAAATAACCAAGAGATCACTGAAGAAATCAAAGAGGAAATTAAAAAATACCTAGAGACAAATGACAATGAAAACACAATGGTCCAAAACCTGTGGGATGCAGCAAAAGCAGTTCTAAGAGGGAATTTTATAGCTATACAAGCCTACCTCAAGAAACAACAAAAATCTCAAATAGACAATCTAACCTTACACCTAAAGGAACCAGAGAAAGAAGAACAAACAAAACCCAAAGTTAGCAGAAGGAAAGAAATCATAAAGGTCAGAGCAGAAATAAATGACATCAATAAACTGATCAATACTAAAAGCTGGTTCTTTGAGAAGATAAACAAAATTGATAGATCATTAGCTAGACTCATCAAGAAAAAGGGGGAGAGGACTCAAATCAATAAAATTAGAAATGAAAAAGAAGTTACAACAGACATCACAGAAATACAAAGCATCCTAAGAGACTACTACAAGCAACTTTGTGCCAACAAAATGGACAACCTGGAAGAAATGGACAAATTCTTAGAAAGGTAAAACCTTCCAAGACTGAACCAGGAAGAAATAGAAAATATGAACAGACCAATCACAAGTAATGAAATTGAAACTGTGATTAAAAATCTTCCAACAAACAAAAGTCCAGGACCAGATGGCTTCACAGGTGAATTCTATCAAACATTTAGAGAAGAGCTAACACCCATCCTTCTCACACTCTTCCAAAATATTGCAGAGGAAGGAACACTCTGAAACTCATTCTATGAGGCCACCGTCACCCTGATACCAAAAACAGACAAAGATACTACAAAAAAAGAAAATTACAGACCAATATCACTGATGAATATAGATGCAAAAATCCTCAACAAAATACTAGCAAACAGAATCCAACAACACATTAAAAGGATCGTACACCATGATCAAGTGGGATTTATCCCAGGGATGCAAGGATTCTTCAATATATGCAAATCAATCAATGTGATACACCATATTAACAAATTGAAGGATAAAAACCATATGATCATCTCAAAAATGCAGAAAAAGCTTTTGACAAAATTCAACACCCATTTATGATAAAAACTCTCCAGAAAGTGGGCATAGAGGGAACCTACCTCAACATAATAAAGGCCATATACGACAAACCCACAGAAAACATCATTCTCAATGGTGAAAAACTGAAAGCATTTCCTCTAAGATCAGGAACAAGACAAGGATGTCCACTCTCACCACTATTATTCAACATAGTTTTGCAAGTCCTAGCCATGGCAATCAGAGAAGAAAAAGAAATAAAAGGAATACAAACTAAAAAAGAAGAAGGAAAACTGTCACTGTTTGCAGATGACATTATACTATACATAGAGAATCCTAAAGATGCCACCAGAAAACTACCAGAGCTAATCAATGAATTTGGTAAAGTTGCAGGATACAAAATTAATGCACAGAAATCTCTTGCATTCCTATATACTAATGATGAAAAATCTGAAAGAGAAATTAAGGAAACACTTCCATTTACCATTGCAACAAAAAGAATAAAATACCTAGGAATAAATCTACCTAGGGAGACAAAAGACCTGTATGCAGAAAACTATAAGACACTGATGAAAGAAATTAAAGATGATACCAACAGATGGAGAGATATACCATGTTCTTGGATTGGAAGAATCAATATTGTGAAAATGAGTATACTGCTCAAAGCAATCTACAGATTCAATGCAATCCCTATCAAATCACCAGTGGCATTTTTTACAGAACTAGAGCAAAAAATCTTAAAATTTGTATGGAGACACAGAAGACCCCGAATAGCCAAAGCAGTCTTGAGGGAAAAAAATGGAGCTGGAGGAATCAGACTCCCTGACTTCAGACTATACTACAAATCTACAGTAATGAAGACAATATGGTACTGCACAAAAACAGAAACATAGATCAATGGAACAAGCTAGAAAGCTGAGAGATAAACTCACACACCGATGGTCAACTAATTGATGACAAAGGAGGCAAGGATATACAATGGAGAAAAGACAGTCTCTTCAATAAGTGGTGCTGGGAAAACTGGACAGCTACATGTAAAAGAATGAAATTAGAACACTCCTTAACACCGTACACAAAAATAAACTCAAAATGGATTCAAGACCTAAATGTAAGACTGGACACTATAAAACTCTTAGAGGAAAACATAGGAAGAACACTCTTTGACGTAAATCACAGCAAGATCCTTTTTGATCCACCTCCTAGATTAACGGAAATAACAACAAAAATAAACAAATGGGACCTAATGAAACTTAAAAGCTTTTGCACAGCAAAGGAAACCATAAACAAGACAAAAAGACAACCCTCAGAATGGGAGAAAACGTTTGCAAACAAAACAATGGACAATGGGTTAATCTCCAAAATATATAATCAGCTCATGCAGCTCAATATTAAAGAAACAAACAACACAATCCAAAAATGGGCAGAAGACCTAAATAGACATTTCTCCAAAGAAGACATACAGATGGCCAAGAAGCACATGAAAAGCTGCTCAACATCACTAATTATTAGAGAAATGCAAATCAAAACTACAATGACGTATCACCTCACACCAGTTAGAATGGGCAACATCAGAAAATCTACAAACAACAAATGCTGGAGAGGGTGTGGAGAAAAGGGAACCCTCTTGCACTGTTGGTGGCAATGTAAATTGATACCGCCACTATGGAGAACAGTATGGAGGTTCCTTAAAAAACTAAAAGTAGAATTACCATATGATCCAGCAATCCCACTACTGGGCATATACCCAGAGAAAACCATAATTCAAAAAGACACATGCACCCCAATATTCATTGCAGCACTATTTACAATAGCCAGGTCACGGAAGCAAGCTAAATGCCCATCAACAGACGAATGGATAAAGAAGAAGTGGTACATATATACAATGGAGTATTACTCAGCCAGAAAAAGGAACGAAATTGAGTCATTTGTTGAGACGTGGATGGATCTAGAGACTGTTATACAGAGTGAAGTAAGTCAGAAAGAGAAAAACAAATATTGTATATAAATGCATGTATGTGGAACCTAGAAAAATGGTACAGATGAACCAGTTTACAGGGCAGAAGTTGAGACACAGATGTAGAGAACAAATGTATGGACACCAAGGGGGGAAAACCGTGGTGGGTGGGGATGGTGGTGTGCTGAATTGGGCAATTGGGATTGACATGTATACACTGATGTGTATAAAACTGATGACTAATAAGAACCTGCTGTATAAAAAAATAAATTTAATTAAATTTTAAAAAAATTGAATAAAATGTACTTTGATGGGATTTTTTTCTTTCTTTCTTTCTTTTTTTTTTTTTTTGTTATCCTTCAGAGGATGTTTCTAATCAGGAGGGTTAAAAGCCGTAAAGTAATTTGACATTTTAAATTGGATAGAAGAAAGAACTCTGTTATGTACCTTTTATTACTGTCCTTTGTTCTGAGAATAAGAGGTAATTGACAGAACACTTGAAGCTTTCCAATCATCTACCCTCCCATGTCTGGTTTGATAAGTATGTAGTTTGCATATACATACTATAACTTAGAGCTGTAAGAATTCATGCTATATTGAGGTGACTTGTGTCATCATTGTTTTAGGGTTTTTGTTTTTGTTTTTGTTTTTGTTTTTGCGGTACACGGGCCTCTCACTGTTGTGGCCTCTCCCGTTGCGGAGCACAGGCTCCGGACGCGCAGGCTCAGCGGCCATGTCTCACGGGCCGAGCCGCTCCGCGGCATGTGGGATCTTCCCGGACTGGGGCATGAACCCGTGTCCCCTGCATCGGCAGGCAGACTCTCAACCACTGCGCCACCAGGGAAGCCCTGTTTTAGGGTTTTTAAAAATAGACTTGATTGTATCATAACTATAAATTCTTAACTGATTCACAGAAGAGTGCTAAGCTTGGTAGTTTTTTATATCTACATTATAGACAGTTAATCATGTATTATTTTGTAGTTCTTGGACATAAACAAAAATTTTATTTATTGACTAAATATGTTTATAGGGAAAGTAGAGACTTTCTGGTTTATTATGTTAACACATCTTATTAATAAAACTAAATAATCACAGAATGATAGAGAAAGGAAATGAATGATGTCACATCAAAAATATATGCAATGTAATATATCTGTCAGCTTTTTTGCTATGGGTCTGAAGGATGAGTCTGAAGGAAAGATGTTATTCAGAAAAATGCTTATTGAGAAACACTTGGTGCTGGAAGAGCAATTCACTTTATTTCCTGTTTATTGTTCTCAAGTCTCCACAGTTTAGTAGCATATATTTTTATTAGTTTGCATTATGCAGCATGTTCACAAGAAAGAGACACAAAGATGCACTGAAACAAGCAAACAGGAAAGTGGATAGGCAGATATACAATAGAAAAAAGAATTCAGAACATTTGAGATTTTACTAAGTAGGGGAACTGGTTGCATGCTGTAGCTAAAATCTATGAGAAAGAGATAATTCAAAATTTAGCATAAGCCTCTCTTTGTGATAAAACATATCAGGGCTAGTTTCAGTGTTCCAGATTAATTTCCCTCTCACGAAAGCATATTTACCGGCCTGCCATTGTCATAGTTCTCCTTCTCAAAATTAAATTCCTTTTAGCTAGCATTTTCCTGTGGAAAATATACATAACAGTGTGCCTAGATGGAATTCAGGGGAGAACAAAAGATGAAAAGTTTTCCAGGTCATGAAAGTCAAACATAAAGACTGTGCTCTGAACTTCAGAGCCTATAATTCATGTGTTTTTTCCTCATTAGGTAGCTCAGTGGATCGCAAAGTGAGATCCTGCTTGTATGAGCAGCTTCAGTATCACCTGAGAACTTGTTAGAGATGCAAGTTCTCTGGCCTCACCTGGGGTCTACTGAATCAGAACATCTGAGAGTGGGGTCCAGCAACCTGTGTTTTAACAAACCCTTCAAATGATTCTGGTTCATGTTGTGAGAACTTTGGGGTTGGGCCCTTGCTACTTCACAGTGTAGCTCTTAAAACAGTAGCAAAGGTACTAGTTGGAAACTATTAAGAAATTCAGATTCTTGGGCCCTGCACCAGACCAGGGAATCAGAATATGCATTTTAACTAGATCCTCAGATGATTTCTCTGCATGTTAAATTTTGGGAAGTGCAGGGCTAGCCATTCTCTCATGGTTTTCAGCCTTGGGTGCATAATGAAACCACCTGGGGATGTTTAAAAACTACCTCCAAGGCTTCCCTGGTGGCGCAGTGGTTAAGAATCCACCTGCCAATGCAGGGGACACAGGTTTGAGCCCTGGTCCGGGAAAAATCCCTACATGCCGTGGAGCAACTAAGCCCATGCACCACAACTACTGAAGCCCGAGTGCCTAGAGCCTGTGCTCTGCAAGAAGAGAAGGCACTGCAATGAGAAGCCTGCTTGCCACAACTAAAGAAAGCCCACGTGCAGCACCGAAGACCCAATGCAGCGAAAAATAAGTAAATAAATTTATTTTTAAAAAAAGGCTACCTCCAGAGATTCTGATTTAATTGTCCTGGGATGTTGTCTAGACACCAGGGATTTTTTTTCAAAGCTCCCTGGGTGATTCTAGTGGGCAGGCAAGGTTGAGAACCACTCCTTTAAGCTCTCAAACAGAGTGTACTTACTTTTGTTTTTGACAAGCTTCTTTATATGATTTTCAACTTTGCGGGATATCTTAATCTTCAGCTACATAGTAGAAGAAGAATATCCTGGGTAAGAGAAGTGATTATTTCACTTTACTCTAAATGATCATATCACACCCAAAGCACTGCCTTTAGCTCTGGGCTCCCTTCTGGAGAAGAATGTAGAAAAACTAGAGCATGTTTAGAGGGGTTGGACCAAGAGAAGCAATGCAAATCATTCCTCTGAGAAATGGTTACAGGAATTTATAATGTTTAGGCAGCCGGAATGATCTTTTTAAGCATAAATCAGGTTTTATCACGTTCATGCCTGTCACTTGCCTTTGGATTTGGAAAGAAATCTAAGCCTTCTACCAAGTCCCTACATGATCTGGTGCTGCGTACCTCTTCCACCTCACCTCACGCTCCTTGCTCCTCTCATTTCTCACCTCTCCAGCCACTGTTGTGCTCCTAGGTCACTTTGAGAGTTTTCTCATCTGAGAGGAAATTCACCTTCTGTTTCTTCTGCCTAAAGTGATTTTCCCTTGGCTTTTCCCATGGATGGAGCTTCAACTTTCAGGTCTCTACTCAGATACGGTGCTTCCTCATGTACTCGGTCTCTCCTAGTACCTTTCCGGAACAAAAGCCTAGTTAGGTTCTGCCTGATAACTCCTGTGATCTGTAATTACCTTGTTTACTTATTTACTTTCTTGTTTATTACCTTCCTTCCTAGAATGTGAGTTTGATGAGGACAGGGACCTTATTGGATTTATTCGTTACTATAATCCCAGTGTCTAGAGTGGTGCCCAGCACAAAGTAGGGGGTAAATAATAATTCACTGAATGGCTGAAAAATGAAGGAAAAGAGAAAACTTTGGGTACCATGATAGTTATTTTCAAATATTTAAAAAACTGTAACTGGAAAGGAGTCCAGATTTGAATGGCTATCACTAAAACCAAAAGATGAACATTGTAAGGGGACTAATAGATTAAAAAAATTCACAAAGCTGAAAGGAGCAATAGGCAGCCAGAGGAAGAATTAAGTTGTCATAGTAGATGCGTACAGGATTCATTCGACAGAGTTGTCAATGAGGAGAATTGAACATTTGCAAGGTGACTGGTTTCAATGATCACTGATGTCCTATTCAATCTCATGACTCTAAGAAAAAGAAAATGAAGGAGGGCTGCTAGGGACAGGTGCAATGTCAGTGTTGAGAAGATAGAGCAGATGGAGAAAGGCAGGAACATTTCAAAAGTCAGGCTCAAGACTTGAAAAGGACTATAATAGAGCCTGATTTTTGTGTGTGTGTTAGAGCAAACAGCTCTATGCTCATCAGTAGCTCTGAAGGCTACCACTACATCACTGCACAATATCATTCATAGTAACATTTATATTTTCCTTTTTAAACAGTGTGACATATTCATTGTCATTTTTCACTTTGTAAAAATACTGTAAATGTTGCATATTTTATTCATCATTTGCCTTTACTATTTCTATGGCTTTTGAGTATACATCATATAAGTAATCATTTATGAAACCAATCTTATATGAATATCTTTGAAGTGAAATATTCGTGCACCCTTATGATTAGGCTATAAAGATAAATTACTAGTAATGAAAATAATAGTTTCATGGGTATTCAAGTATTTAAGGCTTTAATAATTGTTATTTATAATGATAAATTTGAGTCGTTAATATTCTTTGTTTAAAGAGTCAGGTAAAGTCAGTGATTTATTTTGGAAAGAATTCTACCCAACATAATTAAAAGAGTTTGGGTGTGTAAAATTATGAAGTCAACTTTCAAAAAAAGTCAATTATCCAGCTATGTCTATTCACCAAGGGTCCCATAGCCTAGATGCTACACTCTTTGTCTAAATTCTTTTTTTTCTTTTGGCCGCACCGGACAGCTTGCGGGATCTTAGTTCCCTGACCAGGGATCAAACCTGGGCCATCGCAGTGAAACTGCTGAGTCCCAACCATTGGACCGCCAGGGAATTCCCTTGTCTAAATTTGTTACAGGGATTTATATTGATTGAATAGAAATGTGTTTAATACTATAGATAATATACATATAATCTCATTGGCCTTATTTGCACTGTCTACTCCATCGGTGGAAATGCACTGTCATAATTAAGTTGAACTCTTTTCTAGTAAGGAAAAAGAGATTATTGGGCTAAAATATTTCACTCATTGCTCTGTACTGTATCCATATATTGAATAGATTTTTCAACCTTCACTTCATTTTTTTTTTTTTTTTTTGCTGTACGCGGGCCTCTCACTGTTGTGGCCTCTCCCGTTGCGGAGCACAGGCTCCGGACGCGCAGGCTCAGCGGCCATGGCTCACGGGCTCAGCTGCTCCGCAGCATGTGGGATCTTCCCAGACTGGGGCACGAACCCGTGTTCCCTGCATTGGCAGGCGGACTCTCAACCACTGCGCCACCAGGGAAGTCCCTTCACTTCATTTTGATATTTAGACTTATTCCTCATGTTTCCAGTCAGCAAATCTCATCAGAAGGGTTCAGTGGAAATTCCATAGGAAGACATGGTACCAACCAAATATTAAGTTTATTTCTAAGGGTAGCTTTATCTCACTTTGGATATTCATCTGTTTCTTTTTTGTTGTTGCCATATGCTCTGTGTTATCATTAAACTTTTTTATCAATGAGCTCAATGCTTACAACTGAATTTGGGCAATTAGTTACTGGAATGGCTGATGGAGGCTCTAACAGAGAATTGGAGTCTGACTAATCAACAGGTTTACAGCAGTTAAATTACAGTTTACCATTGCAACTGCCAATTACCTTGTTCGAACTTTGGAGGAGATTTATTAACCAGCTGATAACATGGCCTGTGCTTTTTTTTTTTCCCTATATCATGATGAAATCATCAGGGATCTCTCTGAATCCTCACATCTTCTAGGTTACATTTAATTATCTGTGTTCTTCACTCTATTTAGTCCTTTGCCAAATTTATTGTTTTTACTTTATGTTATCTCCTGAATTTGGTGTTTTTTCCTGTAACTATATCCTGTAACTATAGTCCTCTGTCTCATTCTCATTACCTCTTGCTTGAATTATCAATTAATACAATGTTTACTGGGAATGGAGTTGAAAAAAATAATAATTATTGAGGACTTTCTGTAAGCTAGGCATCATATAGACATGTTTCAAACATTATCTAACTTTTACCAGAAATTGTGGAAGTTAGATTATTCTTCATATTTCACATATGGGGAAACTGAGGTGCCAAGATGTTCTACGCTGTAGACAATATCTAGTTTGAACCTACTTGTGCTTGCTTTACAACTCTCTCCACAGCACCACACACACTATCTCCACAGTTAGTCTAAGTGCCTACTATGTTCCAGAAGTTAAACTGTGTAGGATCTGTGGATATGAAAAGAATAAGATACAATCCTTTTCCTGGGTGAGCGCATATTTCAGAAGGGAAGCAGGCTTATACACGCATAATATAATTCTGAAACACAAGTATATTTGGGAAGGGGTAGAATGAGCAGACTCAGAAAATAAGGAGATGGTTGTGAGGACTGAAGAAAAGAGGAAGTGGTCCTTTTCCTTTGCTGAAACCTGGGTTTCAAAGTAAAAACTGACTGGCGGACATATGGTCCAGCTGGATACAGGGGCTCAACCAATGCCAAGTGGGACTGTGGTTTCTCTATCTCTCATCTCTACATTGTCCTAGTTGACTTTGACCCCAGGAGAACTCTCCCTCATGATCAGCAGCAGGTGTTAATTTTGTGGTCTGTTCTTCAAATGCCTTGCAAAAGAGTACAAACCTTTGTCCTTGGATTCCTAGTAGTGTCTCTTTGTCTCTAATTGGACCAGGGGCCCATCATTGAGTCAATAAGTCTTGCCCAGGGTAATGTGCCATGCTGATTGGCTTAGGTCTGTGTCACACACCATCCCCAAGCTATCTGTGGCAGCTCACCTGGAACCCATGTGCTGAGAGGGAGAATTAGCATCAGGGCACTGTTACCAAGAGAAACACATGAGTCCTGGGTGGTAAAAACAGCCATTCACTAATGTCATTGTTCTCTGCACATGCTGGCTTTTCCAATGTTCTTTTTTCATTTCAGACCCAGTTAAATGCACCAATGCCATCTTAATTCAATTCCATTCAACAATCAAGTACTGAGTACCTGTTTTATGCCTGGACTTGTGTTAGTCCCTGGAGAAATATAACTGAAAGAGACGTGGATCCTACTTTCGAGAAGCTCATAGGCAAGAAAACATTTAACCTCTCTTCTTTCAATAACTAATTTATATTTTCTTGTATTTTATTGACATAATTTAATCTTTTGGCTTCATCAGTAGTAGGTTTATCTGCTTTAGATAGTAGGTTTCTGGAAGACAGGAACTTGCCCTTTTTAGCTTGTTTTGTACTAATTCTCATCTTTTCAGACAACTACTTCCAATGGACATTACTTTTTCAAGGGCTAAAAGGATATTGAGAATTCATGAAGTTTATGTTTAGCTTAAAGTAGTGTCACACACATTGGTAACTAACAGATCAAAGTAATGGGCAGGAACTCAACAACCTTCTTTGTGAACCGTATTACTATTTAACTACTTCTGTTCTTAAAGCACCAGAGTATCTATTGATACTTTTTCCTTAATCTGTCATATAAACTGTCAGATTTTACATATTTTTATGATGCAGCTCATTTTGTCTTCAAAAATTTAAAAAGCTTCTACCAAAGCATGTGCCTTGTGGCATGACCTCCTGATAATCCAACCAAACCTTATCATTATTATTTTTTTTTTAAGGAGACTTCAGGGGCTTCCCTGGTGGTGCAGTGGTTAAGAATCCCCTGCCAAGGGAGGGGACACAGGTTCGAGCCCTGGTCTGGGAAGATCCCATATGCCGCGGGGCAACTAAGCCCGTGCACCACAACTACTGAAGCCCACGTGCCACAACTTCTGAAGCCTGTGCGCCTAGAGCCTGTGCTCCGCAACAGGAGAAGCCATCGCAACGAGAAGCCCGCACACCGCAATGAAGAGTAGCCCCTGCTAGCTGCAACTAGAGAAAGCCCGTGCACAGCAACGAAGACCCAATGCAGACAAAAAAACAAACAAACAAATAAATCTATAAAATAAATAAATAAAAATAAAAGACACTTCAGGAGACACTACAGAGCCAAGAATTACGCGTTTTCATGTTGATAAACTATTTATGAAATAGTCAAGAATATTACTTGTTATTAATTATGTAACTTAAATAATGCAAGCTCTCAAAGGAAATGTATTTTCTGTTTGCCTTAATTATTATTTGTAGCCCCCTGGATCCAGATCTTTGTAATTAGTTCTTACATTCTTTCCAATGTCCATCACGACATTTTTTCCCCCTTGTGTTTGTTAGTATCTATAGGTATAAATATACATATATACATATGTCAGTATGTATTTGTCTATTAAGCTTTATCTGGTTAAAACAAAAACACTGCAAAAACACTAAGACAAACATGAATAGTACCATTTCACAAAGAGGGAGCAGAGTTTAACTCATTGACCTGAAGTCTCTTAATTAGTTTCCCAGGTGGCAGTGGAAAGAAGTCCTTCTTGATGTATGTTTCAAATAAAGCTACTTAAAAGTTTTTGCTTTTTATGTTTATGTGCATGCTATTAGGTGCATACAAGTTCGTAAATATTATTTCTTCTTTGTGGATTGTTCCTTTTATTATTATACACATTTCTTCTTTGTCTTGGGTGATGGCTTTTAACCTTATTTTGCCTGATATTAACACTGTTAAACAAGCTTTTTACAGGTCTAGTATTTTGATAATATCTCTGTTCCTTTCCTTTTATTTTCAATTTTTCAATTTGACTTCATTTTTATGAAGCTTTTTTGAAAGCAAAGTATAGGCTGGAATTAAAGAAAAATCCACAGATAATTGCTACAATTAGAACTTTGCAATTCTTTTTGTGGCAGTTTGTATGTTTGGGCTTATTTCTGCTATCTTACTTTGTATTTTGTGGTTACAATTCTTTTTCTTTTTACCCTCCTTGCTTTCTGTTAGATTGATAATTTTTCCTTATTCTGTTATTTGAAAGCTATAACTTGTATTTTTATTGTTCTAGTGTTACTCTTAAAATGTTGATACATTTTTTTTTCTAAATGGGCCTTCCATTATTTAGTATTTCTATTCTTTTCCCTAAACATGACAAAGGTATTAGTATACTTTAAGTATGCATTGAGCATCCTCCTGCAATTTTATTATTATTATTTAGAATTTTACTTTTTACCATTTAATCCCATAAATGTGATTATTTTTATTTTAATATTATTAAAATAGCTGACATTTTATAAACTTCTATGGTTTGTATTTCTTTTTTTTTAATTTTTAAATTTTATTAACTTTAATATACAGGAGGTTCTTATTAGTCATCAATTTTATACACATCAGTGCATACATGTCAATCCCAATTGCCCAATTCATCACCCCCCCACCCCCCTGCTGCTTTCCCCTATGGTTTGTATTTCTTTTGGTTATTTACATAAAGTTCTTTTAGTGCAGGTCTGTGGATGTTAAACTCTTATAGTCTTTGTCTGAAAATATCTTTTTGTTACTTTCACTACTGAATGTTGGCTTTAATAAGAAGTTAATGATGGTTCAAATTATTGTTGCCCTATATATAATGTGTCATTTTCCTCTGGCTGCTTTCAGGATTTATTTGTCATCTTTGGTTTTCAGCAGTTTGACTATCAAGTGCCATATATAGTTTTCTTCATAGTAGTCCTGCTTGGAGATCCTTGAGATTTCTGAATCTGTAAGTTGATATTTTTATTAAATTTAGAAAATTTTCACCATTTTTTATTCAAAATATTTTTCTGTTTTATTCTCTCTTCTGTTGCTATGACTCCACTTACATATATATATATATGTACACACATATATATACATACACATACATATACATATATATATATATATATATATACACACACATATATATATATTTTTTAGGCCTTTTCATATTGTCCAACAGTCCCCTGAAGTTCTAATCTCTTAAAAAATTAAAAAAAAATTTTTCTATTCTTCAGATTGTATTATTTCTATTGACCAAACTTCAAGTTCATTGGCTTACTACTGTCACCTTCATTCTGCTATTAAACCCATCCAAATATATATTTTTTTAAATTTCAGATGTTATGTTTTTCAGTTCTAGAATTTCCATCTTTTAAATTTATTTATTGTGCTTAAATTTATTTATTGTGCACATATTTTCCTTTATGTACTTGAGCATAGTTATAATAGTTGCTTTGAAAACCTTGTCTGTTATTTCCAATTTATGATCATCAAGGATTGGTCTCTGTTTATTATACTTTCCTCTTGAAAATGGATATTCTCCTGGTTGAGTAATTTTGGATTTTATACTAGATGTTGTGAAATGTTATGTTGTGCAAACTCTGTTATATTCCTCCAAAGAGTGTTGATTTTTGTATTTTAGCAGACATTAACTTGGTTGCACTCAAATTGCAAACTCTGACTTTTGGGAAATCTTAGACTGGGTTCTTCTATCTTTAGTGGAGTCTGTCCAATGCATGCATGTTTCAGGGATTAGCCAGAGATTTGTGCAGAGTCTAAACACAGAATTTGAGGCTTTCCTTCTCCGTTTTCTTTTTTTCTAGAATTCCCCTCCTTCCCGCTTTCCAGTGTCTGTGGTTGCTCTGAACTCTGTCTTCTGATTCCTCAGGCAAGAAGGATTGTAGTTTTTCTACTGGAGTTTTAGCCACCTTGTTCAACATCAACTTATTTTTGCCCTCAGGCTAAAAGTTGTAAAACAAATGGGAACCTCAACCCTTGCTTTGGTTCGCTCTCCAGTGCCTTCAGTTTGTTGCTTTTAGTATTTTGTCGAGAGTTTACAGTTGTTATATGCAGGAGAGTCAGATGCGGTAAAAGCTTACACACCTATGTCATAAGGGGAACTGTGATCAGTTCTTCTTAATATGAACTTGATCTTATATCCTTTGTGCCTACTTTGGTGTCATGATGTCTTGTTATTTCTGCATGGATGATGTACCCTTATTTCTCTTTGAAATCCTCCAAATATTATTTCAAACTCATTTTTATGTTTTATGAAATAAATTCCACTTCAAATATAATTTATTTTTCTCATTGCTTTTTTTCAGCTTCTCATTTTAAAAAAATTTGTTTTAGAATTTGCAGGCTTATTTTGAGTGCTTTTGTTTTCTCTATTCCCTGTATTATTGGGCTGTTTTATGTGTTTTGTTTGTTTTCTTTTTTTTTTTTTGGCCATGCTGCAAGGCTTGTGGGATCTGAATTCCTCAACCAGCGACTGAACCCAGGCCATGGTAGTGAAAGCTGAGTCCTAACCACTGGACTGCCAGGGAACTCCCTGTTTTATGGTTGACTCCACTTAGTTCTCTGGGTGCCCAGTTGAAAACTAGGATTTATAAACATACTTCAATAATATACGGGAGTATGGAAGACCTAGTAAGCAGTTTAGCTGAGCTTCTAGTAGCAAAATTGTACTTTTCCTTGGGCTCACAGTTACCAATAAGCTACAGCCCCCACCAGCAAGTCTGCCAATTTTTTTCTCCTCTTCCTTTCACATGTGAGAGAACTCACATCAGGCCCTGATTTCAAGTAGCGACACTACTGTTCTTATCTTGCATGAAATACTTTTAGCTCCTCTTCTTCCACAGGAATCAAATTCCCGGTGGCTGTTGCTCTATTTTGACCTGGATGGAAACCCCCATCTACTGTTTGGATAGCCTGGATATTATCTTTTCTATAAATCTGAGTATGTCTTTTTGATCTCTCTTACTATTTCACCCATTATTGCTATGTGTTTGGAGTAGATGGTGTTTATAAAGCATGACCTCGTTGCAAAGTTTGACCCTGAAGTTGACAAGTCCTTTTGTCTTGTCTACTATATGCAGCAATGCTTCTATATATTCTTTTGCTTCCCCATTTTGTGTTTGTCAGAAAAAACATTTAGTTTCCTTTCCATGTTCTGCTTAAGCCAGTAGATGCAATCTTATTTGTGTGAAGCAGGCCTCCTGATTTTTAGAATTAAGGTCAAGAAGATGGAGTTAGTGAGTATTTATATGTGAGGTGAGATATCAGGGGGAGGAAGGGATATTTTTGAAAGGGAGACATTATAATTTGGGTGTTAAGATAATAGGATGTGGCCAAGATGGAGTAGGGAGACCCTGTGCTCACCTCTTTCCATGGGCATACCAAAATTATAATTATTTACAGAGTAACAATTGATGAGAATGACCTGAAGATGAGCAGAAAAGATTTTCTACAACAAAAGGTATACGGAAGGAACCACAATGAGATGGGTAGGAGGGGCAGAGGCACAATACGGTCCAGGTAGGCAACCCACAAATAGGAGGTTGATCACAACTGCAGAGGTCCTCCCCAAGGAGTGAGGAGTCCAAGCCCCACATTGGGCTCCACAGCCTGGCGGTTCTGCATCAGGAAGATGAGCCCCGAGAATGTCTGGCTTTCAAGGCTGGTGGGGCTTGTATACAGGAGAGCCAGTGGGCTATAGGAAACAGAGAATCTGCTCTTAAAGGGTACATGCAAAATCTCACACATTCCAAGACCCAGGGCAGAAGCAGTAATTTGAAAGGAGCTTGGATGAAACCCACCTGCTGATCTTGGGGAGCCTCCCAAAGAGGCAGGAGGCAACTGGGACTCCTCTTGGGACATAGACACTGGTGGCAGTCACTTTGGGGAGCTCATTTTACTATGAGGACACTGGTGCCAGAAAGCACCATTTTGGAGTCCTCCTGCTAGCCCATTAGCACTGGGGGCTTACCTGCTTACCAACCACTCAGCAGCAGTCTCAAGACCCCCTGCCCCTGCCCCCAGGCCCTGCAGCTAGTTGCCCCAGGACTTGGCCCCCCACCACCAGCAGGGGGGCACTAGCCCTGGGATCCTCTGGGCCCCACTGCCAGCTGTGCCAGGACCTGGACCAACCCACCAGAGGGCTGGCAACCTCCACACAATGCAGGGCTGGCCACCAGCTGGCTGGGGCTAGAGCTGCAAACCAGGATGCCCACAGTAGTTGGCCCTTCCACAACAGAAGGGCAGGCACAGTTCTCATGGGGGCACCCCTAGAGCATATAGCTCTGGTGATCAGAGGGGAGTGTGCTGCTGGGCCCCATAGGATGTCTCCTACCTAAGGCCACTTCTCCAAGAATCAATCTACCTAATACATAAAAATCAAAACAGAGAATTAAGCAAAATGAAGCAACAGAGAAATATGTTCCAAATAAAGGAAAAAGATAAAGCCCCAGAAGAAAGACTAAGTGAAGTAAAGATGAGCAGTCTACCTAATGAAGAGTCCAAGGTAATGCTCATAAAGTTGCCTGACAAACTTGGGAGAAGAATGAATGAACACAGTGAGAATTTTAACAAAGTGTTAGAAAATATAAAGAAGAACTAAGCAGAGCTAAAGAATACACTAACTGAAATAAAGAATACACTAGAAAGTATCAATAATAGATTCGATAATACAGAGGAATAGATCAGGGAACCAGAAGACAGAGTAGTGGAAAGCAAAACCCAAGTAGTGGAAAGATTTCCAAGTAGTGAACGGCTACCCAAGCTGAATAGAAAAAAAAAAAAGAATTAAAAAAAATGAGGATAGTTTTTGAGACCTCTGAAACATCAAGCATACTAACATTTGCATTATATGGTGTCCTGGAAGAAGAGAGAGAGAGAGGGGCAGAGTACCTATTTGAAGAGCTAACAGCTGAAAACTTCTCTAACTGGGGAAAGGAAACAGACATCCAGGTCCAGGAAGCACACAGAGTCCTAAACAAGATGAACACAAAGATCATACTAAGACACATTGCAATTAAAATGGCAAAACTTAAAGATAAAGAGGGAATCTTAAACACAGCAAGGGAAAAGCAACATCATGGGTAACCACAAACCAAAAATCTGTAATAGATATACACACACAAAAGAGAAAGGAATCCAAACATAACATTAAAGATAGTCATCAAATTACAAGGGAAGAGAGAAAAAGAAAGGAAAAAAAAGAACCACAAAAACAATCAGAAAACAATCAGCAAAATGACAATAAGTAAATACCAATCGGTAATTACTTTAAATGTAAATGGACTAAGTGCTCCAGTCAAAAGACAGAGTGGTTGAATGGATAAAAAACAAGGCCCATCTATGTGCTGTATATGAGGCTCACTTCAGATCTAAAGACATGCACAGACTGAAAGTGAAGGGATGGAAAAAATGCAAACAGAAACTAAAAGAAAGCTGGAATAGCAATACTTACGTCAGATAAAATAGACTTTAAAACAAAGACTGTAACAAGAGACAGAGAAGGACATTATATAATGATAAAGGGATCACCAGAACAAGAAGATATAACAATTGTAAATATATGGGCACCCAACATAGGAGCGCTTAAAAGCAAGTATTAACAAACATAAAGGGAGAAATTGATAGTAATACAATAATAGTAGGAGACTTACACCCCTTACATCAATGGATAGATCATCCAGAAAGAAAATCATTAAGGAAACACTGGCTTTGAAACACATTAGACCATACGGATGTCTATATATTTATATGTCTATGTGTCTATGTCTATATCTATATCTATAATGTATATTGCTATACATTCCAGCAAGTCCACTTCTGGGTATTTTTCTGAAGAAAACACAAACACTAATTCAAAAAACATATATGTACCCCTATGTTCATCACAGCATTATTTACAATAGCCAAGATATGGAAGCAACCTAAGTGTCCATCAACAGATGAATGGATAAAGATGATGTGATATATATCTACAATGGACTATTACTCAACTATAAAAAAGAATGAAAATATGCCATTTGCAACAACATGGATGGACCTAGAGGGTATTATGCTAAGTGAAATAAGTCAGACAGAGAAAGACAAATACCATATAATTTCATTTATGTATGGAACCTAAAAAGCAAAAACAAAGGAACAAACATAACACAACAGAAGCATACTCATAGATGCAGAGAACTGATGGTTGCCAGAGGGGCGTGGGGTGGGAGGATGAATGAAATAGGTGAAGGAGATTTAAGAGGTACAAACTTCCAGTTACAAAATAAATGCATCATGGGTATGAAACGTACAGCATGAGGAATATCGTCAATAATATTGTAATAACTTTGTATAGTAACAGATGGTAACTAGACTTATCATGGAGATCATTTTGTAATGTACAGAAATGTCGAATCACTATGTTCTGCATCTGGAACTAACATAGTGTTGTGGGTCGATTATACTTCAATTAAAAAGAAAATGATAACAGACTGTGGAGTCCAAGAATGTGGGCTACAACCTGGCTCCACTGTGTACTAGCTCTGTGATGCTGAAAAGGTACTAAAGTTCAACTTTGGCAATAGAATTCCTATTAGGGAGAAAATTTTAATTTTGGTTCAGCAAAAGATCTTGATAGGCCACTTGGAGTAGATGATGAAACCCTTAATGTATGAGTAACCATATTGCTCCAGGGTTAAATAAAAGGATGGTAAATTTCTCTCTAGGAGAACATAAAATATATGTTTTTTGCTCTTGAAAGGGTATGGGTATAGAACATGGTGGTGAGTCTAAGACATAGTGGAGGAGGACTGAGCACTGGAAGCTCTCCAGTGATGGTGTGGCTATAAGATACCTTAAGAATAAGAATGCATAATGTTCACTGTAAAGTTGCTTGTTTACCTGGACTATGATTTTCTCTTGTTTCCACAGACCCCAAACTTCAGGTGATGACACTAAACACATCCTTGGCTTATATGAAATTTTTGTGTATTTATAAGTTATAGTGAGGCAGTCCATAGACTGAATGACATCATCAGAACAAGTAGAATGAATCAGAAGTGAGCAGAAAGCATATAATCCTTGGGTATTTGTATCAATCCCAAAAGGAACTTCAGATTTCTATAGGGATTTGAGCCTATTATATTAACTAGGAGATCCCAAGTCAACACGTTGTTATAAAAATGAGGTAGGGGTGGAAGGTAAAGTGATCAAAGCCCTTGACTGAGTGGGAGATAGTAAAAGATCAACTTAAGGCAGCCATGGGATCACAGTGAAGTGCAACTTGAGAGTATCCCCAACGTCTGATTAACCATAGACTAATTCTGACCAATTAGAATTGGTCAGATATATTTACAATTGTTATATCTTCTTGTTCTGGTGATCACTTTTTCATTATATAATGTCCTTCTCTGTCTCTTGTTATAGTCTTTGTTTTAAAGTCTATTTTATCTGATATAAGTATTGCTATTCCAGCTTTCTTTTGGTTTCTATCTGCGTTTTTTCCATCCTCTCACTTTCAGAATTAGTCAGAAGATTAGTCAGTATTTACAGAAGATTCTTGGTTTTTGCAGTAGTAGGGTTCTCTAAAGTTGCTACAAACACTGAATTAATATGAATACTGAACTAGGGGAAAACAGGGTTAGATTCCTGTGAGCCTCTGGTCACATTGACCTATGTTGTGATCGATTGATACATAACCTTCTTTTATGTGTGTTTCTGTTTAAAGACACCTTATCTAACATGTGTTGTTGATTCATTAACATTGAGCTCATGGCCACCAGTACTATAACTTGGCCTGAAAAGGGCTTATCTAATATATGCATTTTCTCTTTAAGGCACATTAAGCCTTCCTGTGCTCAGCAACACTAGACAGAACTTTATTATTTTGCTTGGGGATATTTTAAATAGTGAAATGACCAAGAAAAAGCACAAAAATGTGAAAAATATGGCACTAAGTAGACCACAGGAAGGACACTTCTTTATAGTATGAGAGCTGAAACAAGAAGGCAGAGTGTCACCTTGTCCAACCTCAGCTGGGATGTGGCCATTAGATGACTCAAATATTTTGCTGCTCCGTGCGTGTCTGGGAACGACCTCAAGAGCTCAGCGGGTATTGATTTTGGGGTTACAAATAACTTTTAGCAAGTAGTGAATTCGCAAGCACAGAATCCATAAATAATGAGGATTGACTGCATATTCACTTTGATAGGTTTCAACACATGCTTAGCACTTGGCAGCTACAAATAAAATCTTCAATTCTAATTTTAATATTCCAAGTGGAAAGAAAAACAATAGAACATGACCTTTAATCATATATTCCTATTTCTCTACATGGTCAGAGAAAATATGACTAGTTTATCAACTCTTGTAAAGGTTGTGCTTTTGTGCAAAATGTTCATTTACTCCTGAAATTTGATGTAATAAGTTCCTAAAATTTTAAAGCTCGCAAGTTTATAGCCTTATGTGTTCTTTCTAACTGCATAAAAAACTGTAGAAAAATTTGCAGTAATTTGACACATTAAAATCCATTTTACTCTATATTCCCAAAAGTCCCAATTGCTTTTTTAATTTGAATACTTAAAACCATTTATGAAACTACAGTAACTACTAACAGAGTATATAAAAATTTTCAATTACTAAAGATTCCCTTTGCACCCTCAACTTCAAAGTCAGTTATCTAACTCAACAATTCAGACTATATTGATGGGATCAAAAATATAATATTCACATAAAAAAGCAATTTAAAGACATTAGTGATAAAAAATATAGTATTAGGTATCTTACTTCAGAGAAAGAATCATATTTTTAAAACTTTGGCAACCAGAATCTATCAGCTGTTCTGGCATCTCTGTCTCCTTCCCTTTTATTATTCTTGGGCAGCCAAGTTTCCTCAAATATAAAAGTTATTTACGGCAATAGGGAACATTTTGATTTCTTTAAAAAGTATTTGTATGAGGTATTCATTAAGGTAAGCTGCAAGGAGGGATGTCATAAGGGCTCTGTTTGGAAGGTGTCAGCATAAGAATAAGTAAGACTGTTGAGCACAAAATAATTGAATAGTGACTGCCTTATAAGGGTTTGAAGTGAAACTCCTAAGTCTTGCGGACTGCTTTTGGAATGTGATAGTAAACCGAAGAAATTTTAATTTGATTAAAGCTTTAAAAAGCTCAGAATTATAGACACCTAATTTATGATGAGAATTTCCTTATCAGGTATGTGGTGGGAGAGAATTTGATGGAATGATAGTGGGTAGATGGCTTGTGTCTTTCCCTTAGAGGGCACTAGCTCACTCTGTAGGTTTTGTGCCTTGATTCTTTTGTCTAATGGAACCATAATCTCTTCCTTGGTCTTCCTTTTCTCCAAGGAATGGATGTGTTTAATTTTGTAGTTCCAGGATTAAGAAAGCACCCTGTGACCAGATAATAGATCTGTATTAACTGGAATATTTGGGAGCTTGATTTTACAAATGTGGCCTCACTGGCACCATGCTTGACCTGAATAAACTAAATGTAGTACCTAATACTCTTGTCTGCACATGGTTAAGAAATGTAAGCAGTAAATATTTGTTGATATTAATTTAATTGAAGTGGACACAATATATGGATTAAAAAAACATAACCTATTTGTGTTTTATTTATCTATTTACTACTATTTGGATTATTAGATACTAGACAGGATGACCAACGATGGGCATTAGTTATATAAACAGGTTAGCTACTAATTGATTTAGGACTTTTGGCCTGTTGAGAGACAGGATCACATACTATAGAATCTTTGGAAGCTCCTTTGAATAATACGACTGTATGATCCCATTTTATATATGGAGATAGAAATATACATACAGAGAGACTATGTGACATTATGAGAAGTGAGCTTAATCAGAGATAGAAATTGATATGAAATATATATAAATCTTTAACTCCTTTACCTTATTATTTACCTAGCTCCTTTGTTTCTAGCCTAAGAAGTAGCTTTTTGAACATTTTTAAGGATTCTGGTTGGAGCCTGTTAAAACTAACTGGACCAAAAGCCCTAGGGGCTGTTAACAAATGGTAAAATATATGCTTTGACTTGTTTAGAAATTGCTTAGAAGATTAATCATGCTCATCATTTGACTAAATTTTCTACCCCCCCTGTTTTATTTCAATCTCCATTCAGTTGTCAATAAAGAGAAAGCATTTTGCAGTACAGTTTATTTTCTACTTGCCTGACTTCCCTTAATGCATTCTGCTTTGTCTTTGAAAGACAAGTACAGAAATGTACAATGATTTAAAGGAATAGAGAACTTCCTGACCAGATTCTGTATTTCCCTATGTGACTTAGAAAGAGGAAAAACTCATTAATGCAGGATTTGATTTCCTAACAGGGCACCAGAGTTATCAAAGAAGTTGATATTGTAAGCAGTTCATTTACTCATAGAGTAGGCATCTCTCCTGCCTTAGGGCCCTCACACACACGGCAGGAATAGTTTAACTTCCTTACTTGTAATCAGATATGATCTACCTTTCCTGATCATGCTCAGCATTGACTCATAGTTTCAATTACCTACAGAGGGATGAAATGACGATGAAGGAAAGGGAGGTACACAACACACTACATTACTGAGTACTTATGTGACAGATCATATGTTAGAATATTTTATGTACATTACCATATTTGATCCTCCTAAAACCTATGGAAGTAAACGCTATTCACATTTTATGATGAAATGTTGAAACTCAAAAAACTTAAATTATTTGCCAAAAATGATATGGTTAATAAGTAGCGATGGTTGCTAAATCTGGGCTCAAAACAAAATGAAGCATGGCATAAAGAGGGCCTAGAAAAGAAGCAGAGGGTATAACACCTATAAGGAATCAGACCTACTTGGAGTCCTTTTAAAAAGTTCAGCCACTTCTTTTGCAGAATCAGATGTGTGGCACAGTTATCTATACCCTTGTTCTTTTGACTAAATTCATTCCCTTCTCACAACAGGGAAATGTTTTGTTCATTTAAAGGTCATGTTTTTAAAGCTATTGACCTAGAGTTGTCATCACTTTCTTCCTACTTCAAATAGTCTGAGTAGTAAGATAAATATATTCTTTATCATTTTATGGTTAACCAGATTGACTCTTCAAACAAAGGGAAAGAGCCAACTTATGAAAAATAATACATAATATGTCATGATATACTTGCCTCTATGATGGAAACTCTCTTCCTAAAATATACATGGATTGGAGTATCCTCACTCTGAAATAAAAGTAATCCATATGAGAAGGTGGGAGTCTAAAAACAGGAAAAAAAAGAGTAAAGAACGTTGAATACAATGGGTAAGTAAAAAGGCATAAGGCAGTTGGGTTCAGGAGAGGGAAAGGGGTGAAGAGAAGTATTGTAGAAAATCCCCCTTTGGACATGCTAGAAGAAAAGAAGCCCAACACAGAGAGGGATTCTTTAAATGTGGAGCTGTTTGTCCAGCCAAGGCTGGTCTTCCTATTTCATGTTTCTCATGGGCAAGTTTCATGCTATAGGGCTCACATTTCTATATTGTATGGTCAGCTGTGCAGTGACCACTCAGGGAACTAGCCACTGAAGATACAGTGTGGCATTTTATGCAAAAATGTAGAGGATCACAGAGCAGGATGGGGCATGAGTAGGCCATGAGGGCCACGCAGGAGGCATGGAGATTCACCTGGGGCTCCAGCCTGTTTGGAGAACTCATCAACAGTACCAGTAAAGGCAGTTGCAGAGTGGTCCAGGCAGTGATTGGTACCTTTGGAAAGAATGAGGCAGTGAAACATTCTGAGAAGGCACATAGGTTTGTGTTCATTAAGTAGGGCTGTCAAAGCCTCCCTGAGGGTCATCTCCTTTCTAGCCAGCCAGGAGAAAAAAGAATACAGATGAGAGTATTTGGGAGGTTTTCATGAGCTAGTCCTCCAAGGCACACATCACTTCTGCTCACATTCCACTGACTACAATTCATGCACATGGCCACATTTAATTGCAAGGGAGGCTGGGAAATGTAGTCTAGCTGTGTACCTAGAAAGAAGAGGAAAACTGGGTTATGAGGGGCACCTGGCATATCTACTGTATAAATAAGAAAGTGAGGTCTAGAGAAATTGAATGTCCAGCTAAAAGTCACACAGCTTAGAGTCCAAATTATCCCTATGAAGATGTACTTCTTACTTTTTGCCTTCAGGGCTATCTGCAAGTTTGTGGATGTGAGCATTCATACCAGAATAAGGTATGGAATCCACTAGTTTCAGAATAAGGGCTGACCCTTTTGTTTGGTTTTGAAAGGAAAGCATAGCATTTAGAAGATACATTTGATAGACCTAACCATATCTTATCTCTTTTGGTATTCTAAAATAAAATATGTAATTCTGGGAGAAGATTTAATTTACATTACATTATAATTGAAGTTAGTAAGAATTGGTTGTTTTCACTAATAAATAAAGAGAACTTCTTGACATTTCAGTGAACCATTAAACCAAAAAGCTCAAATCATGGTCCCTCTGTGAGAATGAATTATAGGTAGATGCTTTACTTTTCCAAACCTTTGAGGAAAAACAAGACATTCTAGTTTAACGAATGCAGGTTAGACCAACCCAAACTGTGTAGCCACAAACAAATGTTATAAGCATAATATTTCAAATATTATGTAAGATAAAGCAAATAGGACTGATCTTGATAGTTCAGAACATTGGCTAGGACTTCCCTGGTGGCGCAGTGGTTAAGAATCCGCCTGCCAATGCAGGTGACATGGGTCCGAGCCCTAGTCTGGGAAGATCCCACATGCTGCGGAGCAACTAAGCCCGTGCGCCACAACTACTGAACCTGCGCTCTAGGGCCCGCGAGCCACAACGACTGAGCCCACATGCCACAACTACTGAGGCTGCGTGCCACAACTACTGAAGCCCTCATGCCTAGGGCTCATGCTCCGCAACAAGAGAAGCCACCGTAATGAGAAGCCCACGTACCGCAACGAAGAGTATCCCCCGCTCGCTGCAACTAGAGAAAGCCTGCGCACAGCAACGAAGACCCAGTGCAGCCAAAAATAAATTAATTAAATAAATAAAAATTTAAATAAATAATAAAAAAAGAACATTGGCTAAGCCTCAAAGTTGAGGCCAATGGATAATGAGTAGTTTATGATCTAAACAGATGTGCTAGATACATCTTTGAAGCATGCACTTAATAGGTGACATAGATCCATGACCATCACACAATTCTAATCCATGTAAGAGGAGGCTAGAGAATAATCAAGTAAGTTATTTGAAAAAACTTTTTAGGAGTAGAGAATACTTTGGCATATTTCTTTTCACTTATGAGAAAGAAGAGGGAGGGTAGGAGAGAGTAGTTCATTTCTTTTACCTTAAGTCAAGTGAGGGGGACTCAAAAAGAATTATCTAGAACATTAAACCTGTATGAAAAATGAGGAGACTTGTGCTTACGTTTATCTGGAAAACTCTGAAACCAAGAACCAGGCTGGTAATGCTTCCTCTGCTAATGAGGCAAGGATTGAGGAGCCAGCAGTTGGTCAAACTGTACTCTGTAATTCTGTGGGAGTCAAACATTCAAGAATCTTCTGTGGGCCAAGTGAGCACATGAAAAAGATGGGTCGGCTTGAGTTTTCTCAGGACCCAGCCCAATGGGACTGAATGTGTGGCAAGAGAAACCTGGCAGAAGGTCCTAGATCAGGGGAGTGTACTAGACCTTGGGATATATCTTAAGAACCTACCAATGTACCCCATGGTGATGGGTGGCATCAGATGACTATTCCCACTCCTTGGAGGATGTCCTTAGGTTCCAGATTCTGTTCTACCGAGCCTTCATTTCTGGCAACTCCCATGCACCTCTCTCTTTCCATCTGTCTCTCTGCCTTTCTTCCTTTGTCTGTGGGGTAAAAGTAGAGGTCAAAATTTAGGAATTCTTCCAAGTGACTCTGGTGCTATTTAATTGCCACAAAACAGATAATCTTCACATAAGGCTTTCTAATTTGTTTTCATTAGGTTATTAAAATTTTAGTGTGTCTTTGTTTTTCCCCTTTTCTTATTCAACTTTGCTAAGTATTTGCAGTGGGATACAATTATTTTTGGGAAGTCACTACATGGGTCTCTCCTGCTTTTTTTTTTTTTTTTTGCGGTACGCGGGCCTCTCACTGTTGTGGCCTCTCCCATTGCGGAGCACAGGCTCCGGACGCGCAGGCCCAGCGGCCATGGCTCGTGGGCTCAGCCGCTCCACGGCATGTGGGATCTTCCCGGACCAGGGCACGAACCCGTGTCCCCTGCATCGGCAGGAGGACTCTCAACCACTGTGCCAGCAGGGAAGCACTCTCCTGCTTTTTTTTTTAAGTGGGAGAAAAACAAATTGGTGATTTAGGGAGTTCTTTTTGGCTTCTGGTGTGTTATGATCTCTTTATTACGGGGAAGGGGTTTCAAGTCTAGAAATGCATTCTTCATCCTCTGCCTTGTCATGCTTTCCTCTTCACTAGAAGATATCCTTCAGATTTGGGGGTGTCAGTGAGATTTTTTAATATATTTGTGACTTCCTTCTTTTCAGTACTGCTTGAGGGAATAGGAAAAGGAGATGTATCATTCCCAGGGTCCTTTACTTTCTTAAATGTAATAGGGGATGATCATTAAGACTGACATTTTTAGATTTATAACAGCACCTATAAACAGTTGACCCACATAGAGTTTGATTGCAAACTAAATCCAATAAAAATCCAATCATTTTCTTGGCCTTTTAAGATTAGCAGATGTGAATAGAACCATTTAACTCTGAAATGATTTAACTTGAATTGAAATTGCCACTCTACATAATAACATGTGAAGACTACTCACAGAATTAAAATGTTCTTTTCAGAAAATGCAATTTGTACATTGCACATTAAAAATAAAGAAGATTCTTGTTGAGCTCTAGTGAATACACTAGCTGGAAAACAAAACAAACTAAACACCTTTTCTTCTTCTTGAAATGTTCTCCTTGGTAAGGAAAATTAGATACTTAAATTTTCTCCCTCTTTAGTTCTTTTAATAATATATCGTGAAAGAATATGGAAATTGTATTCTCTGTACAACTTGAAAATAAAAGAGTGATTTATACACCTTGTTAGGAAGAATAGTAGGAAGATGTTTGAGAAGAGAGAATCAGTTTTGTCAGATTTTTAAACTCTTTATAGTTCTATAGACATAGTGAATGGAACTACTGCAGTTTACAGTTTCCGGAGGCACCGTTCACATCATAGTTAGCGTGAATGTTGCCCCATGAAGTTGTATGGCATTGTGTGGTGTGCAGTCTAAGCCATGTGGCTGTGTGGAGGTCATGCCCTGGAGTCTCTTTTACATTACCTTAACAATAATGATAATGATAAAAGGATAATTCTTCTCATGTCCGGTAAATTTTAGCTTATTCTCATTGAAGCATAAACAAGTTAGGTAGGAAATCTCTAAAAGACTGCACCTCAGAGACAGCAGGGAAAGCTGCTGGGAGTGCTGGTTGGCTTGTAAAAATAACTGAGGGAGGCAAAGGAGATCTGTGGGCCTGGCAGGAGAAGAAGCAATACTGCCTGTGCCAAAGCAATGACAGCTGGCATTCCATGGGTTTTTGCTATGGATGAGAGTACTCAAAATTGGGCTACTTCAATATTTTCAGTTATGGGTGGCAGCTTTAATGGTCAGCTGCTGGTCATTCTTGACCAGATCCTCAATAGATATACATTGTTCACTATTATTTTTAGATCTACTCTTTCCCCAACCCCTCTCCACAAATTCTGACATTTCATATTGAAACATGGACAAGAATAAATTAAGTTACCTATAGTTGGCTAGATTGGTTTTTCCTATTCAGCTTTCAGGCTGGTATGAGGATGAGGGAAGAAAAAAGTTTAAACAGACTTGCTTTGATGTTTTTGAAATGACGGCAGTGTAAACTCAAAATGTAAAATATCAACCTTAAATTAAAAACTTAAAATTTAATATAATATAGTGTTTTCCATTTGCAAAATGTCCAAGACAAGCGGACTTTGGTTTATGAAAATTTTGTTTGTCTTATTTTTCTTCTGTGGCTCAGACTAAGTCCCTGCTTTATGGTTTAGTTTTTAAGTCTTTGCTACTGGAATCTCTTCAGCAGTGTCAATTTTAATGGTTTCTCTTCCCCCATACAATGTTCCCTCAAAGCTTCCTGAGGAAGACAAGTTCAGAATGCAGGTGTAGGCTCACCTTTCATGTGTAGTGGGCTCATATACTATTGCAAGTCTTAGCTGTATTTCTTCATATGAAAGTTCTATCATACAAAACCCTATTTATTTTGCTTGATGATACACGCAAGACGGGCCTTTTGGTTACCGTAGATTTAAACAACGTACTTATTTCAGTTGCTTTCCTAGGGAAGATGATGCATTTTTATAGAACAGATCACATTTATTCTTTAGCTGTACTTCTCTGTTACCAGTATGATGTGTTTGTGAGATAGCTGGGTTCACGTGAGTCTAGAATTCCTGGCATTACTCTCAGTATCACTCCTTTTGACAGGTGACCTTAATTCCCCTTGGCTCTACTACTTTCAGAATTTTGGATTTCATCTAACTGCCATTCTAGCTCAGTGGTTCCTTCACTTAGAAATTAAGAAGTCTGTAATACTTGGCTATTTGGATTCTTGGATGAACTATTCATCACTGTCCGTCTCATGGTTTTACATTGTTCTGTGTCATTTTTTTCTACGCACAGTCCCAGTCCTAGTCTGTGCCTAGATTTCTCTGTAAGTATACAAGATTTCACATATTGAGAAATGTATCAGGATTTAATTTTAATGGCAGTCATATAACTTCCAGTTAGGATCAAGGAACTAGCCCAATTCTTTCCTGTCTAATCTATGTTCTTGAAAAGAGAAGTAACTGTGCCCTCCTTAACTGGAACTTCCTCACTGCTTGAGATAAATGTTGTAACAGTGCAGACTACCACCCTGCACACCTCCGGCAACACACATACACACACACACCCCCAACTCCTTTCGGTTAGTTCTCTAGAGAAGGAATAATACAAAATATCCTATAAGAGATGACCAGAAAATCATTAGAAATGATCATTTAGAAAATAAATCAGGCAGGAACAGTGAGGCAACAGTGAGTCAGGGAGCCAGGAAAACTGTAGGAGGAGGAACATATTTTGGCCCCAAAGAAAACAAAATTATGTCATTATAGGCAAACAGGAATATTTTTTCTTTGTTTGATGTTTTTCTAAGAGAAATTCAAAATAACTTACAGACATACATTAATAATTAGTTCTCTGAACAACCTCATTTTTTGAACACTTAAATTGAGGCAGATGGATAATGATTGACTTATTCAAAGCACTCAGCACGTCAGTGGTTGGATTTTGTTGAGATCCCTCATTCACCATAGATCACACTGTTTCCAATGATCTATGTATAATTCATCTCAGCTTTATCCAAATTAGGAGCTGATATTTTTTGGTAACACAAATCATAGCCTCTTGTCAGTAAAAGAACCCCAGTGCGGGAAACTCAGACTGCTAGGAGGCTCAGTGTGTTGCTAACTTTGTTGTTTTTGTACAGATTTTAGAGAATCTAATAGTTTGCCACCTTTATGTTGGCACATGGATACATATGTTTATTGATGAGGTTGATTTTTCTTCAACCCAGGTATTTTCTGGGCAGGCAGGAAAGATCATTCTGAGGATTTTCTCCTAGGTGGTTCAACATGAATTAACAATAAAAATGCATTAAAAATGCTTTTGGTTCATGGAACTTTCCTGGTGGCACAGTGGTTAAGAATCCGCCCGCCAATGCAGGGGACACGGGTTTGAGCCCTAGTCCGGGAAGATCCCACAAGCTGCGGAGCAACTAAGCCTGTGCGCCACAACTACTGAGCCCGCATGCCTAGGGCCTGTGCTCCGCAACAAAGAGAAGCCACCGCAATGAGAAGCCCACGCACCACAAGGAAGAGTAGCCTCCACTCGCCACAACTAGAGAAAGCCCATGCGCAGCAATGAAGACCCAACGCAGCCAAAAAAATAAATAAACAAATAAATAAATAAATAAATTTATTTCTAAAAATGCTTTTGGTTCAATACTTTTCCAGTGATGATCTTTGAATGATAACTATGAGCCTAGAAAGCAGAATAAGCCGTTTCATTTCAATTTTTTACACGTATTTTTGGAATTTTAAAAATCTTTTCTCTCTGAGAGTTGTGTGACCCCTCTTCTCTTTGAGTCCCTCCCTGTTTTGAGAGTGAATACCTATGATCAAAGGCTCAATTTTACTTCCTTAGTATGCAGAAGTCGTTGACTCCAAGACAATTTTGTTTTTTTTTTTTTTTTTTGCGGTACGTGGGCCTCTCACCGTTGTGGCCTCTCCCATCGCGGAGCACAGGCTCCGGACGCGCAGGCTCAGTGGCCATGGCTCACGGGCCCAGCCGCTCCACAGCATGTGGGATCTTCCCGGACCGGGGCACAAGCCTGCGTCCCCTGCATCGGCAGGCGGACTCTCAACCACTGCGCCACCAGGGAAGCCCTCCAAGACAATTTGAGATCAAGCTGAGATATGCACAGATGAAAGGAGGAGAGCAAGATCCAGAGAGGACCAAGTGATACTGTAAGGTGTATATGAACTTTGATTCCAAACATTAGCAAGGCTTTCCCTTTATCTTTATACAATATAAAAAACAAATTTATCAATTACATCTTGACATGGGTAGAAACTGGCAATGTCTTGAATACTGAAAATTCTAACTAGATATGGTCTAGATGCCACATAACTTTGCTGCATCGTATTTTCTATTAGATATACAATTTTTTCCCCATAGAATAGCTTTTTACTTTATAGACTGAGAAATATCTATGGTTAAATTTTATTTAAATTTAGGAGTCTTTATAGACCCTTCCTAATTAATTATACTTATTTTAACTTATTACAAAATCATTTTAGTAAAATGGAATTAAAATAGTGTAGGTGTAATCATGTTTAGAGTTTTGTGTAATAAGACATAGACTTTACCTAGTCAGAATACTTAATGAATGGGAGTTTAAAAATGTCCTTCCGAAAAAGAATCAAATCAACAAAGCTGCTCTTAGGAAGTTATATTTTAAAAATCAACTTACGATGTTTTTCTTGATCAGTACATGTCCAGTATTTGTCTTCCACATCTTCTATATCTGTCATTTTCTCTAAAATCATTGGTGTTGACAGAGATAACCCTGAAGGCCTGGAACATACAAAGTCAAAAGAAAGATTAGATGATATTTACTTATACGCTATTGACTAAGGCAACATGAATATTAGTATAATTTTTAAAGACTTCAAATAAAAATGGTTGAAATGAAAAAAAAGGGAGCAGCTTAGGTTAAGACTAAGATAATTAGAGAATTCAAGCAGCTGTCATCATCCATGACCTAAACAGTAGGAAACACTGGGGTTCAGTGTTTACCAAAATTATTTCTTAACTCTCTAACTTAATATACATGTAGTTATGACAAATCAATAAAATGGGCTTGTCTATTTCTTGCAGTGTTATACAAGTGGTCCAAAATGGTCCCAGCCTACAGCAAGAAAAAAAAATCAATTCATTCAGGGTCATCTGTTACATTACTAAAACAGTGAGAATTAACATTCAAAATCTATCTTCCTTGTTAGAACATTTTCCAAGAGCCATTATGAATTCTCCCATTTTAACATCTAAATATATATTAAAGGTCATAAACCACTATTTAAGAGTCTAAATCAAAAGCTATACATTATTTATTATACTGGAATTTTACTATTGCTTGATTAAGAAGGCTGGAGCTTAAATATATTTGTTGGTGGTGCACAAATTGTTGTTGAGCTCATGTTATAATTATAATTACAGCATCTAATTACTCACAAATAAAGGTTAAATGGCTCACATCTTTTCAGTGATGGATGATAAATATAATCCACCTAATCATCCACCATTTCATCCATCTTTCCAGTACCGAGAGTTTACTTTGTAGGTACTCTAATATTGATACAAATATTCTAATATCAAGAGGATTATGAATGCTATGATAAACATTAAATGTTCTTTTACCAATTCTATTTTATGCTTACTCTGTGCTAGGCACTGGACTTAGAATTAGGTATGGAATAAGAAGCAAACAAAAACAGACAAAAGGCAAAAAACTTCAAATTCACTTTTGAAAATGTATTAACAGGGCTCTGATGCAAGAGATTAGTTGCAGTGGTCCATGACATGAATAGTTAATCCAAATATCTGTATGATTTTTTTCTATTAATTAGATAAAAGGATAAATTATTCTACTTTATACAGTTGAAGAGAAGTCCTCAGAACAACCCTATGATTTAAGTGTCGTGTTTTTGTGGCCTTAATTAAGCCACTTAACTCTGGTAGTTCAGAAGATACATAGGAAAGTCTGCATAAATTGGCTGTTTCCATAATTTTATTAAACACTCCATGGGGAAAGAGATGAGGGTGTGTAGTCAGAGAGAACAGTATCAATTACACCTCAAAATGCCTAACAAAGCAGCATTTTAGCCAGATAATAGTTGATGACTCTCTTTTCCAAGATGTTTTACATTTCTGAAATATAACTTAGGTATTAACATTGATTTTAAATTACACAGGACAATATGATACATTAATATCAAAGGGAAAGTACACATAATTATTTTTGTAGGTCTTCCTTACACTCAAAATTAAAGATTTATGAGTCATAATTAAAGTAAAATATAAAATTGTTTACTGGTAGGTCAAGTTGTCACTGCCTTTTGTATTTTACCACAAAAAGTATATTGATCATTTCATAAAATATTTAAAAATTGAAAGCTTCATATAATTATTATTTGACAGCATGAACAAATATGATTATCAACCATGAAGATATAATGATAGTTTCAAATTAAACAGGCAAATCAAATTAATACATATATATTGAAGACCTTTTGTGTATAAAACAATCTGTATACTAGGCACAAGTCAGTCTTGACTTTTCACGTTGACAAAGGGTTTTCAAGTGGCCATGGATCTAAGATCAATAAATTTTTGTTTTGTTATGATGTTTTTCTCTTTGCTATTAGTCTATGAGGTGTAGCTACCATCAAAATGAGAAGATTCACATGTGAATCATATGAAAATAATACATACAAAACCAATATGAAACCATGTATATAATGTAGTGGAAAGAATAACGGATTCATTTACACTTTGTACTAAATGCTTTTTGTGATGGGAAAACTTGCCCTGTCTTAGTTTCTCCATCTGTAAAATAAGGAGTTTATAATACCCAATGTCTCTTTGATAAAAATGTTATTTTGTAAATATGGCATACAGCCAGAAATATAACTGTAAGATTATAAGGTCTACCTAAATTTCCTTTATTTGGTCTTAACCCTTAAATGATGAATATTAAACTTTTGTTCAAAATTTTCTACATATACTTTTATAGCAATCTAAGCAACATAGATCATCTTATTAGATTTTACTTGGAAATACAAACATTTCTTGAAAGGACTGGATGTGCATATAGTAAATATTCTGTAAGTAAAAATTATACCCGACATTCCATAATTTTGTTTGAATGCTTGGTGGACACTGTATTCAATAAAATCATAATTAAGCAGTAGCAGCATAAAAGTAGAGGGGAGAATTTTGTCATTTATGATTAACCCTGGTGCTACTCGTCTCCACTGTTTTTTCATCCAAAGAATCATCCATGGGATGGGTGTATCTAAGATCTAAACTATCAGGAGTTCTCGAAGATTTTGAGAAGTGCTAATTTTTATTTCCATGAAGGTTTGAAATCTCTTGTCACGGGAATAAGAAGGGAGGTACTGATAAGAAGGGAGCCAGGTGGGAAAGCAGGTAGTGAAATTCTTGAGTAGAATAGTGTTCAAGGTGCCCTTGTGGGTTATCTCTCTGTCTACTGGTAAATGACACCAAGAACGGCATCTGACTGGAGGTCAGCCAAATAAGTCTTCAAGATCTATCAGCAGAGCCTGATTGAAAGAGATTTAATTCTTCCAACAAGAGTTTACTTGTTGATAACTCTTGTCCCATGCCATGGTTGTGTCATATTTTTGGCAATAATATTTTATTTCTAATGTGATATACTATATATGAGAAGAAATTTGTTGAACACATTTTGTTAAATACATATTAAAAAATACAAATCTAGAAAACTCACCTGCTTTCCTCCCTTCCTCCCTTCCTCCCTTTCTTCCTTCCTTCCTTCCTGCTATCTTGCCTTCCTTCCTTCTACTATCATTTATTGATACCCTATCATGTCCAAGAAACACTGAGTTCTAAAGCATTCAGAAAGATCTAAAAGATCTAGCAGACACGGTTCATGCCTTGGAAGGGATATGGGTATGCAAATACTTGCGGCATAAAGCAGGACATTTATTTCCACTAAATTAGCATAAAGCACCATGAGAATTCAGAGGTTAGAGTGATCCTTTCTAGTTGTGAGGCAGGAGGTAGATGGGCCCCCGGGGCAAATGGTTTGAGTTAATTCCTGTGGACCAATACTCTGAGACCAGAATAACAGGACAATTGAGAGAGGATGCTAGGCCCTGCCCAGAAAGAAGATAAGAGACCACATATTCCTCATTCTCAAAGTCAAGAGACCTCCCTGACTACTCATGAGCAGAAAGCTCCTTGGAGGTCAAAAGGGGAGTGATGCCAAGTGGCTAAATCTACCCATAGGCCTCTTCGGTAAAATCCATCTTGGCTAAGAGATGCACGTGAACACATGGGAAAATCCTGAGATATACCAAATATAGACTTTGAACCAGGCAAATCAAAATGATCAGCCAAAGGAAACCTGGAAGAAATGCCCCATATAAGTGATTCAAACTGCCGCAAGGGCGCGACTCTCTCTCTGAGTCCACCCGTGTGCCTATCCATGCGTAGTTTTTCTCCTAATAAATACTTGTTACACTACTTTCCATCTTTGTGGGAATTCTTTTTCTGCAAAGCCGTAGGGCATGGCCTTGTCACTGACCACTGGTCTAGTGGCTAGGATTCGGTGCTCTCACCACTGTGACTGACCTCAAACACTGGCCGGGAACTGAAACCCTGCTTCAAGGCGCTGCAGGCCGAAGCCACCGGAAATGAGTTGCAGTGAGCAGGAATCAGTCAGTTCTCCAAGGAGTCCTTATTCCTTTTAATGGACTATGGTATTTAGAAAATAAGATCTGATATGGGATGCTGCTGCTTGTTCCTGGTAGCTTTCAGTGGACAGAGATAGGGAATATATGTATGAATATAAATATATATATACTATATACACATATATATGCTCATTAACACAGTTTCATCTCTATTTTTAAATCTATGTGTGTGTGTCTACATATATATATAGATAGATAGACAGATAGATATAGATACAGATATTTAAGATCATAGGTCTGTACCAATACCTCCAATTCCAATTCAAACGGTAGGCTTCATTCTAGATTTCTCACTTTCTTATTTTAACTTCTTTCCCTAACATGGAGAAACCTGGCTCCCATTATCATTAATATTATTAGATCAGTTCCTCTGTATGTAACCAATCTCCCTTTGAGGCTCCTGGCCCCTCCCACATACAGAGGCTTTCTTCATCTCACCCACCCCTGACATTCTGTGACCAGCCACCCTATCACCCGATGCCCTACTCACCCTGGTCAAGTCACAATGCCCTGCATCATCTAGTCAGCTGACATGTGGGTTGCTCAATAAATATCTGATTGACTACTGTATCTCAATAGCACAATGTTTGGGGTTTTCACAGAGCAGCATATTGTCACAAGAACAATAACGCTAACAACTTTAGGCTTTCTTTCTGTGTTAAAATTACATTGTGTTAGTGTCAAACTCAAGTCCAGTTATTTCATTCCAGACAACAGAAATGAAGTATGCAAATATATTTTGGATGATGAGGTTTGAAAAGGCCCAGGATGACAAGGAAGGAAATGGATTTTCTGCTGGCATTTTAAACTGACTCATTTAATAATTTAATTCTCCCTGGCTTGTAAAAGAAAAATAGATGAGATGTTTGCAGATACAATGTAAAAGAATGCAAAGGACACAGAGAGGAGAGTAAAGAGATTTTTAAAAATCCTTTGGTTAATTCATGGTATTTCCTAGCCATAACTTCATATATAAGTAGAAAGGGGAAATAAATGAGAAACATTTTCTTCTTAAATATGGGCAAAAATGCTCTGCTACAAAAAAAGTAGGAAATTAAGTTGTATGAAAAATCTTTACATCACGTATTTATTTAATTAAATTATGACTTGGAAGATAAGGCCTAACATAGGTTGCAATCACATACTAGTAACAATTAATCAGCAACTGTAAACCAGAGCAAGATTGATCAGTGTATGTTATTAGTGAAATATCAATGACTTGGTAATGACCAATAGATTCATGCCAATTCATTGTGGGCAAGGGATTCTAGAATTGTAGATCTTTCATTGGTGTGTCCATTTTGCTTTGTTCCTTTCTCTGACAGACTCAGTTTACTTGGAGTATAATTATTAGTAAAATCCTTTTTAATTTTGGAAAGTGTTCCAGCTTGGATGATAAATTATATGGTCATCCTAACTTTAGATAGAATTTGGAGAGAGAAAGCTGAGGAATCTCAGCTCCTCCTATTTGTCACTTTGACCTACAGGAAATAAGGCAATTTTAAGTAAATTCAAAGCCACATAGGGCTAGTTCCTCTCTGGACTACATATGAATACAAATTGGACCAATCAGCTACATTTTACACCAGGTGTAACTTCTGTGGGGTCTTCAAAGACAACCCCATTTAGAGTGTATTTCAGTGATGCAAGGGAAATTTCACAGACTGCTAAAATGAGGGTGGGAGGTCTGCATTTGAAAGAGGGGGTTTCAATCACTATATTATGGACAGCAGGAGAAAAGCTTTTCTACAGCTGTCACCTGAAACTTCAGCCACTAGTTACTTCATAGCATTCTACTATTTCCCCATAACATAGAGATAAATTCTGAACACCATGCTATTCAAGGTGGTGTCATGGATTAAAAATGTAATTTAGCACTCCTTGTCCACAGTGTTCAATGTTGACCAAATATGCTGTCAATGCTGCCTTTTGTGTAGTGAAGGGAAAACAAAATTTAATTGGATTTCATACTTCAGTTATGTGATTCAATACTAATACAGTATGCTCAGGTGCAAAATTATTAGTAATATAATACTTTCACATTGAGTATTAAGATAGGAATGGGATTTCTGTCTGTCAAGATTAACTGAAAAATTCAGGACTTGATTATGAAATATAAAGTTTTAAAGACCACCTTGTCTGATCAAATCCACCAAGAGAAAATTCTATGTACATGAACAAGGAATATTTGATGCTACACGCTTGATCATAAAGACACTGAGAAGTCTTTAATTCATCTTGGATGAAGTGATGAAAAACATACCATGAGGTGGTGTCAAGATATGGAGAATAAAAATGTTCAAAAGATGAGAGAAAGAAAAATAAAGCCAGGAAGAAAGAAAATATAGGGGCTGAGAGTCTCCAAATATGAAATAAAAAAGAAGGAAACCAGCAAGAAATCTGAAGGCCACTCCTCCAATAAAATGGTAATAAAAAATTTACATTTTCTTGCTTACAAATAAATGACTTTTCAAGAGATAGTCTTGGAAATAGGCTTTAGGCTTTTTCCCCCCCATTTCAATCATTCCTTTGGGGTATAGAAAAGCAGACGATGTCACCCAGGGTTACATGATACAAACTTTGCCTACTACCTAAAGCTTGTCAGTTCTTCAAGCAAGCTGCAATTTTGGAGACAAAGAGGATGGCTGGTTTGGGTGTCACTTGACTCTATTTCCTTGGCTCCCAAAAAAGTCATTTTCTAAATACTGAAAATAACTTAAAATGTACACTCATTTACATCTTGGCAAAGCAAAAATAAGAGCTAGCAATACCCTCACTTAAATACATCATGCCTTTCTGTCTCATGGATTTGGGCTCTAGCAGTGAATTACTCTCAGAAGTTGTACTGTAAGAGTGGGAATGTCTTTGTTTACATCCCCTGTTCACGAAGTATAGAATCAGGATTTTGGAGGAGAGGACTGCTAAGATACCCCTATGCCAGAAGGATTTGCCCATACAATATTCATTCCACTACCTCATGAATTGACAATCTCCTAAGGTTTGAGAAAACATGGAAGTCCTATTAATTTAACTTGTGAGACTGAAGGGTATCAGAATATGCTAACCCCAAATCTGCCTCTTTGGCATATGGATTATTTTGAGCCACAGGCAAATGCACAAAACAGTCTGAAAACACAAATTTCCCTTTTATAAAGGAAATTTCCATTTGTAAAGGTATCTTCCTCTCCTGTACCAGGAGGAGGACTCTTATCAATGGAGAAGGCACTAACTTAAATCTGTAAAATAAACCTTTATTATTATTATTATTTTGGCCACGGTGCGTGGCATGTGGGATTTTAGTTCCCTGACCAGGAATCAAACCCATGCCCCTTGCACTGGAAGAGCAGAGTCTTTACCACTGGACTTCCAGGGAAGTCCCCAAACAAACCATATTAATCAATCCTTGCTACCATACTTTTGTTGGTCAGTCACCTTCCCTTAACTTGTCTTCCTTGTCCAGAAGCTCAAACCCTTTTTCCTTTGTTTAGCCTGAGATAGTATATAAGCTCAAGTTCTAACCAGCCCTTTGAGTTACTCATCACTGGGTGCTCCCATGTGTAATTTGTGCATCCAAGTATGATGCACAAATTAATAAATTTGTTTGTTTTTCTTTATCTTTTGCCAGACTAATTTATAGGACCTCAACTGGAGAACCTTAGATGGGTAGAGAAAAAGATATTTTTCCTTTCCTACAAGATTACTATTATTTACTTCTCCATACATAACAAAATATCGGCAAAAAGATTATGATTTTTTCTCACACAAAGAACAAGATATTTTGTTTGGCAGCAAAATCAAGCTCTTTGCTATACAGTTACTCTGCCAGCTCTGTGACGATTATAGGATGTAGTACAGGTAAGAGGTGATGTATAGAAATGATCATATTTTTTATTAAAGTATAGTTGATTTACAATATTATGTAAATTTCAGGTATACATCATAGTGGAAATGATATTATTAAATAATTCCATTTCCCCCCGAATACTGATATGCTTAAAGACACCTGTTTTGAATATTTAAAGTACATAATTATAAGCCAAAACTGGTATTTCAAAGAAAGGACAAAAAAACTAAACAATTTTAGCATATTTTTTCTTTGCATAAATCTACAAACCAAAGTAACTTAATATTCACATACAAATATATATTCTAAGTTTATTTACTCTCTTTTTTTTTTTTTTTTTTTTTTTGGTACGCGGGCCTCTCACTGTTGTGGCCTCTCCCATTGCGGAGCACAGGCTCTGGACGCGCAGGCTCAGCGGCCATGGCTCACGGGCCCAGCCGCTCCGCGGCATGTGGGATCTTCCTGGACCGGGGCACGAACCCGTGTCCCCTGCATCGGCAGGCGGACTCTCAACCACTGCGCCACCAGGGAAGCCCGTACTCTCTTAATGCTTAATAATCAGTGGGGACTATCAGAGACCAAGAAGTGCATGCAGACAAAATAAAACAACAAATTTGAGCACTGATGCCTTCCTTCTTTTTCTCCTCATCCTTTAACCACTATTTCTTAAAATATTGCCTGAGAACCCACCTTCATCTGAATTTGTAAAATTTAGAGTCTTGGCGCCCATCAGAACTATGCAATCTTAATGTCTAGGTTGTGGCCATTTATTTTCAATTCTTGCATACAATTCTTATGCCTTAATAATTGTTAATATCCCTTTCAGTATTCTCTTATTTTGCCTCCTTCTGGCAGCAAATCTACCTTAATCTTGTTTTACTGCTTCCTTCCACCACTTCTTTCAGTTTTCTTTGTTTATTTGCTCACACTTAACACGACCTTTACATTAAAAAACAAAAATTCTTAATGTGCTGGTATACGGTCACAGACTTCACTTATCACTTATCCCAGGAAGCCAATCTGCAAGTTTCTAATAAAAAGGGAATAAGCAATGGGATATAAAAGGCTCTGTATGGTCATTCCCCGCTTCCAAAAAAATAATTCAAAGGAAATGTCCTGTCTTGCACCAGTGGTATTATCCTCACAGATAAAAGGACAGCCCATTAATCATTAATTGTCATGCTGCTATGAACCGAGCAGGGTGGTTTCCAAAGAACACACTATTTTCCTTCCCTGATCCTTAGCCACTTTATTCTTGCAGTACAAGTTGCTTAGACCTTGTTTCTGGGCATCATTTAAGCAGCCAGAACAGGAAGGGTGGAGTGCAAGATAACAGATGTGGAGTTTTAAGCAACAGGACATAGTGTTGTCTTTTCTGTTGAACCTTCTCTCAATAATACTAACTTTTCTGTAAAGAGGGATTTGTGAGGGGTAAAAAGTCTTGGCTTCAAGGTCTGTAGTTCTGAATCCTCCTATCCTGAGGAAAAATTTGACCATTCTTAATCAAGTTTAAAATGTTGACAGTGGAGATTGGGACAGAAGGTTCCAAGAGCAGGAAAAGGGCCCTGACATTTCTAAAAACTGTTGTGCGACAGAGTTGGACCAATGGTTATCATGGGAGTTGGGGGAGAGGGAAAGATGAATAAGGAAAGGGTGTGAAGTAACAGAAGATGGGGGAACGCTAATGATGGAATTCAGGAACTTTATGGTTAGAATGAAAGTAAAGATCGCCGTGTTCGTATCAGATGTCACACAAACAGAATGAGAAGTTATGAATTAGTATGATTATACATGATTATATGATTAAGATTGGATTATCATGATTCTCAGAGGAATTTCAAATACAATTCGACAAGACCTCTGTCTCTCCTTTCACAGAAAGATATGGTACATTTTTAAATTTCTTTGTTTCTCTCAGTTTGTTGGGATGTTGACTGATTCAATTTTTTCCCTGAACTTTAATTTATATTTTAAAAATGACAACAAAGATCATCTCTTATCTCATAAATGAGGAACAAAAATGCATAAAATTGGTTTTCACAAGAGTTTTTTAAACTTTGTAGTAGACCTCTCCTTCTAATTTATGTGCATTCAAATATGTCATGAGCCCATAATGTCTCCCAAACATAACTTATAATCACAGCCTGTTATCACATCCTTAGCCTATTCTAGGCACTTGGCATTTTAATTCTATTTACCACATACACTTTCAGCATTAATAAAATTATTAAACTTAATTAATTAATTAGTTGCCCAGATTTGACCTCCCACCCTGCCCCTTTCCATGAGGTAAAGAGGGAGCTCATACTCCTGGTGCCACCTTCTGGACCGCTCTATCTATTTGATTTTAGAATAAAATATGAATCATCAAATAAAATAGAAATTTGCTAATATACAGGCTAACGTATTGTTTGTAATATGTTATTAATAAATTAAATAAAAACTTAAAAGTTAGGTAAAAAATAATACCCTTTAGGAAACAGTGCCAAATCTATTGATTTTACTCCATACATGACCTGAAAGGACCCACTGTTCTCTTTGCCTCATTCAATTCATTCAGTTTTAACTTGGGTCTATATTGTGCAAGATACTGTGACAAGTGCTTAAAAAAAGTGCAAGGAGGAATTACAAATGTTTTGGTAAAGCCAATATTAAATCGTTCCCTGACACATAATAGATGGTCAAGAAATATTAGTTGAATGAATGAATGAATTTTCAAGATTTTCTCAATCTAAGCTTACTCTTAAAATTTGGTTTTACACCCTTTCTCCACCTATCTGCCTTCCAAGATACCCAAGAAAGAACCAAATAGAAACAAAAAACAATGATTATTCTGACACAATGAGTTATATTTTACCTGTATTGGTCTATGCACTGGAATAATCATAAAAGATACTGATTTTTTTTCTAAATACAAAGGAATTTTGTATTCTTTCAAGATCAGTTTTGCTTTAAAACTAAACAGACTTACCAACCAACAAAGCTAGACCTACATAAATCAAGTAGCCATGTTATTCAGCATTCTTTTATATTCCTGTCAAACGTGTCCATATTCTTTAAGTTTATGCAACAATGTTGACTCCTAGGAGAGTTCTCTGATCACCCCATCTAAAAAAAGTCCCCTACCCTGCCTCCACTGGTATCCTCCAGCACCTCATTGTGATTTAAGTTTCTTCATAAATATTTATAAAAAGCTGACTTTACATGGATATTATAAATGTATTTGTTTGTTGTGCATAGTCTGCACATCTCAAAAAAATATCAACTTCAAAAAGGCAAGGAGAGGGGGCACAGTTCTTGAGGTGCTAGCCTGCTGTGTTTCCCTCTTTGCCTGGCAAAGAATAAAGCGACCCTTTCATTCTCCTCCAAAAAAAAAAAAAAGGCAAGGAGACTTTGTCTTTCTCTATCTCCAGTACCTAAAACAGCTGCTGTTGCATAGTAGACGCTCAATAAATTGTTAATAGATGAATTTACATTATACAATTTAAAAAATGTTCTCCAAGAATATTATTAAATAGAAGCAGCTTTAAAAAGAAAATTATTTGTTTATTTATCTTGTCTGCGTCTGGTCTTAGTTGCGGCATGAGGGATCTTTTAGTTGTGGCATGTTGACTCTTAGCTGCAGGTTGTATGTGGGATCTAGTTTCCCGACCAGGGATAGAATCCGGGGCCCTTGCATTGGGAGCATGGAGTCTTACCCACTGGAACACCACGGAAGTCACGAAGCAGCTTTAAAATACACATTAGGGGGCTTCCCTGGTGACACAGTGGTGGAGAATCCACCTACCAATGCAGGGGACACGGGTTTGAGCCCTGATCTGGGAATATCCCACATGCCACGGAGCAACTAAGCCTGTGCGCCACAACTACTGAGCCTGCGCTCTAGAGCCCGTGAGCCACAACTACTGAGCCCATGTGCCACAAGTACCGAGCTCACATGTGTAGAGCCTGTGCTCCGCAACAGGAGAAGCCACCGCAATGAGAGGCCCACGCACTGCAACGAAGTGTAGCCCCCGCTCACCGCAACTAGAGAAAGCCCGCGCACAGCAACAAAGACCCAACACAGCCAAAAATAAATAAATAAAATAAATAAATTTATTAAAAAAACGAAAAGAATGAACTTGACATGAAATATCTTAGGCCTATGTAAGGAATCGACAAATCCTGATCTAGGGTCATAATCAAAGACCTAAATAAATGTTAAAAAAAAATACACATTAGGTTTAGAGATCTAATCAAACATGTATTATGTCCCACAGCAAGAGGTGGGAATTAGCTGAGTAAAGTTTTTAGATGTGTTTAATAGACTTTTGTTTTATAAATTTCAATTAGATATGCATATTAAACTGCTTCAACTCAAGGAGGTACAAACACAACACATTGTAATTTTTTCCCCCAATCATCTTCCATCATGCTCTGTTGAGTTTCTCTCTCATCTTGGGCAGATCTCATAGCTTTCTAGCAACTTTCAATAGTTAAGATGCCCCAGTCTAGTCAGCTTAAACCTATAATCCCCTCTCTTACATTTCTTCCTACTCAAGTAGGACCCATCTTCCATGTTCCTGCAGGAGGGTTCACATTCTCTTCCCATTGCACACCTCAGAGTACGGAGTGAAACCATTTCTTTTACTTCCTCTCCCCTCTCTCTTCCAGTTCTTTTCTTTTCTGTGGCTGGATATGATAGAAGAGATGGCAGGGTTAGTTTATGTGCAAATGGACTTTCCTTCCTTGGTTGTTGCTACTTCTTGGGCTAACACTGATTGGTAATGAAAATGTTGGCTTTCTCTTGAAGTACATGTGTGAGTTCTTCAGGGAAGTCTGTGGTCTTGCTTTGTCTTCCCCTAATACTTGTAAAAGAATTATTTAAAACCTTCAGTTGGGGCTTCCCTGGTGGCGCAGTGGTTAAGAATCCACCTGCCAATGCAGGGGACATGGGTTTGAGCCCTGGTCCGGGAAGATCCCACATGCCGTGGAGCAACTAAGCCTGTGTGCCACAACTACTGAGCCTGCGCTCTAGACCCTGTGAGCCACAACTACTGACACCGAGTGCCACAACTACTGAAGCCCACGCTCCTAGAGCCTGTGCTCTGCAACAAGAGAAGCCACTGCAATAAGAAGTCCATGTACTGCAACGAAGAGTAGCCCCTGCTCGCCGCAACTAGAGAAAAGTCCACGTGCAGCAACAAAAACCCAACGCAGCTAAAAATAATAATAAATATATTAAAAAAATTTTCAGCCACGGGAAAAATATTTGCAAAGTACATGACAAAAGGTTGGTTTCCCTTATGTTTAAGCAATTCTTATCAATTAATTAAAAAGAAAAGATATGTATCTAAATAAAAACTTTAAAAACAGGTAAAGAGCTTGAACAGAAAATGCAAAAACAAGAAATACAAATAGCTTATAAATATTTGGAAACATTTAAACAGATAATAATGCTGAAAAAATCTTTTTTGTTAGGCGTATCAGATTGACAGAAGTGTAAAAATCTTGTATGTAAGATGTTTTTGAAATGAGTACTCTCACACTCTGCTTGATGGAGAAAAAATGGTTTGACGTTTCTGAGGACAAACTGACAATCGTATTCAAAGGTCCTATCCTATGAATATATACAGCATTTGACTGAGAAATTCTACTCCTGTAAAGTTATCCCCTTCTAAAATAGTCAGAAATACATGAAAAGGTTTATGTACATGGATATTAATTATGGTATTTTCAATTGCAAAAATTTTCAGATAACTAAACAGTAGAAGATTGGTCAAATAAATTGTAGAGCATCTATACAATGGGATATTATGAAATTTTAAAAATGATAATTGACATTTACTGGACACTTGTTATTTGCCAGGCATTTTTTCTGATATATTTTTAATTTTTTAATTTTAATTTTTTAAAGTACCTTTATTGGAGTATAATTGCTTTACAATGTTGTGCTAGTTTCTGCTGTATAACAAAGTGAATCAGCTATTCTTATACATATATCCCCATATACACTCCCTCTTGCACCTCCTTTCCACCCTCCCTATCCCACCCCTCTAGGTGGTCACAAAGCACCGAGCTGATCTCCCTGTGCGATGCAGCTGATTCCCACTAGCTATTTTACATTTGGTAGTGTATATATGTCAGTGCAACTCTCTCACTTCTTCCCAGCTTACCCTTCCCCCTCCCCGTGTCCTCAAGTCCATTTTCTACGTCTGGTCTTTATTCCTGTCCTGCCCCTAGGTTCATCAGAACCATTTTTTTTTTTTTTATATTCCTTATATATGTGTTAGCATACGGTATTTGTTTTTCACTTTCTGACTTAATTCACTCTGTATGACAGACTCTAGGTCCATCCACCTCACTACAAATAACTCAATTTTGATTCATTTTATGGCTGAGTAATATTCCATTGTATATATGTGCCACATCTTCTTTATCCATTCATCCGATGATGGACACTTAAGTTGCTTCCATGTCCTGCCTATTGTATAGTGCTGCAATGAATATTGTGGTACATATCTCTTTTTGAATTATGGTTTTCTAAGGGTATATGCCCAGTAGTGGGATTGCTGGGTCATATGGTAGTCCTATTTTTAGTTTTTTAAGGGACCTCCATACTGTTCTCCATAGTGGCTGTATCAATTTACATTGCCACCAACAGTGCAAGAGGGTTCCCTTCTCCCCACAACCTCTCCAGCATTTGTTGTTTGTAGATTGTTGATGATGGCCATTCTGACCGGTGTGAGGTGATACCTCATTGTAGTTTTGATTTGCATTTCTCTAATGATTAGTGATGTTGAGCATCATTTCGTTTCATGTGTTTGTTTGCAATCTATATATATTCTTTGGAGAAATGTCTATTTAGGTCTTCTGCCCATTGCTGGATTGGGTTATTTTTTTGATATTGAGCTGCATGAGTTGTTTGTATATTTTGGAGATTAATCCTTTGTCAGTTGTTTCGTTTGCAAACATTTTCTCCCATTCTGAGGGTTGTCTTTCATCTTGTTATGATTTCCTTTGCTGTGCAAAAGCTTTTAAATTTCATTAGGTCCCAATTGTTTATTTTTGCTTTTATTTCCCTTAATCTAGGAGGTGGGTCTAAAAGTATCTTGCTGTGATTTATGTCATGGAGTGTTCTGTGAAGGTTTTCCTCTAAGAGTTTTATAGTCTCTGGCCTTACATTTAGGTCTTTAATCCATTTTGAGTTTATTTTTGTGTATGGTGTTAGGAAATGTTCTAATTTCATTCTTTTACATGTAGTTGTCAAGTTTTCCTAGCACCACTTATTGAAGAGGCTGTCTTTTCTCCATTGCATAGTCTTGCCTCCTATATCAAAGATAACATGACCCTATGTGCATGGGCTTATCTCTCAGCTTTCTATCATGTTCCATTGATCTATTTTTCTGTTTTAGTGCCAGTAGCATACTGTCTTGATTTCTGTAGCTTTGTAGTATAGTCTGAAGTCAGGGAGCCTAATTCCTCCAGCTCTGTTTTTCTTTCTCAAGATTGCCTTGGGTATTTGGGATCTTTTGTGTTTCCCTATAAATTGTGAAATTTTTTGTTCTAGTTCTGTGAAAAATGCCAGTGGTAGTTTGATAGGAATTGCATTGAATCCGTAGATTGCTTTGGGTAGTATAGTCATTTTCACAATATTGATTCTTCAAATCCAGGAACATGGTATATCTCTCCATCTCTTTGTATCATATTTCATTTCTTTTATTAGTGTCTTATAGTTTTCTGCAGACAGGTCTTTTATCTGCTTAGGTACGTTTATTCCTAGGTATTTTATTCTTTTTGTTGCAATGGTAAATGGGAGTGTTTCCACAATTTCTCTTCCAGATTTTTCATTGTTAGTGTACAGGAATAAAAGAGGTTTCTGTGCATAAATTTTGTATCCTGTTACTTTACCAAATTCATTGATTAGCTCTAACAGTTTTCTGGTAGCATCTTTAGGATTCTCTATGTATATTATCATGTCAACTGCAAGCAGTGACAGTTTTACTTCTTCTTTTCTGATTTGGATTCCTCTTATTTCTTTTTCTTCTCTGATTGCTGTGGCTAAAACTTCCAAAACTATGTTGAATAATAGTGGTGAGAGTGGGCAACCTTATCTTGTTCCTGATCTTAGAGGAAATGGTTTCAGTTTTTCACTATTGAGAACGATGTTGCCTGTGGTTTTGTCATATATGGCCTTTATTATGTTGAGGTAGGTTTCCTCTATGTCTGCTTTCTGGAGAGTTTTTATCATAAATGGGTGTTGAATTTTGTCAAAAGATTTTTCTGCATCTATTGAGATGACCATATGGTTTTTATCCTTCAATCTGTTAATATGGTGTGTTACATTGATTGATTTTCATATAGTGAAGAATCCTTGCATTCCTGGGATAAATGCCACTTGACCATGGTGTATGATCCTTTTAATGTGCTGTTGGATTCTGTTTCCTAGTATTTTATTGAGGATTTTTGCATCTGTGTTCATCAGTGATATTGGCCTGTAGATTTCTTTTTTGTGACATCGTTGTCTGGTTTTGGTACCACGGTGATTGTGGCCTCATAGAATGAGTTTGGGAGTTTTCATCCCTCTGCTATATTTTGGAAGAGTTTGAGAAGGATAGGTGTTAGCTATTCTCTAAATGTTCGATAGAATTCACCTGTGAAGCCATCTGTTCCTGGGCTTTTGTTTGTTGGAAAATTTTTAATCACAGTTTCAATTTCAGTGTTTGCAATTGGTCTGTTTATATTTTCTACTTCTTCCTGGTTCAGTCTCGGAATGGTGTACTTTTCTAAGAATTTGTCCATTTCTTCCAGGTTGTCCATTTTATTGGCATATAGTTGCTTGTTGTAATCTCTCATGATCTTTTTACTTCTGCAGTGTCGTTTGTTGCTTCTCCTTTTTCATTTCTAATTCTGTTGATTTGAGTCTTCTCCCTTTTTTTCTTGATGAGTCTGCTAATGGTTTATCAATTTTGTTTATCTTCTCAAAGAACGAGCTTTTAGTTTTATTGGTTTTTGCTATTGTTTCCTTCATTTCTTTTTCATTTATTTGTGATCTGATCTTTATTATTCCTTCTTTCCTTCTGCTTTGGGTTTTTTTGTTGTTGTTGTTCTTCTTCTTCTTCTTTCTCTAATTGCTTTAGGTATAAGGTTAGGTGGTTTATTTGAGATTTTTCTTGTTTCTTGAGGTAGGATTGTATTGCTATAAACTTCCCTCTTAGAACTGCTTTTGCTGCATCCATTTGGGTTTGGGTAGTCATGTTTTCATTGTCATTTGTCTCTAGGTATTTTTTGATTTCCTCTTTGACTTCTTCAGAGATCTTTTGTTTATTTAGTAGCATATTGTTTAACCTCCATGCGTTTGTATTTTTTACAGATTTTTTCCTGTAATTGATATCTAGTCTCATAGCATTGTGGTCGGAAAAGAAACTTGATACAATTTCAATTTTCTTAAATTTACCAAGGCTTGATTTGTGGCCCTAGATAAGATATATCCTGGAGAATGTTCCATGAGCACTTGAGAAAAAAGTGCATTCTGTTGTTTTGGGATGGAATGTCTTATAAACATCAATTAAGTCCTTCTTGTTTAATGTGTCATTTAAAGCTTCTGTTTCCTTATTTATTTTCATTTTGAATGAGCTGTCCATTGTGCAAGTGGGGGGTTAAAGTCCCCTGCTACTGTGTTACTGGTGATTTCCCCTTTTACGGCTGTTAGCATTTGCTTTATGTGTTGAGGTGCTCCTATGTTGGGTGCATAAATATTTACGATTGTTATATCTTCTTCTTGGATTGATCCCTTGATAACTGTGTAGTGTCCTTCTTTGTCTCTTGTAATAGTCTTTATTTTAAAGTCTATTTTGTCTGATATGAGAAATGCTACTCCAGCTTTCTTTTGATTTCCATTTGCATGGAATATCTTTTTCCTTCCCCTCACTTTCAGACTGTACATGTCCCCAGGTCCTAGTGGGTCTCTTGTAGACAGCATATATACGGGTCTTGTTTTTGTATCCATTCAGCCAGTCTCTATCTTTTGGTTGGAGTATTTAATCCATTTACATTTAAGGTAATTATCGATATGTATGTTCCTTTTACCATTTTCTCAATTGTTTTGGGTTCGTTATTATAGGTCTTTTCCTTCTCTTTTGTTTCCTGCCTAGAGTAGTTCCTTTAGCATTTGTTGTAAAGGTGGTTTGGTGGTGCAGCATTCTCTTAACTTTTGCTTGTCTGTAAAGATTTTAATTTCTCCATTGAATCTGAATGAGATCCTTGCAGGGTAGACTAATCTTTTTAAAATTTATTTATTTATTTATTTTTGGCTGTGTTGGGTCTTCGTTTCTGTGTGAGAGCTTTCTCTAGTTGCAGTGAGCAGGGGCCACTCTTCATCACGGTGTGTGGCCATCTCACTGTCGCGGCCTCTCTTGTTGCTGAGCACAGGCTCCAGACACGCAGGCTCAGTAGTTGTGGCTCACAGGCCCAGTTGCTCCGCAGCATGTGGGATCTTCCCAGACCGGGGTACGAACCCATGTCCCCTGCATCGGCAGGCGGACTCTCAACCACTGCGCCACCAGGGAAGCCCCTCTGCGTGTGCTCTTAAACAGGCTTTGTTAATGCAAGAAAATGGGATTTTATAGTTTAATTATTTCCTGCCCTTGTTTATGTAGCATACTCAAGGATACCTTAATTCAAATTCAAAATTCATAGCTTGAGCCCCCTATTTTTGCCTAGGATAGCAACTAGCAGTTCTGAATGTCTGTAAGAGCATTATCTTTTCACCTTTTCATAATGCAGAGCTACTGAAACTGCTCGTTATACAGGTTTTTCTTGGAGAGAGCAAATAATATATGTATCCTCCATGTTTATATTCAGGGCTACAACTTCAGATTTGTACTCTGGACATTAAATTTACACAGATGATTTCATGGATTTAGGCCATCTTACCATTTTGCTTATATTACAGCAACTAAGGTAGAAGTGTTTACATGTGTAATGTATATCAGAATTCCACACTGATAGCTGTATATGAAATTTAATATTCATTAAGAGATTTCACTGATGTCTTGAGCTGCATCTTCTCTGTGAATTCAGTCATATGCTACCATAGGCTCAAATGAGAAAATTAAACAAAGACAAAACTATTACCTGCCCATTTTGATACTAGCAATTACACATTGGGAGATTCACTATGGTGCTGGTGAGCAAGTGTCACCCTGTAACCTACTAGCTGGAATATATACTGGGATGTGAGTTCTCCTTGATAATAGTGATAAAATATGATAGAATATTGAATTTCCTGTGGTACAGTGATGGACACTAAGATGTTCTACATTTAAGCATCCTTTGGATTAGCTTTAGGGTCAATGTGAGAGTTGTAAGAACAAAATACTGCACTACAAGAGAACCTCAGATGTGCTCCTGTATTCTCTGTGCAAACTCAAAAGTGCAAGGCATGTTACCAGATGATTTCCCAAGAGGATATGGTGTTGCTAAAAGAAGGATCTTTTTCCTATAAATTCAGATTGTGGAGGCCACTGGACTAGAGTGGGAATGAACAGGCCTGATAAGGCAGATAAGAGGAAGGTATCTAACAGAGATGCATGGTCTTTCCAGAGGTTCTGGTCCTAAACATCTTCCCTTCTATAGAATCAGTACTTCCTCCTTTTTTCACTGGGCAAAAATTGACCCCTATTATGCCTATTGGTAAGTAGTTTTAGGTGTAGAGATAAATGATGATAATAAATGCACAGCAATCTGTAATATTAATTAAAAATTACAGATTTACCAATAATATATGCCATATAAACTGAATTAACTTAGACTTTCTTATACTCTTGAGACATTTTTTGGAGGAAAGAAAACATTGGGAAAACATAATCTTGTAACCCTGCATCTGTGGAATACATGAATAGGCAACGAATCATCCCAAATTGAGGAGGAGGATTTTGAGAGCAAGATTTGTGATTTTTTTCCCCTTTTCCTCTTTTTGTGAGTGTGTATGTGTATGCTTCTGTGTGAGATTTTATCTGTATAGCTTTGCTTCCACCATTTGTCCTAGGGTTCTATCCATCCGTTTTTTTTTCTTTTTAATTTTTTTCCATAATAATTATTTTTTATTTTAATAACTTTATTATATTTTATCTTACTTTATTTTATTTTACTTTATCTTTTTGCTTTCTTTCTTTCTTTCTTTTCCTTCCTTCCTCCCTCCCTCCTTTCTTTCTTTCTTTCTACTTCTACTAATTCTTTCTTTCTACTTTTTCTCCCTTTTACTCTGAACCGTGTGGATGAAAGGCTCTTGGTGCTCCAGCCAGGAGTCAGTGCTGTGCCTCTGAGGTGGGAGAGTCAACTTCAGGACACTGGTCCATAAGAGACCTCCCAGCTCCACATAATATCAAATGGAGAAAATCTCCCAGAGATCTCCATCTCAACACCAGCACCCAGCTTCACTCAATGAATAGCAAGCTACAGTGCTGGACAACCTATGCCAAACAACTAGCAACACAGGAACACAACCCCACCCATTAGCAGGGAGGCTGCCTAAAATCATAATAAGGCCACAGACACCCCAAAACACACCACCAGACGTGGACCAGCCCACCAGAAAGACAAGATCCAGCCTCATCCACCAGAACACAGGCACTAGTCCCCTCCACCAGGAAGGCTACACAACCCACTGAACCAACCTTAGCCACTGGGGACAGACACCAAAAACAATGGGAACTACGAACCTGCAGCCTGCAAAAAGGAGACCCCAAACACAGTAAGATAAGCAAAATGAGAAGACAGAAAAACACACAGCAGTTGAAGGAGCAAGATAAAAACCCACCAGACCTAACAAATGAAGAGGAAATAGGCAGTCTACCTGAAAAAGAATTCAGAATAATGATAGTAAGGATGATCCAAAATCTTGGAAATACAATAGAGAAAATGCAAGAAACATTTAACAAGGACCTAGAAGAACTATTTGTTAAATAGATTTTAATACCAAGATGCAAAGGTCCAAGCTCAAGAGTTCTCTTGAGTATATAGCAATTTAAAAATATCTATTGTCCCAAGACATTTTACAAGGGGCAAACTTTCCATTAAGCATATTAAGAATCCTCTTAAAGATTATGGTGGTGACTAATTTATTTCCAAAATAATGACTAATTTAAGAATAGACTGTAAAAGCCAGCATTGCTATCAGTAAAGGATCTTAGTCAGTACTGTCTCATCACTAATGGCAGTCAGCTTGGGTCATTACTCATGCTGGAGTTCTGACCTCCCTGCAGTTTTCAATTGCTCACTTCTCGTATAATCAAGAGGGATTACACAAATTTCTCTAACCAAAGCTGTGCTTGGAAGCAGTAAAGGCATCCTGATTTCTAGGTATGGACTCATTTATTTGAAGAAATTGCAGTTGTAAGTTATTTTGAATTTATTTGGCACCTTGGTAGGTCTTATTGCAGTTTACTGTTTTATTTTCCCTTTTCAAAATAATAGGAATGAAGACAATACAACTCAGGAGAATTCAAGCCATGGAAGTAAAAGGAAAAATCTCTATTAAGTTCTACAAAGACCTCTTGCTCAGGAAAGCAGGCAATCTTCTAGCCTGGGGCGCAAGTAATTGATGCCCACCGGGGCTATTAAACAAGAGAAGGGAAAGTGTATTCAATGAGAATGGACTCAGGGGTCTTGAATTTTCATTCACTGATGTGCGATCCACAGTTCTTTCCTTTAGGGGCTCCTTTGGCATGCTCTCAGAGAGTACTTTGAGACTTCTTTCAGGTGATCTTTTAACATCCCCCCATTTCCATGCTGAGTTTACAGCATTCCCACTCAGAAACCTGAGTGAACAATTGCTCAGTTTTATCAGCCCTATGGGTCCCCAGGATGTAAGCAAACAACACTGAGGAAAGACGTTTCACACCTTCCAGTTCCTAAGCCTCTATTTTTACACAAAGCCAACATACTGTGTATACCTTAAGGTTTTGCACGAACAATGCAAGTAACCTGGCATCACCATATCAGAATTTTCCAAAATCCTCGTCTAGGGAAACAGTTATCCCTTATCACAGGAACAAGAATACATTTATTTTTGTTGCCGAAAAGAAAAAAAAAATCATTAAACTTAAAGGATTAACAGATATTAAAATAATATTTGTGTAAAGTTAAGCCCACAGACTGGCAAACAGTGAACTCTCTTGAACATTAATAATCTGGAGATAATACCTGTTATACTTCAAAGGATTTAAAGGGAGCCTCTCAGCATGCGAATTAACATGGATGATCAAGAATTCATCTTACAGTCCCAATTTTTAGCTGAATAATCAGAGACCAATGTTCAGTCACTGTATGTTTTATAGCTATTCGAAAATCTATAATCCAAAAATATCCTTTAAAGGAAAACTTCTACTTAAATTGCTCAGCTTGAATGAGGAACACTTCATATTAAATTTCATAAAAGTGGTCATCCAAAACAAAGAACTCTTTGTGCCACGTTTGATGAATTACTGGAAGGCATGTGGGTAAAGTTCATCATATAACCATTACAGTCACACACTGCATTATGCTACATTTCAAAGTATCTGCCAAGCAATATTCCAGATAGTAACGCACAGAACTAGCAGAATTAATCTATAAGAAATGGGTAGGAGGAGAATTAGAAGAAAGGTAGGATCTTAGCTTGAGTCATTAGAAAGCAGAACTAGAGACAAGGGTTTGTTTAATTGGGGAGGTGATCCAGGGAAATAAGAGGGTAGGACAGAGGAGGATGAAACAGGGAAAGAGAGAAAGCCAATTCAAAATGGTGTGCTCTTTAGTTGATAAATGCTGCTTGGCATTTTCCTCTGGGGATCTTCCAAGGAGCTATATGGACTACATCACAGAATTTACCCCTTGCTCCTCTGTGCCTCTCTCAGAATATAGCAGATATTATTGACAAGCAAGCTCTCTCCCTTCATCAGAAGAGAGTTATCCTATGGGGCGTTAATTCCTTTGTATACGCATATGGTTGCCAGTGGTCCTACATCATAGGTTCTGTATCATAGAGCTAGAGAAGATTCCACAAGGATCAGTAAGGCATTCTGTAAGTCCTTACATGGTGTTGGTGTGGAGGCCCTGCACACAGGGAATTTACACCTATACGTGGAGTAGATGAAATTTCTGTTAACGATAAGTCTCTGTCTCCTCCAGGGTGGAAAGGTCCACGGTAATCAACCTGTCAATCAGTAGAACCTACTGTAGTTTCTATTTATCATATCATCCTGTTTATTTTCTTCAAAACACTTTACATTCTGAATTTATCTTGTTTGTTTGTAAATCCCAATATAAATGAAAACTCCTTGAAGTTATAAATGTTGCCTCTCTCATATTGTATTATGTATTCAGGAGGTCTGGCATGTAGTAGTACGGACTGGATATATATTTCTCTTTGCATTCTGAACTGATACTTCATCTTTGGTAATTTACTTCCTTTGGGCACCAGTCAGAAGGGAACTTGCATTTATTGAATTCTTTCCATGCAAGCAATTTATGTACATTATCTATGATGTAGGTGTTGCAATTCTTGTCATTCTATATTTGAGGAAGAGCTGACAGTAAGCTTGCTTAGAGTCACACAGCTGCTCAGGCCTCTGGGTCTAAATGCAGGGTTGTCTGGCTCTGAAATTACTGTAGCTCATGGGATGACTGTTTGGCACCAATTCCCTATTATCCCCTTTTGTGATGACGTGCCAGATTTCTAATAAATGATTCTGATAGGGGCCAAAATAAATAGACCATCATTTCCAACAATCATTTATTCCCACTCAGGTAAATGGCACCACTCTCCACTCTGCAGGTCTAGTCAGGTAACCAGGGGTTATCTCTAACTTCTTCCTCTTTCTCACCTCCTCTCTAGTATTTCTTTCAGTGGTACATTTGTTTAAACAAAATGCCAGCTGCACCTACATTTTTGTGATGGATGCATCACATTTAGGTTTCTGCTATTTACACAATTTCTATTCCTGACAGAAAATTCAAATGCCATACCATCTAGCTCAGAACTGGGTACCACAATTCTATTGGCCACTTGCCAAGTCCTGTCAATTTTGCTCCTTAAGTATCTCCCATTTCTGTTCTTTTCTTTAACCAACAATTCCACAAGTTAGTTTATGTTCTTGTCACTTTCCACCTAGCTACTAAACCATAGTGGACATTTGCTGTTTCTGTCCATACAAAATCTCTTCTCACTTTCTGCTTATAGTACGCCCACGTTCCTTTCGGTAACAGAGCTTCACTCACTATTTTTCCAGGTGTTTTGGGCTTGCCTGTCACAGTCTTCTGCCCCACTGACCATGGAGCTGAGCACCCAGGCTTGGCCAACTAGTGTTCTGTCTTCCTGGCTACAGTGCTTGGTGAAAGGAGTACATGATCCATCAGGCCATCAGACACTACCTGTGGAGTTTTTCTTCATCTCTTTTCATTCATATTTTTCCAAGCTCAAAAGATATGATCCTGCGATTTTCAAGTTCCTCACCACACAGACGAACCTAACAAGGTGAGCCTAACCCTCAGGTAGATGTTGGAGGAGATGGAGTGAGTCCTGATGACATGTTTTGAGGCTATTTATTCAATGAAGTGTAAATCCAGTTTCATCATGTCCTTTCCAGTAACAACTATCAGTAAATTAGGTGCTTTTCATTTTTGTTTAACATGGGCTGATTTGGGTTTATTCAACTGCAATTTAAAGCACCTAGTAATGAACTTATTTTCTTGCCCTACCCTTGGAATGCCCATATACCCTACGCTGGCATAACTTTCCTTATGGTTTTACCCATTAATTCATTCTCCATGTGAGCGTGCATGCATGCATGAGTAAATATGTGCTGAGAGAGAGGGGATTTTTCTCTAAAGATGACATGTGTGCCCCAAATCTTCATGTTACATTCCTTTAAATGGACTGAATTCTTCTGGATGTATCTATTTTTTCTTAGATCTCTCTACTCTAGGTTGGTATGGAACTATTTTCTTTTAATTTCTTTATACCCCACAATAGTAAGAATCTCTTTTGTTTATGCACAACATCCAGTTTTATTTGTAATTCCTTTTCTAAGTGTCATCTGAATCCTGACATGCCAAAGTTTCCAACAAGTATTTTCTCACATTACGTCTTCTATATTTTGGGGATGCAGCATCTTACTCCAGTATCCTAGGTTGATTATTCTCTTACTTCCATTCATTTTCTATCATTCCAATAGCTCTAAAATTGGATTAAACTTTCTCTTGAGGTGCCAAGGTTTTTTTTTTTTTTCTTTCTCCTGAACTTCATTCCTTAGTGCGTGTTGCTTTGCCATCATCTGAAAACATCTCTGCCAACTTCCCCTCCCATATCTTGCCAATCCTTCCACCCCTAATACACTCTTTCCCTCATACCAGTACCAGTCCTTCACCATCCTTTATAATTAACATCTATACAAACTTATAGTTCAATTTCTCTGTTCCAGTGCAGACTAGAGAAGGCTTTTGTATTTTTGGCTGTATTTATCTCACAGGAATAAAATCTACCAGCATTTTTTAACATTGGAAATATGGAGTAAATAACAGTTTTATAAAAGAAAGGATGTTTTGAATTTGTGTTTGTTTTACATTTAGAAAGACAGTAGTTCATTATCGTGCTCTACAAAAATACTCTGCATCTTGTAACAGAAAGAAAAGGAGGAGAAATACTTTCTTTTATCTCTGTGAATGTGTTTCCAGTGCTTATAAAATGGCCTAGACTAACATGCAGAATGGAGCCTTCGCTCTATTTGAGGTTTTGTGGGTTCCAGAACTAGAGCTTCTTCATCCAGCAAACAGCATCTATATTTCATTACATGCAATCCTCTATTTAATTAGACAAGATCTTTAAGCAAATTTCTTCCCAAATCGCATTCTCTCTTTGCATTTTCGCATCATAGATCAGAAAAATCATGTTCTTAGTTCTTCCTGTTGGTCAAGGGGGCACTAGCAAGTTGTCCCTGGGGACTAGTTGGGATGGACGAAGCATCAACTCCCATCTATCAAAGACCACATAAGATTCTAAAAATTGTCTTGCAAATTAACTTTTTCATTTGATAATAAAAATAAATTCAACAAACACAAATTGAAGTTATCAAATAATATTTAAATAATATTATATGTAAATAATATTTACTTAGAAGTTTTACCTGATATTATTTGTTGGTGGGGCTTGCTATGAAAATGTAACATTCAAGGAGTTCTCCCTGTTTGGGGAAGAAAGAATGGTTAGATTCAGGCCAAATCTAATCAGAAGAACTTTCATAAGAGCATTGTGTTCCCCTGTTTTTATATTCTTCAAATAGGAAGGTAGCCACTTTCAATGTTATTGGAACATTGTCTCCAGTAATTAGTGTTTATTAAACACTCGCTATATGAAGCCTATTTTCCTTCTTGTATTCAGTAGCAGATACTATCAAGAAAACTGCTGATTAAGACTATTGGATCTAAGGTACAGCTGTTGGCAGTGATGCACCAAAGGTTATCCTTATTATTTTAGCCAATAGGTAGTTTTTCTCTCTACAGTAATTTAGCTTCCAAATTTAAATGTCATATGACTAATGGAGGAAAGTAAATAATATTCTTTTTCAGTATAAATTTTCTCTTTATAATTTCCAGTGCTCATTGGCATGTAGGTGTAAAATGAATTTGCTCTGCCCAGATCTTCTTGGTAAATTTAGGCAACCAATCAAGATAATGCAGGCTTTGGCTCTGCTTCTGACAGGACATAGCTGGATCTTTTATCCATCCATACTATTGGCATTTCATAGGTAATTTCCAACTTAAGTCTCTTTGGTTGCCTGGGAGCCAGGTAAAGTATATTGGATAGCCGGAGCAAACATTTTGGCAATAAAGCTTACAATGCAAGGAAAATGAACGGCCAAACTGGGCCCAAGTGTTCTAAGTTGATGAAACTCTGGTTTGGAGGTGATGAAGAGAGATGGGTTCACCTCAGCTTCATTCTGCCAGGCAAAACCAGGGACTATAGGCTACAACTGCTTAGGAAAGAATTTCTTTCATGGATTTCTACAATGAATTTATTTATTTGGCTGGATCTTAATATTCAAGTGGGTTGCTTGAAGATGTTTACTTTATAATTGAAAAGAAAGCAATTTCATTTAGTGGATGGAAGAGACAGTCCTTTCTGGAGGCCACAGTTTGTTGGTGTCAGGATTTGAACCTTACAATCACTTCTCCACACAAGGGTGGAGTCTAGCAAACACGTGGTTTGTCTTTCAAGACTGTGCTTTCTAGTTCCACTTCAAACATTACTCAGCCTTACCTTTACTGACCTTCTGCTGCCGCTGAATGATATCTGTCCCTCCACTAAAATGTTGTGGCGATTCGTATCTTTCTTGTGGAATAATCGCTGCTGTGTACTTCTATGCTCGCTATTTGACTGTGACTATATGAGGACAGTGAGAATGTAAATGACCTTCAGATTTAAAGTGAAAGCTCATTATAAGTCATGATGTGTTATAGTATTAAAAGTGCTAATTTGGGCGGGGTGGTAAACCTGCATGTACAGATGTAGATGTTTTCCCCTCCAGGACTTATTCCAGTATTAGCACACTGCCTCCTCCTTGCCCACTTGTTCGAAGGCAGGTTCTTGGTTTGTTAGTTCTTCTGCATAGCGCGATTTCTATATTCAGATACACAGGTTGTCCCCGCATTGCCTATGTACCCTCCCTCAGGTTTTACTCTACTTGGCTTCCTGTTTCTCCTCTGTACCTGAGATGTCTTCCCACTAACCAAGAGACATATTTGCATATTAATCCTGCCCTTTGTTTTCTGAGTCTGGCAAAGTTTCTCTCCAACCAGTAATATAAATGTGACACTTGCATTCCTAACAAGTTCTCAGGTGATGATGCTGGTTCAGAAACACCCTTTTGGAATCACTGATCTAGAAAAACATTTGACTCTTTTTTTGTTGTTTTTATTTTAAAAACTACTTCTATTTCAAAAAAAGTGTTTATCTTTAAATAATTTCAAATTTGGTAAAAGTTGTAGTAAATACACAGAGTTCCAGTGTGCCTTTTACTCAGATTCCCAGTTGCTTACATTTCAAATGAACCATCTGAGAACAACTCTCCTGTATCTAACCAACTCCTAGTTGTACCTGCCTAGTGTCAGAATCACTGAACTGTTACCAGCATGGCTATTAACCTCTCTGTTTGCTTTTCTTTTTTTTTAAAACTACTGTTTTTGTTTTCGTTTTAAAATTTGGGAAGTTATTAAAAAATTTTCAATTTCAAAATCTTAAAAACCTCCTTTTGAGGGAGAACTGTTCTACTTTCCCCCAGTTTTGAAGAAGAGGGTCAAAGGTAGAATCCCTGGAAACCAGAATTGGTGAGCTTGAAACCATTGGTAGAGTCACTCCTGCAATGTTAAGTGTGAATTTATATGGTACTTTCTACTAGCAAACTGTTTTATCTTCAGTTTTCTTAACAATTTATTTCAACAACGACATGAAATATATAGGGAACTTGGATCTGTTAATGAAGAATGATATTGAATTTCCTTCACAGAAAATCTTTAGAAAAAATCTTTCCCATGTTGAGGTGGATTTGACTTTCCTATCTTGAATCCAAGAAGTATCTGTAAATATTGTTTAATAGACAGATTTTAAAAATTAGGTAAAAAGCTTTATTAAGCTACAAAATGGTCCACAGTCTTTCTCTCACTTGATAGTGTCAGGAGCTGATTCTAGTGAATATCACAGGCTTTAAGAAGTCCAGTACAGTTACCAGGGGCAATAGTTTTAATTTTTATGAAACAATTTATCTTCCTGGGGCATGATTTATTTTAGGCATGGCCTAATTTCTTTCAAGCCTTAGGCCCAAGTGTCTATGATAATTTGCAAAAGTTGGTGAGATAACCTGGAATTTTTCATGTCAATGTAGTATTACTGCTTCTGATCTTGCTGACAGAAAAGCGAGAGACGTAATAAAATGAAAGATTGCACCACAAATTGGCAGAATAGCTAAATTAGACCTCAATCTCTTAACTCACTATCAAGTTAGAAAATCTCTTCCTTGTTACCTTCTTTTTCAGTCTGATTTCCATCCCAAGACATGGGTCTCTTCATCTATTCCAAGAACAAAACTTCATTTACTTCAAAGGCCTTCCTACATAGAGGAAAAAGAACAAGAGCCTGGCCTGATTAGTATTCTGCTTCCAGATTTGTAAGAATGTTTGTCAAAGATTGATACTGTGAGCTTGGTTAATGATGAAGAAAACTCAATCCTTGACCTACTATTTAAAATTATGTAGCTACATGATACAAACTTGATGGGTGAAACTACTAGCCATGAGGGTCTACCAAATGGCCTTTAAAGTCAAAAAAATTTGCATGCTAATCTCCCCAATACTGACTTGAGACTCTATGATGTGGGATATCCACCTTCTGATTTAATAACTCCTCTTCTCCCCTAGTACTCTCCTAATCCACCTGAGATGCTGCCAAATTTGTGAGTATTGTGAGGTGAACACCGATTTTAATGTTGATTCCAGTAAACTTTCACCCAAAAGATAAAACTTCCACTCCTCCCCACTGTCTCCTCAGGTTATTTCAAATATTTTAAAGTGAAGTAAAAATGACATCTATTTTTACTTCCACAAACTTATTTCTATCCCTGCTGCCTTCTATCATTCACAACCTCCTCAAACTGGAGGTTAACTTTGGGTTTTCCTGTATTCACGCTGCTTTCCCTACAGTGTGCTCTAAGTGAACTGCAACAATTCAGCAGTCCGTCTTCTTCCCCTCATTAGTGATTCATTTAATAAGTATGAACTGATAAAGAAATGGGCTGGTATAAAATTTTGCACAGCTGTTTCTAAGAACAAAGATCAAAGATGCTGACTTGGAAACTGATAAAGAAAAAAAAAAAGGATAATATCCCTGTTCCCAGGACCTCATAGTGGCCACTATCCTGATGGGTAAGAGGTAAGACACCACTTAAGATATAGAGCTATGAGGCAAGAAAAAATTCCATTGAAAAGGGACACATTCAACTTCTGTACAGTGAGGAGATCTCTATTTGGAATGAACTGTCTGTTAGCCTCCCTTATTATCTCTTAGCATTCCAAATAAATGTGAACCAGTAATAATGCTGTGGTCCATGGGATGACTCAAAAAGCATTGGGTGGTCGGGGCTTGCCCAATAAAATCCAACTTAGTGCTCAGTTGAAGGGAGACTTGTAGAGTAAAACTGGTGTTTTAGGGCCGCCATGCTAATTATATCTGTTCTACTATTTGACTGCTGCTGGCCTGCTGTGTTTTTGCTCTAGGCTATGCAAATAAAGACCTTTAAGAGAAAATCATAAATACTTGATTTAATTAAGACCATTACCAACACCACTTCTCGCCTCATTTCTCCAAGTGCCAACATATAGATTACATTTGAACAATGGTGATGCAGTAAATACATAAGGATAAAATGCAATTCCTCTTTTATGGCTTGTAAAAAACAGAGCAACACAACAAGATGCCCTGTAGCAACTACACATTTCCTAGTCAGCAGTTTTCTTTGGAATTGAGGTTTTCAGGGCTAGAGGATGGGGGGTATATTCAAACCTTTTTGCTTCAGTCAAAAAAGAAGAGAAAAGAAAAAAAATCTCAGCCATCTGATCCTATGCTGAAGTATCCAGTGCTATTATTTCAAAGCCACAAGCCACAGGAACTGTGCTATTTTCTGCACCAGCTGGACAATTTTGACTTTTGTGCCAAGAAGAACAACGGTAATCCTGTTCATCCACTGACCCTTATATTTAGTTTGAAGAATTCATAATGTTTAGTCAGATGCTGTTTCTAATATTGGTAAACAGTGGATAGAGTGAGTTAATCTTAACCGCTTCTAGATTATTTCTCAGGATTAAATATATTTCTTTTTTATGGGTAACGCATCTCAGTTTGCCTGGGGTTTTCCTAGTTTAAAAAGTGAAATTTCTGTACACTGAGAACCTGTTCAGTCAAGGGCAAACAGGTCGGTTGGTAACACTACTTATGAACGATTTTCAAATTCTACTACTTGATTCTTCCCTTTGGGAGATTTCCTTCTGAGAAATAGTTTACGTATAGCTAACATTTATATGCCAAGTACTAAGTCCTTGAAATGAATTTGTTTTTTTAACACCCTCAGATGCCAGTGAAGAGGGTTAACTTATACAGTTGCACTGGATGTGTGCTGTACAACCCTGGGGAGCAACAATCACATAGATGAGGTGGCCCTACTGAAGAAGGTAGACATTATTATTATCCCCATTTTACAGATGAGAAAAAAGAAGCACAGAGAGATCAAATATCTTTCCTATGATCAAACAGCTAGGGAGTGGTAAATAGGGAGTTTACCCTAGAAGTCTTATTTGAGAGCTCCCTATGGGGCTAGTATTGTTAATAACATTTGCAATAGTAATCCTTATTCACATTTGAAATGCGTATTTACATATCTGTTGCCTTTCTGTCTTTACTTGCTCAAAGCTGCCTGAAATTGTTGTACTTATGGTGACTAACCTAGTAAGTCTTCTCCAACTAAATTGCTTAACTATGTCTTTTGTCTTTTTATTTTTTTTCTATTTCTCCACAATGACTGTTGGACAGAGTGATACCCAAGGATATGCATATCCTCCCTGGTTCAATATGAAAATGTAATTGTGTACAGAACAATACTGTCCAATAGAACTTTTTGTGATGATGGGAATGTCCTATATCTTCAGAGCAGCCACTAACCCTGTCCAGTTATTGAATATTTGAAAAGTAGCTGGTGTGACTGAATTTTAAATTTTATTTAATTTTAATTAATTTTACATTAAATTTAAATACCAGCATGTGGCTAGTGGCTACCATATTGAAGAGCACAAGTGTTAAACTCATTTGTCTATTAAAGACATCTTAATATTTATTACAAAAATTACACTAATTGCTTCATTAGTTAGAAGTATACCTTTCAGCTAGCTCCTGTGTGACTTGATATAAAGGAGAGATAGGAGAGAGATGGTATTGAGAGAGAAACTATAGCAGCGGAAAGATACTCCCACTCTCCTACGCTTCTTTAGTCTAATAATGTTTCTAAGGGTGCAAAGAGGATCACAAAGTAGATGACTTTGGGAACCATAAAACCTGTATTTAGGCATTTTCATGGAGACTGGACACAGCTGGGCTTAAGGTCATCAAGGTGAAGATAAACACAAGGATTGTGGTTTTTAAGAAATGTTACAAAAATTACCTCCAAAATATCAATTCTTAGTTATTGCCCATCTCCTTCCACCATCTCTGTACATTCATTCACAATTTTACATATTACATGTGTAATTAAATGTAATTTGTTTTTTACTATTTTAATACATTTTTGACAAAAGCTGTAACTGAGATTTGTGCTAAAAGACTCTTGGGAAATTGCTCCAAAACAGAATCTGCTTCATATAATAAATGATTGTCCTTTTACCTTTGATTCTTTTGAATGATTGGGTGGAAAATAGATACTTAAAAGAGGGACGATTATGAAAACAAGTAGATGGCTTGTTTCTCCATTTAAGGCCTTTTCCTGCTTTGCTTGACTATTTTTGTAGCACATCATTAGTCTTGAAAAGAAGACTCACAGGGAAATCACCTAATGGTGACAACCCATTGGGAGCAGGTGCGTGTCCTTTATTGAGAGCCCATGAGTACTACTGAGGCCTTTGTTGTGGGCCACTGCTCTCCCCAGGGCTCAGGCTCTCTCCAGAGCCCAGCTTCATTTACCTTGCCAGCAAAATCTCTCTTTGTTGGCAGGATAAGTATTTTTAAAGGCCCCTCTTCTGGCTCCCACCTAACTGTCAGATGGTACTTGAATCACCTGCAGCTATTGATCCCTTCTTCTCTAGTTTCACTTGTCCACTTAATACTGATGTCATCAGGTAGGAATGCCAGCTAAAATGCAGGATGCACAGTTAAATTTGAATTTCAGATCAACAATGAAGTTTTTTTTAGTGTCAGTGTGTCCCAAATTTTGCACAGGACATACAAATATATATACATTAGTATAAATATATATTTATATATATGAATATACATATTCATTGTTTATCTGAAATTCACATTTATCCTGTATTTTTATTTGCTAAATATGGCAATCCTAAATCTGAGCATTATTTCCAAATCTTAACAGGGAAGAAAGAACTGATGCAACTGAAACTTTGTGGGAAGATATCACAAATCATTTGAACAGTGTGGTTCACCTTTCAGAAATACAAAATGTGCTTTTCTTGGAGTGACTAAAACTTTGATAATAGGAATAATCACTGAATTTGGGTCTTAGCTTTAATCACCACAGAACAGCAATTTAAGCTACAGAAGACTAATTCGGAGTCCGGAACTCTCTTTTTTTTCCTCCTATGGAGGTGTGAAGAGCAGAACTAAAATAAAGTAGCTTCCGCTCTGGAAGTTGTTTGTGTTCAAGGATAAGGCATGCTACTGTTAATATTTCAGTAGATTTGTTTTTGCAGTTAGCTGAGGCTACAGAACTTGTGGCATAATACTTTAAAGTATAAAAAGAAGAACAGTCTGATAGTGTTTTACAATGCACAGTGCAGAACTGAAAAAAGAGAAGAGAATGTGTCATAATTTAATTCTTATTAAATAGAATCAGTGATATAGACATCGATGTCATTGTTCATCGCAAGACTAATGACAAAGGGGACGTGATCAGGAAAGCAACATGACTTTGCAGCCTACCTAGAAATTCTGACTCTATCAGAGGTAACCCTTAACTTGAGGCAAAGCCACAACACTCAGTCCCAAACATAGCTCTTTTATAGTTGTCTGAGTTTGTTTCTTCTCCCCTTTACTCTTGGATTAGTGGCTTTAAAATGGAAATGCTGGATTCATTTCAGTTATTAGGCTGATGTAAGCACTGTAATTCTCTCTCTTGAATTCTTAAATGTGTTGATTGTACTCTGGGAATTTTATGGTTCTTTTTAAAATACCGAAAGTGCTTTGCTCCATTTTTCTGATGTAATTGCTTGTACTATTTAATTCCCAACTCTGTTATATTTGAACTTTTGTAGTGGAATCAAGAGACACAAAAGGCATTCTAAATAATAAATTTCCACTTCTTCTTTCAAAATACAAATAAAACTAGTTTGGAAGAAATAGGAGGTAAAGACATTTGCTTTAATGTGGAACTTATTCTGAGTCTGGAAGTCTTGTTTTTTTTAAAAGAAATACTCTTGTGATCAAAACAAATGGTGGTGAGTTGGTGACACAATAATAATTGGCAGACTCTGGTGTCCAAAGCCATTTGCTTGAATTATTTATGTCTCAAAACTGACAGGAATTTCATAAGAGCAAATAAAGCAAGTCCAGCGGGTGTCGTTTACATGAGGCAATCACACATCTGATTGACTGCAGGTCTCATCTGCCAGAGCTGATGCCTTAAAAACCCAGGGGAGGAGTTTACTTCAAGACAGTCCTACACCCATCAGGGTTTGATTAGTCCTCCACTATCTTGATTCCATTCCTTGTCGAAAGCAGGTTGACAAAAAACAATTCACATAATGCCCTCTATGTGAATTTAAAATAACTCAGTAGAAGGTATTGCTACTGGATTGCCTCCTTAGACTTTGAAATCATCTTTTAGTCCCTTAAAAAATACTCTAAAATTATCATGAACCCAGTGAATTGTGATTTATTGCTTTATAGTATCTGAGATGTGTTTATTTCATTTTGGCAACCTCCTAGGATGATTTGTCAGGCATGTCTCTGGGACTCAGCTGGCCCTTGATGTCTTCTCCCTCCCCTCATTAACTCAGATTTCCCCCTCTGCAGTGCCCTTCTGGCAAGGTGGGTGGAGATGAGGACATGGCTGTATTTACTGGTCTTGGGAGTTGGAATAGCAAGTGAGCAAAATTAAACTGCCTCAAGACAATTTATAGAGTCCTCATTACATACAGATGAGTGGCTCTTCCTGCCCATTTTCATATGGACTTTGGAGAAATGTTCATGGAGTTTATGATCCTTAAAATTTATGTTTATTTTATAAATTTTAAGAAAGAGGTTTTTAATGCTTGAAGACGGTAACATATTTATGAAATGTCCACTGGATTTTATATTTACTTATTTTTGCCTTGGGCATGGTAACGAACTATGGGAATTAAGTGAATGACTTATAGTACTCTTCAAATTTTTAATATTTTATAGAACATTTCTCATATTCTTATGTACAGTTGGTCCTTCGTATCTGCGGGTATCCCATCCATGGATGTGGAGGGCAGTCTGTACTATGCCATTTTATATAAGGGACTTGAGCATCTGCAGATTTTGGTATCTGCAGGGGAGATCCTGAAGCCAATCCCCTGTGGATCCTGGGAGATGACTGTACTTTAAATATTTTGTTCATCAAAACTCCACTAGAGTAAATTGCTCAGAGTATCATGGTCATTGTTTACAATTAAATTGCTAAAGTTATTTCAATATCAATTTATAACATTTGTGACAACATGGATGAAACTTGAGGGCATTATGCCAAGGGAGATAAATAAGAGAGAGAAGGATAAATAATACTTGATATCACTTATATGTGGAGTCTGAAAAGCCAAACTTGGAAACATGAGTAGAGTGGTGGTGGCCAGGGGCTGGGGGTAGGGCAAATGGGAAGATCTTTGTCAAAGGGCATAAATTTCCAATTATAATATGGATGTTTCTGAAGCTCTAATATATAGCATAGAGGCTATGGTTAATAACACTGTATTATATACTTGAAAGTTATTAAAAGAGTAGAACTTAAATGTTCTCACCACAAAAAAGAAATGGTAATTATGTGATGTGATGGAAGTGTTAGCTAGCATTTTGGTGGTATAAGTGTACCAAATCAGCATGTTATACCCCTTAAATTTATACAATGTTAAATGTCAGTTATATCTCAATAAAACTGGGGAAAAAAAGTCCTGGAGATGGATGGTAGTGTCGGTTGCAGAACAAAGTGTAGGTACTTAATGCATTAGAACTGCACACTTAAAATGGTTAAAATGGTAAATTTTATGTTATGCATATTTTACCACAATAAAAAAGATTATCTTAAAAAGTTATTTCTTTTGGACATCCAGTAGGTAAAATGAATTGATGTTCATCAGTGTAATTTATGATAAAAAGAGAATCTTACCCCCAAAAGTTCTTGAAAAACAAACACTGCCCTATTCACGAGTAAAAGTTATGAGGAAACGCACATAGATTTTACTCTTTGGGGGAGCTTGGGAGAGTGAACAATTGTTACAGATTAAAAGCAGTGTTAGCTCATCTAAGGGCCAATCTTAAGAGGAAAGAATGGTCATATGGTTCCTAGAAGAGAAATCTTTAGCTTCAAAAATATCCCACTAGAGACAAAAAAGTCCTCCTTCTTATCCTAACATATTTCTCTATTCCTTCAAGTTACCTTATCCCAAGTCTGTGGTATGTTATTTCTTCTCTCTTATGCTGAACACAATTATAAAATTTCTTATTGTTACAGACCCAAGTGTTAAGGACAACTGCATTAGCAGGAAAACAATTTTATTTTTCTTCCTAAAGGGGGCTTTTTAGCCTTTATTAAGTGGATTATCTTTTCAGTGGTACCTAGCTTTCCTAGATCTTCTAGGATGTCTTGCACTCATTTCTCTAGCTTGGTACAGGAAATTGCTCATCTCACTGCCTCAGACTGCATCCACCTTAAATGTTTGTGGTCTTGATGTCAGAAGGGAAGCCTCCCCAAAAATCATGTTGGTATTTGGTTAGACTTTTCTAAGCTCCTCTGGTCCAGGCACCTATAAAAATGTTTAGGTCCTGCCAATATCATGAATAAATGAGTTGTATTCTTCATCTCCAACTCCTGTGTTTATAAAGATGTCCTGGGCACCTGGAAAAGCAGTCAAACCTCATTCAACACTTGACATTAAGTTTAACCTCCTTCTAAGAAATAAGCTCTGAAAATCTGCTGAATCATCGATTCTCACACTTCTTTTCACAGGAACCATAGACTAGGAGGTTTCACTGGGTGTGCTTACAGTCAGAAAATATCTATCATTTTTTCACTGCTCAGCCTGAGCTTTTGGAACATAACTCGTTCTTGTAAACATATTAAGATACTTAAATTTTAAGACTTGCCTTCTCTGAGCCATTCTTACCTCCCCAGGTCATCTGAACAGCTCATTTCTCTTTCTTGTTCAGAGAACAGCAAGAGATGACACAGTGATCACATTCAGATCAGTGAAGGCAAGCAGAGGACTATTCTAAAAACCTCAGGCAGGTAATTCTGCTCTTTAAAGCTGCAGGAAAGTTTACTCATTAGAATACTTATTAAGGAATACCTTTAATTGCATTGCGCTTAGTCAGTCAGTCAATGAGCATTGTCTCAGCATCCACAGATAACATATTAGCAAAGGAGGACCTGGGAAACTGGACATGGTTTCTGCCATAACAAACACGCAATGGGGGAATCATCACAATAAACACCCAACGGAAATATGTGCATGTGAAAAAAAATAGTTCCCAAGTAGGCTGAATGTTTACTGTTGAAACAGAGAGTTGATGTTAGTAAGGAAGAGCTTCCAAACAGCGCTCTTTCTAGAGAGTGAATATTAATTCATTTAAATATGACAGGAAAGAGTTATATCAGAATTTATTCACCTCTGAACTACACCTAGTATGGCACTGACAACTGCACAACTGCTTCACATTCTGTGTATGTGCAGTACAATGGAGAAATTCTTAGTTTTTACTATAGAGAAAATACTCATCTTGTCCTCCGCAGGGGTTGTGGTATATCCTTCCTCAATTTGTCCTGTTTTCTTTGGCAGGCCTAATAGCATCTTTGCAGCATTTTGTGTGGGAGAGTTGGGGGAAAGGAGCAATACCCCCTCTTTTTTTCCTTTATTAGCAGATTGTAATAAAGGAAATATGGAGGAGTGGTACAGCTGAATTGTGAACAGAGGTACTGCTATACAAATTTTAGCATAAATGTATGTTAACAGCAGAGAGTGAAGGAAGTTTGTTGAACTTTCTAAGTACCTTGGTAGAGGTTCTATTAAATAAAGATTGTATTCAACTCCTAAACTCTTCGTTTTTTCTTTAGAGGATAAAGTGTAGTTCAATAAATATCACAAGTATATAATTGAAGATTATGGGGAAGAAAGAAATTCAGATGTCTTAAAGGGTAATACATTTCTTTAAGCTACAATGCATTTGTGAACTACAGAGTCACTGCTTTGTACTATATTTTATTGTGAAATGTTACAGGGGATATGACTGATTTAAACTTTAATTGTATATCATTTCAAGCTATTAGATTAAACCACAAGTAATAACAACAACAACAACTACTACTACTACTACTACTACTAATTTTTTGAGTACTCTGCTAAATTCCTTAGATTTATTTTGGATCTTAAAAAATAGTTATTTCTAAAGCCATCTTCTATGAACAAGTGATGAAAAAACTAAAAGATAGTGGTGAAAGAGACTGTTCACTTCAGTTGGTCAATAAGATGGTATATTTGGTTCCCAAGATTCAACGTAGTCCTACTTTGGGGTCTGCTGTAGATGGAATGCTGTGTTCCCCCCAAATTAATGTTGAAATCCTAACCCTCAGTGTGATAGTAATTGGAGGTGATTAGGTCATAAGGGCAGAGCCCCAAAAATAGGATCAGTACCCTTATACAAGAGACCCCAGAGAATTCCCTTATCTCCTTAGCTGTGTGCGGTTACAGTGAGAAGATGGCTATCTATGAACCAGGATGTAGGTCATCACCACAGTGAATATACCAGCACCTTGATTTTGGACTTGCCAGCATCTAGAAATTGTGAGAAATAAAATTCCATTGTATTATAAGCTACCCAGTCTATGGTATTTTGTTATAGGCACACAAACAGACTAAGGTAGGGTATATTTTTCTAGTTGGATTTCACATGGAGTAGCTATAAGACAAGTTGATATAAATGCTTTTGTATCAAGTAAGCATAAGGAATCTGAGGCTGAGACAAGCAAAAATATTTTTCTGAGTAGTACATTGCTAATTCAATCAGAATTAGCTTTCTTCATGGAAGTTACATAAATAAAAACAGGTAATAACATTTTCTTAGGAATATATAGAAACCTCCAAAATACCCTCTATCCAATTTTCACATAAATTATTTCATATTCTGCCTCAGAGCAACTAAGCCCGTGTGCCACAACTACTGAGCCTGTGTTCTAGAGCCCGCAAGCCACAACTACTGAGCCTGCATGCCACAACTACTGAAGCCCGTGAACCTAGAGCCCATACTCCACAACAAGAGAAGCCACTGCAATGAGAAGCCCAGGCACTGCAACAAAGAGTAGCCCTTGCTCACTGCAACTAGAGAAAGCCTGCGCGCAGCAACAAAGACCCAATGCAGCCCAAAATAAATAAATATATTTTAAAAATTATTTCATGTTCAATATTCTTAGGAAGAAAATAATTATTGTCACTATTTATTAAATAGAAAAAGTTATGAGGTCTAGATCAATACACTAATAAAACACTTATCCTAAAGCCAATTTACTGACAGCTAATTTTTCTACAACAAATTCACTAAAAGGCCAATTCAATGACAACTGATTTGAATCTAATAATAAGATTAATATGTTTTATTGATAATTACCTTAAATGTAAATGGATTAAATGCTCTCACCAAAAGACATAGACTGGCTGAATGGATACAAAAACAAGACCTGGAGACTCTCGGAGGGCTCATGCCAAGGAGTACTTCCAGGAACTTCTGCTGCCAGTGTCCTTGTGCCCACGGTGAGCCACAGCGACCCCCTGCCTCTGCAGGAGACCCTCCAGCACGAGCAGGTGGGGCTCCCAGGGGCAGCTGATGTGAACCTGGTCTTCTCAGGACCCGATAGGGCTTTGGCTTCTGGAACACATGGGGCTGAGTCCATGCTGATAGTGTGGGGGCTTCAGGACAACACAGGGTCGAGTCCATGCTAATGGGAGCCAAGTCTCCTCAGGCGTTCCTGAGGCTTTGCCTTTGTGACTTTTTGGATCCAGTTAACGCTGACGGGAGCCCCGTCTCCTCAGGACCGGCTGGGAAGAGATGCAGCTGACGGAAAAGCCGTGTGGATGAAAGACTCTTGGTTCTCCAGCCAGGAGTCAGTGCTATGCCTCTGAGGTGGGAGAGCCAACTTCAGGACACTGGTCCACAAGAGACCTCCCAGCTCCACATAATATCAAATGGAGAAAAATCTCCCAGAGATCTCCATCTCAACACCAGCACCCAGCTTCACTCAATGAACAGCAAGCTACAGTGCTGGACACCCTATGCCAAACAACTAGCAACACAGGAATGAGGCTGCCTAAAATCATAATAAGTCCACAGACACCCCAAAACACACCACCAGACGTGGACCTGCCCACGAGAAAGACAAGATCCAGCCTCATCCACCAGAACACAGGCACTAGTCCCCTCCACCAGGAAGCCTACACAACCCACTGAACCAATTTTAGCCACTGGGGACAGACACCAAAAAAACGGGAACTACAAGCCTGCAGCCTGCAAAAGGAGACCCCAAACACAGTAACATAAGCAAAATGAGAAGACAGAAAAACACACAGCAGATGAAGGAGCAAGATAAAAACCCACCAGACCTAACAAATGAAGAGGAAATAGGCAGTCTACCTGAAAAAGAATTCAGAATAATGATAGTAAAGACGATCCAAAATCTTGGAAATAGAATAGAGAAAATGGAAGAAACATTTAACAAGGACCTAGAAGAACTAAAGATGAAACAAGCAATGATAAACAACACAATAAATGAACTGAAAAATACTCTAGATGGAATCAATAGCAGAATAACTGAGGCAGAAGAACGGATAAGTGACCTGGAAGATAAAATAGTGGAAATAACTACTGCAGAGCAGAATAAAGAAAAAAGAATGAAAAGAACTGAGGACAGTCGCAGAGACCTCTGGGACAACATTAAACAAACCAACATTCGAATTATAGGGGTTCCAGAAGAAGAAGAGAAAAAGAAAGGGACTGAGAAAATACTTGAAGAGATTATAGTTGAAAACTTCCCTAATATGGGAAAGGAAATAGTTAATCAAGTCCAGGAAGCACAGAGAGTCCCATACAGGATAAATCCAAGGAGAAATATGCCAAATATTAATATAATATAATTATATAAATATATAATTATATTATATAATTATATAAATATATAATATAATATATTAATATAATATAAATATATTAATTAATATAACATATTAATCAAACTGTCAAAAATTAAATACGAAGAAAACATATTAAAAGCAGCAAGGGAAAAACAACAAATAACACACAAGGGAATCCCCATAAGGTTAAATGCTGATCTTTCAGCAGAAACTCGGCAAGCCAGAAGGGACTCGCAGGACATATTTAAAGTGATGAAGGAGAAAAACCTGCAACCAAGATTACTCTACCCAGCAAGGATCTCATTCAGATTTGATGGAGAAATTAAAACCTTTACAGACAAGCAAAAGCTGACAGAGTTCAGCACCACCAAACCAGCTTTACAACAAATGCTAAAGGAACTTCTCTAGGCAAGAAACACAAGAGAAGGAAAAGACCTATAATAACGAACCCAAAATAATTAAGAAAATGGGAATAGGAACATACATATCGATAATTACCTTAAATGTAAATGGACTAAATGCTCCCACCAAAAGACACAGATTGGCTGAATGGATACAAAAACAAGACCCATATATATGCTGTCCACAAGAGACCCACTTCAGACCTAGAAACACATACATACTGAAAGTAAGGGGATGGCAAAAGATATTTCATGCAAATGGAAACCGAAAGAAAGCTGGAGTAGCAATTCTCATATCAGACAAAATTGACTTTAAAATAAAGACTATTAGAAGAGACAAAGAAGGACACTACATAATGATCAAGGGATCAATCCAAGAAGAAGATATAACAATTGTAGATATTTATGCACCCAACATAGGAGCACCTCAATACATAAGGCAAATACTAACAGCCATAAAAGGGAAAATCCACAGTAACACATTCAGAGTAGGGGACTTTAACGCCCGACTTTCACCAATGGACAGATCATCCAAAACGAAAATAAATAAGGAAACACAAGCTTTAAATGATACATTAAACAAGATGGACTTAATTGATATTTATAGGACACTCCATCCCAAAACAACAGGATGCACATTTTTCTCAAGTGCTCATGGAACATTCTCCAAGATAGATCATATCTTGGCTCACAAATCAAGCCTTGGTAAAATTAAGAAAATTGAAATTGTATCAAGTATCTTTTCCAACCACAACGCTATGAGATGAGATATCAATTACAGGAAATGATCTGTAAAAAATACAAACACATGGAGGCTAAACAATACACTACTTAATAACCAAGTGATCACTGAAGAAATCAAAGAGGAAATTAAAAAATACCTAGAAACAAATGACAATGGAGACACGATGATCCAAAACCTATTGGATGCAGCTAAAGCAGTTCTAAGAGGGAAGTTTATAGCAATACAATCCTACCTGAAGAAACAGGAAACATCTCGAATAAACAATCTAACCTTGCACCTAAAGCAATTAGAGAAAGAAGAACAAAAAAACCCCAAAGTTAGCAGAAGGAAAGAAATCATAAAAATCAGATCAGAAATAAATGAAAAAAAGTGAAGGAAACGATAGCAAAGTTCAATAAAACTAAAAGCTGGTTCTTTGAGAAGATAAACAAAATTGATAAACCATTAGCCAGACTCATCAAGACAAAAAGGGAGAAGACTCAAACCAATAGAATTACAAATGAAAAAGGAGAAGTAACAACTGACACTGCAGAAATACAAAAGATCCTGAGAGATTACTACAAGCAACTCTATGCCAATAAAATGGACAACCTGGAAGAAATGGACAAATTCTTAGAAATGCACAACCTGCCAAGACTGAATCAGGAAGAAATAGAAAATATGAACAGACCAATCATAAGCACTGAAATTGAAACTGTGATTAAAAATCGTCCAACAAACAAAAACCCAGGGCCACATGGCTTCACAGGCAAATTCTATCAAACATTTAGAGAAGAGCTAACAACTATCCTTCTCAAATTCTTCCAAAATATAGCAGAGGGAGGAAAACTCCCAAACTCATTCTACGAGGCCACCATCACCTTGATACCAAAACCAGACAAGGATGTCACAAAGAAAGAAAACTACGGGCCAATATATCAGATGAACATAGATGCAAAAATCCTCAACAACAAAAAAATACTAGTAAACAGAATCCAACAGCACATTAAAAGGATCATACACCATGATCAAGTGGGGTTTATTCCAGGAATGCAAGCATTCTTCAATATACGCAAATCAATCAACGAGATACACCATATTAATATATTGAAGGAGAAAATCCATATGATCATCTCAATAGATGCAGAGAAAGCTTCTGACAAAATTCAACACCCATTTATGATAAAAACCCTGCAGAAAGTAGGCATAGAGGGAACTTTCCTCAACATAATAAAGGCCATATATGACAAACCCACAGCCAACATCATCCTCAATGGTGAAAAACTGAAAGCATTTCCACTAAGTTCAGGCACAAGACAAGGTTGCCCACTCTCACCACTCTTATTCATGATAGTTTTGGAAGTTTTAGCCACAGCAATCAGAGAAGAAAAGGAAATAAAAGGAATCCAAATTGGAAAAGAAGTAAAGCTGTCACTGTTTGCAGATGACATGATACTATACATAGAGAATCCTAAAGATGCTACCACAAAACTACTAGAGCTAATCAATGAATTTGGTAAAGTAGCAGGATACAAAATTAATGCACAGATTGTGACCGCCTGGAGGGGTGGGATAAGGAGGGTGGGAGGGAGGGAGATGAAAGAGAAGAGATATGGGAACATATGTATATGTATAACTGATTCACTTTGTTATAAAGCAGAAACTAACACACCACTGTAAAGCAATTATACTCCAATCAAGATGTAAAAAATAAATAAAAACAAACAAACAAACAAAAAATTAATGCACAGAAATCTCTGGCATTTCGGTAAACTAATGATGACAAATCTGAAAGTGAAATCAAGAAAACACTCCCATTTACCACTGCAACAAAAAGAATAAAATATCTAGGAATAAACCTACCTAAGGAGACAAAAGACCTGTATGCAGAAAATTACAAGACACTGATGAAAGAAATTAAAGATGATACAAACAGATGGAGAGATATACCATGCTCTTGGATTGGAAGAATCAACATTGTGAAAATGACTCTACTACCCAAAGCAATCTACAGATTCAATGCAATCCCTATCAAACTACCACTGGCATTTTTCACAGAACTAGAACAAAAAATTTCACAATTTGTAAGGAAACACAAAAGACCCCGAATAGCCAAAGCAATCTTGAGAACGAAAAACGGAGCTGGAGGAATCAGGCTCCCTGACTTCAGACTATACTACAAAGCTACAGTAATCAAGACTGTATGGTACTGGCACAAAAACAGAAATATAGATCAATGGAACAGGGTAGAAAGCCCAGAGATAAACCCATGCACATATGGTCACCTTATCTTTGATAAAGGAGGCAGGACTGTACAGTGGAGAAAGGACAGCCTCTTCAATAAGTGGTGCTGGGAAAACTGGACACGTACATGTAAAAGTATGAGATTAGAACATTCCGTAACACCATACAGAAAAATAAGCTCAAAATGGATTAAAGACCTAAATGTAAGGCCAGAAACTATGCAACTCTTAGAGGAAAACATAGGCAGAACACTCTATGACATAAATCACAGCAAGATCCTTTTTGACCCACTTCCTAGAGAAATGGAAATAAAAACAAAAATAAACAAATGGGACCTAATGAAACTTCCAAGATTTAGCACAGCAAAGGAAACCATAAACAAGACCAAAAGACAACCATCAGAATGGGAGGAAATATTTGCAAATGAAGCAACTGACAAAGGATTAATCTCCAAAATTTATAAGCAGCTCATGCAGCTCAATAACAAAAAACCAAACAACCCAATCCAAAAATGGGCAGAAGACTTAAACAGACATTTCTCCAAAGAAGAAATACAGAGTGCCAACAAACACATGAAAGAATGCTCAACATCATTAGTCATTAGAGAAATGCAAATCAAAACTACAATGAGATATCTTCTCAAACCAGTAAGAATGGCCATCATCAAAAAATCTAGAAACAATAAATGCTGGAGAGGGTGTGGAGAAAAGGGAACACTCTTGCACTGCTGGTGGGAATGTGAATTGGTACAGCCACTATGGAGAACAGTATGGAGGTTCCTTAAAAAACTACAAATAGAACTACCATACGACCCAGCAATCCCACTACCGGGCATATACTCTGAGAAAACCATAATTCAGAAAGAGTCATATACCAAAATGTTCATTGCAGCTCTATTTACAATAGCCCGGAGATGGAAACAACCTAAGTGTCCATCATCGGATGAATGGATAAAGAAGATGTGGCACATATATACAATGGAATATTCCTCAGCCATAAAAAGAAATGAAATTGAGCTATTTGTAATGAGGTGGATAGACCTAGAGTCTGTCATACAGAGTGAAGTAAGTCAGAAAGAGAAAGACAAATACCGTATGCTAACATATATATATATACATGGAATTTAAGAAAAAAAAAAGTGTCATGAAGAACCTAGGGGTAAGACAGTAATAAAGACACAGACCTACTAGTGATAGGACTTGAGGATATGGGGAGGGGGAAGGGTAAGCTGTGACAAAGCGAGAGAGAGGCATGGCCATATATACACTACCAAACGTAAGGTAGATAGCTAGTGGGAAGCAGCCGCATAGCACAAGGAGATTAGCTCGGTGCTTTGTGACCACCTGGAGGGGTGGGATAGGGAGGGTGGAGGGAGGGAGACGCAAGAGGGAAGAGATATGGGAACATATGTATATGTATAACTGATTCACTTTGTTATAAAGCAGAAAATAACACACCATTGTAAAGCAATTATACTCCAATAAAGATGTAAAAAAAAAAAAAACAACAAGACCTGTATACATACTGTGTACAAGAGACCCACTTCAAATATAGAGACACATAGAGACTGAAAGTGAGGGGATGGAAAAAGGTATTCCATGCAAATGGAAACCAAAAGAAAGTTGGAATAGCAATACTCATATCAGACAAAATAGACTTTAAAATAAAGACTGTTACAAAAGGCAAGGAAGGACAATACATAATGATCAAGGGATCAATCCAAGAAGAAGATATAATAATTGTAAATATATATGCACCCAACATAGGAGCACCTCAATATATAAGGCAAATGTTAACAGCCATAAAAGGGGGAAATCGACAGTAACACAACAATAGTGGGGGACTTTAACACCCCACTTACACCAATGGACAGATCATCCAGACATAAAATCAATAAGGAAACACAAGTCTTAAATGACACATTAGACCAGATAGAGTTAATTGATATTTATAGGACATTCCATCCAAAAGCAGCAGAATATACTTTCTTCTCAAGTGCAGACAGAACATTTTCCAGGATAGATCACATCTTGGGCCAAATATTACGCCTTGGCAAATTTAAGAAAACTGAAATCATATCAAGCATCATTTCTGACCACAATGCTATCAGATTAGAAATCAATTCCAGGAAAAAAACTGTAAAAAACACAAAACACATGGAGGTTAAACAATATGTTACTAAACAACCAATGGATCACTGAAGAAACCAAAGAGGAAATCAAAAAATACCTAGAGGCAAATGACAATGAAAAAAGGACGTTCCCAAACCTATGGGACACAGCAAAAGCAGTTCTAAGAGGGAAGTATACAGCAATACAATCTTACCTCGGGAAACAAGAAAAATCTCAAATAAACAACCTAACCTTACAGCTAAAGCAAGTAGAGAAAAGAAGAACAAACAAAACCCAAAGTTAGCAGAAGGAAAGAAATCATAAAGATCAGAGCAGAAATAAATGAAATAGAGACAAAGAAAACAATAGCAAAGATCAATAACACTAAAAGCTGGTTCTTTGAAAAGATAAACAAAATGGATAAACCTTTAGCCAGACTCATCAAAAAAAAAAAGGCAGAGGACTCAGATCAATAAAATTAGAAATGAGAAAGGAGAAGTTACAACTGATAACACAGAAGTTCAAAGGATCATAAGAGACTACTACAAGCAACTATATGCCAATAAAGTGGACAACCTAGAAGAAATGGACAAATGCTTAGAAAGATACAACTTTCCAAGACTGAACAAGGAAGAAATAGAAAATATGAAGAGACCAATCTCAAGTACTGAAATTGAAACCGTGATTTAAAAACTTCTAACAAACAAAAGTCCAGGACCAGATGGCTTCACAGGCAAATTCTATCAAACATCTAGAGAAAATTTAACACCTGTCCTTCTGAAACTCTTCCAAAAAATTGCAAGGAAGGAACATTTCCAAGCTCATTCTATGAGGCCACCATCACCCTGATACCAAAACGAGACAAAGATACCACAAAGAAAGAAAATTACAGGCCAATATCACTGATGAACATAGATGCAAAAGTCCTCAACAAATACTAGCAAACTGAATCCAACAACACGTTAAAAGTGTCATATACTGTGATCAAGTGGGATTTATCCTAGGGATGCAAGCGTTCTTCAATATATGCAAATCGGGATTTCCCTGGTGGCGCAGTTGTTAAGAATCTGCCTGCCAATGCAGGGGACACGAGTTTGAGCCCTGTTCTGGGAAGACCTCACATGTCGCGGAGCAACTAGACCCGTGTGCCACAACTACTGAGCCTGTGCTCTAGAGCTCGTGAGCCACAACTACTGAAGCCCGTGCACCTAGAGCCTGTGCTCCTGAACAAGAGAAGCCACTGCAATGAGAAGGCCGTGCACCGCAATGAAGAGTAGCCCCCACTCGCTGCAACTAGAGAAAGCCTGTGTGCAGCAATGAAGACCCAATACAGCCAAAAATAAATAAATTTATAAAAAATTTATGCAAATCAATCGATGTGATAATGATAAACTACATTAACAAATTGAGGAATAAAAACCATATGATCATCTCAATAGATGCAGAAAAAGCTTTTGACAAAATTCAACACCCATTTATGATAAAAACTCTCCAGAAAGTGGGCACAGAGGGAACTTACTTCAACATAACAGGGGCCATATACGACAAACCCAGAGCAGACATCATTCTCAATGGTGAAAATCTGAAATCATTTCCTCTAAGATCAGGAGCAAGACAAGGATGCCCACTCTCACCACTTCTATTCAACATAGTTTTGGAAGCCCTAGCCACAGCAATCAGAGAAGAAAAAGAAATAAAAGGAATCCAAATTGGAAAAGAAGAAGGAAAACTGTCACTGTTTGCAGATGACATGATACTATACATAGAAACTTCTAAAGATGCTACCAGAAAACTACCAGAGCTTATCAATGAATTCGGTAAAGTTGTGGGATATAAAATTAATACACAGAAATCTCTTGCATTCTTATATACTAAGAATAAAAGATCAGAAAGAGAAATTAAGGAAACAATCCCATTTACCATTACATCAAAAAGAATAAAATACCTAGGAATAAATCTACCTAAGGAGACAAAAGACCTGTACTCAGAACTACAAGATACTGATGAAAGAAATCATAGATGATACAAACAGATGGAGAGATATACCATGTTCTTGGATTGGGAGAATCAATATTATCAAAATGACTATTCTACCCAAAGCAATATACAGATTCAATGTAATACCTATCAAATTACCAATTGCATTTTTCACAGAGTTAGAACAAAAAATTTTTACAATATGCATGGAAACACAAAAGACCATGAATTACAATTTTGAGAAACAAAAATGGAGCTGGAAGAATCAGGCTCCCTGACTTCAGACTATACTACAAAGCTACAATAATCAAGACAGTATGGAACTGGCACAAAAACAGAAAGATAGATCAATGGAACAGGACAGAAAGCCCAGAGATAAACCCACCACCTATGGTCAACTAATCTATGACAAAGGAGGCAAGAAAATACAATGGAGAAAAGACAGCCTCTTCAATAAGTGGTGTTGGGAAAATTGGACAAGTACACGTAAAAGAATGAAATTAGAACACTCTCTAACACCATACAAAAAATAAACTCAAAGTGGATTAAAGATCTAAATGTAAGGCCGGACACTATAAAACTCTTAGGGGAAAACATAGGCAGAACATTCTGACATAAATCACAGCAAGATCTTTTTTGACCTACCTCCTAGAGTAATGGAAATAAAAACAAAAATAAATAATGGGACTTAATTAAACTCAAAAGCTTTTGCACAGCAAAGGAAACCATAAACAAAACGAAAAGACAACCCACAGAATGGGAGAAAATATTTGCAAATGAAGCATCTAACAAGGGATTAATCTCCAAAATATACAAACAACTCATGCAGCTCAATATCAAAAAACCAAACAACCCAATCAAAAAATGGGCTGAAGACCCAAATAGACATTTCTCCAAAGAAGACATACAGATGGCCACAAGCACATAAAAAATGTTCAACATCTTCAATTATTAGAGAAATGCAAATCAAAACTACAATGAGGTATCACCTCACACTGGTCAGAACGGCCATCATCAAAAATCTACAAACAATAAATGCTAGAGAAGGTGTGGAGAAAAGGGAACCCTCCCACACTGTTAGTGGGAATATAAATTGGTAAAGCCACTATGGAGAACAGTATGGAGGTTCCTTAAAAAACTACAAATAGAACTACCACAGGACCCAGAAATCCCACTCCTGGGCATATACCCAGAGAAAACCATAATTCACAAAGATACATGCACCCGATGTTTACTGCAGCACTATTTACAAGAGCCCAGACATGGAAGCAACCTAAATGTCCATCAACAGAGGAATGGATAAAGAAGGTGTGGTACATATATTCAATGGAATATTACTCAGCCATAAAAAAGAATGAAATAATACCTTTTGTGGCAACATGAATGGACCTAGAGATTATCATACTGAGTGAAGTAAGTCAGACAGAGAAGGACAAGTATTATATGATATCACTTATATGTGGAATCTAAAAAAATGGTACAAATGGACTTATTTAAAAAGCAGAAATAGAGTTACAGATGTAGAAAACAATCTTATGGTTACCGGAGGGAAGGGTGGGGAGGGATAATAGGAGACTGGAATCTATATATACACACTACTAAATATATTCAACAAAATAGGTAACTAGTAAGGACCTACTGTATAGCACAGTGAACTCTACGCAACACTCTGTAATGATCTATATGGGAAAAGAATCTAAAAAACAGTGAATATATGTATATGTATAACTGATTCACTTTTCTGTACAGCAGAAAGTAACACAACACTCTAAATCTACCATACTCCATTAAAAAAATATTTTAAAAATGTTCTGTAAAATGTTTGGTAGATTAGTGAATTTGATGAATTTGTCCTTTGGCAAAATGATTCTTTAGTAAAGTGACCTGCTTCCATTTCAAACTGACAGATTCATTCATTCAATGCTAAAATAATACATTTAATGAACATATAATATGCCAGGGATTGGACATTTAATAGTGAATGAGGCAGTGTTAGACAAATTATACTTTAGTGGAAGAGAGAGTCAAGAACATCATCACAACAGGAAGTGCCACAGTAGTAATGTTACAAGAATACAGAAGAAGGTTATAGGGGAGAAAGATTGCTCCATCTGGCTATTGGTCACAGGAGACTTCTAAGAGGAGATGATGCTTTTGCTGAGATTTGGAGGCTGAAATTGATTCACCCAGTGGAGTGAGCAAGTGATCAGAACATAGGTTAAGGGATCAGAATGTGCTAAGGCAGTGAAATCAGTGATGGTTTGTGGTTCACAAAATAAATATCAAATAAAAAGAAAGTCAGTACTGACATTTTAAAAGTAAAATAGAATGGAACAGAAAATATGAGAAGGCACTGAATGTGGTAAGTATTGGGTTACAAAATTCTGTTTTGTGTATGTTTATAGGTATACATATTAAGTTATCACATGTATTTCTTACTGTGCCTCCTAGATAAGAGATAGATAAGCCACAGAGGAAAGAAAAGATTTGTTCAGAAGAGGTACTCCATGTAGATTGTTAAGTGGGGAGGAAAAATTTGATGTGAGAGACTGCAGGGAGGGAAGCCTGGAGAAATAGAGGTCAGATCATGAAGGACCTAATAGACATTCCAAGAAGTTTAAACTTTATCCTGAAGCTAAAAGGAGTCACTAAAGGGATTCATGGCTTAAAATAACCAATTTTCTTTTAGTAAATAAATAATATAGAAGCATAAATGTAAGAAGGAAAAGTTTCATTTCCTGTGCTACTGCTTATCCCTCAACTCAAGCTTCTATTCCTACAGGCTATAGCTAATATCAGTTTCTGCTTTGGTTTCTTTTGGTAGCAACATGAAAAGGGTACCTGATATGCTCTATTTCTTGATTTTTAACTTTGGACAAGAAAATTTGATTTCTTGTTACAAAAGATAATGAATCTAACATAATTACACTGTTTAATACCTCCTTTTCCCTTCTGCTTCATGAATTGTGTTAGGTGCTTTTCTTTTTTTTGTAGTTGTATTTATGATTTTAAGTAGTATACTTAAATCTTGGTATTTCAGTTATATAGCATACCTATTGACTCTTTATTATGGAAATGGAAAAATTAATGTAGTAAATTTTTGATAGGCAATTATAGACTGAGCCATGTATTTGTTACCCTTAGAAAATTCCAATTTAAATGATAGAAAAAATATTTCTCTCTGAATCTTTCTCTCTCCCTCTCATATCCATCTACTGTGTACCTATTTATCTGTATATCTTTTTTTTTTTTTTTTTTCAGTACGCGGGCCTCTCACCACTGTGGCCTCTCCCGTTGCGGAGCACAGGCTCCAGACACGCAGGCTCAGCGGTCATGGCCCACGGGCCCAGCCGCTCAGCGGCATGTGGGATCTTCCCGGACCGGAGCACGAACCCATGTCCCCTGCATCGGCAGGCGGACTCTCAACCACTGCGCCAGCAGGGAAGCCCCACTTCACCAGTTTTTAATCTTTACCATATTACTTTGCTTTCATAATTTGGACAAGATGCTAATTAAGGTATGAGCTTTGCTTTCTTTAATCTGCAAAATAAGAGGGAAGGTGTGATAATGATGTCTGTCCTGCCTACCTCTCAGGGATCTTCTGAAACACTCTGCAAAGTTATGGTATAATTATTATTATGATCCAGCCTCTTCTGTTTATATGTACATGCATAATTATCATAGCTAACCTTTACATAGTGCTTACAATGTGCTAGGCACTGTTCTAAACATGCTACATATAGCTATCACAATAATCTTACAAGGTACATACTACTATTATCCCCCTTTTATAGTTTAGAAGAATGAGACCTGGGGCACTGGTAGGTGCCAGGTAGCTGTGTGTCCAGAGCCTGTGCACCTAATCATGTTATTCTGTATTCTAGGAGACTCTTCAAGATTCTTGTGTCCTGGAGATTTCTTTTTGCCCCTAACTATATTAGACATCATTTAATACAATGAGAAGACCACAAGTTTTTGGAATTCTTGATATTTCTATTGATCTGTGATGGGCCACTTCTCTCTGTTGTACATGTGCCTGCCTCTGTGAATTTTCCTGCCCCTATTTTTGTTGCTTGTAATAATTACTGAGGGCCCTGAGGCTCCGTTAAATAGATGCTATGATCTGTTTCTTACACAAAACACTTTTGACACAAAATGAGAGGGTTTCTTTTCTCACATTAACCAATTTTCCAACTCTTTAGACACCAACTAGATCTCTTCAATTCAGCTCAACCTTGACACTAACTACCTGGTGTCAGCACAGACGCACAGGGCTCAGTCCCACAAGACTGCTTTTACTTTGGACACCAGCTGCAAGTCTGGGCCACCCGTACTTCTCACTGATGGGCTGTAAATCCGGGGTTCCCATGATGCCCTTCTCAGGTTCAATAATTTGCTTGAAGGGCTCACAGAACTAAGACAAACACTTTATGTACATTTGCCGGTTTATTATAAAGGATACCACCAAGAGCATCCAAAGGGAAGAGATACATAGGCAAAGTACGGGGAAGCTTTCATGCCTACTCCAGGTATAACACCTTCCAGCACCACAGTGAGTTTACCACCACAGAAGCTTTCAGAAACCCCACTGTTTAGCATTTTTATGGAGGTGACATTATATAGGCATGATTGATTAAATCATTGGCTACTGGTGATTAACTCAATCTCTAGTCCCTCTCCCCCTCTGGAGGTTTGGAGGTGTGACACTGAAAGTCCCAACTGTCTAATCAGATGGTTGGTTCCTCTGGCAACCAGCTTGCATGCTGAAGCTCTCTACGGGCCCACCCACAGTCACTTCATTAGCATCAACTCAGTTATGATTTAAGGGGCTTATCATGAACAGCAAAGGATGCTCTTCTCACCCATCTCACTCAGGGAATTCCAAGGGTTTTAGCAGCTCTTGTGTCAGGAACCAGGAACAAAGACCAAATATTATAACAAAAGATACTCCTATCACTACTATAACTCAGGAAATTACAAGGGATTTAGAACCTCTGTGCCAGGAATGGGGGATGAAGACCAAATATATATTTCTTATTATATCACAATATTACAGCAGACCATTAAAGTTAGGTCTAAAATGATGGAAATGATCATGGAAGGAGCCTGAGGAATCTCCTATGAGTGAAGTACTATAGTATTCTTATGTGGACTTTATGACATCCTGATCTGCTTTGCTGTTTGATTCTGTTCTGAGCAGCTAGAGTGAGCAGCTATCTATGGTGACCATATTGCCTGAAACAGTTGGTCCCATAGGTAGAAATAATTTCAGTCCATATGTTCCAATTTTGGTTAAAAGCTTTTGTTCCTATACAAATAAGGGACTTCCAGAGAAGAGAAGCTTTACTGAATTCTATTATATCAACATGAAAATCAAGCCACTGGATCACAAATCATAATAGGTTTTTCTGTAGTTACTTACAGTCTTCAGTTTACTAATAAGAAGAACAAATTTCTGAAAGGAATATAAGAATTAGAGAAGAAAAGGCTCATTTGGTTGCGTTATCCAGCCTCTTTTCTGACTGTGCCGTGTCCCCCAGGGCCAGTTCCATTCTGGTTTTAAATGACTCAGCTGGCAGTTTCTTAGCCCCCGCCCCCTCCCATTTCAGGAGAGTCCACAACCTAGTGACTATCACATCCAAGAATGCTTTCCTGACTTTCAGCACAGACATCACTCTGGAAGGCACTCATGGCTCTGGTAATGCTAACTCAGGACTGCAGTATTTCTTTGTCTTTATGAGTCCTCATACATCAGATTATGTGCTGGATAATTATGTAAAATACCTTGGATGGATCCCAGACTGAAAGTCTTCAAAAGACAAACAGATTAATCATACACTAAAAGAAGGCACAGGACCCACTTGTACTCTTACTAGATACACAAGACATCCCTGAGTAATAGCTTACTCTGAAAGAAATGCCTGAGCAAAAGAAAAACTAGTGAAAAAAATGGCAGGACAGTCCAAAAGTTTCTGTTTTCTCCAGATTCTAGATGGTCTTCCCTTCCCCTCTCCAATCTTCCTTCCCCCATCTCATTAGCCACAGATATTCTTGTAATGAATGTTGACCTACACGCAAATAAAACTGAAGCACATGTTTACTCATGTACCCTGTACTTTGGCACTCAGTTTTAAATGTTGTTCTCACAAGTTCTGTGTTCAGTACCTTTGTCTACATTTAAAGTATCTCTGATCCTATAGTTTATTTTTGATGCTTTGCAAACTAGGCTAGGAAAACTGTCCAGAAACTGTCTTAAGTACTCCTGTGGATTTTCATATCCATTAGGAAAGACACTGGCTATGGCTTCTTTCGGGCCTTTATTTAAGATTTTCTTTATTCATGAACATTCAAGGAGCCATAACTCCTAGAGCCTGTAAAATTTGAATTAATTCAAGCACACAAGCAAGGAACAGATTTAAAACCCACATAACACCAAAAAGAAGGAAAAAAAAAACAATACATAACCCTTCCATCTTGAATAAATACTTTTACTATGTATTGTTCTTAATTATGTTAATTAACTAGCTCCTAACCTTTTTGATCTGTAACTTTTCAGGGCCTGGCTATAATGTTCCAGGGTTTTAAAATCCAGGTATGGTTGTATAGTTCTGGTGGACTGTTTATCATATCTCCTGATTACTTACGCTTTGGAGTGGAAGAAGTGTATTGAGATCACTCTGATGTGCAGTGTCTGTGTTCTTGGTCTAATTAGTGGGTTATAAGAAGGCTTAGAGAGGATATAATGTAAATATGGAACACTTTTTACTTTTGTTCTTGATCAAGATCTGGTGGGAGAATCCCTGGCACTATTTTACCTTCTTTTTCAGCAAGCAACAAGAATCTAAAAACACCAGAAAAAGATGTACATGTATCCGTAATTTACCTGCTTGTGAAATGAAAAAAAAGAAGGTATGCAACAAAATGGAACTTTTATTCATTCACTTTTCTGCAACTGATCAGGCCAGGGGCTCTATGAATGCAATGAAACAGAAGAATCAACTGTCTGATGTCATTTTAGCTCAAGACCTCATTTTTGAAACTAAATAGATAATTGTAAGGAGGCTCAATTAACATGCGAATCAGTACCATCATCAAGGAGAGACGGAAACTTACTCAGCTTCTCATTACATACAAAAGACTTATTGATTAAGCTTAGTCATATCAATAACTTTAATATCAAACATTATTTATTTTCTGTAAGTCACTGTAAGTGCATTATCTCATATATTACCCACAAAAATTCTATGAAGAAGGTACTAACTGTCCCAATTTTATTTTTATTTATCTTTAAAAATCAATTTTATTGAGGTATAATTTAAGTGCAATAAATTGCACATATTTGACTAGTTTTGAGAGATATTTTGTAAAGCCACAACAATAATCAAGATACAGAACAATTCCATCCCCTGTAAAAGTGCCCTTGTGCCCCTTCACAGTTTATTCTTCCCTCTGCCCCTTGCCCAAGGCAAAACCACTGCTATTTGCTGTCACTATAGATTGGTTTGCATTTTCTAGAATTTTATATAAATTTTTGTAAAAATGGAATCATTCTGTATGAGTCTGACTTCTTTCACTCAACAAAATGATTTTGAGATTTATCCATACAGTTGCGTGTATCAGGAGTTAATTCATTAGCTAACTTTTGATGAGTGTGGATATATCATATTTTATTTATTCATTCACATGTTGATGGTCTTTGTTTGTTTGTTTTCCAGTATTTGGCTTTTGTTCAGATTTTACTGGGCCATTTGTCTTTTACAGAGTTGTAAGAGTTCTTTATATGTTCTGGATACAAATCTTTTGTCATATAGATGTATTGCAAATATTTTCTTTCAGTCTCTGCCTTGAATTTTCATTCTTTTAACAGTAATTGTCAAAGAGCAAAAATTCTTAATTTTGATAAAGTCCAATTTATCAACTTTTTCTTCTATCAATTGTTTTTGTGTCTTATTTAGATCTATTTTCCTACTTCAAGGTTACAAAGATTTTCCTGTATATTTTTTTCTAGGGGTTTTATAGTTTTTAATTTGACATTTGAGTCTATCATTCATTTCTGGTTAATTTTTGGTATGGTGTGAATTAAGGATTAATGTTTATTTTTTCCCACATAGATATCCTGTTGTTCCAGCACCATTTTGTTGAAAAGAATTTCCTTTGTTACTGAATTGCCCTGGCACTCTTGTACAAAAATCAATTGACAGTATGAGTCTATTTTTGAGCTCTATTCTGTTCCATTGATTTATGTGTTTATTCTTTTACCAGTATCACTTTTTCCTGATTATTGCAGTTTTATAGAAAGCTTTGAAATCAGGTAGAGTGAGTCCTCCAACTTTATCCTTTCTAAAAAATGACTTTGGGTATTTCAGGTCATTTGCATTACCATGTACATTTTAAAAACAACCTGATGATTTCTACAGAAAACCTGCTGGGATCTTTGATTGGAATGGCATGGAATTATAGATTGATTTAAGGGAGAATTGATATCTTAACAATATTGAGTCTCCCAATCCATGAATATAATTGTATATGTGTTTAGGTTTTAATTTCTCTTAAAAATGTTTTATAGTTTTCAGTGTAGAGTTATTTTGTGAAGTTTTTGTTGATTTTTTTTACAATATTTTTGTAAAATTCATTCCTAGTATTTTATGTTTTGATATTATTTGTAAATAGAAATATCTTTTAATCTTACATTCTAATTGTATGCCGATGATACATAAATTATTATTGATTTATATATATTTTTAACATCTTTATTGGAGTATAATTGCTTTACAATGGTGTGTTAGTTTCTGCTTTATAACAAGTGAATCAGCTATACATATACATATATCCCCATATCTCCTCCTTCTTGCATCTCCCTCCCACCCTCCCTATCCCATTAACCTTCTATCTTGTGATTTTGATAAATTTTCTTAGTAGTTCTAATAGTTGTTTTGTTGATTCCTTTGGATTTTCTAAATGTAAAGCAATAAAAATCAGGAACTTAGCATATGTTGGTCATCTATTTAAAATTTCAATTTTCCTCTGAAATCTCCAAAGCCTTTCAAATAGTTGTCTTTTGTATTTTTTCCAGGGTTTATAGTTATTATCTATACAGGTAGCTCCTAATTACTATTGTTATTTTATAATGAGGAAATTGAGACTATGGGAAATTAATAAATTTGCCCAGTGTCACACAGTAGCAAATGGAAGCCATATTTTAATTCCAGGCCTGTCTTAATTTAGAGCTTTCACTGCATATGCATCTATGAAACTACCACAGTGCCAAATAAGTGCCCACTGAATATTAACTGATTACTATTCAAAATGTCTATTTTCTGTTTATTGTTGATTACTTGAATTCTGATATTTCATTGGGAATGATAAAGTACTATCTGATTGAATGTCATTTGTTTTGGTTTTGCTTCATTTGTTTGTTTTTGTTTAGTTTGTCTTTCACCTGGTATGGACATGGTCAAGAGTTAGTAATTGTATACTTTCCCACTCTTAGACATTCAGTGGTATTTGCTGAAGTAGAGAAAAAACATCCCACCCACTTCACTAAGGGAAAAGAGAAAAATAATTTATCACATATACTTAAAACTTAAAAAGTGAATTTTTTTCAGGAAGCAATTTTCAAAGACATATTTAACATAAAGATGAAAGATATACTTCAAAAGACACACTTAGATATTTTTACCTTTTCCAGCTGAGGGTATGAAAAGGTATAAGTAACATGCATATTTTTCACTATTGGAATTCTTTTGAGTCTGGGTGGGTATTGGGGGCATGCATGCCTTTTCTTCTTTTTCTAGAAGAATGAATGTATTAAAAATTGGGGCAATCCACTTAGTTTTTTAGCTTTAATGAGTTTGATAAGACTTAATTTTACTTTTTAGAAGTTTATTTAGTTTATCAGTCTTTTCAAAAAGCTAGCTTTAGATTTTTGATTTTTGCTACTAATTTTGGGATTTTTTGGTGTGTTGTGTCTACTTTTCTGTTTTGTTTTTTAATATTGGGTTGGCCAAAATGTTTGTTCGGTTTTAAGTGAAAACAGAAGACACATTTTTCATTTTCACAAAGAACGTTACTGAACAACGTATTCACTAACCAAACAAACTTTTTGGCCAATCAATAATTTCTGATTTTATCTTTATTAATCTCTTTTTCTGTCACTTTCTTTGGGTTTGGTTGGTTGCTCCTTTTCTAGCTTTTTGAAATCAAAGCTTAGTTCATTTATTTTCATTCTTTCTTGTTAACTCACATATGTACCAAAGACTATAGATTTTCTTCTGAGTTTTTCTTTGGCCATATCCCACCACTTTTGATATACAGAGTTCTTATTTATGTTTATTTCTAAATAGATGCTAATTGCCATTTTAATTTACATCTTAGTCTGGGTTTCCTTGAAAGCAGTTCCTGAGACAAAAGCCTGGGTGTGGGTAGTTTATTTGGGAATGTGACCTTACGCATCAGGTGTGAGGAACAGTAGGAGTGGATAGGGAAGAAAAAATGCCAAGACCAGGATTATCAAAATGGGCAAAGGTGATCAATCTCATGGGGACCTTTGAGGAACGTTTTAAATTATGTCTTAGAATTGTCCACCTGGAGGTAAAATGTGGATACACCATCTACCATCAGCTCCCAGTCTTCAATAGCTCAAGAGTAGTCCTATGGGTCTTAAGTCCCTTGTACTTCAAGGTTGAACATACCTAAGTACAGAACAACCCATGCCACAGCATCAGAGAACGCCCAGGGCAGGGAGAGAGGTGAATAAGATGTGACCCAAGGCCATGGTGCTCTCAGGTGCATATGCTTGAATATACCAAAAGCTTGTGTGGAACTGATTATCAAAGGGTGGCTGCATTAAGAGGGTGCCCAGAGGATATGAAAGTACACAAGGCCTCTGATACAATTTCCTTTTTAACTGAAGAGCTGTTTAGGGGTGTAATTTTTTAATGTCCATAGAGTTATTTTTTGCTCTACTTTTGCTGTTAGTTTCACATTTTGCACATCAGTTTTTTAAAGAGTAGATTCCATACTTTCTGTGGATTGTATCTCTCCCAGAATTCTAACACTCAACATGGAAGAGATGCCCTTTTGAGGAGAAAGTCCTATTTACCAGAAGGAAATATAGAAACAAAATTTATTTACCCTAAGGTCTAGTAACTGCTAGTATCTAGACTATTTCTCAAAACCCTCCCAGTCTAATCTAATAAACCCATATTTACAGTGCATCATGACCGATACTACAGAGAAGTATACAAAGGGCAATGGGAGGAGAGGGGAATAAAAAATGAAACTAGACTGGGTAGTTCAGGAAGCAGTCAGAGACAATGTGACTTTTGAGTGGGGTCTTGATGGCTGACTAAGATTTGTGAAGCATAAGGTACAACATGAGCGAAGGCCCAGAGATTTGAATGAACTCTGTGTTTATAGAGAGTTGATATTGCCTACATCAGTAGGAAAGCAGCTTATCTGGTCTGCTCACTCTGGGCCCCAGAATTTTTACTATAATTTCCAGGTAGGGTCTACCTACCCTAATCATCTATCTAAAACAATAAGTAAAATGACTTTATTATATGTACTTTATAAACACAACAGGATTAATTAAAAATAATTGAAGACACTGTGGAATGAGAACTATATGCAGTTTATAAAATGGTCCAACTATATATAGTACATATATATAAGATACATATGTAGTACATATATATACATGTATAGTACATATGAAGTTGATATTAACTTTTAGTTTTATTTTTACTAGAGAATTGGCAAAAGCTTTGGTTAGGTATGATCAAGGAAATTTTTTTTTCTGCTCTAATTTTTATCCAGTTGATTTTAAACTTTTTTTTTTTTTTTTTGGTCTATTCTGAAGGTTCTAGGTTGGTGTGCTCTGAAATGGTGGTTTCTCTGAATTGGTATCTTTTATAGAAGTTCTAAAGCTTGAGGTTTCATAAATTTGACTCTGTTAAGAACAGTTTTTATCAACTGTATTTCCAGGGAAGTTTTGCAAGCCCCCAACATAATTTATAAAATGTCTGTCTCAGGTTACTTATTACCCAGAAAAAAGCTTCCATCTTTATTTTATATTTCTGTTGCTCTATATATCTGTCCATTCAATTAGAGTACTCTACTCTTTCTACTCTTACTGTATTGAGTCAGAGGAAAAGAGGCTTTTAACTCTTTCTGTTTTTTGGAAAGTGAGAAAACTTCCACACATAGGCCAAATTGAAAAAAACTATTTTAATTTGGAAACATGAACTTGGTGGTTCTCCCTGTGTATCATAAGGACACATACCTTCTGACTGTAGCAGCCTGTGATTTAATTAATTAATTAATTATTATTTTTTTTTACCATTGTATATCCATAGACACATAGGTGACATCTTGTTATAGAGACACTATGGTTTTTAGAGAATTGTCATAACTGGAACTGTGGTTTTAAAAGATTCTTCTGGGATGGAATGGAGAGAGTTAGTCCAGTGAGAGGTGATGAGGGCCCACACTAAGATACTCTAAAAGAGGATGGAACAGATTAAAGACATATTCAAAACACAGATTGACCTGGACCTGGTGAACTGATTAGATTTGGAAAAAGTTAGTGAAAGAGGAAACACGGATGATTCTGGGGAAAATAACTCTGAGATTAACATCATGAAGTTATTTCCTATTATTTGAGAAAATTTAATTCACCTGCCAAGGCTATTTAATTATTCAAGTTAGAAAGTAAATTACTTCAGTTTCACACTTTAAAATGGGAGAAAAACATCTCAATGGCAGGTACAAGTTTCAGAAACATGATTCAGCAAATCAAAGGGCTCTGTATGAGCCTTACAGTATTTGTTTATTTTAGGTAGGTTGAGGGAGGCTTATCTAGGAAGAAATAGACTCAGAGTTAGCTTAAAGATAGAAAAAGTTACAAGGAGACTACATAACTGGCAGGTCTGTAGTACGTACTAAAAGGGAATATGCAGAACAACTGACTCTGCTTAGTGAAAAATAACAACAAAACAAACCAATTCTCCCTCACACTTTCATTTAAATATTTAAAAGTGATTGATGAAAGCTAGGTTCTCCAAAATCAGAAAAAAATTTCTACTTGTAAAAAAAAAAAGGGTTGTGAAAAGATCATTTGTTCTTTGGATCTTTCAGTGAATGACCACTGAGCTGTTTTGAATTAATGTATCTTTCACTATTATAGCACAATTTCACATATAGACAACACTAATGTACACTATTGTTTTTACCTCTTTTCTGTCTTTTTACTCTTTCCCTGCCCCCTTTTCTCTTGACAACCAAAGTCTATGGGGACAAATTGGACTAAGTGTATTAATAAATGCTTCATAGACTGAAAAAATGGGGTGAATTGTCCATGAAAGTTTTGCTCATCATCATGAAGATTCTCTCAGAAATTTAATTATTCTGATAGGGTGATAACATTTTCCTGGAAAAAAATAACTTTATATAGTGTAAAATATTTGTGTGTATGCTGAACATCAGATGCTAATAGGTCATATTATAGCTAACCATGAGAACAACTCTACATGACTGGCCAACAAACTTCCATAATTCTTATACTTTTGCTTCCCAGTCAAAAGAAATCATCAAAATTACTTGTGTTCTCAATCCTTGTAATTAAATCCATGGACTACCCTTAGAGGCAATACATCTACAATATTACTTTCTCTTTCCCTAGTAACTGGTTTTTAGAGTCCTTAAGTGCCTATAATTTTGGATTGGTAGAAAATATTTGTACTACAAATTGTAAGAGCCTGTATTAAGGGATAATTGCTTTTAATAGAGAAGAGAAGACATTCTAGTGGTAAAGAAAACTTTACACTGTGAGAATTAAAGCAATTATCTGGCTACTACAGACAAGCTAATCCTTTCTTTTGTCAATATCTGGCTAATTTGAAATGTTTTTTTGTTGAAAACCTCCAAATAATTCCTTTACTCTTCCACTGCATTTTATGTGTGTGAATATGCTATCTTAATGATCCCAGTGTAAGTAGATAAAAAGAGTCTTCCTTGCATATTAAATCTACCCTCTCAGGAAATACTCAATTTAACATATAATTTGTTAAAAAATGAATTACCTCAAATAATATTGTGTTAGTCCTACATAAAATTTTCTGAGTTAGGATAAAAGAAATGTTTATTCTGTAGGTAGAACTTAGACTTTCTATCATCAAATCTGCCATCAATACTCTCATCAGACCATTGACCTCCATCCCCACAAGAGAAGCTGGAAAGTAATTTTTAAAAAGTAATGGTGAAAAAAAAAAAAGTAACAGTGGTTCTTCCTCTTTCCCTTTCCTTTTTCTGTTCTTTTTATTCTTAAATAATTTGGTCTAAAAGTGCTTTAGGGGCAGAGCAAGGTAGGTGGTGGGAGGGGAGGAGAAAAGAGAGGGTTAGGTGGAGTGTCATGGTGGCTGGGAGCAAGGTGTGGGAGTCTGAGGAGGGTGAGAACATGTGCACAGTGTGAGGGTCAGAGCCAGAGCTTGTTGAGGAGAACATATATGCATGGTGCCAGGTTGGCACAGTGTTTGAGGCACCGCAATAAGAAGGACATTCATACAAGGGGACAGCTCAGAGCAGGTGATGTAACCCTAAAGGGGTGAGGAAGGCTCCTACGTAAGGGAAGAGGAGGCATGGTGATGAGCAACTGGTTAATTACCAGGGATTGACCAAATAAATAAGTATATTAAGGATAATGTGAATCAAGTTTCTCACTGTAAGATGAGGGACTTACAAATACAAAAAGCGAGAAAACTAGGATGAACCTTATGGTGTTAGATTGGAATCTGTGTAAAAATCCAGGTGTTGGTGTAAACACTTGGTTTCCAGTATGTAGATAGGGAAATAATCATAAATGTAAATGAAGTACACACACTTGTATGTGCTCCCCAGCTTTGTCCACTAAGAGGGTTTGGGAGGAGCAACTCCCCAATGGACGGTGGCACATATAAAGTCCAGGTCTTGATATCTAAACACCATTTTCCACTGTAAGGAAGGAATGGCTGATTCCAGGGTTTGGATGAGGGGATTACAAGGTGATGCTGAAATATCCTGTGCCACAGAGCAAGGAGGTGCTCAAGAATGATAGGGACAGAACAGAAGGATCCAGGATCCAGCTGAAAGGGGCTGCCACTAACTAAATTTGGGATAAACTGAACATCAATATAAATAATGATAGTAATGTGTTGTAAGCCATTGAAAAAATTGGAATGCATGAGTCTATTTTGATATAAATGAATGCATTAAAAATATGATGAGAAATAGTTTAAAAGAAGCTTCTCATAAAATTAATCACTAATTACAATGGGAAAAAAAGTTGTAGCATCATTCTATGATATTTCTGCCAAAGATGCATAATCTGAATCTAACCGTAAGAAAAATATTTCAAAGTAACCCAAGTGAAGGACCTTTTATAAAATAACTGGTATGTAATCTTCAAAAATGTCAGGATCATGAAAGCCAAAGTAAGACTGGGGAAATCCAGGGTGAAGGACATTAAAAAGACACAATAAGTAAACGTCATGTGTAATTCTTCTAATATAAAAAACAATATTGAGATAATTGGCAAAACATGAATAGGGGACTTCCCTGGTGGCGCAGTGGTTAAGAATCTGCCAATGAAGGGGACACGGGTTCAAGGCCTGATCTGGGAAGATCCCACATGCCGCGGAGCAACTAAGCCCGTGAGCCACAACTACTGAGCCCACGAGCCACAACTACTGAAGCCCGCGCACCTAGAGCCTGTGCTCCGCAACAAGAGAAGCCACCGCAATGAGAAGCCCGCGCACCGCAATGAAGGGTAGCTCCTGCTTGCTGCAACTACAGAAAGCAACGAAGACCCAAAGCAGCCAAAAATAAATTTAAAAAAATAAATTAACTTTAAAAAATATAAAAAAAAACATGAATAGGATATATGAGCATGAGATGACAGTAATACGTCAGTGTTAATTTTCTGGGTTTGATGGTTGTATTGTGATTATCTAGTGGAGGAATGTCCTTGTTTGTAGGAACTACCCACTGAAGTATTTGAGGGTGAATGGGCATCAGATCAAAAACTTATTCTTCAATGAGTAGGGAAAAAAGATTTTTTGTAATTATTTGCAACTTTTCTGTAAGTTTGAGAGTATTTCAAGATAAATATCTTAAAACAAACAAAAAAAGTAACCCTAATCACAACATTGTTCAGGGTTCATTATTGGGTATGCCCAATTATTATAGGAGAAAAGACATCAACATTCTGAAGCCCACTTTCTTCTCTTTTCCCCTTGAGCTTTGATTCAGATTTTCAAATGTTATTTCATCATGTAAAACAACACCCTTAGGAGATCCCCACCCCCCCTGCCCTATACCTTACTAGCAGTTAATATTGTCCAAACCAAATTATTACCAACTAGCTAAAACACTTCAGAAAGGCTTGTGAGGTGCATGTGGACATTTTACTTTCAGGTTTTTGCCTATTAAATTACAAAGGAAAGCTTTCTCTCAGGCCCTGCACTTTATGTAATTTTAAGAACTCCTTCCATGACAAGTTGCAACTAATCCTTTAAGGCATTTTTTGTGTCTCAGAATTCTTAAACTGCAGCTAATTAATGCCAGTCATCTATCTGGTGTTAAACCTGAGCAAGAACTTGTTAATGTATATGTACCTTGACCTGTTTGTTTCTCCCTAATATTCTAATTCATAGCAGCAATGAATTTTGATATAAACATTATTGTAAAATCTTCCATGACTGAACGTTTCAAGGAAGAACATCACAAGCTACAAAGACAAATGTTTTTAAATTAATTAAGTTCCCTAGAAAGATGTTAACTTGAAGTCATGTTGGTTAAGTTTTTCCTCGTCATACCTTCAGAACAGATCTATCTAAACATGAAATGGCTCACCTTCTTTAGACTATCCTATGGAAAATGCTGCTTCATTACATATAGATAAACTTAATTTATTCGTGTGTGTAAATCATTTTCATAATTTTGGTCAACATGGTATAGAACTGTTATTATGAATATTAGCAAAAAAATTTCCAAAAATATTTGCAGGAAGAAGCATACTTGTATGCTCTAATTTGTGATGAAACGCATGTAGAATAAGTCCTGCTGACTTGCAGAATATATTAACAACATACATGTATAAAACATTCTGACTTATCTGAAAATATTTAGATTCTTAGTTTTATATTGTGAAATGTTAAGCCACTTCCTTATTTATTATATCATATTTGTTGAATACTGATTGTGCACAAGACAGTATATGGCCAAACTATATGTATTTTTCATGCTTGTTGGGAATATTTTACCCAGTTTGTATGCAAAAAATGCATGTGCAATTACCTACTCCTGAAAAAACTAATTAAAATATAAATTAGTTCAAGGAAATAGCTAAATCTGTGAAATGTTCATTGTTCTCATAAGCAAAGATCAATGATAATGACTGACTGAAAATTGTACAGTGATTGTTGGGCTTTAACTGTGTCTGCTTTTCTTATTCTATCCTAAGAGCCTGATAAGTTAGGTACTTTGGAGAGCAGTGTCCTCTTATTTATCCTTCTAAGTTATTTTAGCTCTGAGGAAGATGGGAAAATATTGATCTGGAAGAGGATGGTTGCTTTATTTGAATAAAACAGGAATTTAAATTTGTATTTATTATGTTGTATCTTCTTAACTATTTGTCTTCCATTTTTTGATAAGAAAATTTATGTTTCTTTTTTCTAATTCATTTTCCACACTCCCATCCATCATTGGTTTTGAAATAGCAACCATGGTTGCATTAGCACAGGATTCTTGGAGATTTTCATACTGTTGATTAGTAGAGTCTGTTTTACCCAGGGTTCAGAAACGTAGATCAGTGAAAGAAAGACGAGGCTACTGTTGAAGCTACAAGTACAGTTTCTGTGTCTCTGTAGGAGTTTGGTAGTACAAATCAAATGGAAAATCTGTCCTAATATCAAGGCTGAGTAGTGACAGTTGCCAAAGTTTTCAATACAACCCAAATTGCTGTTAACAGTAGCCAAAGGGAAGATCCATAAATTCTTTCATTTATTCATTTATTCAACACTTTCATTTATTCCCCAGCCACTTTGCAGGGGAATGAGGTTATAATGGTACCCAAATCAGATGTGATTCCTGTCCTTATGGGGCTTATAGCCTGGTAGTGGAACAAAGAGTGAAATAAGCAAGCAGACATTATACATTGTGGTAACAATATGAAAAATGACAGAAATAAAGAGGAAAGATAGAGGTGTCTATAACTTAGGAGAAATAATAAGCAGAGAGAAAAACTTTTCAAGCATGGGCTGTGAAGGAATGGTATTGAGTGTAGGGAGTGTTTCCTTGGGCAAACGGATACGTAGGAGCTCCGGACACATAGGTAAGACCAGATTCACTGTAAGGGAACAGAGGTTACAAACAGAAGAAGGGATGTGTGGTAGTCAAGATAAGCTTTGTTCTCTTTGTATTTTGATGGAGGAGTACGAGAGCTTTGATGAAATGGTTCTTACTCTACCTGAACATTTAAAAACGTACAAATGGCTTCTGCTACTTAAAACGCTCCTATAGCTCCCCATGCCACTAGAATATGTTCCAAGGTCCTTACCATGGCTTTCCAGGCTCTGAATCAGGCTTCTGACTATTTCTTTAATCTCGTTTTGTGTCTCTGTCCTATTTGCTATGCTTTAGAAACATTAGGTACCGTACACTTTCCTATGAGGCCAAGCTTTTTCTTGCTGCAGGCTCTTTGCACTTGGTGAGTCTCCAGTCTGAAATCTCTTCCTCCCTTTCATCAAATGGCTGTCTTCTTACCATCCTTTAGGTTTCAGTTCAGTATCACTTACTATGGGAGGCCTTTCCTAATCATGTTGTGAAAAGCAGGATCTCCTCTGCCCTTTGCAGCTTTATGTTCTTTCGTAGAGCCTTATTTATTTATTCTATAATATCTTTTATAACTTGTAATTATTTTTGTTATTGTTTCTGTTTAGTATTTGTTTTTGCTTATTAATCTACTCCAGTAGAACATAAGATTGTGAAGTCAGGCTCTTCCTTGTTCACCAGGCAGAGTCTGTCACATAGACTTACACTAATAGATAAGAGGCAAATGAATAAAAGGAACCAAATGACTCTCTGGTTGAGGTTGCTGGTCCTGAAACTGAAGCTCTCCAGCACTACCACGGCAGTGAGCTTTTTAACACAAAGTAAATTTCATTTATATAAGGAACTTAGATTATCAAAGTCAAGAGCACCATATACTTTATAGTAGAAAGTATATTTTAAGTCACAGTTTGACAAGTTTCAGAGAGGTCACTAATATTTTCATGTGAGCCAGAGTTCATCTCTATGGCACGCTTGTTAGATTGTGGTTTTTAAAAAACTTTCAGAGATCTGTTTATTCACCCAGGAGCTTTCTATTTAGTGGGAAGAAATGAATTGGATAACACGAAAATACAGCAGCGATTATCCGTAAGCGTAAGACTTATTCAGAGGGGCAGAAGTAAGCACGTTACATGCAGCAGCGACTTAGATATCTGAAATCCACAGGATGGAAGGGTCATCACAGCCAAATCTCATTTATTCTCAAGATCTCAACGTTTCTAACAAAAAATCTAATCAATACAGATTGTTTATGTCATGATAGCTTTTGCTTTTTTCATGCAGTGTCATTGAAAATGTTTCAGGGTGCATTATTTTTCCTTACAAATACATGGCATCCTTTATTAGATTCTCTAAGGTTAGCTCCCATGAAGGATTCTGCTGTTAACTTTGACCTCCCTTTGAACTGCATCTGAAATAAAGCTCTTTGAAATATATTGATATTCCTGGCTGGTTGTATTCTGAAGGAAACATAGAAATATCTGTATGTGGGAAGGAATGACTTTTTAAAATTTTATCATCAGTATAAAGAAAGCCAGATATTTAAAAACTATATTTTTGCTCCTAGACTCGTACTCTATAGCTCATTACTACAAATAATCATTAGTATAATTTTGTCACTCTGTAGGAGAATTCTATTTCATTTTAATATAATCATCATTCCATCTTCTATGTTCTATTCACAATTTTTTAAATGCCATCCAATTCATGACCAATATAGTTAAATAAGATGTGGCTTTCTTAAAAAAACAATGCCAACATGATGTAAAGTTTGTTTATTTATGTTGATAGGACTAAATGGTGAGAGATATATAGATGAGTGGAAAAAAAGCTATTGATACACTTAGGTAGCTTTTTAAAGATTAATTGTAATGATCTCTGCTTTAAGTTTTACCCAAACGGGAGCTGTGTCTGGTAGGGTTAAACATTTGTGTTACAGACTTCTTTGAACTCATGCCTTTAATATTTTCCTTAAGCATTAAATTATTACATCAAACATGTAATTATATGAATGAACACACACATATCTATATATCTGTATCTATATATCTATATAGATATATCTCTATATATATACCTATATATATATATGGTGATTTTCAAAATCCAGTGGGGTGCAGGTAGTACTTTGTAAAACTACAGATATCCAAGCCCAAACTCCAGAATCAAACTGAGTAGCTGGAGGGTCAGGCCTGTAAATATAATCACCCCAAGTGATTCTGAGGCCAGTGATCCATGGTCTGCTTTGAGGAATCCTGTTGCAGGTTATGTTTGGAAGCAAAGAAGGGGATCCCAAACCTTGTGATGATACAATAAGAGGTCCCTGGGAGCTGGACTCAGGAAGTGAGAAAAGCTGTTTTCAGAGAACTTTGTGGTCCCAATTCTGACTTTGTTACAGATACCCTCCCTCCCAGAAGTTGTCTCTAGGATAAAAGCAAGACTGAAGCTTCCTGTATACTGTCAAGGCAACAGATGTCAATTGGCTTTGGGGAGCAAATTGAACAGCCTAGTTTAGAGGACTCTAAGCTCTAGGAAGATCGTGTTATCCTCTCACATATAATATAAAAGAGTTCATTTTTCTAAATGTCATAAAAAACCATATGCATGTTGAAATTAAAATAGCTTCTTAAAGATGTTCTAATTGCAAAAATTAGAACTGCCAGTAAATTCACCAAGGCAGAAATGTTTGCTTTCTCTGTCTCTGTCTCTCTCTCTCTGTCTGGTGCCCCAGTTTTGCTGGAGCACTTAAAGCCTGATGACTCTGCCTACAAATTAATCTAGCCCTGGCCTGATTGGCCATTCATTTTTTCTGATGCTCTACTTATTCAATCAGTAAGTATAAACGTTGTGTATGCATTATCATCACAGAAGGTAACAGAGCAGGGGAAAGTTGAAGGGTATGCTCTAGGGAAATGGCGATCAACCCCACTGGGGTGAAGTTTGGGATGGGAGCTAGATGAAGCCAGTCTGGAGACTCAAGCTCCCTATTTACCACTTTTATATGGGAGTAAAACAATAAAAGTGAAGCATAGGAGCCCATATTATCACTATTTTCTTTTTCTTTTCATTTGAGAAATCTTAGTTCAATTTTTCAATATCAGAAAGCAATCAGGAGGTGAAGACTGAGAATAAAAGGCCCCCCAAAAGAAGTGTTTTACAACATTGTTTCAATTGTATCTGACAGCCTTCTGGAAAAAAAAGAAACTATAACTCAGTTTTCATTTTGCATCCAGCTCACCATTTGTCTTATGCTTAAATTTCAATAGGAACATTTTTTGTTCTTTAAGTACAAAGGTATATATTCTATATTCCTATAGGATTTTTGAGTCTAAGCAAAGTGTTAAACAAGGTGTTGAAACTATAAAAGAACACAGGCTTTTCAATTCTCATTTAAAGCCTACCTAATTGAAGTACAGATTCTTCTTTTCTACATTCATTGCAACATAAAGGACAGAAATGAACTATTTCGTTTGTCTGGCAATATTGGCTAGGAAGTTAAAGTTTTAAAGAAAGGGAAGTAATAGACTTTTGGCTGAATTTTTACTACTAGGGGATGGTCCAAAAGAGTGTTTCCTCTTTCATTTAAAGCACAAAGTGCTGGGATTTAATTGCATTATAAACCATTTCCTTAACATATCCATGAAATAACAAGCATCCATATACTTTGTCCTCTTTTTACTGTAACATGTCAGAGAGTCAGCTGAAATTAAATGGAGAAAAAGGTTTTGAGGTGAAGAGACCAGCAAGTTAATATTCCCAGAGAAATAGAAAGAGACAATCATGAATAGGATCGGGGCTTTCTTTCTTTTGTTCCTCTCTCATTGGAACCTGTTACAAAAATGACGTTAATTCTTTTGTGGGATCTTAACCAGCTCTAAAAGGATAAATGGAGCAATGGGCACTAATGCCTCACTATCTCAATCTAAATCCAGTGTATTAGGGGAAAAATCGAAAAAAATCTTCTAAATGGACAGGAATTTGGAGTTGGACTCTGGTGTGAACACTTGGCTTAGAAGGGAGAAATTGAGGCCTGTGTCTCTTTCTCAGTCACCTCCAGAATGATCTAGGACAAATGTACAATGTCCATCTCCCTTCTTCCTGGCCCCCAAAAGGAAGTCTCTTTGGAGAATTGTGTTTATTTCTGCTGTTACCGTGGCAGAAACGGGTCTAGTTTTTCCCATATGCCTTTTCCCCAGTCAAGGCGTTAGTAGTTTTGAATAGCAAACTCTTAAAGAATCATGAAGGATGATCCAAGAGCAGTGCCCTCCTCCTTTTAATGCACAAAGCCTCATCTCTGTTCTTTACAGATCTTCATTGTTTAGCTGGGGAAGTATAGTGGTAAAAACCTCAGGTTCTTCAGCAAGAAAGTTTAATTGTTAGAGATATTTACTGATCACGCTCCCTAGCACCTATGCACCCTATTCCATTAACAGCATCCTGGATAACTGCACCTTGTCTCTAGGTTTGGCCATTTAGTGCATAACATTGCTCAAACTGCAGTAGCTCCTTCAGGAACAGGCTTGTGATCCAATCACAATGAAAGGATGCAGTGAGGCTTTTCCTGGGACTGCTGGGCAACAGACATTTGTGTTTTCCTGCTGGTGTTGGTTGAGCCTGGCTGTGAGGCTGGATCTACTGGAGACATTCTGATATCACAATAGGAGAGGCTGTTTGAGAATTGAGCAAACACAGAGATATGTGGATAAGAATGAAGAGAGGGACACCATATACTGATCACATTGTGTGAGTTACTTGTTAGGTTCCTTGTGGAGTTAGCCTTAGTTCCGCTCCTGGACATTTTAGTTATGGGAACTCATAAACTCCCTTTGTCCTTAAACTAGTTTTGTCTGGAGTTTCTGTCATTTGCCAAAAAATGAAGCCTAACTGATACAGTTGAATTCTAATCTCAGCTCAGTCATTTTCTACTTGGTGAAAGTGGACAAGGAATTTATCTTCTCTCAATGTAGCTTTTATAATCTAAAAGAAAGCTATACTAGGGACTTCCCTGGTGGTCCAGTGGCTAAGCCTCCAGGCTCCCAATGCAGGGAGCCCGAGTTTGATCCCTGGTCAGGGAACTAGGTCCCACATGCCGCAACTAAGAGTTCACATGCTGCAACTAAAGATACCGCACGCAGCTATGAAGATCCCACATGCCACAACTAAGACCTGGTGGAGCCAAATAAATAAATAAGTAATTTTTAAAAAAGAAAGCTATACTAAAATTATCTACCTGATAGATTTTTTGTGAAGATTAAGTGAGGTTGTACTTGTCAAATGCTTGACTGCAGTAAATGCTCAATAAATACTAGCTATTTTTACTATGCCAAAAAAAAAAAAAATGTACCACAACCTCACTATCCAGGACAATAAATATCTCCAAAAAACTTTAGAATCTGAGTGTCATTCTTTTGTCAAAGTTATACAATTTCTTGTAATACTGAAGTATCATTCTAGTTCAAATTTCATTCTTTCTCTCTTCCTATATTTGATGAAAAGACTTAAATCCCTTAGGCTCAATAACTGCTATTTCATAACTTTTCAGCTCACCCCAATTTGATGTGATGCTGAACCTAACTGAAGTATGTGGTAATAGAGAAATGCACTAGTAGAGAGGATTTTGAGAAACTATGAGATTTTTCAAAATAATAGTATTAGAAGTTGACAGTTAAGGAAATGATGACAACAAAAAGCAAAGTTCATTGATCAGGATACATCTAGGAGAGATAACTTTCAACCTTGGAGCCTCTCAATAGAGGAGCTAAGCTAATGAAGGAGAATCAAGTGGTGGAGGTGCTCTCCACTCAAGAGTTCTCTCTTCCACTCTCTCATCTTTGACAATTCTCTCAGCTCTGACCTTCATCCAGATGACTCCTAGATGTACCTCTTTAGGCTTTGCCAACTTCACACTCCAGATTTCCCCCACATCTCTGCCATTTTTTTCTCTCTCTTTTTTTTTTTTTGGTACAGATAGCCCAGTGGCTCAGACAATAATCTTAGCTTGTACATTCACTCAACTACCGATCCTGTAGATTCTAATTCTTATATCCATTGATTTCTTTCAGTTTCATCAATGTCCTGGTTAGGTCCTGACTGCTTCTTGCCATAGATTTCTTTTTTAATTAATTATTTTTGGCTGTGTCGGGTCTTCGTTGTTGGGTGTGGGCTTTCTTTAGTTGCGGCAAGAGGGGGCTACTCTTCGTTGCGGTGCACGGGCTTCTCATTGCAGTGGCTTCTCTTGTTGGGGAGCATGGGCTCTAGGTGCGTGGGCTTCAGTAGTTGTGGCGCACAGGCTTAATTGCTCCGCAGCATGTGGGATCTTCCCGGACCAGGGCTTGAACTCGGGTCCCCTGCATTGGTAGGCGGATTCTCAATCACTGAGCCATCAGGGAAGCCCTGTTGCCACAGATTTCTAAAAACCTTCCTTACATACTGTCATTATCTGTCTCATTTATTGCCTTCCTTCCTACCTTTTCCCTTTTTTTTTTTTTTTTTTTTTTTTTTTTTTTTTT